>NC_056623.2:194561982-195232607 GCF_002870075.4 Lactuca sativa
ATTAAGGAATGTGGGATTGTCTCACAACTGACACCTCCTAGGACACCACAGTTGAATGGTGTGGCTAAAAGGCGTAATCGAACCTTGTTGGATATGGTTCGTTCCACCATAAGTGGAGCTTCGCTACCAATCTCATTTTTGGGTATGACTTACAGACTGCCACCCATACACTTAATCTAGTCCCTACAAAGAAAATTGCCAAAACTCCGCATGAGATGTAGACCAGAAAAGTTCCTAATCTAGACCACATCAAGATTTGGGGTTGCGAGGCTTTCGTGAGGCATGAGACTCATGATAAGCTCGAACCTTGAAGTGAGAGGTGTATTTTCATCGGCTACCCACAGAAATCATTTGGTTACCTCTTCTACAGACCAATGAGAATGTGGTCTTTGTAGCAAAGAGTGTCTTTAGAGAGAGAGAGTTCATAAGCTATGTAACATCCATAATTTTTACGCAAAATTTAAACTTTTCAATCATAAATAAAATCAAATAGCATTGTATACAAAAATGTTTTCAAATCATTATCCACCAAAGTGTCCCAAAATCATATCATAAGGATGAGGAGCGGTACGATCACGCCTTCGCCTTGCCATAATCTCCTGAAGTACCTGAAACAATAAACTGAAAACTGTAATCCCAAGGGCTTAGTGAGCTACCCCCAAAATATCAATACCATATCAATAATAATCAATCAATCAACATGCATACTAGGCCATCAGCCTGACTCGACCACCCTACAGGGCCTACAGTCTATCTGGATCTATCCCGAGCCTTCAGCATGACTGGTCCGCCACATGGGCCTACAGTCTCCCCGGACCGCTCATAGGGTATGTTGGCCTTCAGCACAAAGCAGGACCGCCTCAACCCCACCAACAAGCAAATAACCATGTGCGCATAACTATCATATACTGGCTTATACAAACATCAATCATATCTATCTAACTGATCATCAATCATAGAATTCTCTCGTAACTAGAGTATCGACCTAGCAGGTCACTAACATACCAATCCCTATGGATCATAAGAGCATAGCATATTGTCTACCCTGATTCTGATCTAACAGATCATAACCACATATAGCATACCATAACAATAACAACTAAAGGGTCGGCCTTGGTTTCATAGACCCTATCAATATAGTGAGGATAACTAACCTCGCAAATGTCGACTCGAAAGGTAAACTCCAACTCTCGGATCAGTTGACACAGGCTCCATCACCTATGATCATAGTACAATATACTCGTAAGTCCTTAGCCTTATAAGGTACTCCATAACCCACTAGTTAACCCCTGATCAAAGTCAAAGTCCTCAGTCAAGGTCAACAGTCCATGTTGACCTCGACTCGTCGAGTACCCTCGGCTACTCGCCGAGTACCCTCGGCTACTCGGAGAGTTCCTTGAAGCGTATCCCAACTCGCCAAGTCATCGGGGTGACTCATCGAGTTCCTTCGATTCTCGAGCAAACTTTAAGGTCACCCGTCGAGTTTCCTCCTTGCAACTCGATGAATACACACGCATACATGTCCTAGAGAAAACTCACCGACTCGCCGAGTTGTTCTTCAACTCTTCGAGTCTATGGCAATCATCATCGGACTCACCGAGTTGTTCATCCAACTCGTCGAGTTCACGGCCATCTTCATGTGACTCGTCGGGTCCATTCAGTCCTTTTTCCATACAGACTTGTTTTGAGCCATGCAGCGGCTCCAACTCAAAGATCCAAGCTTCTAGGGCATGCTTATCACGTAAAGTTGCAAACTTTACGTGCATGCATGGCTATAAAGGCTCTCAATGCCTATTTTAAGTTCTTAATGGAGATTAATGCTCAAGAGGGACCTCAATCATGACCAAAACTGTAAATTTATGCTTCTAGAATCCAAGGAGGGTCCAGATCTGAAGTTACAACCTCAAATCTAGCCCATAGCTCATCTTACCAACTTAATATTCCACAAAACCCTAAAACTCAAATAATAGAAGAAATCTACAAGAGAGATGGCGATTTGTGTACCTCTAGAAGATGATAACTGAGATAAGTGTTGATTCCCACACTCTATTTGCTCCAATCTCCTTCACCTCCAATCCTTCTCCATCAAAAGATCCTCTTTTCAAGCTTCAAACACACAATGGGGATACACACACGTATTAGGGTTCTCAAGGACTCTCTAGAACTGTAAAGAGGCCCAAGGGAGGCAAAGGATCCTTTAAATAGGGTGGAAAAGCCCGAGATTTAGGGTTTCATCCGCTAGCTCCTACTCAACGAGTCCCAATATGGACTCGTTGAGTAGGTCACTTAACTCGCGATCCCACCCCGTTGTTATTCGACGAGTAGGGCAACCAACTCGTCGAGTAGGGCCTAACCCAAGAAATTTTATTTAAAACAATACATGAGAATTGGGGCGTTACAACTCTCCCCCACTTGAACTAGACTTCTCCCTCGAAGTCTGCTGGAATAAACAATGTCGGGTAATGCTCGCGCATCTCCGCCTCCGGCTCCCATATCCACTTGGATCCCCTCCGATGTTCCCACTGTACCTTTACTAAAGGTATTTCCTTGTTCCGCAAAATCTTCTTCTTCCTTTCCAAAATAGCCACTGGTCTCTCCACATAGTTCAGGCGCTCATCGACCTGAATATCATCCAACGATACCACTGCCTCCTAGTCCATAATGCATTTTCGCAATTTCGAAACATGAAATGTGTTGTGGATCCGGCTAAGCTCCTCCGGAAGCTCTAGTCTATAAGCCACCCTGCCAACCGTAACAACAATCCTGAATGGCCCAATATAACGGAGACCTAATTTTCCCTTCTTCTAGAAGCGGATCACACCCTTCTAGAGTGAGACCTTCAGGAGAACCATGTCACCCACCTGAAATTCCAATTCAGATCGGCGTCGGTCGGCATAACTTTTCTGCCGACTCTGAGCGGACCGCAGTCGCTGTCTAATCTGCTGTATCATCTTGGTAGTTTGTAGAACCACCTCTGTCTGACCCATCACCCTGTGCCCAACTTCGCCCCAGCAGACTGGGGTGCAACACTTCCGCCCATACAATAGCTCGAAAGGCGGGGCGCCAATACTAGAATGATAGTTGTTATTGTAGGCGAACTCTACAAGCGGTAGGTGGGAATTCCAACTCCCACCGAAATCAATGACGCATGCCCTCAACATATCCTTGAGGGTTTGAATGGTCCGGTCACTCTGCCCAGCAGTCTGCGGATGGAACGACGTACTAAAATGCAGTCTAGTACCCAGTTCCTCATGGAACTTCTGCCAAAAATGGGAAGTAAATCAGACATCCCGATCGGAAACAATGGAAACTGGGACCCCATGGCGAGAGACAATCTCGCGGACGTACAGGTCGGCCAACTTCTCTATCAACGAACTCTCCTGTTGTAACACCGTAAAAATTCAACTAATTTTTCACTTTTCAAAAACATAATAATTCATTCATAATTACTTTCATAAACAATGTATCAATATTATCTTAATACAAAATCCCAAGATCACATCATAATAAACTCCATACCTGCAACACCTAACACAAAACACTGTAAGCACGAAGCTTAGTGAGTTCCCCAAAATACCACGTACAACACATACTAGCCAGTCGAGGCTATAACTCTGTGGGCCCTTGGGCCCCGAACTCTATGGACCCTCTGGTCCTAGCTCTGTGAACCTTCCGGTTCTAACTCTAATATACTCTAATATACACATGGAATAAATCACATTGAAATAATGCAGTGCAACACATCACATAAATAGCATACAATAGCTCTGTCACATAACTCTAATTACCACTCAAGGTAAAGTATTATAGTGAGAAGACTCACCTCAGATGTCTCGGTAAATCCCTGACTCGGTAGCAGTATAGTCTAGCTTCCGCCTAATCACATAAAGTAAGATACGCTCATAAATATAACTCTCGATACTAGAACCCATCCTCTCTTAGAATCCATAGACGGGTAAAAGACCATTTTACCCCTCTCTTGACTCAAAGACCCCATTGTTGACAAATCCCTAAAAGTCAACAAAGTCAACGGTCAAACTTTGACCTGACTCGTCGAGTGCACTTGGGCGACTCGGCGAGTCTACACGTGAACTCTACACCTCTAATTCTCTTTTGACTCACCGAGTCACTCACTAACTCGGCGGGTCACTCTCTAGATTCACAGTCTCGAGACAACTCGACTCGACTCGACTCGTCGAGTCTGTTCATGGACTCGGCGAGTCCAAACCATGCTCACTTCCAATGGCTTCCTGAGGTCAGATCTGATGCTCTACTCAACAGATCTATCCATTCTAGTCCCAATAATCACGTAAATTTCGAAGCTTGATGCCCATGCAAGGGCTCCAAGGTTCTATTTGAAGAAATGACCTCTAATATGGCATCCTAAGCTCATATTCACCATCAATCCACATAAAGCTCAAAGGAGTAAGGTCTCTGGACCTCTATGGATCCATATTCAAACTATAATACGAAAAGGAACCATATACTCAATCAAAACCATCTACCAAAGGGTCTAGAAAACCCTAACTCTATAGACAACCACCAAAACAGAAGATGGATCGATATTATACCTCAAATAAGCACTCCTGAGCTCAGAATTCCTCCAAATAGCACCTCCTTCAGCCTCCTCTTGATCTTGGTCACCTTCTTCTTGCTAAACCAATGATAGAAAGATCAAATATGGCCTCTTCTCCTCACAAAGGATTTAGCTCACTTAGGGTTTCTCTCAAGGGACTGGTAGCCGCAATGGGAGGCTATGAGTGCCCTTAAATAGGCTCCAAAACCTTGGAATTAGGGTTTCATTAAACAGCATGGACTCGCCAAGTCCACTCTTGAACTCGACGAGTCCAGCCATGAACCCGGATAAGAATACGCGACCCTACTCGGCGAGTCTAAGCACCAACTCGCCGAGTCCCTTCACATCCTCCAAAAAAATAAAAGAATAGAATAATATACCTGGGAGTCCAGATGTCAAAATTCTCCCCCACTAGAATCAGACTTTGCCCTCGAAGTCTTACTCTACAAACAACTCTGGATGCTGCTCCCGCATCTCTCGCTCCGGCTCCCAAGTCAACTCTGACCCTTTCCGATGCTGCCACTGGACCTGCACCAGAGGCACCTCTTTATTCCTCAGAACCTTGATCTTCCGATCGCTAACCGCCACAGGTCTCTCAACATAGTTCAGGCTTGCATCCACCTGAATATCCTCTAATGGCACCATTGCCGACTCGTCGGCTATACACTTTCTCAGCTGCGACACATGGAAGGTGTCTTGAATCTGATCCAACTCTGTAGATAGCTCCAATCGATAGGCTACCCTTCCTACTCTCACGGTCACCCTAAAATGACCAATATATCGGGGTCCCAACTTGCCCCTCTTCCTGAATCGGATCACTCCTTTCCAAGGAGAGACCTTCAGGAGCACAAAGTCGCTAACCTGAAATTCGAGCTCGGACCAGCGCCTGTCCGCATAACTCTTCTGGCGACTCATGGCGGTTAACAACCTCTGTCTGACCTGCTGTGTCTGCTCTGTCTTCTAAAGCACGATCTTAGTACTACCCATCACACGTTGCCCTACCTCTCCCCAGCAAATGGGGGTACGAAACCTCCTCCCATACAACAGCTCAAAGGGTTGCATACCAATGCTTGAATGATGGTTGTTGTTGTAGGAAAACTCTACCAAGGGCAAGTACGTGTCCCAACTCCCGCCGAAATCCAACACACATGCTCGGAGCATGTCCTCGAGCGTCTGAATCGTCCGCTCACTCTGCCCGTCAGTTTGTGGGTGGTATGCGGTACTAAAATGCAGCCTCATACCCAATTCCTCATGAAATTTCTTCCAGAATCTGGAAGTGAATCACACATCTCAATCTGAGACAATCGAGATCGGCACTCCATGCCGCGATACCACCTCTCTCACGTACATCTCTGCCAACCTCTCCGCGGAAGAGCTCTCACTGATAGCAAGGAAATGAGTGCTCTTCGTCAACCTGTCCACAATCACCCAAATTGCATCGACACCTCTTGCAGTCCTCGGCAATTTGGTGATGAAATCCATGGTAATTTGTTCCTATTTCCACTCGGGAATCTCTAACGGCTGCAGCTTACCATGTGGATGCTGGTGCTCGGCCTTAACCCTGCGACAGGTGAAGCATCTCTCTACAAACCATGCGACATCCCTCTTCATACAGGGCCAGCAATACTCCCTCTTCAGGTCAAAATACATCTTAGTGGTCCCTGGATGGATCGAGAACTTCGATTGATGAGCCTCTTCCATCAAAATGGTATGCATCCCACCCACAAACGGTACCCATATCTGACCTTGAAATGTCATAAGCTCGCGGCTATCGGTAACGAACTCCGATACCCGCCCGACAACTCGCTCTCTCTCTCTCTCTCTCTCCTGGATTTCTGGTCTCACGGCCTCAGCCTGGGCCCCACGAATGGTGTCTAACACCGGGGTCATCATTATCAAACTTAAACAAACTTCTCGCCATGGGGCGCCCTTCACCCTACGGCTCCGTGTATCGGCTGCAACATTAGCCTTGCCCGGGTGGTACAGGATCTTACAATCGTAATCCTTCACCACATCCAATCATCTCCTCTGTCGCATGTTCATATTGGGATGATCCATTAAATACTTCAGGCTCTTATGGTCCATTTATATGGTACACCGAACCCCATACAAATAGTGACGCCATATCTTGAGGGCGAACACAACTGCCCCCAACTCTAGATCGTGGGTGGGATACCTCATCTCATGAGGCTTCAGCTGTCTCGATGCGTATCCTATCACATGCCCCCTCTGCATCAGCACCGCTCCTAGCCCAGATATCGACGCGTCACAATGCACTACGAAGTCCTCCATCCCCTCCGGAAGGGATAACATCGGGGCTTTGCATAGTCTCTGGCGAAGTCTCTCGAAGGAGGCCTGCTGCTCTGGACCCCATGTAAAAGCAACACCCTTCTGGGTCAACTTGGTGAGTGGCACGGCGATCTTGGAGAAATCCCCGATAAATCCTTGATAATAACCAGCCAACCCTAGGAAACTCTTGATCTCGGTAGGTGACCTCGGCACCTCCTAACTCATCATTGCTTCAACCTAGACTGGGTCGACCAATATCCCTTTCTGGTTAACGAGGTGCCCTAGGAACTGGGCCTCTCGCAACTAGAAATCACACTTGTAGAATTTGGCATAAAGCCCCTCTGATCTCAGAACTCTGAGGATCTTCCTCAAATGCTCCACATGCTGCTCTCTGGATCTTGAATACACCAATATGTCGTCAATGAACACGATCACCGAGCGATCCAACATCAGCCTGCACACTCTGTTCATGAGATCCATGAACACCGCCGGTGCGTTGGTGAGCCCGAAAGGCATCACCACAAACTTGTAATGCCCGTAACGAGTCCTGAACGCTGTCTTCTGGATGTCCTCATCTCTCACCCTCACCTGATGATATCCAGACCTCAAATCGATCATGGAGAACCAAGCGGCTCCCTGCAACTGATCAAACAAACCGTCGATCCTCGGCAACAGGTAACGGTTCTTGACCGTCAACTTGTTCAACTCCGGTGTGAACCATTCTTTTTCTTGAGAAAATGAATAGGTGCTCCCCACGGCGAGCAGATCGACCGAATAATCCCCTTCCCCAGTAGCTCCTGAAGCTGCAAGGATAACACCTGCATCTCTGGAGGCGAAAGGCAATAGGGCGCCTTGACGATAGGCGCAGCCCCCAGAACCAAATCGATACTGAACTCAACCTGCCTCACGGGAGGCACACCCGGTAACTCCTCCGGAAATACATCCGGGAACTCACGTACTATCGGAACCTCATCAACTGACCTCGGTCTCTCTGAATCAACCCTCGTATCCATCACATATGCTACAAATCCCCTATAACCCTGCTGTAGACTCTGCCTCGCTCTAGCGGCTGAACAAAATGCCGAACCAGAACGTGTATGTTAGGGTGCAAAGTCATGCATGGATGTAATGTGTTTAGGCTTCCCTCTTTGTATGTGTAAATGGGTTGAGTCTTTTCCTATAAATAGGAAGTGAGTGACTCCCATTATGTAAGAGTCCATTTTGGAGTGTTAGACTAGAGAGATAAATCGTATACAAACCCATTTGTATAATCTTTCTAGATCTAATAAGAGCTTACAAAGAATTATTTACTCCTTGTGTACTTGAATTTGTATGATGAATCACTAGATCTTTCTAATTCCGCACATGCCATCATAATCAACACCACTACAGTGTACCCTCACTGTACACCATAAGAATGCCCCCACTAGGGTCTTGTATGGTCACCAGCTGTCGCTCGCAGTCAATGACTGCTCCAAATCAACTTGTAATACCGTAAAAATTCAACTAATTTTTCACTTTTCAAAAACATAATAATTCATTCATAATTACTTTCATAAACAATGTATCAATATTATCTGATGAGATTAAAACCTTAATCTTTGAAGATCGATTAGATCTCAAACAGGTAAATAATTATAAAACTGTAAAAACACGAAAATAAGAACGAGACAATAGTAAATCAAACGTGTCGAATGATTAAACAAAATCCTCAGAAGAGCTCGATTAAGAACATCAACTGTAGAGGATTGGTAGGTTACAAGAACGATTAAAGAAATCTGGAAAATACTATCGTTATGCTCTGATCTATCGTTGTAATCATTAACCTAATATGCATGCAAGCATATACTTATATAATAAACAAAATGGGCTCTCGGTTGGACAGGCCCAAACCAGTATATAAACTAAATAAATAAACTATCGAGCCCAAATGACGCAATCTTCAAAATAATCTTCAGCCCAACAATCTCCCCCTTTGCGTCAATTGGAGCGAGATCTTCACTTGTTACTTGGGCCAGCAGCTGAAGCAGGTACTTCTTCTTCACGGTGTTAAACAGACATTTGGTGAGCGAGAGTATTGTCTGTCTAAACCTGATGTACCATTGGATCGTGTCATCGAAGTACTTGACATCATCAGCCGAATTCTCTTTACACCTCTAGATGATCGATAACACGTGCTCCAGACAAGCAGTGGTGTAAAGGTGTTTGTCAGCTAAAACAAATAGACACTTCTGTCCGTCTGCTCTAGTGAACATAACCGAGTTGCGTCTCGGGTCGATTCTGCCCATTTGCATTTGGTTGAGATCACTGGCCGATCCCACAGGAGCTATCTTCGGTTTCTTCTTGAAGACTATGGCAACCTCCTGATCCATTAGGGCAACCTCCATGATGTAGCAGACTAACATCCTTTTGATATGGTCTATAATGGGACCATATTCGGCTTCATTAGTCAAAAGGATATTATGCAGGACAATCCAATCATGAGGATTTAAGTTCGGTAGATCCGCCAGGGAGATATGATGTGCAGTCTTTGCAGATCCCCGAATCACCTTGAACCGAACGTTTGTGAACCTTCCTTCGGCGTAAGGCTTCAGTACCCGAACGTTCACTATCTTCTGGGCGCTCCAAGTTAGGTACTGAGGACGAGCAGCCTTCAGATAGAAATCGATGAGCTCCCTGTCAAGCTCAGCATTCGGATGAGGGATTTCAAAGATATTTGAGAAGGCGTGGAAGATAAACGCCTTTCGAGTCAGCGGCATGTCGAACTGCGAGTCGGCAGTATTATTGCAATCGAACGAGATAACCGGCTCGAGCCATAAGATGCTGGGAGTATCTATGGCCTCTTTGATCATTCGCTCCCGAGTCCATGCAGGGAAGAGAGTCTTCCTGCTCTCAAGGAGATCGTGGGCTTCCTTCTGCTTGCGTTCGGCTTCTTCAGCCTCTCGCGTCACACGATTTACATCTTCATCAACATTGCGACTGTTCTTTCGTTTCAACATGTCAGCAATGGTTTCATCATCTTCATCTTCATCTTCATCTTCTTCCTCAGCTATGTTTTTCCCTTTGTCCTTCACACCCGAACCCGAAGCTTGACCAGTCGGAGGTGGTTCGGTTGTGTGAGTAGCTTTGGAGGAAGGAGGTGGTTTCGATCCGGTCTTCTTCTCTTCTCCCCCTTGTTTCGGAATGGACACGAAACTAGGAAGGCCTTCTATTTTGCTGAGAAGGTCCATGACCGGAGAGAGCTTTTCAGCAAGGGTTCGCCTCACCAAATGGTTTAGAATTGGATCATGTGCTTCTAGGATGTTGGATAAGGCAGCGTGTACATCCGAAACACATGTCTTGATGACCTCCCTTTCGGATCGAAGAGCTTCCAGCTGTTGTTGAGAGTGATGGGTTTTGGTCATAAGACATCCTATGTGCTCATACAAACCCTAAAGCTCGGATCTAGGTTTCTCTATTGTACATACTTTGAATCCAAGACTTGAACCCTAATTCTAGCATATGGAAATCGGAATTCACATGTAATTAGGTTTAAGAACATACCTTGCTTGTTATATAGCAATAAAAATCCAATTCCTCCTTGAATTGACCTTGGAAAGCAAAGAGTCACAAGTGTCACTCCTCTAATGGCTTACAAACACCATAAGCAAGTGGAGAAGGTATAAAGAGAGAGGAGGGAGGTTAGAATTCGTATCTAGGACTTCTTGGGAAGGGATACACGAATTCATGACCCTAGGGGTGTTTATATAGGTGTAGAGATAGGGTTTCAGTCATTATCCTTATCTAGTTGCTTATCCACCAAGCAACCAATAAGATAATCCTTGAATCCTTATCATACTCGAATTGTAAGGCTCTTTATCCTTAAATTCGTCCAACCTATCAATGAGATAACCCTTACCTTATTTTGTAACTATCACATAATTACAAATCAGCCCCTCTAGTTTAATTATTTACATTTGATCACAAAACTAATTCTTAATTAATTATTGACCAATATTAATTAAACAAATATGATTTCTCCTTTAATATATTATTCTTATAACATATTAATAAATCATATTATCCTCTCTCTCTATATATTTCTCCAATCAAGTTGCTTTGGTGAAGGCAACCCAAAAGGACCATGCACCATCGGGTCAAGTACATACCAAAATAGTTATGGACTTAGACACTAATCCAACAGTCTCCCACTTGGATAAGTCTAATAACTATTCTGCGTATGACTTCGGATCCCGATCTGCAATCGTAGCTTTCCAAAGCCGCTGTCAACTCTGATCATATCAGATACGTGTGTCCTTAGATAAGGGATCATATTCCTCCATTCTAGATATCATATGAGATATGATTTCTAATCATTCTCTTTGTACTACTTCTCGATTACCGATTTATGACGACTGACTAATTGGACAAATCAAATTAGCCCTAGCCCGGCCGAGCATTTACGTTTGTCATCACTAAACCATCGAGGGGCCCAAAGATATTGCTTTTATCCTACTTTGGATAAAAGGAACGGATAAACTTTGATACAATGCTTGCTTGTACTCACGCACCGAATCACACACAACAATATGTTTTATAACACCAAGTTACTGGTGCGTTTACATATTATCAATGTGTAACCGATTTGCAAGATACAACTCACACATCTCGGTTTCAAGAATATAAGATGTTATCGTCTCACCAATCACTCGTGATACAATCCATGGAGTGATCCAAGTGAGCGTGGGTTTAATCCAATGCTCAAATCACATTCATAAGCACTCATGAACGTTGCAGCAAACTCTTGCTTATGTCTAATACTCTTTTAGACAATCCACACACCAATTCACGACAGTCTTCATTCATACCTACTTCCAACATATGAACGACTGTGGCCCGTTTGAATAATTCGATTATTCTTAATAAACTCAATTATTCTGGAAGTCAGAACATGCAAATGTGAAACACAAGAATAATATTAATCCCATATGGCCTCAAACCTTTGAGCATAAATAAAACACCTTTTATTTATCACCATATTGATTACTCATTATTTGTCGTTTCGGGTAATCAACTTCTCACTTGAATTCCAACACTTGTCTCATGCTCCTAGCATGCGCACAATGTTTACCTATGGTTCTTACTTTGTGAAATAGATCACATTGAACACATTTCCAATCCTTCTCATTTCACAACTCCAAATCCGTTTTTCATAAGTGCAAGAATATCAAATTCTTTCTACTTATAGAATATGCTAGATTCTAACATTCTATGCAACTATCCTTTCGTAATGTCACTGCACCAAAGTCACAAAGACTATTGCCAATGATATTACAAAGTCTTCTATCGGAGATTGTTACAAGACAATTACATAGATGTGATGTCTCTCACTCAAAGTACTTTCTTTGAACATCCTTTTGCATAGAAGTTTCTAATCTAGTCATAAATTTCTCAATATTCAATTCCCAATATGGACACACTTCCATATGTTCCATATGACAACTCATTCTTAATAGAATCTTATCTATTCATAATGATGTCGATATGGTCCATCCAATATGGAAACATTTCCATATTTTCCAATACTATACTTCCAACTACTCACAAGCGACCAATCCTCGTCGAACTTGGATTGTCCTTTGATAGTTGTTTAATTATTTTAGTCAAAACCAATGCGCTCGACATTTGGAAATTTTTAGAATGGTCAAACATTAAAGCATTTGCAATCGATCCTATACCCGAAACGTATGGGACACGATGCATAATGTTTTATTTGCTATGTTCTCAAAATTCGAATTGTGAAGAGGGATGCCGTAATCATAATCGAAATTTTAAGAACACACTTTGTACCTTTGACTAAATTTTATTAACATTTCTCAACCTAAACCTTTAGATTTGAAATGAAGCATAATATTCTCTCCCTTAATTATAGCAAAACAACTCTTCAACTATTGCGACTTTGCAAAGTATGACTCTTGTTTTTCTATAATTAATATTGCTAACCTTGCAATACTTTCCTTAATAATCATACAATCATAACTTTTATGCTCCCACTATCATGATGATTATTATAAAACATAACACCTATGCTCCCACTAGCTTCGACATGTATTCATAAACATCTTAACTTTCAGAAAAACAATGCTTATTGAATTTCTTAAGTTCATGTTTCTAATACTTAGTGCTTTGATAATATTTTATCAAGGATTCTCTATACACCTTTGCCTTCGATAGTTCATATGTGTGTCTAAACAATTAAGACTAATTGCCAAACCTCACAATTCAAATTATGGAAAGGGATGCCGTAACCATAATTGAATTCGAGAATGCAATTTTACAATCACTATCTTCTTAAAATCTTTCTTAGTGAAAGCATTTCCTCACAATCATTTACATGAAGGAGGAAATCTTATGACACTTAGATTTTAAACGGTGTAAACGTTCCTATCCATGTGAATTTGTCAAAACCAACGTTTACGACAAATTCAAACTCATATGGATCGAACTTTCTTAATCTTGATTTCTTGCCTCATGGTAGCACAACTGCCCACCACGTCTTCCAAGTAGTTAAGCATCTCACCCTTTCTTATCAATGTACCTTTCATTGATTAAGGTGCCTTGCCTTTTATGCATTCAAGATGAGAACTCATAGAACTCATATGCATAATTAACTCAATTGGAACAGCACATAATCAAAATAATGTCAATACGATAGGTTATCAACCTCAACTCGTGTGCTAGTGATGATTGGTAAGGTTTATTTGATTTGTTCTTGAAACTATTCAAGACGATTAAGACTCCCACTGACTCCTTGACATATACGATTCTTTTGTTAATAACCATTTCTTGACAAACAAATATTCAAGAGTCAGTGTAGCTTTTATCAAAACACTTCATAAATTGGTACTAGTTGGCCTTTGTCTTATTCAAGACATCACAACTTCCTACATTTGATGAATGTTATAAACCTTTAATACTTTTCACTCATTGTCACAATCTTAACTTTAAGACTTGTTATTGGAACGAAGTATGATGGACTTCTTGATTTAACCATTTCTTCAATTCTTGATTCCTCTTCTTAGACATACAATTGTACTAAGACTCACTTAGAGGATCAATTGAGATATGGTTCTTAATCGTTAAGACCTATCATAAAGCATAAAAGGTACTCTCCCATCTTCTTAGAATGGAGAAACTTTTATCTTTCTGCCTACTTGATTCTTCTTATTCGTTCAGCTATTGATCTAAACCCTTTAATCAATTCAGAATTACACTTAATCTTGTAAGTATAATCATATTTACTAAACCTTTAGTAAATCATGACGAATATCATTGTTACTCTTATGGTGGACTTTGATCAACACACACCTTTGTGTACTCGATCTCTTAGTCCTTCACTTGACACTTTGTCAACGAATTGGTCTAATTTCCAAATATGAATTTCTCATTCATCATGCAACCAAGTTGTCTGATTCCAAATTTCTATCCAATTGAAACTTTGGGCGATGAGAAACTCTCCCTATTTGGTAAATTCTTGACATTTCCATAAATAACATAACTAAGAATCATATCCATTCGTTGTAGAAATATTCGAACATCAATTTTCATAACGATTTCATTGTAAGGAAATAAACAAATAAATAAATAAGTCAAACAAAATTTATTTTATTTATAAAAGCGGCGGAAAAAATTTGTCCTTACAATGCAAAATCCATTGAAAACTATGTATAAAAGAAAATTTCTAACAACTCTATCATAACTTTCTAAGCTCAAAATTTAATCTTCAAGTCCATGCGATCGAAATCCATCTCTTGTGATTAGATTCATCTTGCTCTCTTATCAAGCTTCCTTTCTTTTCACCGACCCTACAAAACACTCAAATGTAATCTTATTACATCATGTATTAAGAATCAACGAATAGGAACTTAATGGAGTTAGATAGTGGATTTTTACCAAAAGCGCAGTCATACCTTTGACTCTCCCTTCTCTTGGCAATAAAAGCAAATTGACTCTTTTGGAATAACACATGGAACTACTTCAGACATCGCCTTTCTCTTATGATCAACCTTTTCGATCATTGCATGTCTTTCATTTCCATTGTCTATATCCATAGAGTTCTTGAAGGCAGATTCACCAATCAACCTTGCTTTTCTATTGCGCCAAACCATTGCTGATTCGGCAGCAATAAGCATATAGGTGAGATCTATAAGGGTCACGTTGTGGTTGGTTCATATAGTACTCTCTTATGAACTCACTATATGAGTTGGGAAGTGACTGAAGAACCCAATCAACAACCATCTCTTCACTAACAACGGATCCCATCATTCTTAGTCTATCAATGCGCGACTTCATCCCTAGGACGTGTGCACACACCGACTTTCCTTCTTTATGTTTACTTGCCAAAAGGGCTTGAGTGATATTGAACCTTTCAATTTTACAATCTTGTAGGTTAGGGAGAATAATTGGAGGAGGAGGAGGAAGTGAAGCATGATTTCTCGATCATCTTCATGTGGAATGCTTGTTCCACGGGATTTGGGAATACCATAGTTGTCGAACTTTGACATCTACAAAACGGGAGAAAACGAATTCAAGTTAGTTGATAGATTAAATCCTTAGTAAATCACCCAAATGAAATACTAAGGCTAGGACCCAACACAATATTCTACAACTCGGGAGAGGGATGCCGTAACCCTAATTGCAGAATATTTGAAGGTAAGTGAATGACGATTCACTAATTTCCACCATGAAAAACGAAAATTATTTTTAAGTTTTAAATCTATGAAAACTCCTAGATCCTTTGAGATTCATTAAACATTTCAATGGCATGTTTAAATCTCGATATGCCCCTCTAGTTTGTGACTGGGATGCCGAGGATCACAAAGCGGGTGTGAATAACCATGCAAACTTACATGGTGCCCTCACATGTTACAGTCACCTATTCGATGTGCCGGTAAACCACACACGCTCCACTGAACTATGACAAACATTGAGTCACCCTTTGCTACCTTTGCTTAGACCCATTTAGAGTGCCGGTTAACCACACACGCTCCACTAACGTCTTCGCAAGGGCACAAAGTGTAATTTCATGGAATTGCATCAATTCACTTTTGCCTAAGTAACTAAGATTGGGAATTTAGAAAACATTTAGTTACTTTTATACTTCATTATACTTATAAAGGAAGGTTTCGTCCTATCCTACCCGTTCGGCTAACGACTCTCCACTGGTCAAGAGTGCGGTGGGTAAGAGTGGATACCCATTCAATCGCCATTTTATAGGCAATTTCCTTAAACACCCCTTATAGACCAGCTTCGTGAATGAGGCCTACTAACGGTAAGACTGACATTTACTCATACATATATATAATGTTAGACTTTTAATGTTATATATAGTATAGGGTGTATTTTACACTTTTAAAATATTAGGCGGTTCAATTTAACAATTATACTTTTAATTTACTTAAATTGTAAACCTAAACTTTTATGGATTTATTAAACCTCTTTAATTAAACACCTTAATTAGTTAATAAAACCATAAGGGTGTGATTTGAACTTTTTCAAAACTATACTTGAGTTTTAGAATTTAACATTCCTAATTAAACTTTTAATCAACTTTTAAATTCCAAAACTTGAGGGCAAGTTTTGAAACATTTCAACACATTAGGGATTAGAATTTAAATATGCATCAAAATTAAACTATTTAATCAAAATTTAAATTCCAAAACTTGAGGGCAAGTTTTGAAACCTTTTTCAAAACATTAGGGTTTCAACTATTTAAATTTCAAAACAACAAAACTTTTGGGGTTCAAATTTAAACTATAAAACCTAAAGGGCCAAATATGAAACTTTTCACAACAACAAGGATCAAATAACAAATAATTCAAATTAACATTTAATCACATAATTATCCATATTTGATGATTTCTTGCAAAATAATTTATCAATTTACTTAAAATAATTAATCAATTATCTTATAAGGAAACAATTATCTTATTAATTGATAAATATCTTCAATTAGATTAAAAATATAGTCAAATATATCATATAATCGGATTAATATTAATCTAACATGATAAGGTAATTATCCCAATGCAAAAACAGCAAGAAATCCCGAGATAAGCACTATCTGACGCACCGACTCGCCGAGTTACCCTCTGGAACTCGCCGAGTAGGGGCAACTCGCCGAGTCCACAGTGGGACTCGCCGAGTCCATCAAGCAGAACACCAAAAATCGAATTTTTTTAAACATTTCAAGCATCAATACAATAGAAACCAGTCAAGGCTCAGCTATGTTTTTCCCTTTGTCCTTCACACCCGAACCCGAAGCTTGACCAGTCGGAGGTGGTTCGGTTGTGTGAGTAGCTTTGGAGGAAGGAGGTGGTTTCGATCCGGTCTTCTTCTCTTCTCCCCCTTGTTTCGGAATGGACACGAAACTAGGAAGGCCTTCTATTTTGCTGAGAAGGTCCATGGCCGGAGAGAGCTTTTCAGCAAGGGTTCGCCTCACCGAATGGTTTAGAATCGGATCATGTGCTTCTAGGATGTTGGATAAGGCAGCGTGTACATCCGAAACACATGTCTTGATGACCTCCCTTTCGGATCGAAGAGCTTCCAGCTGTTGTTGAGAGTTGGATAACTGATTGCTCTTGACCTTTAGGGCGGTGGTTTTGCTTGCGAGAACGTCCATCAAAGAGTTTTCAGCCGCAAGATCCTCTTGTAGCTTAGCAAGGCGTTCATCGATGGAGGCACGAAGGGCCGAGTTGTCGTCGCTTATGGTTTGGCGAAGGGCAGCGAACGAAGTCAACTCCGTTGAGACGAACTTTGCCAATTGCTAAACAATCGGTTCCAAAGTTGTCTTGGTGGAATCCGCACTCTCTTGCAATGACTTCAGCAAAGAAGAGGCGTCTGAGAATAGTTTATCAACTTTTTCGGTCGCAGCCTCACAGGCTTTGGTTGAGGCGGCTATGGCAGCAGTGGCTGAGGCTACCGAATCATGTTGAGCCCTAGAGAAGGCATCAACAATCTTCTAAAGTGCAGCTTCAGAGAGAGAGGACTGTTGGTTGGAAGATGAGGCGAGAAATAGGTAAACCTTCTCCTTGAGCTCCTTGAGATGCTTCTTTGTCACTGGAGCATCATCTTCTTCGTCACTCTGAACCTGAAACGGACTGTAATAGACCGAATCGAAGTTCATGTGATCACCGCCAAGGTAAGGGTTATCTCCATCAGAGGCATTTTCTTGAGATGGAGGGGGTGGTGAAGCTGGGGGTGTTGTGGTTGGGGTATGTTGAGGTTGAGTATGGGGTGGGGTAGTTTCGGGTGGTGGTTGAGTGTGGGTAGGTTCGGTTGTATTGGTTTCGGTTTGTGGTGGTTCGGTTACGGGTGGGGTTTCGGTTACTGGTGGTGTTTCGGTTGCAGTTGTGAAAATGGGTGGTGGTATAGGGAAAGAGGTTGGTGGAATAGTGGTATTGGGGATTATGGTCGGAATGGAAGTAGGAATGGTTGGAGGAGGTGAAGGAACTGGTGAATTATGAAGTTCCATCTCTGGGGTAGGTGACCGAGGTGGTGTGTTGCTTCGTTGAGGGGTTTCGCCTCCTTGAGAGCCGTCCGAACCCGAACTCTCGCCCTCAGAATCACTTGAAGAAGAGGGAATAACGAGCTTGCGCTTCGGTTGTGTCTTCCTCCTCTTCGGTTGTGGGGACTGTGCAGCCTTTGTCTGTTTCCTCTTCTTGGGAGAAGGACCCGTAGGAGCTTTGGTCGCTTGCTTCCCTTTGTCCGCCGTTTTGCCCCTGTTTACCGGTTTGTCAGCATCGTGGATAGACCTGAGCATATCCGGTGTAAGTTCCCTAGGACCAGTTGGCCGGAATTCCTTGATCGTCCAAATCAGCCTGCTGTCAGAGGGCACATCCCATACATTGTCTCCAGAATGGATCCAATGAATGAGAATTTAGATGCATCCGAGACGATGATCTTCTTGGTATGAAACGTACCAATAGAAGACATCGATGCACCCGCAGCAGTGGGAATGTTGAACTTATCCATCGCCCACTTTGTGATCAAAATCCAGAACCGGGCCAACGACACCTCGGAGTGTCGTGATGATGAAGAAAGGCTCTGGATGAGCTGCTGCCAGAGGACCAACCCAAAATCCAAGTTGACCCCGTTGTAGACGGCATACATGATCGACAAGAAAAGTCGACTAGCACCGTCGGACCCAGAGCTCCGTTCCGACAAGCCCTTGAAGAGGACTGTGAACATGTTGTTCCACTGTGGCGGCAAGCATGACTTCTTGAATTTTGCGACGGAGGTGAGAACCTCCGTGCACCCCATATTGTAAAACATGTTGTACAGATACCCAACCGGAATCGTCTCCGGATTTATTCTTGATGGGTCAACAGCCAACCCTAGCATTGTGCAAAAACGTTGTCGAGAAACAAATGTCTTGTGTTCAGCAATCTCGAAGAACACCCGGTCGACTGCTTTGTCGTAATAGGCAGTCGCATAAACCTGCGATAGGGCCACCATGGGCACAGATTCGATCCTGGAGAGAGCGGTGGCGATTTGGGAGTACTTCAGGCACTCGATGATCGGCGACATGTAGGAGTCGTACGCCAGAGGATTGAGGTCGATCACCAGGCATTGTTGCGGACAAATGGGAAGGATTTGTGAAGTAGCATGGACGGAAGAAGATTCTGCCATTGTTGAAGGTAGTAGAAGAAGAAGATGAACAGTGAAGCTTTTGGGAGTTTTTGCTCTCTAGAAAATCCGGAAGCAGTAAAAAGGTAAATGAGATTGTAAACTGCCTTTTATAGTGAGGGATTGGAGAGAGAAAAATTGTATCAAATCTTCTATGTGATGATCACGTAGGAGAGATAGTGTCAGATTCCTAGGATCACGCCACCCAACAAGCGCCGTTTCAGAAGAAAAATGGTTCAAATCCTCACGCGCCTTTAAATGCCAGAGGAATGTCGCTTGGATTTCGCACACGCGTCCATAATGTCAGTAAAAGCATGGGCGTTTCAAATTCACATGCGCCCCCTTTTTACCGTCGTTTGAATTTCAAACCGTTTAACTCCCGCCGAGTTAGCAACCTTTCGTCTTATCCTTTTAATCGGCATCTTTTGAATTAAATACCCACGTGGATTATTTTCGACCACAGCTTCATAATTTACCACCAAAGTAATAATACAGCCTGTAATAATTAGTAACGGAATTTGGGAAAACTAAAGATTTTCGTGCATAGAGTGTAAAATGAAAAGAAATAAGCAATTCTTTTAAGGATTTTCTGTGATGTCAATAATGACACGAAACTGATGATCCCGGGCACGAATCTCTTCCTTCAAGGTCAAGAGAGACCTTAAAGTGTTAGTGTGGATTCCCGTTGAATTACGATCAAACACTTATTAATAAATGTTGAAAGACTTCTTTTAATTAGGCTAAATAAGGGTGGCTTTCTCTTTGATTCAGCAATTCTATTTTTGAAATAAGAAAGAAAGTGAACAAAGTACTTGTGAGACCGGTGTAGCCTGTTGAACAAGTAGGTAGGAATTTATTTTAAATTGGCTTGGAAAAATATAAAATCTCAGATAAAAAAAATTTAAAATTGGATCCCAAGGGAAGAAATGTTATGGTGTTTAACAATTTCATAGGAATCACACAAAATAAAATTTGAGATTTCATGAAGGTACATTCGTCAATTCTTTGGTGAAAACTTGAGCAAATTAATTGTTCACTGTCAATTCAGATGTGGTGTTGAATTTTGGGTTTCACTCAGCTCGTAGTGACACGAAACTAAGATCATAAACACAGATGTTGTGTAACCATAAACCTCAGTGGTAATTTCTGAGAGTCTCAAGGGTTACGTTGAGGAAACGAATGTAATGGAGAAATATAATGGAGATGGTGTAAGAAGATAAAGTACCTCTGCTGCGAAAATAAGGACCAAGCAGGAAACTCTTAACTCATGTGAGAAGAGAGTGAGGTAGCTCACGATTAGAATAAATGTGTTAGCCTTATTGGGAAGACAAGGTTTGTGTATACCAGGTCATGAAGGCTATTATTCAAAATCTTATGAGGCTTGGGACACATATAGCAGCATGCTTCTAGGGACACTTAATTAATTCAACATTGATATCCCCATAAACGAACGAACACACAATAAAAAAATAAAAAAATATTTTTGGAGTTTTTGAGATTTATATATATATAAAAAATTGAAAAACAATAAGTTAAAAAGAATAAGTAAGAAAAAATAAGACTTAAAAAAACTTGGAAAAAGAATGAAAAACCGAACCCGAACGTTCGGTTGGTTTCGGTTGGGAAAAAGTTGAAAAACCGAACCCGAGCGTTCGGTTGGTTTCGGTTCCAGAAAATTTTGAAAAACCGAACCCGAGCGTTCGGTTGGTTTCGGTTCAACAAAATTTTGAAAAACCGAACCCGAACCTTCGGTAGGTTTCGGTTTTGGAAAATTTTGAGAAACCGAACCCGAACCTTCGGTAGGTTTCGGTTTTAGAAAATTTTAAGAAACCAAGGAATTGAGACATGCAATTGGAAAATACTTTTAACACAAAAAAAATTTTGTACAAAAAATATACAACCAAGAAAAACAACCTTTGAAGTAATGAGCGAGTCAGATGGTTTAACCGAACCCGAACGTTCGGTTGGTTTCGCTTCTTACATTTGAGGTTGAGAGGTAGTATGAGTTACTGACTCTGATTCCATCATACCTAGCCCTTGCAGTATTCTGTTGAATGATGCTTTAGGAAGAGCTTTGGTAAAGACGTCGGCCAGTTGATCAGTGGTTCTTACGAAGTGAACTTCGACGTTTCCATCTTCCACATGATCTTTGATAAAGTGATACCTCAGTGCTATGTGTTTGGTTTTAGAGTGTTGCACTGGGTTATGACAGATCCTAATTGCACTTTCAGAGTCACAATATAGTGGGATCTTCTTCATATTGAGTCCATAGTCTCGAAGTTGACTTTGGATCCAAATCACTTGGGATGTGCAGGATGCAGCGACAATGTATTCCGCTTCGGCAGTAGACAGCGACACACACGTTTGTTTCTTGGATTGCCAGCTGACCAACTTCCCGTCAAGGAATTGACAGCCACCAGTTGTGCCTTTTCAGTCGAGTCCACATCCTCCAAGGTCAGCATCAGAATAGGCTTGAACGAAGAAGCCTGAGTTGGAAGGATACCATAGACCTAAGGAGGTGGTTCGCTTGAGATAGCGTAAGATGTTCTTCACTGCAAGCATGTGAGGTTCGCGTGGGTTCGCCTGAAATCGAGCACAATAACACACAGAAAACATGATGTCAGGCCTGCTAGCAGTAAGATACATTAGTGAGCCTATCATTTGACGATAGAGCGTGATATCGACAGCCGGTTTGTCAAGAGATGGAGTTAGCTTGGTGCCGAATGCCATTGGGACTTTGACTTTGGAGTCTCCCATCATGCCAAACTTTGCTAGGAGAGTCTTCGTGTAAGCTTCCTGATTGATAAAGATGCCTTCGGGTCCCTATCTAATATTTAAACCAAGGAAAAAGTTAATAGGACCCATTGAGCTCATTTCAAATTTAGTCTCCATCAACTTTCTGAATTCAGCTGTTAAGATAGGATTCGTAGAGCCAAAGATGATGTCATCGACATAAATTTGAACTATCATAAGGTGGTTACCTTCCTTTTTGCGAAAGAAGGTTGGGTCAACCGAACCTTGTTTGAATTTAGACATCTTTAAAAATTTTGTTAGCGTTTCATACCAGGCTCTCGGAGCTTGTTTAAGACCGTACACAGCTTTATCCAGAATATAGCAATGGTTTGGATACTTTTTGTTCACAAACCCAGGAGGTTGCTCCACATACACGGTTTCTTCGAGTTCTCCATTAAGAAATGCACACTTAACGTCCATTTGGAAAACTTCAAAGTTTTTGTGAGCACCATAAGCCAGAAATATTCTAACAGATTCTAGCCTAGCTACTGGAGCGAAAGTTTCTTCATAATCTATCCTTTCCTCCTGACAGTATCCCTTTACCACCAGACGAGCCTTGTTCCTTATAACATTACCTTCCTTGTCCAATTTGTTCCTAAAGACCCATTTGAGACCAACAACCGAAGCATCTGGAGGAGTTGGGATTAGGCGCCAGACTTTGTTCCTTTCAAATTCGTTCAGTTCGTCTTGCATTGCTTGAACCCAATCAGAGTGATCGAGGGCAGTATTAACTGTCTTCGGTTGAACTTTTGATACGAATGAGTTAAACATACAAAACTCAACCTTTGAAAATAAGGATGTCTGTTTTGCCTTCAGTTGTGATCGGGTCAGAACCTTCTCAGAGACATCGCCAACCACTTGAGAGATAGGATGATCTCTGGTCCATTTGGTAAGAGGAGGGTAGTTTGGATCAAAGGTAGGGTCTAGTTCAACATTGATCATTTCTTCTGGCTTGGATTGGCTATCGTAATCAAGCGTCATATCATCATGCTCCCCCTCGATTGATGAGCTTTGAGAAACTTGAGGTTCAGGGGTTTCTTGTGATGCTGGACTTGCAGGCGTTGAAGCGCCTTCGGTTGGAGAGGCACCTTCGGTTGGAGAAGGACCTTGGGTTGGAGAAGCACCTTCGGTTTCAGTTGTAGAGCTTGGCTCCCCCTCGACTGAAGCATTGTTGGATGGAGGGCCATTAGTAGTCGATCCTCCTTCATGCATTCTCCTTGCAGCTTCTTCAACAATCTGCTTCATGTGGTCAACCTTGTTGTCTGCTGCACCTGCTTCTGAGAGAGAAGCTTTCTCTGGTTCATCAAAGAGCTCTAGAAATTTATCGTGTAGGTTAGCGATCGAGACAGTGACTTGGCCAGTTTGAGGAAAGATTTCCCCAGCGATGTCTTCCTTGGCTTGTAGCTTTTTGACATATCTATCGTCAAAGGTCACATAGTATGACTCTTCAATTTTTCTCGAACGCTTGTTTAGGACCCTGTATGCCTTGGATGTGAGAGAGTAACCCAGAAAGATTCCCTCGTCGGCTTTGACATCGAACTTGTTGCGGTGTTCTTTAGAGTTAAAGATGAAACACCGTGAGCCGAACACATGGAAAAATTTCACATTGGGCTTTCTGTTGTTTAGTATCTCATAAGGTGTGAGCGTGAATCGCTTGTTGAGATAAGACCTGTTCTGTGTAAAACAAGCAGCAAAAATATCATCAGCCCAAAAATAAAGAGGTAAGAAAGCGAAACTTAGCATAGTTCGGGCAGCTTCACACAAAGATCGGTTTTGTCTTTCGACAATTCCGTTCTGTTGTGGTGTGTAAGGAGCTGAGAAGTTGTGACTAATTCCCTTTTCTGCAAGAAACTCTTCAAACTCCCTGTTTTTGAATTCCAGACCATTGTCGCTCCTGATGTTGCGAACGACCTTCTTGAGCTGTACTTCAATCTGCTTGATGAACAATTTCAGCTTATGAGTCGCTTCAGATTTGAGCTTTAGAAAGAACACCCATGTAAATCATGAAAAGTCATCAACAATAACATGAATATACTTGCTACCACCGATGCTTTTGATAGATGAAGGACCACACAAATTGATATGAAGTAATTCGAGTGGTTCAACAACTTTTGTGTTAATTACAGATGGGTGACTTTGACGACTCTGCTTCCCCATTTCGCATGCAGCACACAAATGATCTCTGTCGAACTTGAGCAATGGAAGACCCCTAACATGACCTCCAGTGACAAGTCGGTTGATATCTTTAAAGTTGAGATGAGAGAGTCTTCGGTGCCACAACCAGCTTTCGTCAGATTGAGCTTTTGATAACAGGCATATAGCTGGGTTTCCTTTGATGGGTTTAAGGTTTAGAGGAAACATTTCACCCTTTCGCTCCGACTTGAGAATCACTTTCTTTGTCTTTTTCTCAATAATTTCAGAACCTTCATCATCGAATGAGACTTTGAGACCTGTACCTCCAACAAGCTGAGATACACTGATGAGATTGTGTTGGAGTCCTTCCACATAAGCCACCTTCCTTATAGTAAAGTCACCATTTGTTATCATCCCGTATCCCTTTATGGTGCCGAAAGAATTATTTCCAAACTTGACGTTGCCACCATTTGCAAGAGATCTGTATTCCCTGAGCTCCGCTTTCCTCCCTGTCATGTGACGTGAGCAGCCACTATCGATGTACCATTCTTCATCGAACTGCTCGTCACTTATAACCTGCAAAAATTAATCAGATTTAGGAACCCAAAGTTTCTTGGGTCCTCGTGAGCTTCTCATGGGAATAGGAACAGTAAGAGAGATATCAACAAGATATGTTCGTTTTATAAGTGTTGTTTCATCTTTCTTTTTAATGGTAAATACTTTTATCTTATTAGGATTGGGTGCGTTCGGTTTGGACTCTGGTTTGGATTCATTGACGTTTTGTTTGCCCTTTTGTTCAGCTGACGAATGAGATTTTTGAGAACGAACAGAATTAGCTTTAGAGCAAGATGGAGATGAATTGGTGGAAGTAGTAGAGTTAGAAGAACTAGAAGAAGTGGGTTTAGATTGAGAGGACTTTTTGGCTGCAGACTCTAAGTGACCCTTTTGCTTTTGATCATTGGAGGGACTAACCTTAGAGTTTTGATCCCTTTTGACTTCAGAACCGAACCTTTGCTTTCGGTTGGAATCGTCTTGTGAACCGAAACTTGGCTTTCGGTTGAAGTCTTTCTCAGAACCGAACCTTTGCTTTCGGTTGGTATTTTCTTGTGAACCGAACCTTGGCTTTCGGTTATTGTGACTCTCAGGTTTTCCGACAGGATTGTTTTCATACTTCAGATTCTTGTCTTGATGTGAGAAGTATGCATTCTGGGATTGCCAGAATTGTCTCCTTTCAGAGAGATTCTTCCTGTATCTTTGGTTCCTTTCTCTCTTCTTATTCCTCATCTGCTTTGGTTGATGATGAACATTAGCTTTCGTTTTTGGTTTCTCCTTGGCTGGTTCCTTTTGAACTGAGGGAGTTTCACTTTGAGCTGAGGGAGTAGAGGGAACGTCTTCTTTTGCCGAACTTTCATCCTCCTTAGGAATGTCTTTCGTACCACTGGTGCTTGGCTCATCGAAATTATCTGGCTTATTCAAGGGTTCAGGTATGTATCTTCCTTTACTCATCCAGGAGGTTCTTTTAGATAATCCAACCGTTTCGTTTGCATTATCTATTGGAGCTGACCAGAAGTACTCATCACAGCCATCAACACTGTCTTCGTTTACAATAGTTGTGAGTTCAACCGTCTGATGTTCGGTTACTCCAGTGACCTTGTATACTTGATTTGGAGTGGTCCTGACCTTTTGATACACAACTGCTTTCTCTGCTAAGATCGGGGACTTTTGTTGGGACAATCGAGCAAACTCCACTGAATTTTCAGAAATTAGATTCTTGTGGTTTTCAGGTTCGCTTTTTACAAATTCTGAGCAGTCAACCGTGTCCTCTACAGAAATTTCACTCATGTTGTCGTCTTCGTTAAGCTCAGATGCATTTTCAACATCAATTTTGTTTTCAGAGCTTACGTTGGCGTTTAAAGAGTCAAATTTTTGTATGGTTTCGGTTCTCAGTTTAAGTCTATCATTTTCATCCAAAAGATTTTTAAGCATGTCCTTGTGGTCCTTGGATTTAATGAAGGACTCAATTTTGTCCAGTCCATACATGTAGGTCGGATTGACATCATCAGACGATATCACACTTTCACAATTATAGGCTTCAGCATCGATTTCATCCTCCTTAAACTCAAGGAAGGCCAAAATCATGCGATGGATCTTTTGGCCTATTTCACAGTCTAAGTGAAGCTGAGTAATATTATAATATAGACGTTTTGCAATTAAACAAAAAACATTCCGCTGTTTTAACAACTTTAAATTGTCTCTTTGTAAATAAATGTTTTCGTCTTTTATTTTAACTAATTCAGACTCCTTCAACTCGATCCACATCCGCCGCTCCTCACTCTTCGACGACACCCTACTTAATTGATCAGTTAGGTTAGAATTGGTGACTCGAGTTTGAGTTAAGCTACTATCTAGATGACAAATTCTTGTATTAACATTTTTTAGTTCTTTCTCATATGATGATTGTGGTACTTTAAATGAAACAAAAACCGATTGTACCTTCTTTATCAGTTCATCAAGCTCATTGAACTGCTGGCTGAGTGGCTTGGCTGTAAAGCACATGTCCTCCTGCACCTTCGGTTCATTGCTTCCACTATTGGTGTTGTATCCCCTCATCTGAGATACATCAGACACCATGAAGCATCTTCCTCCACTGCTCTCCTCTTTTGCCACATAAGCCTTTCCATGAGTAGGCTTCCTCACTTCATCGTCTTCCGAGTCGGTAGACCAAACTTCCGTGCTACCGAACTCGTCATCAGCAACCGAACCCTACACAATAAGAGCATTAATAGAAGGGTTAGCGGTAGACTTCTTCTTTCTCAACTCATCCAGCCTTTTCTGCAACACAGCTTCCTCATCCTATTCATCATCCTTTTCAGCCATCTTCTTAAGGATACAATCTTTCGCATAGTGGTTTTTCCCACCACAGTAGTAATAGCTTACTCCAGAATCACCATCAGCCTTCGGTTCCTTCTTGGGCTCTTCAACCTTCGGTTCATTGTTAACTTTTTCTGAACTATAACTCCCTTGCCAGTTTCGGTTTTTATTGCTGGGGAATCTCTTCTTTATGAATCTCTTGGGGGGGGGGGGTTAGACACCATCATAGCATAATCCTCAGACGTGAGGTCATACTCCTCCAAGTTAAGGTCTTCATCCTCCATGGCACTTTTACTTTTTGACAGGAGGGCCAACGAACCAAGGCTTGAAACAACGGTTTTCTCCTGCAGTACAATCTTCTCCTGGGACTTGAGAATGCCCACCAGTTTCGCCAGAGAATATGATTTAAACTGCTCATGGGCTTTGACTGTGGACACCACTGCTCTCCATTCAGACCTTAGACCATTTAAGAATGTAACCTTCTGCTCGATAAGCTTCCTTTCGATGTCATGCTTGATCATCCTGCTAAGAAGATGATTGAATCGATCGAACATCTGGGTCACTGTTTCTTCAGCTCCTTGCCTGAATTCTCCAAACTCAGATAAGAGCAAGGTTTGGATAGAATGTTCAAGATCCTCGTCTGTAGAGTACAGTTCGCAAAGTCTATCCCAAACTTCCTTTGCCGTCGTGCATGAGCTGACCAACCTAAAAGTGTCGGACTGAAGGACGAATCTGATTAACCTTAACGCCTTGATATTGCACTGGAATTTGTCCTTTTCTTCTTGTGCAATATCTTTAACATCCTTCAGCAGATCATTGTACTCCTTTTGAGTTTTAATAATCCTGGACGTTGCAGAATGAGAAAACGGTCCATTAATGATGGCTTCCCATATGAGGTACCCATTATCCTCAGATCCTATCACGTAGTCTTCGAAGTGATGCGCCCAGACTTCATAGTCATGGGTATATAGGATTGGAATCTTTGTTGTCGAACCGATGCTGTTGGAAATATTAATAGGATTTGATTGCGACTCGTCCATTATGATCGAAAAAACCTGTTAAAAGATCAGACTTGTAATAAAGCAGATTAGGGCAAAACAATAAATATCAAGATACGTCAATAATGAGATGACGGTTCAATAAATATCAGTAATTGCGGAAAAACCCTAATTGAAACCTTTTCACAGAAAAGATGTGTATCGATTACACAGCCTCCTGCTCTGATACCAATTGATGAGATTAAAACCTTAATCTTTGAAGATCGATTAGATCTCAAACAGGTAAATAATTATAAAACTGTAAAAACACGAAAATAAGAACGAGACAAGAGTAAATCAAACGTGTCGAATGATTAAACAAAATCCTCAGAAGAGCTCGATTAAGAACATCAACTGTAGAGGATTGGTAGGTTACAAGAACGATTAAAGAAATCTGGAAAATACTATCGTTATGCTCTGATCTATCGTTCTAATCATTAACCTAATATGCATGCAAGCATATACTTATATAATAAACAAAATGGGCTCTCAGTTGGACAGGCCCAAACCGGTATATAAACTAAATAAATAAACTATCGAGCCCAAATGACGCAATCTTCAAAATAATCTTCAGCCCAACATTATCTTAAAACAAAATCCCAAGATCACATCATAATAAGTTCCGATGGGTGTGTACGAATCATGCCGGTGCCTTCCCGCGCTCCTCATAAGTACGTGCAACACCTAACACAAAACACTGTAAGCACGAAGCTTAGTGAGTTCCCCAAAATACCATGTATAACACATACTAGCCACTCGAGGCTATAACTCTGTGGGCCCTTGGGCCCCGAACTCTGTGGACTCTCTGGTCCTAGCTCTGTGAACCTTCCGGTTCTAACTCTAATATACTCTGATATACACATGGCATAAATCACATAGAAATAATGCAGTGCAACATATCACATAAATAGCATACAATAGCTCTGTCACATAACTCTAATTACAACTCAAGGTAAAGTATAGTGAGAAGACTCACCTCAGATGTCTCGGTAAATCCATGACTCGGTAGCAGTATAGTCTAGCCTCCGCCTAATCACATAGAGTAAGATACGCTCATAAATATAACTCTAGACACTTGACCCCACCCTCTCTTATCGTCCTTAGACGGGTAAAAGACCATTTTACCCCTCTCCTGACTCAAAGACCCCATTGTTGACCAATGCCTAAAAGTCAAAAAAGTCAACGGGCAAACTTTGACCAGACTCGTTGAGTGCACTTGGGCGATTCGGCGAGTCTACACGTGAACTGTGATAATCGTTAATCCAGGGTCAATTCAAAGTCAACAAGTCAAACTGGTCAACTCGATTTAACCTCGTATATTAGGGTTTGTGTTATGTAATTAATGTATAACTCACTATATTAATGGGAAAACATCACTTGGGAAAAGTTCGTGTGTTTAAATTTCCTGAGCTTTAGTGCTAAACAATGAACTAAACTGATAAAACCATGTTGCATACTCATCGGGAGTGTGTAGGATCCTTAAACATGACTTACCGGGGTCCACGAACCTCGCGTTGCGGAGCCAAACATTCACAATTGTCACACATGAAATCTCTCCTAAATCTCTTCAAGTATGTCAAATCTCTCCCAAATCTCTCCAAGTATGTGAAATCTCTCCCAAATATCTCTTTGTATGTGAAATCTCTCCAAGTATGTGAAATCTCTCCCAAATATCTCTTTGTATGTGAAATCTCTCCAAGTATATGAGATCTCTCCCAAATATCTCTTTGTATGTGAAATCTCTCTAAGAATGTCAAATCTCTCCCAAATCTCTCCAAGTATGTCAAATCTCTCCCAAATATCTCTTTGAATGTGAAATCTCTCCAAGTATGTGAAATCTCTCCCAAATATCTCTTTGTATGTGAAATCTCTCCAAGAATGTCAAATCTCTCCCAAATCTCCCCAAGTATGTGAAATCTCTCCCAAATCTCTCTCAACTTTCTATAATCACTCGGGGCATCCCGACCCTCGAATTTGGCGAAATCAGCCCAAAAACGGAAGTCTACACGAAAAACGGATTTTAGGAACTGAAACCTCTTGGGAACCGAAACCTCTTAGGAGCCGAGAGGCTTCCTTTCTTACTTTCTGCCCGAGACGCTTCCCCTCTACTTTCGGCCCGAGAGGCATGACCTTCGGTCCGAGGACCAGGCTCTCGGTCCCTCCTGATGAGCAGAACCTGCGAGGCTCTCGGTCCCCCAAGCACCGAGCACCACCTTTGGCCAGAGAGGCGCCCCAAGCATCCGAGCCTCTCCTCATGGTTCCCCCTTCTCTCCTCTTGGTCTTTGCTCCCTTATCTCGGTCTTCGGTTCTACTCTCTGCTCCAAGTATCAGAGGCCGAGACCTCGGCCAAAATTCTTTGATATTTTTATCATTTTCACCCTTCTTTGATATTTTTATCATTTTAAGCCCATTTTTCGAGATTTTAATGCGGGATTTTCACCCAAACTCGTATTTTAACAAAATAAACCCCAAATATTCATAATTTAATCATATTTTCATGAAAATCCTTATTTAAATAATAAAATCTAATGGGTGAATAACTAATGTAGAGTGTTGACTTTGCTTTACCTTATGACACAAGCAACCACCCCCACACCCACTCTATGACCAGCCACACCTCCCCACCTTACCTAGGTCACTTCCATGTCCTTTCCACTCAATTATCACCCTTTCCCATGTTTTTAGAGCTGGAACAAACCATCCTCTCTCCTCACTTCCCACATTTGCTCTCATTTCACCAAGGATCCATCTCCACTTTTCTCTCAAACTTTCTCCATCAAAATTCGAGATTCAAGGCTGAGTATCAAGCTTTCTCACATTCATGGTAAGTATAATTCACCCTCCTTGTGATTATTTCTCTTCATTCTACTCAAACCATTGATTGCTTACACAAACTCCATCACTTTGATGTTAGATTCTCGAAAATCTTCAAAGCATCTTCAAGTGTTCTTGAGTTGTTTACTTCCATTATTCACCAAGCCTCTTCTGAAATCACTCAAGGTGAGTTCATACCCCTCCATTACCATGTTTTCTTAAGTTTTAAGGGGGATAATACAAGTTAAAACACCTTGAACATAACTAAACTTATCTAACAGCTTTCATCAGAAACATTGGACCCAATCACGGAGTGTTTTGGATAATTTAGGCAATTTTGTTTTCAAAACTGTTTTAGGTGCATGTAGTTCATGTTTTTAGCTTTAAAATGACTACTTGCACATCTCCATACGATTTTTCTACAATTTATGGTGATTTTTACAAAACTGCCTATCATTTCAAACATCAATCCGGACCAGTTTGTGATTATGGACTTGTTCACACAAGTTAGAGGTCACTAAAAATTATGGAAAAATTTATGAACAAACTAGACTCATTTTCCAAACTCTCAGAAGTTACAGAACTTGATTTGGACATTTTATGATTTTTCTACAAATTTTCTAATAACATTTACAGAAAAGGTTATTAACTGAAAAACACTAGTAATCTCATTTCACCTTGTAACATGTTGAGCAAGGTATATAACATTATGTGTTTATGTGTTATGGCAATATATGACATTCTTGTGTTAGTATCTAGATATACATCAGTTAACAAATGGATTTTTACTAGATAAAGTATAGAATAAACAAGGTGTTATCATTGAAGTACAACCATTACACACAAACATTTTATTAAACTACGTTAAGTATAGTTTATGTACTTTGCTATTACTACCCTTGTTTTGATAAACTATAATAGGTATAGTTTCTAATACATTTCAAAATACATACATTTCAGAAAGGTACATTTATACAAAAAGGGAATTTTTCATTTCGTTAAGTGTGAATTCGTTAATAACTTTGTGAGACATTCGCTTCGCATTAATCATAAGTCCTGTATTGTAACCAGAGTCTCTTGGAGGGAGAGCGTGATAGTTGTATATAGATCTATATTGGGCTTGACAAACCCACACCAGAGTTGCTTGCAACAGCTAGATCGGCAGGTTTGTGGTGACATGTGTCATTTCAGTTTTACGACGCCCGAAGAACGTCGTTTTCAGGCCACCTAGGTCATAGTATGGTTATAATAACTCACATAAAGTATTAACAAACATAAGAATTTACTAGAATTTCATTGATATCATACGCGTTTATGTTGGAATAAACTCACATTATTTTCTGTAAATAAGGAAGATTACTCATACGTTTCAGTCTTTGGATACAAAATTACAGTATTCATTTTAAGAAAAATATCGGATTTTTCTGGAACAACTATACAATTACGAGACAAGCTTTTTCATAATTGTTTACAAAAACATATGAACTCACCAACCGTTATGTTGACATTTTTTTCAAACAACTTGTATTCTCAGGAAATCACTAAACAGGAAATCAAGTGGATTTTGAGGATGGGACGTTAAGGCGTCAAACGTTTCATATTTTTGTGAACATATTGTAATTGATTTTGAAACATGTAATTCATACAATGATGTAACTCTTTCAATTATATATATATATATATATATATATATATATATATATATATATATATATATATATATATATGTTGGTGGTGTTTACTTTCATCACTATTGCCATTACTATTATGATACTATACATGAAGTCCTCCACCCCCGGACGTTTCCGCCATCCTTGGTTTGGGGGTGTGACAGATTTGTATCAGAGCACGGTTTATAGTGAATTAAGTATATCAAACAACATAGGATATACAAACTATAAACACAATTGGGACTAAGAGTCTCTGATTTTAAAACAACCTAACGGGTTATACTTTTAGAAAATGAATAGATTCTTGTTTAAAAGTATGCCTACATGCATTGCATACTCGCGTAGTGTCATAACTAGAAGAAAATAAACAAAAAGAAGAGGAGTTGAATGCTACGAGTATGCCTTGGTATGAGTAATCAGTTTTGGGAAGGATATAGCCTGATCAACTATATTCGTCCGGGAAGTGACTTACTCATATCGGGGGATAGTCATAGGAGGGCAACAAATCTAATAACCTAACTTCAACCTACAAAGAATGCTATAAGAACCAAATCTAAACATTTAAAATACTATAGGAGTATTTGTATGTTGCTATATCGCAATCTTATTAATATTAACCGCTATCTGCTTCTTACACCCCTATTCTCGCGCAGACGACATGGAAGGATTTCACCTACCAGGAGACCCATACTTTCCCAATCAGGGAAATGCCGGCTGGATTGAAGAGGACCCCGAAGAGGATCACGAGGAAGAACCCGAAGAGGAAAAATAGGAGGTAGACGAAGAAGAAGAAGAAGAAGAGGAAGACCACGAAATGGACATGGATGAGGACGAAGGTGAAGAAGAGCCAGAGGAGGAAGTCTTCAACCCTCCTTACATCGCGAGGGTACCTGCAAACCGCTGGGGGCACAACGGGCCTGAACCCCGTTGAGCAACAACAATCGAAAGGTGGAGCCGACAACAGCGCCAACGGTCACTATATGGCGACCAACGAGGATACTATGACCTCAGTCACGGGGGACCGACTGACAGAGCTCTCCCCATTATGACCCAACACATCATGAACTTGGGGAACCAGAGTAGGGAAATGGCAGACCAGGTTCGAAATCTCAGCACTATTACGGCAACCACCGATGCACGCACCCGGGATCTGGAGAGGGAGTTCTATCCAGTGGACCAACTCATCGAGGATCTTACCACTGCTCGAGCGGAGGTAAGGGAGTACCAAGAGAGGCACGCAGCTCTTGAGGAGAGAGTGATCGCGGCCGAATGCCGGATTGCGGAGCTTCAGAGAGCCTCGACCTCATCTCAGGGCCACCATGAACCAGATACCACCCGCCGCGAGTAGTGTTCACACTGCTCATGTTTTGTTATAAATCTAGGATTTCGAGTATGCGTTGGTGCTACTCTTTATTGCGAATAGGTTGAACCGCGACTAAGTTATCACACTAGTCATAGGGGCTTTTGTACTGTCAAAACGTTATCTTTTATTATGATGTAATGTAGACCCTTGTAAGGTCAAAATTTTCTCAAAACAATATGTATTAAAAGATTATCTATGATTTTGGCATGCATCTTACCTCATTAAAGGTTGACATGAAAGTTGCTATGTGATATTACAAACAATTTACAACTGAAAATTTCTAAGATTTTAAGTGTACCTTGTTGTTATGTGTAATTAAAAGCTGTAATCGACCTAGAAATGATAAGTCCGCCTTAGGACCTGTTCCTTGTTTGGTTGTGGACTTAGGGCAAACTCATTAGTATCAACAGTTTATTTGAAAATTCTAATTACGCATAACTAAGACACATAGAACAAATCATAGGAGTAAGTCAGACACGAAATCAAACGCATGACTCTACTTGGGTCAACACTATTTAATTCATAAGTTTAATTGCATAAACTTCATGATGAATTTCCTTCTAAAGTAATAAACTCGAGATAAAATACAATTGAGATGAATCAAGTAGCACTCGACTCGTTATTACTGTTGAGGTCTTACCGACTGGTCATTTTTTTACGACAGATCCATGCCACCAAGGAGAAGGTCTTCTGGTAACTCAGCACCGCCTCCTCCGCCACCACCGCTAGAGTTCGATCATGTGATGTTTCAAGCTGCAGTAACAGCAGCCGTGGCGGCAGCAATGTCGCAAATGGGTACAAATGGTTCCGGCGGCTCCGGGTCCGGGAATACCAAATCAAATCAGGGGGACAGCACATGGCGTGCTAAGGAGTGTTCTTTCAACGACTTCACAAACGGCAAACCTGATCCTTTCGATGGAAGCGGGGGCGTCATCGCGCTGATGCAACGGTTCGAAAGGACCGAAGTAGTCTTTGAAATCTGTGCTTGTCCCGAAGCGAGCAAGGTCAAGTATGCAGCGTTCACTTTCACAAGAAAAGCTATTACTTGGTGGAATGGCCGAGTTAGGTCACTTACTCTTGCAGTGGCTAACTCCATAGGCTGGGAAAACCTAAAAGCGCTGATGTTGAAAGAATACTGTCCGAGGGGAGAAATACAAAAACTCGAGGAAGAACTCTGGAACCTCAGAATGACGGGCACTGATCTTGAGACTTATACCGCTCGCTTTAATGATCTAGCACTCCTCTGTCCAGCAATGGTCACTCCAGAGGAGAAGAAGGTGGAGTGATATCTCTGGGGGCTGTCATCCCAGATTCAAGACAGGGTACTAGCCTCGAAACCTACCACCTTCGAGAGTGCCAAGGAGTTGGCACAACAACTTATCGATCACAGGGCTAGTCGTGGCACCGTGGTCACCACTACCAACCAGACGAAATGAGGGAACAACAAGAGGAATTTATGGAACAATAAGAAGAAACAATCGACACAGGATCCCGCTAAGAAGCAACAGACTGTTCCTGTCCACGCAGCCACAACTACCATCACTCCAACACCACCGAAGCAGTATGCTGGAAATCTCCCTAAGTGAAACAAATGCAACTACCACCACAATGGTGCTTGCAGGGAAATGCACTGCAAAAACTGTGATAGGAAGGGGCATACCGCTCGTTTCTGCAAAGCGCCAGCACGACCGCTCAACCAAGTTGCCGGTACAGGGGAAAGCCAAACCTGCTATGGATGTGGTGAAGTAGGACACTTTAAAAGAAATTGCCCCAAGGCGCAAGCCCCTAATGCAGGTGGAGTAGGGAGAGTCCTGGAAATCGGACATGGGGAGGCAGTCACAGATCCTACGGTGGTTACCGGTACGTTTCTCTTCAATAACACCTATGCTTGCGTACTATTTGATAATGGAGCGGAGAGGAGTTTTGTGAGCCACCAATTCAAACAATTGCTAAAACAAAACCCTCATTCATTAAAAGATACTTACGTAGTAGAAATGGCAAATGGGAAGGTAGAGCGCACAAATGTTATATGCTCAGGGTGTACCCTCACTCTAGACAACCATTCGTTTAATATAAACCTGATGCCGGTCACAATAAAATGTTTTGACATAATCATCGGTATGGATTGGTTAAGTTCTCATCGTGCCAACATTCTATGTTACGAAAGGGCCATTCGTCTTAATCTGCTAAATGGCGAAACTCTCCTCGTCTATGGCGACAAACCCAATTCAAATTTATGGATCATCTCTTGCGTCAAGGCCCAAAACTATCTCCGAAAGGAATACCACGCATTTCTAGCCCACGTAGTAGACATGAAGCAAGAAGAGAAGGATATCAACGACATTCCCGTGGTGGGCAACTACCCCGATGTATTTCTCGAAGATCTCCCAGGTGTACCCCTCGCACGACAAGTCGAGTTCTGGATCGACTTAATTCAGGGAGCTACCCCCGTCGCTAAAGCTCCGTACCGCTTAGCACCAGCAGAAATGCAAGAACTGTCCAGCCAGTTGAATGAACTGTTGAGCAAAGGATTCATCAGGCCAATTTTCTCACCCTGGGGAGCACCGGTCCTGTTTGTGAAGAAGAATGACGGATCTTTTCGCATGTGCATGGACTACCGGGAGCTAAACAAACTCACTATCAAGAACCGATATCCCCTAACCCGAATCGACGACCTCTTCGACCAGCTCCAAGGAGCAAGCTACTTTTCAAAAATCGACCTGAGGTCGGGTTATCACCAACTACGAGTTCAAGAAGATGATATTCCCAAGACTGCGTTCAGAACTCGCTACGGGCACTACGAGTTTGTAGTAATGCCCTTTGGATTGACAAACGCACCGGCGGTATTCATGGACCTGATGAATCGAGTGTGTCGACCCTACTTAGACAAATTCGTGATTGTATTCATCGACAATATCTTAATCTACTCCCGAAGCGAGGAAGAACACCGTCAACATCTCCGGCTAATCTTGGAAACACTGAGGGCAGAGAAGCTTTATGCCAAATTCTTAAAGTGCGATTTTTGGATAAGCTAAGTGATTTTTGTAGGCCATGTGGTCAGCGAGAGGGGAATACATGTGGATCCCTAAAAAATCAGAGCTATTGAAAACTGGTCGGCACCAACAACGCCGACAAAAATTCGACAACTTTTAGGGCTTGCTGGCTACTACCGAAGATTCATACAGAACTTCTCCAAGATCGCGAAACCACTCACCACCTTGACTTAGAAAGGTGTGGTGTTTAAGTGGGAAGATCAACAAGAAGCCGTTTTCCAGACGTTAAAGCAAGCTCTATGCAGCGCACCAGTTTTGTCTCTCCCAGAAGGAACTGATGACTTTGTGGTATATTGTGATGCCTCAAATCAAGGCCTCGGATGCGTGCTCATGTAGAGGGGGAAAGTCATCGCTTACGCATCAAGGCAACTTAAGACACACGAAGTTAATTATACCACCCATGACCTTGAACTGGGAGCAGTGGTATTCGCCCTGAAGATCTGGAGGCACTACCTCTACGGCACCAAGTGCACCATCTTCACTAATCACAAAAGTCTTCAACATATTCTCAACCAGAAAGAACTTAACATGCGCCAAAGAAGATGGGTGGAGCTGCTGAATGACTACGAATGTGAAATTCGCTACCATCCGGGAAAGGCCAATGTAGTGGCCGATGCCTTAAGTAGGAAAGAATATTCGGGTCGCCGAGTAAAATCCCTAGCCATGACCATCCATTCCCAACTGGCCACGCAGATCAAGGATGCCCAGTTAGAAGCCTTTAAACCAGAAAACGTGGCGAACGAAGCATTAAGAAGGATGGATAAGAACTTGGAAGTCAAGGAGGATGGAGCTCGTTATCTCATGAACCGAATCTGGACACCGAAGTTCGGTGGGTACCGAGACATCGTAACGAATGAAGCACACAATACTCGATAATCCATCCATCCGGGGTCAGATAAGATGTATCTAGACCTCAAAAGGTTATACTGGTGGCCAAACATGAAGGCTGAAATTGCTACTTATGTGAGCAAGTGCCTGACTTGCACCAAGGTCAAGGTAGAGTATCAGAAGCCATCAGGACTACTTCAACAACCAGATATACCCGAGCGGAAGTGGGAACGGATAACCATGGACTTCATAACCAAGCTGCCTAAGACATCAGGCGGGCTGGATACCATATGGGTTATCATAGACAGATTAACCAAGTCCGTGCAGTTTCTGCCAATAAAGGAAACATACAAGATGGGGAGTTAACCAAGACATACATCAAGGAGATCGTGCGACTGCATGGTGTAACTATATCCATTATCTATGATCGAGATAGTAGATTCACCTCACGGTTCTGGCAGTCCCTAGAGAAGTCTCTAGGAACTAGGCTTTACATGAGTAAGGCCTACCATCCACAAACCGACGGGCAAAGTGAGAGAACCATCCAGACATTGGAAGACATGCTGAGAGCCTGTGTGATAGACTTTGGTAACGAATGGGATACCCATTTGCCGCTTATCGAATTCTCCTATAATAACAGCTATCATAGTAGCATTAAAGTCACTCCGTTCGTAACTCTCTATGGTCGCAAGTGCAGATCACCCCTGTGTTGGGCCGAAGCGGGGGATACTCAACTAGCTAGGGGACAAGTCCCTAACAACACCCTCATTAGTCCTGAAATCATAAGGGAGACCACAGAAAAGATAGTGTAGATCCGAGAGAGGTTGAAGGCCTCCCGTGATCGACAAAAGAGTTACGCGGATAAGCGACGCAAACCTTTAGAATTCCAGGTTGGTGATCGAGTACTACTAAAAGTTTCCCCTTGGAAAGGAGTGATACGTTTTGGCAAGCGTGGGAAACTAAGCCCAAGGTATATTGGTCCATTTGAAATCCTTGCCCGGATTGGACCAGTGGCATACAAACTTCGATTACCTCAGGAACTCGACAAGGTACATCCCACCTTTCACGTATCGAACCTGAAGAAGTGCCTGTCTGATGGGACATTCGTAATACCGCTCGACGAAATCGAAGTTAATGAAAATTTCCACTTTGTGGAGGAACCAGTCGAGATCATGGATCGAGGGATCAAGAGAACGAAACAAAGTCGCATTCCCATAGTGAAGGTTCGTTGGAACGCGAAACGAGGACCTGAGTTCACCTGGGAACGCGAAGATCAAATGAAACAAAAGTATCCGCATCTCTTCCCAAACCCTTAAAGTCCTAGTCCGAGATTAAATTTCGGGACGAAATTCCCTCTAACGGGGGGATGATGTGACAATCGTCAATCCAGGGTCAATTCAAAGTCAACAAGTCAAACCGGTCAACTCGATTTAACCTAGTATATTAGGGTTTGTGTTATGTAATTAATGTATAACTCACTATATTAATGGGAAAACATCACTTGGGAAAAGTTCGTGTGTTTAAATTTCCTGAGCTTTAGTGCTAAACAATGAACTAAACTGATAAAACCATGTTGCATACTCGTCGGGAGTGTGTAGGATCCTTAAACATGACATAACGGGGTCCACGAACCTTGTGTTGCGGAGCCAAACATTCACAATTGTCACACATGAAATCTCTCCCAAATCTCTTCATGTATGTCAAATCTCTCCCAAATATCTCTTTGTATGTGAAATCTCTCCAAGTATGTGAAATCTCTCCCAAATATCTCTTTGTATGTGAAATCTCTCCAAGTATGTGAGATCTCTCCCAAATATCTCTTTGTATGTGAAATCTATCTAAGAATGTCAAATCTCTCCCAAATCTCTCCAAGTATGTGAAATCTCTCCCAAATATCTCTTTGAATGTGAAATCTCTCCAAGTATGTGAAATCTCTCCCAAATATCTCTTTGTATGTGAAATCTCTCCAAGAATGTCAAATCTCTCCCAAATCTCCCCAAGTATGTGAAATCTCTCCCAAATCTCTCTCAAAATCTCTCTCAACTTTCTATAATCACTCTGGGCATCCCGACCCTCGAATTTGGCGAAATCAGCCCAAAAACGGAAGTCTACACGAAAAACGGACTTTAGGAACCGAAACCTCTTAGGAGCCGAGAGGCTTCCCTTCTTACTTTCTGCCCGAGAGGCTTCCCCTCTACTTTCGGCCCGAGAGGCATGACCTTCGGTCCGAGGACCATGCTCTCGGTCCCTCCTGATGAGCAGAACCTACGAGGCTCTCGGTCCCCCAAGCACCGGGCACCACCTTCGGCCAGAGAGGCGCCCCAAGCAGCCGAGCCTCTCCTCTCGGTTCCCCCTTCTCTCCTCTCGGTCTCTGCTCTCTTCTCTCGGTCTTTAGTTCTATTCTCGGCTCCAAGCATCAGAGGCCGAGACCTCGGCCAGAATTCGGAATTTCGACACTTTTCACCCTTCTTTGATATTTTTATCATTTTAAGCCCGTTTTTCGAGATTTTAATGCGGGATTTTCACCCAAACTCGTATTTTAACAAAATATACCCAAAATATTCATAATTTAATCATATTTTTATGAAAATCCTTATTTAAATAATAAAATCTGATGGGTGAATAATTAAGGTAGAGTGTTGACTTTGCTTTACCTTATGACACAAGCAACCACCCCCACACCCACTCTATGACCAGCCACACCTCCCCACCTTACCTGGGTCACTTCCATGTCCTTTCCACTCAATTATCACCCTTTCCCACGTTTTTAGAGCTGGAATAAACCATCCTCTCTCCTCACTTCCCTCATTTGCTCTCATTTCACCAAGGATCCATCTCCACTTTTCTCTCAAACTTTCTCCATCAAAATTCGAGATTCAAGGCTGAGTATCAAGCTTTCTCACATTCTTGGTTAGTATAATTCACCCTCCTTGTGATTATTTCTCTTCATTCTACTCAAACCATTGATTGCTTACACAAACTCCATCACTTTGATGTTAGATTCTCGAAAATCTTCAAAGCATCTTCAAGTGTTCTTGAGTTGTTTACTTCCATTATTCACCAAGCCTCTTCTGAAATCACTCAAGGTGAGTTCATACCCCTCCATTACCATGTTTTCGTAAGTTTTAAGGGGGATAATACAAGTTAAAACACCTTGAACATAACTAAACTTATCTAACAACTTTCATCAGAAACATTGGACCCCATTCACGGAGTGTTTTGGATAAGTTAGGCATTTGTGTTTTCAAAACTGTTTTAGGTATATGTAGTTCATGTTTTTAGCTTTAAAATGACTACTTGCACATCTCCATACGATTTTTCTACGATTTATGGTGATTTTTACAAAACTGCCTATCATTTCAAACATCAATCCGGACCAGTTTGTGATTATGGACTTGTTCACACAAGTTAGATGTCACTAAAAATTATGGAAAAATTTATGAACAAACTAGACTCATTTTCCAAACTCTCAGAAGTTACAGAACTTGATTTGGACATTTTATGATTTTTCTACAAATTTTCTAATAACAGTTACAGAAAAGGTTATTAACTGAAAAACACTAGTAATCTCATTTCACCTTGTAACATGTTGAGCAAGTTATATAAGATTATGTGTTTATGTGTTATGGCAATATATGACATTCTTGTGTTAGTATCTAGATATACATCAGTTAACAAATGGATTTTTACTAGATAAAGCATAGAATAAACAAGGTGTTATCATTGAAGTACAACCATTACACACAAACATTTTATTAAACTACGTTAAGTATAGTTTATGTACTTTGCTATTACTACCCTTGTTTTGATAAACTATAATAGGTATAGTTTGTAATAAATTTCAAAATACATACATTTCAGAAAGGTACATTTATACAAAAAGGGAATTTTTCATTTCGTTAAGTGTGAATTCGTTAATAACTTTGTGAGGCATTCGCTTCGCATTAATCATAAGTCCTGTAGAGTCTCTTGGAGGGAGAGCGTGATAGTTGTATATAGATCTATATTGGGCTTGACAAACCCACAACAGAGTTGCTTGCAACAGCTAGACCGGCAGGTCTGTGGTGACATGTGTCATTTCAGTTTTACGACGCCCGAAGAACGTCGTTTTCAGGCCACCTAGGTCATAGTATGGTTATAATAACTCACAGAAAGTATTAACAAACATAAGAATTTACTAGAATTTCATTGATATCATACGCGTTTATGTTGGAATAAACTCACATTATTTTCTGTAAATAAGGAAGATTACTCATACGTTTCAGTCTTTGGATACAAAATTACAGTATTCATTTTAAGAAAAATATCGGATTTTTCTGGAACAACTATACAATTACGAGACAAGCTTTTTCATAATTGTTTACAAAAACTTACAAACTCACCAACCGTTCTGTTGACATTTTTTTCAAACAACTTGTATTCTCAGGAAATCACTAAACAGGAAATCAAGTGGATTTTGAGGATGTGACGTTAAGGCGTCAAACGTTTCATATTTTTGTCAACATATTGTAATTGATTTTGAAACATGTAATTCATACAATGATGTAACTCTTTCAATTATATATATATATATATATATATATATATATATATATATATATATATATATATATATATATATATATATATATATATGTTGGTGGTGTTTACTTTCATCACTATTGCCATTACTGTTATGATACTATACATGAAGTCCTCTACACCCGGACGTTTCCGCCATCCTTGGTTTGGGGGTATGACAGATTTGTATCAGAGCACGGTTTATAGTGAATTAAGTATATCAAACAACATAGGATATACAAACTATAAACACAATTGGGACTAAGAGTCTCTGATTTTAAAACAACCTAACGGGTTATACTTTTAGAAAATGAATAGATTCTTGTTTAAAAGTATGCCCACATGCATTGCATACTCGCGTAGTGTCATAACTAGAAGAAAATAAACTAAAAGAAGAGGAGTTGAACGCTACGAGTATGCCTTGGTATGAGTAATCAGTTTTGGGAAGGATATAGCCTGATCAACTATATTCGACCGGGAAGTGACTTACTCATATCGGGGGATAGTCATAGGAGGGCAACAAATCTAATAACCTAACTTCACCCTACAAAGAATGCTATAAGAACCAAATCTAAACATTTAAAATACTATAGGAGTATTTGTATGTTGCTATATCGCAATCTTATTAATATTAACCGCTATCTGCTTCTTACACCCCTATTCTCGCGCAGACGACATGGAAGGATTTCACCTACCAGGAGACCCATACTTTCCCAATCAGGGAAATGTCGGCTGGATTGAAGAGGACCCCGAAGAGGATCCCGAAGAAGAACCCGAAGAGGAAAAAGAGGAGGTAGACGAAGAAAAAGAAGAAGAGGAAGACCACGAAATGGACATGGATGAGGACGAAGGTGAAGAAGAGCCAGAGGAGGAAGTCTTCAACCCTCCTTACATCGCGAGGGTACCTGCAAACCGCTGGGGGCACAGCGGGCCTGAACCCCGTTGAGCAACAACAATCGAAAGGTGGAGCCGACAACAGCGCCAACGGTCACCATATGGCGACCAACGAGGATACTATGACCTCAGTCATGGGGGACCGGCTGACAGAGCTCTCCCCGTTATGATCCAACACATCATGAACTTGGGGAACCAGAGTAGGGAAATGGCAGACCAGGTTCGAAATCTCAGCGCTATTACGACAGCCACCGATGCACGCACCCGGGATCTGGAGAGGGACTTCTATCCAGTGGACCAACTCATCGAGGATCTTACCACTGCTCGAGCGGAGGTAAGGGAGTACCAAGAGAGGCACGCAGCTCTCGAGGAGAGAGTGATCGCGGCCGAATGCCGGGTTACGGAGCTTCAGAGAGCCTCGACCTCATCTCAGGGCCACCATGAACCAGATACCACCCGCCGCGAGTAGTGTTCACACAGGTCATGTTTTGTTATAAATCTAGGATTTCGAGTATGCGTTGGTGCTACTCTTTATTGCGAATAGGTTGAACCGCGACTCAGTTATCACACTAGTCATAGGGGCTTTTGTACTGTCAAAACGTTATCTTTTATTATGATGTAATGTAGACCCTTGTAAGGTCAAAATTTTCTCAAAACAATATGTATTAAAAGATTATCTATGATTTTGGCATGCATCTTACCTCATTAAAGGTTGACATGAAAGTTGCTATGTGATATTACAAACAATTTACAATTGAAAATTTCTAAGATTTTAAGTGTACCTTGTTGTTATGTGTAATTAAAAGCTGTAATCGACCTAGAAATGATAAGTCCGCCTTAGGACCTGTTCCTTGTTTGGTTGTGGACTTAGGGCAAACTCATTAGTATCAACAGTTTATTTGAAAATTCTAATTACGCATAACTAAGACACATAGAACAAATCTTAGGAGTAAGTCAGACACGGAATCAAACGCATGACTTTACTTGGGTCAACACTATTTAATTCATAAGTTTAATTGCATAAACTTCATGATGAATTTCCTTCTAAAGTAATAAACTCGAGATAAAATACAATTGAGATGAATCAAGTAGCACTCGACTCGTTATTACTGTTGAGGTCTTACCGACTGGTCATTTTTTTTACGACAGAACCATGCCACCAAGGAGAAGGCCTTCTGGTAACTCAGCATCGCCTCCTCCACCACCACCGCTAGAGTTCGACCATGTGATGTTTGAAGCTGCAGTAACAGCAGCCGTGGCGGCAGCAATGTCGCAAATGGGTACGAATGGTTCCGGCGGCTCCGGGTCCGGGAATACCAAATCAAATCAGGGGGACAGCACATGGCGTGCTAAGGAGTGTTCTTTCAAGGACTTCACAAACGGCAAACCTGTTCCTTTCGATGGAAGCGAGGGCGTCATCGCGCTGATGCAACAGTTCGAAAGGACCGAAGCAGTCTTTGAAATCTGTGCTTGTCCCGAAGCGAGCAAGGTCAAGTATGCAGCGTTCACTTTCACAAGAAAAGCTATTACTTGGTGGAATGGCCGAGTTAGGTCACATACTCTTGCAGTGGCTAACTCCATTGGCTGGGAAAACCTAAAAGCGCTGATGTTGAAAGAATACTGTCCGAGGGGAGAAATACAAAAACTCGAGGAAGAACTCTGGAACCTCAGAATGACGGGCACTGATCTTGAGACTTATACCGCTCGCTTTAATGATCTAGCACTCCTCTGTCCAACAATGGTCACTCTAGAGGAGAAGAAGGTGGAGCGATATCTCTGGGGGCTGTCATCCCAGATTCAAGACAGGGTACTAGCCTCGAAACCTACCACCTTCGAGAGTGCCAAGGAGTTGGCACAACAACTTATCGATCACAGGGCTAGTCGTGGCACCGTGGTCACCACTACCAACCAGACGAAAGGAGGCAACAACAAGAGGAATTTCTAGAACAATAAGAAGAAACAATCGACACAGGATCCCGCTAAGAAGCAACAGACTGTTGCTGTCCACGCAGCCACAACTACCATCACTCCAACACCACCAAAGCAGTATGTTGGAAATCTCCCTAAGTGAAACAAATGCAACTACCACCACAATGGTGCTTGCAGGGAAATGCACTGCAAAAACTGTGATAGGAAGGGGCATGCCGCTCTTTTCTGCAAAGCGCCAGCACGACCGCTCAACCAAGTTGCCGGTACAGGGGAAAGCTAAACCTGCTATGGATGTGGTGAAGCAGGACACTTTAAAAGAAATTGCCCCAAGGCGCAAGCCCCTAATGCAGGTGGAGTAGGGAGAGTCCTGGAAATCGGACATGGGGAGGCAGTCACAGATCCTACGGTGGTTACCGATACGTTTCTCCTCAATAACACCTATGCTTGCGTACTATTTGATAGTGGAGCGGAGAGGAGTTTTGTCAGCCACCAATTCAAACAATTGCTAAAACAAAACCCTCATTCATTAAAAGATACTTACGTAGTAGAAATGGCAAATGGGAACGTAGAGCGCACAAATGTTATATGCTCAGGGTGTACCCTCACTCTAGACAAGCATTCGTTTAGTATAAACCTGATGCCGGTCACAATAAAATGTTTAGACATAATCATCGGTATGGATTGGTTAAGTTCTCATCGTGCCGACATTCTATGTTACGAAAGGGCCATTCGTCTTAATCTGCTAAATGGTGAAACTCTCCTCGTCTATGGCGACAAACCCAATTCAAATTTATGGATCATCTCTTGCGTCAAGGCCCAAAACTATCTCCGAAAGGAATACCACGCATTTCTAGCCCACGTAGTAGACATGAAGCAAGAAGAGAAGGATATCAACGACATTCCCGTGGTGGGCAACTACCCCGATGTATTTCCCGAAGATCTCCCAGGTGTACCCCTCGCACGACAAGTCGAGTTCTGGATCGACTTAATTTTGGGAGCTACCCCCGTCGCTAAAGCTCCGTACCACTTAGCACCGGCAGAAATGCAAGAACTGTCCAACCAGTTGAATGAACTGTTGAGCAAAGGATTCATTAGGCCAATTTTCTCACCCTAGGGAGCACCGGTCCTGTTTGTGAAGAAGAATGACGGATCTTTTCGCATGTGCATGGACTACCGGGAGCTAAACAAACTCACTATCAAGAACCGATATCCCCTAACCCGAATCGACGACCTCTTCGACCAGCTCCAAGGAGCAAGCTACTTTTCAAAAATCAACCTGAGGTCGGGTTATCACTAACTACGAGTTCAAGAAGATGATATTCCCAAGACTGCGTTCAGAACTCGCTACGGGCACTACGAGTTTGTAGTAATGCCCTTTGGATTGACAAACGCACCGGCGGTATTCATGGACCTGATGAATCGAGTGTGTCGACCCTACTTAGACAAATTCGTGATTGTATTCATTGACGATATCTTAATCTACTCCCGAAGCGAGGAAGAACACCGTCAACATCTCCGGCTAATCTTGGAAACACTGAGGGCAGAGAAGCTTTATGCCAAATTCTCAAAGTGCAAATTTTGGATAAGGGAAGTGATTTTTCTAAGCCATGTGGTCAGCGAGAGGGGAATACACGTGGATCCCGCAAAAATCAGAGCTATTGAAAACTGGTCGGCACCAACAACGCCAACAGAAATTCGACAACTTTTAGGGCTTTCTGGCTACTACCGAAGATTCATACAGAACTTCTCCAAGATCGCCAAACCACTCACCACCTTGACTTAGAAAGGTGTGGTGTTTAAGTGGGAAGATCAACAACAAGCCGTTTTCCAGACGTTAAAGCAAGCTATATGCAGCGCACCAGTTTTGACTCTCCCAGAAGGAACTGATGACTTTGTGGTATATTGTGATGCCTCAAATCAAGGCCTCGGATGCGTGCTCATGCAGAGGGGGAAAGTCATCGCTTACGCATCAAGGCAACTTAAGACACACGAAGTTAATTATACCACCCACGACCTTGAACTGGGAGCAGTGGTATTCACCCTGAAGATCTGGAGGCACTACCTCTACGGCACCAAGTGCACCATCTTCACTGATCACAAAAGTCTTCAACATATTCTCAACCAGAAAGAACTTAACATGCGCCAAAGAAGATGGGTGGAGCTGCTGAATGACTACGAATGTGAAATTCGCTACCACCCGGGAAAGGCCAATGTAGTGGCTGATGCCTTAAGTAGGAAAGAATATTCGGGTCGCCGAGTAAAATCCCTAGCCATGACCATCCATTCACAACTGGCCACGCAGATCAAGGATGCCCAGTTAGAAGCCTTGAAACCAGAAAACGTGGCGAACGAAGCATTAAGAAGGATGGATAAGAACTTGGAAGTCAAGGAGGATGGAGCTCGTTATCTCATGAACCGAATCTGGACACCGAAGTTCGGTGGGTACCGAGACATCGTAACGAATGAAGCACACAATACTCGATACTCCATCCATCCGGGGTCAGATAAGATGTATCTAGACCTCAAAAGGTTATACTGGTGGCCAAACATGAAGGCTGAAATTGCTACTTATGTGAGCAAGTGCCTGACTTGCGCCAAGGTCAAGGTAGAGTATCAGAAGCCATCAGGACTACTTCAACAACCAGATATACCCGAGCGGAAGTGGGAACGGATAACCATGGACTTCATAACCAAGCTGCCTAAGACATCAGGCGGGCTGGATACCATATGGGTTATCATAGACAGATTAACCAAGTCCGCGCAGTTTCTGCCAATAAAGGAAACAGACAAGATGGGGAAGTTAACCAAGACATACATCAAGGAGATCGTGCGACTGCATGGTGTAACTATATCCATTATCTATGATCGAGATAGTAGATTCACCTCACGGTTCTGGCAGTCCCTAGAGAAGTCTCTAGGAACTAGGCTTTACATGAGTAAGGCCTACCATCCACAAACCGACGGGCAAAGCGAGAGAACCATCCAGACATTGGAAGACATGCTGAGAGCCTGTGTGATAGACTTTGGTAAGGAATGGGATACCCATTTGCCGCTTATCGAATTCTCCTATAATAACAGCTATCACAGTAGCATTAAAGTCACTCCGTTCGTAACTCTCTATGGTCGCAAGTGCAGATCACCCCTGTGTTGGGCCGAAGCGGGGGATACTCAGCTAGCTAGGGGACAAGTCCCTAACAACACCCTCACTAGTCCTGAAATCATAAGGGAGACCACAGAAAAGATAGTGCAGATCCGAGAGAGGTTGAAGGCCTCCCGTGATCGACAAAAGAGTTACGCGGATAAGCGACGCAAACCTTTAGAATTTCAGGTTGGTGATCGAGTACTACTAAAAGTTTCCCCTTGGAAAGGAGTGATACGTTTTGGCAAGCGTGGGAAACTAAGCCCAAGGTATATTGGTCCATTTGAAATCCTTGCCCGGATTGGACCAGTGGCATACAAACTTCGATTACCTCAGGAACTCGACAAGGTACATCCCACCTTTCACGTATCGAACCTGAAGAAGTGCCTGTCTGATGGGACATTCGTAATACCGCTCGACGAAATCGAAGTTAATGAAAATTTCCACTTTGTGGAGGAACCAGTCGAGATCATGGATCGAGGGATCAAGAGAACGAAACAAAGTCGCATTCCCATAGTGAAGGTTCGTTGGAACGCGAAACGAGGACCTGAGTTCACCTGGGAACGCGAAGATCAAATGAAACAAAAGTATCCGCATCTCTTCCCAAACCCTTAAAGTCCTAGTCCGAGATTAAATTTCGGGACGAAATTCCCTCTAACGGGGGGATGATGTGACAATCGTCAATCCAGGGTCAATTCAAAGTCAACAAGTCAAACTGGTCAACTCGATTTAACCTTGTATATTAGGGTTTGTGTTATGTAATTAATGTATAACTCACTATATTAATGGGAAAACATCACTTGGGAAAAGTTCGTGTGTTTAAATTTCCTGAGCTTTAGTGCTAAACAATGAACTAAACTGATAAAACCATGTTGCATACTCGTCGGGAGTGTGTAGGATCCTTAAACATGACATAACGGGGTCCACGAACCTTGTGTTGCGGAGCCAAACATTCACAATTGTCACACATGAAATCTCTCCCAAATCTCTTCATGTATGTCAAATCTCTCCCAAATATCTCTTTGTATGTGAAATCTCTCCAAGTATGTGAAATCTCTCCCAAATATCTCTTTGTATGTGAAATCTCTCAAGGTGAGTTCATACCCCTCCATTACCATGTTTTCTTAAGTTTTAAGGGGGATAATACAAGTTAAAACACCTTGAACATAACTAAACTTATCTAACAGCTTTCATCAGAAACATTGGACCCCATTCATGGAGTGTTTTGGATAATTTAGGCATTTTTGTTTTCAAAAATGTTTTAGGTGCATGTAGTTAATGTTTTTAGCTTTAAAATGACTACTTGCACATCTCCATACGATTTTTCTACAATTTATGGTGATTTTTACAAAACTGCCTATCATTTCAAACATCAATCCGGACCAGTTTGTGATTATGGACTTGTTCGCACAAGTTAGAGGTCACTAAAAATTATGGAAAAATTTATGAACAAACTAGACTCAATTTCCAAACTCTCAGAAGTTACAGAACTTGATTTGGACATTTTATGATTTTTCTACAAATTTTCTAATAACAGTTACAGAAAAGGTTATTAACTGAAAAACACTAGTAATCTCATTTCACCTTGTAACATGTTGAGCAAGGTATATAACATTATGTGTTTATGTGTTATGGCAATATATGACATTCTTGTGTTAGTATCTAGATATACATCAGTTAACAAATGGATTTTTACTAGATAAAACATAGAATAAACAGGGTGTTATCATTGAAGTACAACCATTACACACAAACATTTTATTAAACTACGTTAAGTATAGTTTATGTACTTTGCTGTTACTACCCTTGTTTTGATAAACTATAATAGGTATAGTTTATAATATATTTCAAAATACATACATTTCAGAAAGGTACATTTATACAAAAAGGGAATTTTTCATTTCGTTAAGTGTGAATTCGTTAATAACTTTGTGAAACATTCGCTTCGCATTAATCATAAGTCATGTATTATAACCAGAGTCTCCTGGAGGGATAGCGTGATAGTTGTATATAGATCTATATTGGGCTTGACAAACCCACACCAGAGCTTCTTGCAACAGCTAGACCGGCAGGTCTGTGGTGACATGTGTCATTTTAGTTTTACGACGCCCGAAGAACGTCGTTTTCAGGCCACCTAGGTCATAGTATGGTTATAATAACTCACAGAAAGTATTAACAAACATAAGAATTTACTAGAATTTCTTTGATATCATACACGTTTATGTTGGAATAAACTCACATTATCTTCTGTAAATAAGGAAGATGACTCGTACATTTCAGTCTTTGGATACAAAATTACAGTATTCATCTTAAGAAAAATATCGGATTTTTCTTGAACAACTATACAATTACGAGACAAGCTTTTTCATAATTGTTTACAAAAACTTATGAATTCACCAACCATTCTGTTGACATTTTTTTAAAACAACTTGTATTCTCAGGAAATCACTAAACAGAAAATCAAGTGGATTTTGAGGGTGGGACGTTAAGGCGTCAAACGTTTCATATTTTTGTCAACATATTGTAATTGATTTTGAAACATGTAATTCATACAATGATGTAACTCTTTCAATTATATATATATATATATATATATATATATATATATATATATATATATATATATATATATATATATGTTGGTGGTGTTTACTTTCATCACTATTGCCATTACAGTTATGATACTATACATGAAGTCCTCCACCCCCGGACGTTTCCGCCATCCTTGGTTTGGGGTGTGACATGAACTCTACTCCTCTGATTCTCTTTTGACTTACCGAGTCACTCACTAAACTCAGAGGGTCACTCTCTAGATTCACAGTCTCGGGACAACTCGACTCGACTCGTCGAGTCTGTTCATGGACTCGGCGAGTCCAAACCATCTCACTTCCAATGGTTTCCTAAGGTTAGATCTGATGCTCTACTGAACATATCTAACCTTTCTAGTCCCAATAATCATGTAAAGTTCGAAGCTTGATGCCCATGTAAGGGCTCCAAGGTTCTATTTGAAGAAATGACCTCTAATATGGCATCCTAAGCTCATATTCACCATCAATCCACATAAAGCTCAAAGGAGTAAGGTCTATGGACCTCTATAGATTCATATTCAGACCATAATACGAAAAGGAACCATATACTCAATCAAAACCATCTACGAAAGGGTCTTGAAAACCCTAACTCTATAGACAACCACCAAAACAGAAGATGGATCAAGATTATACCTCAAATAAGCACTCCTGAGCTCAGAATTCCTCCAAATAGCACCTCCTTCAGCCTCCTCTTGATCTTACTCAACTTCTTCTTGCTAAACCAATGATACAAAGATCAAATATGGCCTCTCCTCCTCACAAACGATTTAGCTCACTTAGGGTTTCTCTCAAGGGACTGGTAGCCGCAATGGGAGGCTATGAGTGCCCTTAAATAGGCTCCAAAACCCAGGAATTAGGGTTTCATTAAACAGAGTGGACTCCCCGAGTCCACTCATGAACTCGCCGAGTGCAGCCATGAAACCGGATAAGAATACGCGACCCTACTCGGCGAGTCTAAGCACCAACTCGCCGAGTCCATTCACATCCTCCAAAAAAATAAAAGAATAGAATAATATACCTAGGAGTCTGGATGTTACAATTCTCCACCACTAGAATCAGACTTCGCCCTCGAAGTCTTACTCTGCAAATAACTCTAGATGCTGCTCCCGCATCTCTCGCTGCGGCTCCCAAGTCAACTTTGACCCTTTCCGATGCTGCCACTGGACATGCACCAGAGGCACCTCTTTATTCCTTATAACCTTGATCTTCCGATACCTAATCGCCACCGGTCTCTCAACATAGTTCAGGCTTGCATCCACCTGAATATCCTCTAATGGCACCACTGTCGACTCGTCGGCTATACACTTTCTCAGCTGCGACACGTGGAAGGTGTCATGAATCTGACCCAACTCTGCAGGTAGCTCCAATCAATAGGCTACCCTTCCTACTCTTGCGGTCACCCGAAAAGGACCAATATATCGGGGTCCCAACTTGCCCCTCTTCCTCAATCAGATCACTCCCTTCCAAGGATAGACCTTCAGGAGCACAAAGTCGCCGACCTGAAATTCGAGCTCGGACCGGCGCCTGTCCGCATAACTCTTCTGGTGACTCTGGGCGGTCAACAAACTCTATTTGACCTGTTGTATCTGCTCTTTCGTCTGAAGCACGATCTCAGTACTACCGATCACATGCTGCCCTACCTCTCCCCAACAAATGGGGGTCTGACACCTCCTCCCATACAACAACTCAAAGGGTGGCATACCAATGCTCGAATGATGGCTGTTGTTGTAGGAAAACTCTGCCAAGGGAAAGTACGTGGCCCAACTCCCATCGAAATCCAACACACATGCTCGGAGCATGTCCTCGAGCGTCTGAATCGTCCGCTCACTCTGCCCGTCAGTCTGTGGGTGGTATGCAGTACTAAAATGCAGCCTCGTACCCAATTCCTCATGAAATTTCTTCCAGAATTTGGAAGTGAATCGCACATCTCGATCTGAGACAATCAAGATTGGCTCTCCATGCCGTGATACCACCTCTCTCACGTACATCTCTGCCAACCTCTCTGCGGAAGAGCTCTCACTGATAGCAAGGAAATGAGCGCTCTTCGTTGACCTGTCCACAATCACCCAAATTGCATCGACACCTCTCGTAGTCCTCGAATATTTGGTGTTGAAATCCATGGTAATCTATTCCCATTTCAACTCGATAATCTCTAACGGCCGCAGCTTACCATGTGGATGCTGGTGCTCGGCCTTAACCCTACGACATGTCAAGCATCTCTGTACAAACCATGCGACATACCTCTTCATACAGGGCCAACAATACTCCCTCTTCAGGTCCAAATACATCTTAGTGGCCTCGGGATGGATCGATAACATCGATGGACGAGCCTCTTCCATCAAAATGGTACGCGTCCTGCCCACAAACGGTACCCATATCCGTCCCTGAAATGTCATAAGCCCCCAGCTATCGGTAATGAACTCCGATACCAGCCCGACAACTCGCTCTCTCTTCTGGCTTTCTGGTCTCACGGCCTCAGCCTGGGCCCCACGAATGGTGTCCAACACCGGAGTCATCACTGTCAATCTCGAACAAACATCTTGCCTCAGGGTGCCCACCGCCCTACGGCTTAGTGCATCGGCTACACCATTATCGTTGCCCGGGTGGTACAGGATCTCACAATCATAGTCCTTCACCACATCCAACCATCTCCTCTGTCGCATGTTCATATTGAGCTGATCCATTAAATACTTCAGGCTCTTATGGTCCGTGTATATGGTACACCAAACCCCATACAGATTGTGACGCCAGATCTTGAGGGCGAACACCACTGCCCCCAACTCCAGATCGTGGGTGGGATACCTCATCTCATGTGGTTTCAACTGTCTCGATGAGTATGCTATCACATGCCCCATCTGCATAAGCACCGCTCCCAGCCCAGATATCGACGCGTCACAATACACTACGAAGTCCTCCATCCCCTCCGGAAGGGCTAACACCGGGGCTTCCCATAGTCTCTGGCGAAGTGTATTGAAGGAGGCCTGCTGCTCTGGACCCCATGTAAAAGCAACACCCTTCCGGGTCAACTTGGTGAGTGGCACGGCGATCTTGGAGAAATCCCTGATAAATCTTCGATAATAACCAACCAACGCTAGGAAACTCCTGATCTCGGTAGGTGACCTCGGCACCTCCCAACTCATCACTGCCTCAACCTTGGCCGGGTCGACCAATGTGCCCTAGGAACTGGACCTCTCGCAACCAGAAATCACACTTGGAGAATTTGGCATAAATCCCCTCCGATCTCAGAACTCCAAGGATCTCCCTCAAATGCTCCACATGCTGCTCTCTGGATCTTGAATACACCAATATGTCATCGATGAACACGATCACCGAGCAATCTAACATCGGCCTGCACACTCTATTCATGAGATCCATGAATATCGTCGGTGCGTTGGTGAGCCTCAGTGCATCAGCTACAACATTAGCCTTGCCCGGGTGGTACAGAATCTCACAATCGTAATCCTTCTCCACATCCAATCGTCTCCTCTATCGCATGTTCAGATTGGGTTGATCCATTAAATACTTCTGGCTCTCGTGGTCCGTGTATATGGTACACTGATCCCCATACAGATAGTGAGACCATATCTTGAGGACGAACACGATTGCCCCCAACTCCAGATCCTGGATGGGATACCTCATCTCATGAGGCTTCAGCTGTCTCGATGCGTATGTTATCACATGCCCCCTATGCACCAGCACCGCTTCCAGCCCAGATATCGACGCATCACAATACACTACAACGTCCTCCATCCCCTCCGGAAGGGCTAACACCGGGGCTTTGCATAGTCTCTGGTGAAGTGTCTCGAAGGAGGCCTGTTGCTCTGGACCCTATGTAAAAGCAACACCCTTCTTTGTCAACTTGGTAGTGGCACGACGATCTTGGAGAAATCCCTGATAAATCTCCGATAATAACCAGCCAACCCTAGGAAACTCCTGATCTCGGTAGGTGACCTCAGCACCTCCCAACTCATCACTGCCTCAACCTTGTCCGGGTCGACCAATATCCCTTTCTGGTTAACGAGGTGCCCTAGGAACTGGACCTCTCGCAACCAGAAATCACACTTGTAGAATTTGGCATCAAGCCCCTCCGATCTAAAAACTCCAAGGATCTCCCTCAAATGCTCCACTTGTTGCTCTCTGGATCTTGAATACCCCAATATGTCGTCGATGAACATGATCACCGAGCGATCCAACATCGGCCTGCACACTCTATTCATGAGATCCATGAACACCGCCGGTGCGTTGGTGAGCCTCAGTGCATCAGCTACAACATTAGCCTTGCCCGGGTGGTACAGGATCTCACAATCGTAATCCTTCACCACATCCAACCATCTCCTCTGTCGAATATTCAGATTTGGTTGATACATTAAATACTTCAGGCTCTTGTGGTCCGTGTATATGGTACACCGATCCCGATACAGATAGTGATGCCAGATCTTGAGGGCGAACACCACTGCCCCTAACTCCAGTTCGTGGGTGGGATACCTCATCTCATGAGGCTTCAACTGTCTTGATGAGTATGCTATCACATGCCCCATCTGCATCAGCACCGCTCCCAGCCCAGATATCGACGCGTCACAATACACTGCGAAGTCATCCACCCCTCCAGAAGGGCTAACACCGGGGCTTCGCATAGTCTCTGGCGAAGTGTCTCTAAGGAGGCCTGCTGTTCTGGACCCCATGTAAAAGCAACACCCTTCCGGGTCAACTTGGAGAGTGGCACGACGGTCTTGGAGAAATCCCTGATAAATCTCCGATAATAACCAGCCAACCGTAGGAAACTCCTGATCTCGGTGGGTGACCTCGGCACCTCCCAACTGATCACTGCCTCAACCTTGGCCGGGTCGACCAATATTCCTTTCTGGTTAACGAGGTGCCCTAGGAACTGGACCTCTCGTAACAGAAATCACACTTGGAGAATTTGGCATAAAGCCCCTCCGATCTCAGAACTCCAAGGATCTCCCTCAAATGCTCCACTTGCTGCTCTCTGGATCTTGAATACCCCAATATGTCGTTGATGAACATGATCACCGAGCAATCCAACATCGGCCTGCACACTCTATTCATGAGATCCATGAACACCGTCGGTGCGTTGGTGAGCCTCAGTGCATCAGCTACAACATTAGCCTTGCTCGGGTGGTACAGGATCTCACAATCGTAATCCTTCACCACATCCAACCATCTCCTCTGTCGAATATTCAGATTTGGTTGATACATTAAATACTTCAGGCTCTTGTGGTCCGTGTATATGGTACACCGATCCCGATACAGATAATGATGCCAGATCTTGAGGGCGAACACCACTGCCCCTAACTCCAGTTCGTGGGTGGGGTACCTCATCTCATGAGGCTTCAACTGTCTTGATGAGTATGCTATCACATGCCCCATCTGCATCAGCACCGCTCCCAGCCCAGATATCGACGCGTCATAATACACTATGAAGTCCTCCATCCCCTCCGGAAGGGCTAACACCGGGGCTTCCCATAGTCTCTGGCGAAGTGTCTCGAAGGAGGCCTGCTGCTCTTGTCACACCCCCGAACCAGACGGCGGAAACGTCCGGGGGCTGTCGTGACTCAATTGAATACCATAACATTGAATATATATGAAACATAACAACATTCGTCACCATTCATCAACATAGTACAACCAGTAGTGTTTACATATCTTACATTGTTTAAACATTACATTCCCCAAAAATTAATTTGTTCAATTCATACAAAAATAAACTGCAACCGTCACTGAATATGATTTCCCTTGATTCACTGGTTCCCTGAGAATACAAGTATTTTGAAAATCGTCAACATATGAAATGTTGGTGAGTTCATAAGTAGTGTTTGAAATCGAATGTTTGTATTGTTCGAAAAACCACCAGAAAATCCGATATTTTCTAAAAAGATAAGCTTTTGAAAACATTTGTGAAGATCCATAGGTATGCTTGTTTGTTTCTATACTTAAAAAAAAATGTTCATTGAAAATGTATGCATTTCAAATTTGTAAGTATTGAAAACCCTAGGAAAACCCGATGTTCTCCTAGTTCCTTGAATTATGTGATGTTACATTGAAACCATTGCATAGCGTATAGTGTCAGTCCCAGGCGACGTTGGAAGGTTCTCGAGCAGGATTATTTACTACAAACCCGCGTTACACAAACGCCCAGTTTATAGTTATACTAACGACTCCGAAGGCGTCGTCAGTACTAATCGCGTTATCCAATCGCCCTGACTAGGTGTAGTCCCGCATCCGAAGAGAAAGAGGTCACGAAGACCCCGGTAACTCCATTAGCCGGTTGGGGATAAAATGTACGAGGGGTCCCCGACCCGCCTCGCATTAAATGTAGACTTTACTAGCAATACCAAAGGACCCTTGGGGACCAGTAGTATACAAGCCATTGAAAGTCCATTTACGTTGTGTCAGATCGGTAAAACCCAACACTCCGTAAAAAAAATGTCTTCGGGCCTTAAGATCAGGTCATTGGGCTAGCTAGGCTCAACGAACAAGATTTTACACTTGTGGGGCCCAAAGATGGTGCGTAGACGTCTGTGCACACTCGCATGTTTATGTATTACCAAACGTTACTTGTATGATTCGTAGTGTCGAAGAGTTAGTAGTTGTAGATTTCCATTGGCTCGAGACCGAGCCAATTCGTTTAACAACGACTTTTGGTATTGTAATGAGTTGTATTTCGTTGATATTCGAGGTGTCATTATTTGATCAAATTGTACGTATTGAATTAGCCTTGAAATATTTCTGTTTTCAGCCCCTCATTATTTGTAAAATTTACATTTTTAACCCTTTTATTTGCAATATTTACCGGTTTGGTCCTTAAACTATTTTTCTTGACATTTTAACACCAAAAATTATTGAAATTAATATTTTTCAGCATATTTTTCATAGAAAACAGTTTAAGTCCCTGAAAATGCAGTTTTTCTCGGTTTTAGCCCATCTTTTCGCAATTTTGACAATTTTGGCCCAAATTGGAAAATTTTTGCAACTTTGGTCCTTTTTAAATTTAAAAAGCATTTTAAACCTTTGAAAAGGATTTGGGACACTTATAGTCCACTGTTTTACAGAAATTCACAGTTTTGGCCCTTCAAAACAGAAAAATTCGCATAATGGGCCTCCTTGGGCCGAAATTTTCATATTTAGCCCAATAAGCTTGAAATTTATGTTTTTAATCCTCTAATTGAATATAATTCCAGAAATAGTTTTATGGAAACTGTTTTGGCACATTTCAACCATCAGAATCTGTGAAGTGTCAATTTGGGCCCTTAATTTTGTATTTTTCACATTTTTGGCCCAAAATGGGTGTTTTTAGCTTAAAGAAAATTGTTGCTAACCACTTAGCTATTTTTCTTGTATCACTTTATATGTAGAGATATATTTGAAGCTAAAATTATAAAACATAAGTTATATCTCGGTTTTGAGGGGTTTAATGGCTAGATCCAACATTAAAACACATATAAGCATACATATAAGCATGGAAATCATACAAGGCATACAAACACATATAGATCTACACTTTCACTTGTATTCCCCCCCACAAAACTCATAAAAACAGAAAATAGGGGTATGAATCTCACCTTGGGGTGTTGACTCGGTTTTTGGAAGAAAATATGGAAGAAAAATGAAGTGTTTTTCGCCTTGGCTCCCTTTGATGAAGATCTTGAGTTTTGAGATGATTCTAGGGTGTAAGATCACGATTTTTGTATAGATTAGGGAAGGATTTTGATAACAAAAGAATTTAAACCATAGATCTATGCATAATCTTACCTTAGATGAAGAATATTGTAGAGATTTCCTCTTGAAAGCTTCCTAGAACTCGAGATTTTGGAGAGGGAAGAGGAAGAAGTCTTGAGTGAATTTTAGAGAGAGTTTGTGAGTGTTTTGTGTGTGTGTGGTGATGCTCTCGGCCAAAACAAGAATGGGGAGGGAGAGGGAAGAATGGAAGTGATCTTTGAAGTGAAATGCATGGAGAAATGAGAAAAATGCATGGATATCCTATGGGTAAAGATGAGGTGTCACTTGAAAGTCAACTCCTTCTTGGGTTTGGGCCTTGGGCCGAGAATGGGAAGGAAAAAAAAAGATTTTTGGGCTTTTTGCTCCTAAGCCCAATATTAGTGTTAATTAGGGTGTGTTTTAAGCTTAAGAGAATGTAGTAGGATTTTTATGTTTTTCTTGAACTAGTTTTAGGTTTCTCATGTATCAAAGCTCTTAATCCATTTCATTCTAGGCCCAACATGACCTAAAATGTTAAAATAAATAAGTGTGGGTCCAATTAGAGTCCAATTAGGGCTCTAAGCCCATGATAGTCTAATTGGAAGCTTATTGGCCCATTTGGATCCAATAAGGAAGTTCTAGCCTAAATTAGACTTAATAAGAACTTCTAGGGTCTCCAATTGTTTGATGACTATTTGTAGTTCTAGCATGTTGTATTTACTTGAAGTTCTTGATTCATATTAACTTGGATATATAGATTACATGGCTCAAAATTTACAGTTGTGACATCATCCCCCCGTTAGAGGGAATTTCGTCCCGAAATTCTGTTTGAAAGCTAGATTTAAGAATGCTAGAATAGGTGAGGGTACTTCTGCTTCATTTGATCTTCGCGTTCCCACGTGAATTCTGGCCCACGCTTTGCGTTCCACCGTACCTTCACGATCGGGATGCGACTCTGCTTAGTACGCTTCACCTCCCTGTCCATGATTTCGATTGGCTCTTCGACGAACAGGAGATTCTCATTGATTTCGATTTCGTCAAGAGGAATGACAAGGGTTTCATCTGATAGGCACTTTTTCAGATTAGAAACATGAAACACGGGCTGCACACCGTTTAGCTCCGGGGGTAGTTGTAGTCTGTAGGCTACCGGACCTATTCGGGCGACGATTTCGAAAGGTCCAATGTACCGTGGGTTTAGCTTTCCTCGTTTTCCGAAACGTATAACCCCTTTCCAGGGTGAGACCTTCAACAATACTCGATCACCGACCTGGAACTCTAAGGGCTTTCGCCGTTTATCAGCGTAGCTCTTTTGCCGGTCACGCGATGCCTGTAATCGAGCTTTGATCTGGACAATCTTTTCTGTGGTCTCGCGAATGATTTCCGGTCCTGTCATTGCCCTATCCGACATATGTGTTCTTGCTAGCTGGGTGTCACCTACTTCAGCCCAACATAACGGTGATCTACATTTACGCCCGTACAGTGCTTCGAAAGGGGCCACCTTAATGCTCGAATGATAACTATTGTTATATGAAAACTCGATCAACGGTAGGTGGGTATCCCAAGACTTTCCGAAGTCTATCACACATGCACGAAGCATGTCTTCAAGCGTCTGAATGGTTCGTTCGCTTTGACCGTCCGTTTGTGGGTGATACGCGGTGCTCATATCAAGATGAGTTCCCATGGCCTTGTGGAGCGACTGCCAAAAGCGTGACGTGAACCTACTGTCCCTATCCGAGATGATAGATTTTGGCACTCCATGAAGTCTTACAATCTCTCGTAGGTACAAACGCGTCAGCCTCTCCATCTTGTAGGACTCTTTGATTGGCAGGAAATGGGCAGATTTCGTCAGTCGGTCGATTATTACCCATATGGTGTCCAATCCGTCCGACGTCTTGGGCAGCTTGGTCACGAAGTCCATAGAAATCCCCTCCCATTTCCACTCAGGGATTGCCGGTTGTTGTAACAATCCGGAAGGTTTCTGGTACTCCACTTTCACTTTGGCACACGTAAGGCACTTACTAACATAAGTTGCGATTTCCGCCTTCATGTTAGGCCACCAATAGTGCTGCTTAATGTCCAAATACATCTTGTCCGAACCAGGATGAATGGAGTATCGTGTCTTGTGGGCTTCCTTCATAACGGTCTCCCTGAATCCTCCGATTTTTGGAACCCAAATACGGTTCATGAAGTAGTATACCCCATTCTCTTTGACTTACAGGTTCTTCTCCATTCCGCGTAGTGCCTCGCTAGTTCTATTTTCCGCTTTCATAGCCTCTGCCTAGACTGATGCAATTTGAGTGGTCAGATGAGACTGAATGGTTATCGAGTGCGTTTTCGTACGGCGATTTGTGTATTCCTTTCGACTTAATGCGTCAGCTACCACGTTGGCCTTGCCCGGATGGTACTTGATCTCGCATTCGTAGTCGTTTAACAATTCCACCCATCTTCGTTGTCTCATGTTCAGCTCCTTCTGATTCAAGATGTGCTGGAGGCTCTTGTGGTCTGTGAAGATGGTGCACTTAGTACCGTACAGGTAGTGCCTCCAAATTTTTAGGGCGAAGACCACGGCTCCCAGTTCTAGGTCATGGGTTGTGTAATTTACTTCGTGCGTCTTTAGTTGACGGGACGCATATGCTATCACTCTTCCACGTTGCATGAGAACGCAACCTAAGCCTTGATTTGACGCGTCACAGTAAACTACAAAATCTTCCGTTCCTTCGGGTAGAGATAGTACAGGAGCGCTACAAAGAGCTTGCTTCAAGGCTCGAAACGCAATCTCATGTCGGTCTGTCCACTTGAATGGCACACTCTTTTGCGTAAGTAAGGTAAGTGGCTTGGCGATTTTAGAGAAGTTTTGGATGAATCTCCTATAGTAGCCTGCTAGGCCTAAGAACTGACGAATTTCTGTGGGCGTAGTCGGAGTTGCCCATCCTTCCACAGCTTTGACCTTAGAGGGATCCACATGAATTCCATCTTGGCTAACTACGTGACCGAGAAAATTCACGCTCCGTAGCCAAAACTCACACTTAGAGAGTTTGGCGTAAAGCCTTTCCGATCGCAGCGTCTCTAGGACTTGTCGGAGATGTTGGCCATGCTCCTCTTTGCTTCGAGAATAGACGAGGATGTCATCGATAAACACAATGACGAAGTTGTCCAAGAACGGTCGACAGATTCGGTTCATTAGGTCCATAAATGCGGCAGGTGCATTTGTTAGACCGAAGGGCATTACAACGAATTCATAATGTCCATAGCGGGTTCGGAAAGCGGTTTTAGGAATATCTTCTTCTCGGACCTTGAGTTGATGGTATCCGGACCGTAGATCTATTTTAGAAAAATAGCTAGCTCCTTGGAGCTGGTCGAATAGATCATCGATTCGCGGGAGTGGGTAGCGGTTTTTAACAGTGAGTTTATTCAACTCTCTGTAATCGATGCACATTCTGAAAGATCCATCCTTCTTTTTGACAAAGAGCACCGGAGCTCCCCATGGCGAGTAACTAGGTCGGATAAATCCCTTGTCCAGAAGCTCACTGAGTTGGCTGGACAACTCCTGCATTTCAGCAGGTGCCAATCGATATGGTGATTTAGCGAGAGGAGTTGCTCCTGGGACGAGGTCGATTCGGAACTCAACCTGTCTCTCTGGGGGTACTCCTGGAAGATCTTCGGGAATCACGTCCGGAAATTCACACGCTACCGGAATGTCTTGGATGTTAGTTTCTTCTTTAGTCTTGTCCACTATGTGAGCCAAGAACGCTAAGTTGTTCTTTCGCAGGTGTTTTTGTGCCTTGATGCACGAGATGAGGCGAAGATTCGTGCTAGGTTTGTCTCCGTAAATTACTAGGGTTTCGTGATTCGGGAGACGAAGGCGAACGGCCTTCTCGTGGCACATAATCTCAGCATGGTGGGGGCTTAACCAATCCATGCCGATAATCACATCAAAACTCCTAATTGATACTGGCATTAGGTCTATTCGAAAGACGTGCTGGTTAAGGGTTAGGGTACATCCAGTGTAGATTTCCTTAGTGGATTCGGTCTTCCCATTGGCCATTTCCACCGTATAGGTTTCATTTAGCTTTTGGGGTTGTTGTTTTAATAAATGTTTAAACTTCTCGCTTACGAAACTTCGCTCTGCTCCGGTATCAAATAAGATGCATGCATAAGTGTGGTTTAGGAGGAACGTACCGGTCACAACTGCGGGATCTTGAACTGCATCACTCTGACCCATAGTCAGCATTCTTCCTGTTCCTCTGTTTCCTGAGTTGTTGTTGTTGTTAGGGCAGTCTCGACGGAAATGTCCCGTCCTTCCACACCCGAAACAGGTGTGGCTAGGCCCTGCGTTGTTGCCGCCGGCATTGGTGTTGTTGGTATTGCGGTGGTTGTTGTTGTTGTTCTGGTTGTTTCCCTGACTCTGGTTCTGAGAAGGATAAGTCCTGCAGAACTTTGCAGTGTGTCCCCTTCGGTTGCAACTGGTGCAATGGAACTCCCTACATTCTCCTTGGTGATGGAAACCGCACTTGTTGCATTTGGGATGATTGCCGGAATAGGGTCTTGAAGCATTTGAAGCAGCTGAGGCTGGAGCATGTGAGGTGACTGGAACCGGCGCAGTAACAGCGTTAACTGCCACTGTTTGTTGCCTTTTTGAGGTCTCGGGGCCCTGACGCCCCTTTCTTTTGTGGTTCCATCCCTTTTTACCATCGCTCTCCTTCTTCTTCTCGGTCTCCACTGGTTTTTCGCCCTTTTTGTGGTTATGATCATATAGCCTCTTTGCCAATCTCTTCGCGCTGTCAAACGTTTCAGGGTTGGCAGCTATCACGTTCCCTTGAATGGGGGATGTCAGTCCCCAAATGAATCGTTCAATCTTCTTTCCCTCTGATGTGATCATACCCGGGCACAACAGGGATAGTTCGCTGAACCTCGATATGTAAGCATCGATGTTCCCATTCTGCACCGTGAGATTCCATAGTTCCTGCTCCATCTTCTGTATTTCGCCTCGGGGGCAGTACTCAGCCGTCAACATCTCTTTCATCTCTGCCCAGGGAATAGAGTTGGCGACAGGGAGTGTCATAGCTTCCACATGTCCATTCCACCAAGTGAGTGCTTGGTCCACAAAAGTGCAGGCCGCGAACTTCACTTTCATCTTCTCGGGGCACTCGCATATCTCGAATACCGACTCTACCTTCTCGATCCATCGCTTTAGGGCGATCACTCCTCCGGTACCGTTGAAAGTTCGGGGTTTAGCGTTCGCAAAATCCTTGTAGGTGCACGTTTTAGTGGGTCCTTGGTTTGTCCCGTTGTTCGAACTTCCGGATCCTTGCCCGTTACCTCCTCCGTTGTTCCCTCGGTGAAGTTGTGCCATAGCCGCTGTGACTGCAGCAGACACGGCTGCCTGGAAAGCAGTGGAGTCAACTTCCGGCGGAGTTGGTTCGGGATTTCCGCGAGTAGCTGGGCGAGGCATCTTTCTGTCATGAAACGGAAAGATGTTGAGTGTACGTGGTTTCTGTGAGGTGGCGACTCTACTAACTAGGTGTATGGTGCGAACCTAAACATTACTATCATCAAGCATGCAATCATAATGTCTCAACACATAGCAACTGAGAATAATTTAGCAAAACACACAAAAGTTTATTAATATTATCCGCATTTCGTACAAGAAAATTTGCTCGTAGGAGCATACATAAGTAACGCTAATCCGACAGCATAACGGCTCCATGAGTAGTGTAGTCACTTAAACATAGAGCCGGAGTACATAACATAGTTCCTAATAACCTACTATGATAAGTCTATTCCTAACCGCGATGAGCTGCGTCAGGAGGTGGTGCCGAAGATGTGGATGCTCCCTGAAGACGAGCCACTAGGCGTTCTGCATCCTGAAGTCGAGATTCCCACCTTACCTGCCTCATGTGAAACTCCCGGAGGACGTCACGCGTCTCCTACTCCGCACGCTCGACTCTAGTCCACAACTGGCGTACTTGATCAGCAGTGCCCTGAGCAAGGTCACCGGTGTCCCGTAGTCGTCTTACCATGACTGGTAGAGCTCGGTCGGCGGGTCCTCCGTCCCTCAAGTCAAAGAACTCACGTGACATGCCAAATGGGGGTCGCTGTCCCTGATGTCTGCTCCATCTCCAAAGATCAATGCCCCAAGGAGGGGTAGGTCCAGTGGGTCCCACACGATATGCAGGCACCCTGATCGGGTAAGGGGGGTCGATGACCTCGGACTCTGCATCCGAATCACCCCCTTCGCTGTCATCGAGCTCCTCTTCGAAAGGTTCTTCGTCTTCTTCGGGTTCGACAGGCTCGCCCTCGACTTCCGCCTCCGGTTCCCCGTCAGATTCCTCTTCGGGGTCCTCCTCAGGTTCTTCTTCAGGCTCTTCCTCAGGCTCCTCCTCCTCCTCTAGCCACCCGTTGTTTCCCTGATTAGGGAAGTAGGGGTCTCCAGGGTGATGAAAACCAGCCATGCTGTCTGCGCGAGTACGTAATTATGCTACATTATTCCTAGGGTACTATGACTATTACACAGACTAAGAAAATATTCTCTTTTTGGGTGATAGAGGGTATAATTTTTAGGTTCCCTGGCTATTCCGATCTCATCAAGACATGTGTTAGTTTTACCTTGGAGAGAATGTAGTTGATCAGGCTACATTCACTCCTTGGTATCACTAAGAACAGTCCCGAGTTAACCGAGATACCAGTGTTATTGTGTTTGATTCAGCGTTGGATCCTTATTCCTAATGCAAGCAAGTGTGTTTTATTTACTTGTTCTATTCAGAGTTATGTTAGTCCCTCTTTTTGGTTTATAGTTGCATATCAATGTATGGCTCGACATGCTAGTTCACTATAAACAAAGCTCTGATACCAACCTGTCACACCCCCGAACCAGACGGCGGAAACGTCCGGGGGCTGTCGTGACTGAATTGAATACCATAACATTGAATATATATGAAACATAACAACATTCGTCACCATTCATCAACATAGTACAACCAGTAGTGTTTACATATCTTACATTGTTTAAACATTACATTCCCCAAAAATTAATTTGTTCAATTCATACAAAAATAAACTGCAACCGTCACTGAATATGATTTCCCTTGATTCACTGGTTCCCTGAGAATACAAGTATTTTGAAAATCGTCAACATATGAAATGTTGGTGAGTTCATAAGTAGTGTTTGAAATCGAATGTTTGTATTGTTCGAAAAACCACCAGAAAATCCGATATTTTCTGAAAAGATAAGCTTTTGAAAACATTTGTGAAGATCCATAGGTATGCTTGTTTGTTTCTATACTTAAAAAAAAAAATGTTCATTGAAAATGTATGCATTTCAAATTTGTAAGTATTGAAAACCCTAGGAAAACCCGATGTTCTCCTAGTTCCTTGAATTACGTGATGTTACATTGAAACCATTGCATAGCGTATAGTGTCAGTCCCAGGCGACGTTGGAAGGTTCTCGAGCAGGATTATTTACTACAAACCCGCGTTACACAAACGCCCAGTTTATAGTTATACTAACGACTCCGAAGGCGTCGTCAGTACTAATCGCGTTATCCAATCGCCCTGACTAGGTGTAGTCCCGCATCCGAAGAGAAAGAGGTCACGAAGACCCCGGTAACTCCATTAGCCGGTTGGGGATAAAATGTACGAGGGGTCCCCGACCCGCCTCGCATGAAATGTAGACTTTAATAGCAATACCAAAGGACCCTTGGGGACCAGTAGTATACAAGCCATTGAAAGTCCATTTACGTTGTGTCAGATCGGTAAAACCCAACACTCCGTAAAAAAAAATGTCTTCGGGCCTTAAGATCAGGTCATTGGGCTAGCTAGGCTCAACGAACAAGATTTTACACTTGTGGGGCCCAAAGATGGTGCGTAGACGTCTGTGCACACTCGCATGTTTATGTATTACCAAACGTTACTTGTATGATTCGTAGTGTCGAAGAGTTAGTAGTTGTAGATTTCCATTGGCTCGAGACCGAGCCAATTCGTTTAACAAGGACTTTTGGTATTGTAATGAGTTGTATTTCGTTGATATTCGAGGTGTCATTATTTGATCAAATTGTACGTATTGAATTAGCCTTGAAATATTTCTGTTTTCAGCCCCTCATTATTTGTAAAATTTATATTTTTAACCCTTTTATTTGCAATATTTACCGGTTTGGTCCTTAAACTATTTTTCTTGACATTTTAACACCAAAAATTATTGAAATTAATATTTTTCAGCATATTTTTCATAGAAAACAGTTTAAGTCCCTGAAAATGCAGTTTTTCTCGGTTTTAGCCCATCTTTTCGCAATTTTGACAATTTTGGCCCAAATTGGAAAATTTTTGCAACTTTAGTCCTTTTTAAATTTAAAAAGCATTTTAAACCTTTGAAAAGGATTTGGGACACTTATAGTCCACTGTTTTACAGAAATTCACAGTTTTGGCCCTTCAAAACAGAAAAATTCGCATAATGGGCCTCCTTGGGCCGAAATTTTCATATTTAGCCCAATAAGCTTGAAATTTATGTTTTTAATCCTCTAATTGAATATAATTCCAGAAATAGTTTTATGGAAACTGTTTTGGCACATTTCAACCATCAGAATCTGTGAAGTGTCAATTTGGGCCCTTAATTTTGTAATTTTCACATTTTTGGCCCAAAATGGGTGTTTTTAGCTTAAAGAAAATTGTTGCTAACCACTTAGCTATTTTTCTTGTATCACATTATATGTAGAGATATATTTGAAGCTAAAATCATAAAACATAAGTTATATCTCGGTTTTGAGGGGTTTAATGGCTAGATCCAACATTAAAACACATATAAGCATACATATAAGCATGGAAATCATACAAGGCATACAAACACATATAGATCTACACTTTCACTTGTATTCCCCCCCACAAAACTCATAAAAATAGAAAATAGGGGTATGAATCTCACCTTGGGGTGTTGACTCGGTTTTTGGAAGAAAATATGGAAGAAAAATGAAGTGTTTTTCGCCTTGGCTCCCTTTGATGAAGATCTTGAGTTTTGAGATGATTCTAGGGTGTAAGATCACGATTTTTGTATAGATTAGGGAAGGATTTTGATAACAAAAGAATTTAAACCATAGATCTATGCATAATCTTACCTTAGATGAAGAATATTGTAGAGATTTCCTCTTGAAAGCTTCCTAGAACTCGAGATTTTGGAGAGGGAAGAGGAAGAAGTCTTGAGTGAATTTTAGAGAGAGTTTGTGAGTGTTTTGTGTGTGTGTGGTGATGCTCTCGGCCAAAACAAGAATGGGGAGGGAGAGGGAAGAATGGAAGTGATCTTTGAAGTGAAATGCATGGAGAAATGAGAAAAATGCATGGATATCCTATGGGTAAAGATGAGGTGTCACTTGAAAGTCAACTCCTTCTTGGGTTTGGGCCTTGGGCCGAGAATGGGAAGGAAAAAAAAAGATTTTTGGGCTTTTTGCTCCTAAGCCCAATATTAGTGTTAATTAGGGTGTGTTTTAAGCTTAAGAGAATGTAGTAGGATTTTTATGTTTTTCTTGAACTAGTTTTAGGTTTCTCATGTATCAAAGCTCTTAATCCATTTCATTCTAGGCCCAACATGACCTAAAATGTTAAAATAAATAAGTGTGGGTCCAATTAGAGTCCAATTAGGGCTCTAAGCCCATGATAGTCTAATTGGAAGCTTATTGGCCCATTTGGATCCAATAAGGAAGTTCTAGCCTAAATTAGACTTAATAAGAACTTCTAGGGTCTCCAATTGTTTGATGACTATTTGTAGTTCTAGCATGTTGTATTTACTTGAAGTTCTTGATTCATATTAACTTGGATATATAGATTACATGGCTCAAAATTTACAGTTGTGACAGCTCTGGACCCCATGTAAAAGCAACACCCTTCCGGGTCAACTTGGTGAGTGTCACGACAATCTTGGAGAAATCCCTGATAAATCTATGATATTAACCAGCCAACCCTAAGGAAACTCCTGATCTCGGTAGGTGACCTCGGCACCTCCCAACTCATCACTGCCTCAACCTTGGCTGGGTCGACCAATATCCCTTTCTGGTTAATGAGGTGCCCTAGGAACTGGAACTCTCACAACCAGAAATCACACATGGAGAATTTGGCATAAAGCCCCTCCGATCTCAGAACTCCGAGGATCTTCCTCAAATGCTCCTCATGCTGCTCTCTGGATCTCGAATACACCAATGTGTCGTCGATGAACACGGTCACTGAGCAATCCAACATCAGCCTGCACACTCTATTCATGAGATCCATGAACAACGCCGGTGCCTTAGTGAGCCCGATAGGCATCACCACGAACTCGTAATGCCCGTAACGAGTCCTGAACACTGTGTTCTGGATGTCCTCATCTCACACCCTCACCTGATGATATCAAGACCTCAAATCGATCTTGGAGAACCAAGATGCTCCCTGAAACTGATCAAACAAACTGTCGATCCTCGGCAATGGGTAACGGTTCTTGACCGTCAACTTGTTCAACTCCCGGTAATCAATGCACATCCGGTGTGATCCATCCTTTTTCTTGACAAAAAGAATAGGTGCTACCCACGGCGAGCTGCTCGGTCGAATAAACCCCTTCCCCAGCAGCTCCTGAAGCTGCGAGGATAACTCTTGCATCTCCGGAGGCGCAAGGCGAAAGGGCGCCTTGGCGATAGGCGCAGGCCCCGGAACCAAATCGATGCTGAACTCAACCTGCCTCCCGGGAGGCACACCCGGTAACTCCTCTGCAAATACATCCGGGAACTCACGTACTATCAGAACCTCATCAACTGACCTCGGTCTCTCTGAATCAACCCTCGTATCCATCACATACGCTACAAATCCCCTACAGCCTTGTTGTAGACTCTGCCTCGCTCTAGCGGTTGAACAAAATTCCGAATCAGAACGTGTACCCTCGACGTACACCGTAAGAACTCCCCCACTAGGGTCTCGTATGGTCACCAGTTGTCGCTCACAGTCGATTACTGCTCCAAATCTGCTCAACCAGTCCATGCCCACGATGATACAGACGTCTCCCATCGCGATAGGGACTAAGTCAATCAGAAACTCTACTCCGAAAATCCCGAGTACACAACCTCGAATCACCTCTGTGGCATACACCGATCTCTCGTCAACTATGGAAACTCTCAGAGGCTGACTCAACGTCTCTCGACTAATACTGATGTGCTGACTAAAGCCAAAGATATAAAAGACTGACTCCCACCCGAGTCAAATAACACCAAGGCAGGTACAAAATTCACAAGAAAAGTACCTACGCATAACATAATATAAGCACAATATCTCGACATAAAAGTAAATACATGAAAGAATACATACTAGCCACGAGATCGGGCGCTACGCGGACCTCCTCCGCAGTCAACTGAAAGGCTCTCCCTTGTGCCTTCGGTACCTCGCCCTTCACTGGCCGGCTCTGAGTAGCTCTGATAGCAGCAGGGGCAGATCCCTGAGGTGATCCCTGAGCTGTCCCTCGCAATTGTGGACACTCTACCTTGCGGTGTCCGGTCTGGTTGCAGTGAAAGCATACTAAAAACCCCTTGGGGCAATCCTTGGCCATATGCCCCTCCTTGCCACATTTGTAGCAAGATCCCGCTCTGCACACCCCATCGTGGCTCTTGCCGCACTTGCCACAAGTGCGGCCCTTCTGACACCCAGATATCGAATAAACGGGCTTGGCCTACTTGGCTGCCAGTTGAGATTGCGTCGGTCGGCGATCCCTCCCCTAAGACTCAGCCTCCTCCCTAGCTTGAGTCTCCAACTCTATCTCCCTCTTCCGGGCATTTGCCTGAAGCTCAGCAAAATTCCGGTACGTTGACTTCGCCACGAACTCCCGTATATCCCTCCTCAAAATGCTCAGATATCGGCTCATACGTGCCTGCTCGGAGGAAACGTGCTCTGGGCAGAACATCGCCTACTCATGGAACATCCTCGTAATCACTGTGACAGACTCAGTAACCTGCTTGAGGGTCAGAAACTCCTGGGCCAAACGCTCCCTCTCCACCTGGGGAAAGTACTCATCTCAGAACATAGCAGTGAACCTCTCCCAAGTCACTGCAGCAAGCTCAACTGGCGAATAATGTGCCGTCACAAACTTCCACCAGTCCTTCGCTCCCAAGCAAAGCTGGTTCAATACGAACCGGACTCTCAAATGCTCTGGAGATGAGTAGGTGAAGAAACACCCCTCGATGTCTTAAATCCACCTCAACGCTGTAATCCGGTCCTGGGTCCCATCAAACTCTGGTGGTTTTGTGTTGTTGAACTCCCGGAACAGTAACGCATCACGACCCTGCGGTCTAGCCGCAGCTACAGCTGAAGTGGCCGCAGCAACAGCAGCATCTGAAAGAGCAGCGTATCTCTCGTCAAATTTGTCTATCAGGGTGGTCTTGATAGACCCAAACATCTCTGGAATCTCAGCGCGGATGGCAGCAACCACCTCATCATGAATCATCTGGCGGAGCTCCTCGTCGCTCACACCCCCTCCACTAGTCCCTGGTCAGTGGCGCATCCCCACCATGACGCCTCTCTGAAATACAACACAAGATATCAGAGACTCGCTTGGGTGTACACACACTCGATACTCCCAATCCTACTTGGTCTCTAGTACCCTAAGGATTCTTACTTGGGTTGCGTACTGACCCGGTGCCTTCGGTAGTACGGGCCCAATACTACCATCAACACCACATCAGCATTCATCCCAAGTCCTCCTCCCAGAGTGCCAAATCCCAAGTACTCTAATCTCTCTACTCATATGCTACTCGCTAGCTGATCTCTCATAAGCTCCTCACTGCTATCTAAACACTCTCAAGCATCCCTAGCAGCAAGACTCCTAGACTAAGGCATCATATATATATATCAGGCCACTATAGTTTTAATAAGGATACCTAGTCTACTCTAGCATGCATAGTATAGCTCATCATATAACATAACATAATATATCTCGTAACACTTATTACAAGGGTATTTTGGGAAATCACCATTCGGGCGCTGGTTGATCGTACACACGGCTCTGTTCTACTTCTCTCAAAACTCTTTTTACTCTTTTTAAAGAAAAGTTTACTTTTATTATCAAAATGTTTCCTCAAATCCCCAGTTTTAGTTCAGATACACCCGAAGATGCATCCGAATCCCTCAAACCAAGGCTCTGATACCAACTTGTAACACCATAAAAATTCAACTAATTTTTCACTTTTCAAAAACATAATAATTCATTCATAATTACTTTCATAAACAATGTATCAATATTATCTTAATACAAAATCCCAAGATCACATCATTATAAACTCCGATGGGTGTGTACGAATCATGCCGGCGCCTTCCCGCGCTCCTCAATAGTACCTGCAACATCTAACACAAAACACTATAAGCACGAAGCTTAGTGAGTTCCCCAAAATACCACGTATAACACATACTAGCCACTCGAGGCTATAACTTTGTGGGCCCTTGGGCCCCGAACTCTGCGGACCCTCTGGTCCTAGCTATGTGAACCTTCCGATTCTAACTCTAATATACTCAGATATAGACATGGCATAAATCACATAGAAATAATGTAATGCAACACATCACATAAATAGCATACAATAGCTCTGTCACATAACTCTAGTTACCACTCAAGGTAAAGTATAGTGAGAAGACTCACCTCAGATGTCTCGGTAAATCCCTGACTCGGTAGCAGTATAGTCTAACCTCCGCCTAATCACATAAAGTAAGATACGCTCATAAATATAACTCTCAAGACTAGACCCCGCCCTCTCTTAGCATCCTTAGATGGGTAAAAGACCATTTTACCCCTCTCTTGACTCAAAGACCCCATTGTTGACCAATCCCTAAAAGTCAATAAAGTCAACAAAGTAAACAGTCAAACTTTGACCTGACTCGTCGAGTGCACTTGAACGACTCGGCGAGTCTACACGTGAACTCTACTCCTCAGATTCTCTTTTGACTCACCGAGTCACTCACTAACTTGGCGGGTCACTCTCTAGATTCACAGTCTCGGGACAACTCGACTCGACTCGGCGAGTCTGTTCATGGACTCGGCGAGTCCAAACCATGCTCACTTCCAATGGCTTCCTGAGGTCAGATCTGATGCTCTACTCAACAGATCTATCCTCTCTAGTCCCAATAATTACGTAAAGTTCGGAGCTTGATGCCCATGTAAGGGCTCCAAGGTTCTATTTGAAGAAATGACCTCTAATAGGGCATCCTAAGCTCATATTCACCCTCAATCCACATAAAGCTCAAAGGAGTAAGGTCTCTGGACCTCTATGGATCCCGATTCAGACCATAATACGAAAAGGAACCATATACTCAATCAAAACCATCTACGAAAGGGTCTAGAAAACCCTAACTCTATAGACAACCACCAAAACAGAAGATGGATCGAGATTATACCTCAAATAAGCACTCCTGAGCTCAGAATTCCTCCAAATAGCACCTCATTCAGCCTCGTCTTGATCTTGCTTACCTTCTTCTTGCTAAACCAATGATAGAAATATCAAATATGGCCTCTCCTCCTCACAAACAATTTAGCTCACTTAGGCTTTCTCTCAAGGGACTGGTAGCCGCAATGGGAGGCTATGAGTGCCCTTAAATAGGCTCCAAAACCCAGGAATTAGGGTTTCATTAACCATCGTGGACTCGCCGAGTCCACTCATGAACTCGCCAAGTCCAACCATGAAACCGGATAAGAATACGCGACCCTACTCGGCGTGTCTAAGCACCAAGTCGCCGAGTCCCTTCACATCCTCCAAAAAAAATAAAAGAGTAGAATAATATACCTGGGAGTCCGGATGTTACACCCGTATGGCCAGGAAATTGCCACTCTTGGTCAATCGATCCATGATGACCCATATAGCATCGAACCCCTTTGCCGTCTTCGGAAACTTCATGATGAAATCCAACGCGATCCGTTCCCATTTCCACATGGGAATCTCCAGAGGCTGCAACTTACCATGCGGCCTCTGATGCTTGGGCTTGACCATCCTACAGGTCAAGCACCTCACGACAAACCAAGTGATATCTCGCTTCATACCAGGCCACCAATAACTCGAACTGAAATCACGGTACATCTTGGTGGCTCCCGGGTGAATAGAAAAACGAGACTTACGAGCCTCCTCCATCACTGTCTGCTAGACCCCTCCGGACATCGGAACCCAAACCCGATCGTAACGGGTCAACAATCCGCGGTTATCTTGAAAAAACCAGGCGCTTTCGCCCGTAATTCTTTCCAACTTCCAGTTCTCTGGCCTCATACCCTCAATCCGAGAATCCCTGACCAAACCCACCAGCAGGGAATCCACCGCTATCCTCATGCACCTGGCTGGGGTAGAGGACCCAGCTGACTTGTGGCTCAGAGCATCCACAACCACATTCTCTTTACCAGGATGGTAAAGGATCTCATAATCATAGTCCTTAACCACATCCAGCCACCCGCGCTGCCTCATGTTCAGGTTCGGCTGATCCATGATGTGTCTCAAACTCTTATGATCCGTGTATATAGTGTAATGGACCCCGTATAAATAGTGCCTCTTAATCTTGAGATCGAAGAACACCGCTTCCAACTCAAGATCGTGTGTGGGGTATCTCGTCTCATGCGGCTTCAACTGCCTCGATGCATAGACTATCACTCGTCCCCTCGACATGAGGACTGCCCCCAAGCCTGTGATGGACGCATCACAAAATACCACAAAATCCTCAACTCCCTCGGGGAGTGTCAACACCGGCGCCTCGCATAAACATCGCTAAAGGGTCTCAAATGCCCTCTACTACTCAGGACCCCACCAGAAATCCACTCCCTTCCTCGCTAGATGAGTGAGGGGTATGGCAATCTTGGAGAAATCATGAATGAATCTCCGATAATACCCCGCTAAACCCAAGAAACTCTTGATGTCTGAGGGAGACTTCGGAGTCTCCTACAGCATAACCGCCTCCACCTTGACCGGATCGACCAAAATACCCTCCTAGTTAACGAGATGTCCGAGGAACTGGACCTCTCATAACCAAATCTCGCATTTCAAGAACTTGGCATACAACCGTTCTCGCCTCAGAACCTCTAGCAGCTCCCTGAGATGCTTCTCATGCTGCTCTCTGGTCTTGGAATACACCAAGATGTAATCTATGAACAAAATCACCGAGCGACCGAGGATCGGTCTGCAGACTCGGTTCATCAGATCCATGAACACTGCTGGCACGTTGGTGAGCCCAAACGGCATCACCACGAACTCGTAATGAGCATAACGAGTTTGGAACGCGGTCTTCTCCATGTCCTCCTCCCTCATCATGACCTGGTGATGTCCGCATCTCAAATCAGTCTTGGAAAACCAAGATGCACCCTGCAGTTGATCGAAAGGATCATCTATCCTCGGGAGTGGATAAGGGTTCTTCAACGTTAATTTGTTCAGCTCCCTATAGTCAATGCACATCCTGTGCGAACCGTCCTTCTTCCTGACGCAAAGGATCGGTGCTCCCAGGGTGAACTACTCGGATGAATAAACTGCTTACCCAACAGCTCCTGCAACTGAGATGATAGCTCCTACATCTCAGGCGGTGCCAGACGGTACAGCGCCGTGGCGATAGGGGCCGCACCCAGAACTAGATCAATCCTGAACTCAACCTGCCTCTCCGGAGCTACTCCGGGTAACTCCTCCGGAAAGACATCAGCAAACTCCCTGACAACGAGAACCTCTTAAACTAAAGGCTGCTCCCTCACCTGCATATCTACCACGTACACTAAATAAATGGCACATCGGTGCTGAATATACTGTTGAGCCTTGGCTGCATAACAAAACCCTGATCCCAGCCTGGTGAGCCCTCGCCATAGACTACAAGTTCTCCCCCACTTGACTTGGGGTTCGAACCACCACCCGCTGTCCCTCACAGTCGATCATGGCGCCAAAACGGCTAAGTCGATCCATCCCTACAACACGCACACTTCCCCCATGGGGATAGGAACCAAATCTATCGGGAAGGACGCCCCGAAAATCTCCAACTCGCATCCTCGGTAGACCGAAGAAGCAGAAACCCCATGCTCGTTGGTGATCGAAACTCGCAACGGACACTCAAGATCATATATCGGCACACTGAATCCTCTTGAGAAGGTCTGAGATACAAACGACCGACTCGCCCCCAAGTCAAATAATACCAAAGCAGGCAAAGAATTCACTAAAAACGTACCTAATCACAGGTACAATCAATAAGCATAACACAAATACAATAACTGAGACAGAGAATAGAAACCTACCAGCAACCACATCCGGTGCTGCCTTGGCCTCCTCGGCCGTGAGATGGAAGCCGCGACTTTGAGCCTTCGGAGGCTCCACCTTAATTGGCCTCCCATCTTCAATCCTCACAGTAGTTGGTGCGGAACCCAGCGTCAGCTTGGCGGCGAGCTGCGGACAGTTGGTCTTCACATGACCAACCTGATGACAATGGTAACAAATCCTAATATCTGCTGGAGGGGCGGACTGACGGAAGTCCCTGGCATAGTGCCCCTCCTTGCCACATTTGTGGCACCCACCTCCTGCTCGACAAATCCCCAAATGAACCCTACCACACTTTCCACAAGTGCGGCTCTGATGACCCTTAGACTGTGCATCAGCGGTCTTAGACTGCTTAGGCGCCGACTGAGACTGTGTCAGTGCCTGACGCTGCTCCTTCAGCTGCAGCTCTATCTCTAACTCACACTGCCTCACGTCTACCTGAAGGTCCAGGAGGGTATCACATCGCTGTGCAGACACAAACTGTCGAATATCAGTCTTGAGCATACTCATATAATGAGTCATCTGAGACTGCTCCGAAGCAAACTCTGGGCAAAACGTAGCCCTCTCGGTGAACATACTGGTAATCTCCATCACAGACTCCCCATCCCGTCTCAACGCCAAAAACTCCTAAGCAAGTCGCTCCCGCTCAACGCATGGAACGTAGCGGGTGCGGAACATATCCCAGAACTGCTCCCAAGTAATAGTAGCTCGCTGATCATTAGTATACGACGGAGTCATCAATCTCCACCAGTCCTTTGCCACAAGCCTCAGCAAGTTCAGGGCACACCTGACCTTCTGGTCAGCAGGGCATGAGCACGTGAAGAAACAACCCTCCACATCAGATAACCACCTCATAGCCCTAATCGCATCATTTGTACAATCAAATGTCGGGGGCTTCGTGTTATCGAAGTACCGGTACTGAAAAGCCCTACTAGCTCCTCCGCCAACCCCTGCCGCAGTTACAGCCGAAGTGGATGCAACGGTAGCTGTCTCTACTGGAGTTGCGTATCACTCATCAAAGTACTCAACCATCGCGGTCTTAATCGACCCAAACATCTTTGGCTGCTGTGCTCAGAACGCTGCAACAATCTCGTCGTGCATGATCTCCCGGATCCTGACATCCAACTCCTCGGTCCCTATCTGTACCACGGGCTCAGGTGCTACCGGCACCTACAACCCTCTATCTCCCGACCCCGATTCCTATCCTAATCATGATCCGGATCCAGAAGCAACACGTCTCGGCACCACCATACTGAAACATATATAATTCATCTGATAAAACACATAATGCCAGGAGACCAAAAATCCACAAATCCTAGGGGTTGTGATTTCCTTGTTATGCGTCTGGGTCCTGTTCTTTCAGTAGTACGGGCCCATACTACCTTCCACACCTACCCATATTTGTCTCAAGTATCACCACAACGCCTTAACAATATCATCAACATAGAAATGCGCTCAACCCTCACTTCTAGGGGAATACCAACTATCTCGCACCTATTCTCACCATTTATCATGACTCACACATCCATGAAACTTCCATTATCCCTTGCAATGCTAGTGCATGCTAGCTACACATAATTCTGGACCCAATAGACTTTCGAATATCCAATTCTACCCGATGGCCGAATCAACATTCTCAGGCTATAAGGTCTTTACTATGCACAGTCGTGATGCATACACTAAACATCTACAGTCATGATGTCAATTCCACATACAAGAAACCCTAGGCTAATAGGCATCATATAATCAGGCAAATCTATCATGCGATTCCTAAAGATCCCTAGCCTATCACTAGCATGTTGTTCTATCATATCCGAATATCAAGTAACTGTATGGCATTTTGGGGTTTACTTACAAGCTCCGGGTGATCGTACCCTTTGCACCCTCCACCCTTTATTTTGAAAACAATTTTGGAACTTATTTTCAAAAAATCTCCTTGATTTGAGACTCGATTCACACGAGTGTTCCTCCAATTCACTCAAACCAAGGATCTGATACCAACTTGTAACATCCATAATTTTTACGCCAAATTTAAACTTTTCAAACTTAAATAAAATCAAATAGCATTGTATACAAAAATGTTTTCAAATCATTATCCATCAGTGTGTCCCAAAATCATATCATAAGGATGAGGAGTGGTATGGTCACGCCTTCGCCTTGCCATGATCTCCCGAAGTACCTGAAACAATAAACTGAAAACTGTAAGCCCGAGGGCTTAGTGAGCTACCCCCAAAATACCAATACCACACTGACAATACCATATCAGCAATAATAAATCAATCAACATGCATACTGGGACATCGGCCTAACTCGACCACCCTATAGGGCCTACAGCCTATCTGGATCTATGTCGAGCGTTCGGCATGACTGGTCCGCCATATGGGCCTACAGTCTCCCCGGACTGCTCATAGGTTATGTTGGCCTTCAGCACAAAGCAGGACCGCCTCAACCCCACCAACAAGCAAAAAACCATGTGCGCATAACTATCATATATTGACATATACAAACAGCGAACATATCTGTCTCACTGATCATCAATTATAGAATTCTTTCGTAACTAGAGTACCGACCTAGCAGGTCACTAGCATACCAATCCCTACGGATCATAAGAGCATAGCATAATGTCTACCCTGATTCCGATCTAACAGATCATAACCAAATATAGCATACCATAAGAATAACAACTAAAGGGCCAACGTTGGTGTCGTAGACCCTATCGATATAGTGAGGAAAACTCACCTCGCAGATGTCGACTCGAAAGGTAAACTCCAACTCTCGGATCACTTGACACAGGCTCCACCACCTATTATTATAGTACAATACACTCGTAAGTCCTTAACCTTATAAGGTACTCCATAACCCACTAGTCAACCCATGATCAAAGTCAAAGTCCTAAGTCAAGGTCAACAGTCCATGTTGACCTTGACTCGCCGAGTACCCTCGGCTACTCGCCGAGTTCCTTAAAGTGTATCCCAACTCGCCGAGTCATCGGGGTGACTTGTCGAGTTCCTTTGATTCTCGATCAAACATTAAGGCCACCCGTTGAGTTTCCTCCTTGCAACTCGACGGATACACATGCATACATGTCCTGGAGAAAACTCATCTAACTCGCCGAGTTGTTCTTCAACTCGTCGAGTCTATAGCAATCATCATTGGACTCGCCGAGTTGTTCATCCAACTCGTCGAGTTCACGCCCATCTTCATGTGACTCGCCGAGTCCATTCAGTCCTTTTTCCATAAAGACTTGTTTTGAGCCATGCAACGGCTCCAACTCATAGATCCAAGCTTTTAGGGCATTCTTATCACGTAAAGTTGCAAACTATACATGCATGCATGGCAATAAAGGCTCTAAATGCCTATTTTAAGTTCTTAATGGAGCTTCATGCTCAAGAGGGACCTTAATCATGACCAAAACTACAATTTTATGCTTCTAGAATCCAAGGAGGGTCCAAATATGAAGTTACAACCTTAGATCTAGCCCATAGCTCATCTTACCAACTTAATATTCCACAAAACCCGAAAACTCAACCAATAGAAGAGATCTACAAGAGAGAGATGGCGATTTGGGTACCTCTAGAAGATGATAACTGAGATAAGTGTTGATTCCCACACTTTATTTGCTCCAATCTCCTTCTCCTCTAAGCCTTCTCCCTCCAAAGATCTTCTTTTCAAGCTTCAAACACACAATGGGCACACACACACACGTATTAGGGTTCTCAAGGACCCTCTAGAACTGTAAAGAGGCCCAAGGGAGGCTAAGGTTCCTTTAAATAGGGTGCAAAACCCCGGGATTTAGGGTTTCATCCGCCAGCTCCTACTCCCCGAGTCCCAATATGGACTCATCGAGTAGGTCACTTAACTCGCGATTCGACCCCGTTGCTACTCGACGAGTAGGGCAACCAACTCGTCGTGTAGGGTCTAACCCAATAAATTTTATTTAAAACAATACATGAGAATTAGGGCATTACAAGGTAAGGAAACAGTGGGAGGCAAATTGACCTCAATGAAATTCAAGAGTCAAGTCGTGAAGGAACTTCAAACCCTAGTAGTCAACCTGAGGATGAAACTCCTGTTGATCTAATTGACGAGTGTATACCTCTGAGGCGTTCCCCAAGAGTTAGGAATGCACCTGAGCACTACAATGGTTTCAATTTTACTGCGGAAGGTGAGACACTTATCAATGATGAGACACTGGTAAGTCTGGATGAACCTAACAACTATGCGGAAGCCATGGCAGGCCCCGAGTCAGCTAAATGGAAAGAGGCAATGGACAGTGAGATACAATCCATGTATGATAATAAAGTTTGGAACTTGGTTGACAATGTACTAGGTCGTAAGACAGTTGGGTGCAAATGGATCTTCAAGAAGAAGACTGACATGGATGGTAATGTACACGCATATAAGGCGCGACTAGTTGCAAAGGGCTTCTCTCAAACTCTGGGAGTTGATTATGATGAGACCTTTTCACCAGTAGCAAAGATTAACTTCATTAGGGTCCTGTTAGCCATTGCTGCATTTTATGATTATGAAATATGGTAAATGGATGTCAAAACCGCCTTCCTTAATGGAAGTTTGGCTGAAGATGTTTACATGTATCAGCTAGAGGGTTTTGTCAGTACAAAATACCCTAATAGAGTGTGTAAGCTTGAGAAATCCATCTATGGATTGAAACAAGCACCTTGCAGATGGAATCTTTGTTTCGATGAGAAAGTCAAAGAGTTTGTCTTTTTGAGGAGTGAAGATGAATCTTGTGTATATGTCAAGGCTAGTGGGAGTATATTCAGCTTTTTGGTACTGTATGTGGATGACATACTACTCATAGGAAATGACATCCCATCCTTGTAGGAAATGAAGTCCTGGCTTAGAAAGTGTTTCTCTATGAAAGACCTTGGAGAAGCTGCCTATATTCTATGGATAAGGATTGTGAGAGACCAGAGTAAAAGACTAATTGGACTTAGTCAAAGTAACTACTTTGATAAGGTGCTGAAGTGGTTCAGCATGCAAGATTCCAAGAATGGAGAGTTAGCCAACCAGAGTAACGCCAAATTGAGTAAAACTCACAGCCCGAGTACCGAGGCTGAGATAGCAGAAATGAGTCGAGTACCTTATGCTTCCGCAATAGGCTCGATCATGTATGTTATGACTTGTACTCGTCCTGATGTGGCCTTTTCCTTGAGCATGGACACCAAATATCAGGGGAATCCTAGCAATGCTCACTGGACCACAGTAAATAATATTCTCAAGTACCTGCGGAGGACTAAGGACTGGGTACTTACCCTCGGTAGGAGTGATGACTTGAGAGTTGTAGGGTATAGTGATGCTAGCTTCCAGACTGCTAGGGATAATTTCTGCTCTTAGTCATGTTGGGTCTTTACCTTAAACAGAGGAGCAATTACTTGGAAGAGTTCCAAGTAGGAGACAGTAGTTGATTCAACTTGCGAATCAGAGTATATAGCAACATGCGAGGCTATATGGCTAAAGAACTTCATTGGAGACCTTGGAGTTGTACCAGCTATAAATGAGCCAATGGAAATTTTCTGTGATATTGAAAGTGCAGTTGCCTTAGCGAAAGAACCAATGGATCATGGGAGATCCAGACACATCGACAGAAAATACCATTTCATCAGACATCAAATAGAAAAAGGAATCCTCATGTGTGACAACCCGGAATTTCCATTCTGAACAAACCGTATCAAGCCAATAGAAGTTAGAACAGTTACAGTGAAATTCCAGACTTTGGGTATAAGTTTGATTTTTTCAGGATTTACACTTAAGGAGATATCAGGAGAGTGGATGCACTAGGGTTTTGTGCAACACTGTTATTCCAATACTCTATGATATTAGAGTTCATTCCGGGAATAAATATATTTTCTACCAAAAAAATCTCAGGACTATATATAGACATCTGAACCATATTCATTCATTAGTTACATTTACAACTAGAGAAAAGCCAAATTCTCTCTCATAGATCTTCGGGTTTTTTATCCCAAATCGTGAGTAATTCTATCTAGTTGAATTATATAGCTTAGATTTTGTTTTATATCATCAAAATCGAATCAAAACCCCAAGATTTGGGAGTTTACCGCCCAAGAACACTTTGAAAGTAAACTCCATTTTAAGGGCCAAAAGTGTCCCAATGTCCTTCAAAGCCTTGGAACTCAACCTAGGGACTACCATTACGTGTTTAGACCACCAAAATCAATTAGAAACAAGGGTGAAAGTGAGTTCATGGCCAAGGAAGTTCTTGGGCCATGAACTCCATGTTTAAGTGCCAAAATGCCCTTAAAACCTTCCTTAAGCCAAGAGACTAATTTAGGCATGTACCTAAATGAGTTTAGGACTAGAAAACACCTTTAGAACACCAAGAAAAAGGTGTTCACGGCCCAAGAAGTTCCAAGGCCGTGAACTCTATAAAATGGTGCCAAATGGTGCCATAAACCCTCCTAAAGCCTTAGACAATTTCCTTGATTCATTCCTTGATAAATTAGGGACTTGAAAACACCATAAACATCCTCCCAAGGGAGATTACGACCGTAATCTCCAAGGGATATGGTCCCAGGGCCGTAAACTCCTAAAAGGAGTTATATTATGCCCTAAACTCTTGCAAGGACCAAGCCAATAAGTAGAAATGCTTCTTAGGACCTCATAGAGCATCAATCATCAAATGGGCGCATAAGCATGAGTTCACGGTCGTAAACTCATGAGTTTACGATCGTAAACTCATTTAGTAGTTTCTTTAGGGTCGTGAACTCCCTTATGGAGTTTTCCTTGAGCACTACACACAATAGCTTCCCCTACAAACACTTAGATGCAATCATAGAGGCTAATAATACTTCATAAAGGTGTTTGGCGTGTCCTAGGGTGTCTTGGCTTGTTTATTAGTTGTTTATAGACTAATTTGTTACATATATGTGAAATTATATGTTAACTAGGATCATAGAGTGTGTTCAAGACTTCACTTGACACCTAACAGTCCTACCTCTTCAGTTCATCCGTATCACCCATAACATGTGAGTTCATACCCCTTAATCAATGTATTAACTGTTTTTAAATGTTCTATGGGTGGGATACAAGTAGAATTATGCTAATTATTATATCAATCACATGTGATTAAAAAGCAGCATTCAAATGATTGGCTACTCATTAGTCGTTTTACCAAAGAGTTTCCTTCAAATGTTTTTCATAAACACTTTATGTGTTTAAAACTCCTTATTACACGGTACATTTTACTCTGTATGTTTTATTTCAAACTTATTTACAATTGTGTTTTAAAACAAATGTTTCTTTACACTAAACTGTTTTATCAAACCCATGCCTTCAAACCGTTTTATAGATTGACACCATGTCGATCTTTTCTTAGATAAAAATTGTGTTCAAAGGTTTTACAAAAACTTATGTTATGTTTTTATATTATAAATTTCATGCCTCTATATGTATAGTTATATAAGAAATGTTTAAAAGACTTAGGAAACCTATCCACCCTATTTCCTTTTCGCGCTTGAGATGTGGTCTGGTGGGATATCGGGTACCCGTCTGAAGGTCGTTTAAATATTAGTTATATATCATGTGTACATATATAGTCATAAAGGTCCTTCCAGTTCATACGATTCCCTTGGGTAGCAAGGGTATACATCCATGTTCATACGTATCATTTAGATTACTATTAAACTACCATATGGGTAGTTTAGGAAGATACTAGAACTATTACTAGAACACGATATCATACAATGAGTCAGTTCATTCATGAGTCAATACTTTCTAGAACATTACAGTACATTACTATACTTGCTAGATAGAGAGAGCATACATTACAGCTACAACATTTCAGTACATTACTATACTTGCTAGATAGATAGATAGATAGATAGATAGAGAGAGAGAGAGAGAGAACACACACTACAGCTAGCACACGTAGAACATGTCAGTACATTACATATACATAAATACGTTGACAAAATTGTGATCCACTGTATCGGAGCATGCCTTAAATGTCATGGCCCGAGTTGCAGCCATAGTCTCTTGGAGGGAGAGCGTGAGTTTGCGTATAGATCAATACTGGATTGACCATCCTACACCTTGATGCTAGCTACAGCCGGACCTACAAGTCTGCGGGTGCCAAACATCATTCCTTTTTACGACCATACTTATGTCGTTGTTACCAGTCAATAGTATGGTGCAATTAATCAGATGATGCGTTAATATAAATCCGGTTTAAGGTAGTTAGTACAGCAGTAGTTCTTATAGCACTACACTACAGTACTACATTAGTTTTGCCTTTACATATATTTAGTGATCTTTTCACTTAAACATTAAATGTAAAAACTATATTTTCTTAATGATAGTTACACTTGGGAAAATTTCACACTTTTACACGAAACGAGCATTCGGAGCAGTTAGGTCTTGGTAGAAGACTACATTCAGAGCAGTTAGGTCTTGGTAGAAGACTACATTCAGAGCAGTTAGGTCTTGGTAGAAGACACCCTTATATAATAGTAGGAATCATAGGGATTTCCAGGGTTTTTCAAACGTTTATAGTTGTTTTACAAACAATTTTACACTTACAGTTCATATACATTTTTCCATACTTACAGTTCATATACATACAAATTCTTACATACAAATGAAGACACTAAATACTTATGATCTCACCAGCTTTAAAGCTGATACACTCTTTCAAAATAACTTGTATCCTCAGGTCAAACATAAACAGGTACCGATGCAAGGTCTAGAGAAGATGGAGCTCGTTCAAGACTCATCTTTCATTTTGATTTATGCTTTAGTGTTTATCAAAATTTGACAGAACACACTTGTATAATAATTCTATTATTAATGCAATGGATGATGTTGTTGCTTGTTTACTACTTTTCATTGTTGTGATACTGTACATGACGTCCTCCGCCCCAGAACGTTTCCGCCGTTCTTGGTTTTGGGGTGTGACAGATTGGTATCAGAGCATTGTTTATAGTGAATTAAGTATATCAACCGATAAAAGATATACTAACTATAAATACATAAGGGATTAAAAATACTCTGACCAAGAGTCTATACTTTAAATAATAAAATATTTAATAAAGTATACGTGCCTGCATTCATACTAAAATCAGTGTCACTAGGATAGTACAAAAGAATTACGATTGTTGGGCAACACAAGTGGACTTAGAGACATATGGTCAAAACTGGGAAGATATAGCCTGATCACCTATATTATTCGAGGGTTGACTAGCATGTGCCTAAGTGTAGTTGTGTGGTTGCAACAAATCTAAAATCTTACTAACCCTACCACAATGAGAACAGTAGAATATAACATTAAACTTAAAATACTATAGGAGTATTTGGTGTTACTATAAGTACGTTATACTTGAGAACTAAAATGAGATCTTCATTACCATGTTGATAGTTGCTAAGTGGATACACGAAGGCTATATATAATTAGGATGTTATAGACTTAGAATCTGTTAAAACTTTACTTTACCCCTATTCTGTGTGAATTTGGAGTTAAGGTCACTTATTCGAAGGCCTATCGTGTTTAGATTACATATAACTGGTATGCACTTCACAAATAGCGATGTAACTAATGAAGATTTTCTAAATAATTTTCTAGATAGTTCGTCTAATAATTATTTTCTTACCCCCAATTCTCGCGTAGATAACATGGCTGGACTCCATCCCCACGGCAACCCGTACCTCCCGAATGAGGTCATTGCTAGATGGTTTGAAGAAGAACCAGAGAATGATCATCCTATTCCTTTGAATGATCACCATGATAAAGACCTTTCGGACGGTGCTAATTCCGAACCCAAGGTTGAGAACCTACCCCAGGCAGCTCCCGTTCCAATTCCTAACCCTCGTCCGACTTTTCATGACCCGACGCCTGAGTGGGTGGAATGCTTGGAAACATGGAGCCAAGGACAAGATCAGCCCATGCCATTTAATGGTGACCGAAGCTTCTATGACCTGAGTATTGGGGGCTTGGCAGACAGAATCTTGCCAATCTTGGTCCGCAGAGTGGCCCAAAATGAGATTCAGGGCAGGGCAGCCCTACATCAAATTACCAAAGTTGTCGCGAATGCGAGAATGCATACCATCCGCACCATTCGTCTAGAAGATGCTCGTAAGAGATCTGAGAGAAACCATCAAACCCTGCTACAAGCACTGGTTGAATCACGAGCTGAAGTCATAGAGCTCCGAGTACGTCGAAGGGTGTACGAAAGACACCTACTTGACGTGGAACGTCAACTGCTTGAACTGAGAGTTCACCAGAGGGATGACCATCGCCAGTAGTAGATGCTTTACTTTATTTTTCCTTGTTAAAAGGAATCGTTGTTTTGTCTATGCCCGATGTGGCATTTTCTATGAAACTATCTTGTACTATAAGTACTTTTGGTTAGGTCTTTATACTGTCAAGGACTATCTTCTCTAGATATGATGTAAGAACTTTGCAAGGTCATTTTCCCCAACCCTTAAATCATGAATATCAAAGATATTGACAGTCGGATAACTTTCGTGTCCTTCTTTATTCAAGTACTCTCATCATACTTTCATTGGAGTCTATCTGAAACCTGCTTTAGTCAAGTCATTGGACTATAGTAATTTAGCTCCGGAGACATTCCCAAGTCTCTTTAGTGGTTGGATCTTGTTATGCACCAACCATCGATACCTCAGCTTGAACGACAAACGTCTTGAGACCATTCTACGAACTCACTTCCATTCCGTACTAGGGCTGCATCATAGGGATGTAGGTCAAACCTTCACGATCATAGTTCCAACCCATTACTAGGACTGCATCTTAGGGATGTAGGTCAAACCTTCGAGAACATACTTCTATTCTTTACATAAACAGTCAAACTACATCTAGGTTCAACCAGAATCGCTTACAAATTCCTTATCTTTCGTATTACAGAATCATGTCGTCATCCGGAAACAATCAGCCGAGCAACGAAACCCCTATCCTCCATATTGACGCCACTACATTACAAGCTGCAGCAGCAGCTGCTGTGACAACTTTCCTTACACACATCAACTCATGCAACACAAGCCAGACTGACAATGGAGTCGAGAGTTCCGATGGTAGTACCAAACCGGGAAACCAACAGATGGCAACAGTCATGGACTTGCGAAGCCTAAAGACTGAAAGGAAGAGACGATATCATAAAGCCCTAAAGGAGCGCAAGAGAGCCCAAAGACTTGCCATGCCACAGCCACAAGTGGCAACTCCTGCGGAACGCTTTAGGAAGCAATTTCCAAGGTGGAGTAATGAAGAAGGTGATGGGTTTTGAGCATTCTAACACTTCCTAAGTGTACATGCAACCCTAATAACCTTGGATCTATGTTTGTCTAATTATCATGCAAAGTTGAATTCCAAGGTTATATTCCTATCTAGCATACATGGGGAACAATTTTAACTTGAATCATAGATAGAATAACTTACCTTGTTGTTGCTTGTGTTCCTTGAAACCTTGTGAGCCTAGCACCCCAAGTGTGATGCCTCAAATGCTTCACACAACACCAAATGCTCTTGGAAAGACTCTTGAGATAACACACACTTCTCAAAATCGGCCAAGCCCTCTAGTTTCTTATTGTCTAACTTGTGTAGCCAATTTTGTGGAGAATGGGACTCTTATATAGTGTTGACACATCTAGGGTTACACCATGTAAACCCTAATGTGTCAAGACTCTTCATTTCCATGACCCATGGGTTTGTAACTCCCATGGAGCATCCATGGAGCATCCTATGGGTAGAACCCAATTTGATAATCCATGGAGCCTCTTAGCCCACTATATAAGATATAGATGATTTAGATAATCAACCCATATATTTAATTAGTTATCCTTTGATCACTTAATTAATTCCAAATTAATTCTTTGATCAACTAATCAAATAATATTATTAATATATTAGAACTTATAATATATTAATAATCTCCAAGTGTTATTTCTCTCATTTAGTCTATCCAATTGCATGGTGCCATGCAACCCAAATGGACCATGCCGGGTCGGGTCAAGTACAAGCCCGAAATAGTTATGGACTTAGACACCTTATCCAACAGTCTCCCACTTGGATAAGTCTAATAACTATATCTCTAGTACTTCAGGAACCGACCGACAATCGTAGCTCTTCCAAGGTCTCTCAGAACTGAGAAGATGATGGTACGCCATTTAAGATAAGTGATCATATAATCCTCTGTTCTAGATATCAGCCGGACAAATACATGGAACAATGTCTTACTTATTGTCCAGCAGTTTGTTTCCCGATTTCCGATTTGTTTGACATAGAACTTAATTGAACACATCAACTTAGTTCTGACCGGGCCCGGTACATGGGTCAAAGCAAAATCATCGAGGGGCCTAGATATCAGCTTCTAATCCAAGAAGGAACAGATAAACTTCGACTCATATGTTTGTTCTACCACTCATTGAATTACACACAAAAGTATGTTTTATAACATCGAGTTACCAATGCGGTTTCGTACAGTCAATGCATAACCAACTTGTAAGTAACAAATCATATCTCTAGGTTTGAAGACTTATATGATATTACCGTCTCACGATCACTCGAGATAAAATTCCATGAAGTGATTCCAGTGAGCGTGGGTTGAGTCCAATGCTCAGAACTTATGAGCACTCATGATTGTTGTAGCCTTGTCCAAGACCTCTACAGCCAAACATGACAGTCTTGATTCATATCTACTTCCAACATATGACCGACTGTGGAGGTTTGAATAATATGTTATACCAAACAAAATTATTCTGGAAGTCAAAACATGCAAAAGAAATATAGTAAACGATCGACAAGAGATAGCAACACTTTACTCATAAGTAAAACACTTTTATTCATCATCAATTGTCAATTACACTTTACAAATTTCGAGATTATCTAACTACTAAATCTAATATCATCCTTCAGCCCTATGCTCTGAGCATGCTGAAGATGCTTAACCCGAGTCAGTCCCTTTGTGAGGGGATCTGCCGGATTCTCATCTGATGATACCCTCTTTGCCACGAGGTGTCCTTCTTCGATCCGATGTCTAATGAAATGGTATTTTCTGTCGATGTGCCTGGATCTACCATGATCCCTTGGTTCCTTGGCTAAGGCAACAACACTTTCACTATCATAGAAAATTTCCATTGGCTCTTTAATAGCTGGTACAACTCCATGGTCTCCAATGAAGTTCTTCAGCCATATCGCCTCCTTTGCTGCCTCGCTAGCCGCAATATACTCTGATTGACAAGTAGAATCTGCCACTGTCTCTTGCTTGGAACTCTTCCAAGAAATTGCTCCTCCGTTTAGGGTAAAGACCCAGCCCGACTGAGAGCGGAAATTATCCCTATCAGTCTGGAAGCTAGCATCACTATACCCTACAACTCTCAAGTCATCACTCCCACCGAGGGTAAGAACCCAGTCCTTAGTCCTCCGTAGGTACTTGAGGATATTCTTTACCGCAGTCCAGTGTGCCTTGCCAGGGTTCGCCTGATACCTGCTAACCATGCTCAAGGCAAAAGCAACATCGGGTCGAGTACACGTCATAGCATACATGATCGATCCTACAGCCGAAGCGTAAGGTGTTCGACTCATTTCTGCTATCTCAGCCTCAGTGCTAGGGCTTTGTCTCTTACTCAATCTGGTGTTACTCTGGATGGGTAACTCTCCTTTCTTGGAATCCTGCATGCTGAATCTCTTCAGCACCTTATCCAAGTAGGTACTCTGACTAAGTCCAATTACTCTTTTACTCCGATCTCTCAAGATCCTTATCCCTAAAATATAGGCAGCTTCACCAAGGTCCTTCATAGCGAAACACTTCCCAAGAGAAGGACTTTACTTCCTGCAGGGTTGGAATGTCATTTCCTATGAGTAGTATGTCATCCACATACAATACCAAAAAGCTAACTATACTCCCACTAGCCTTGACATACACACAAGATTCATCTTCACTCCTAGAAAAGCCAAATTCCTTGACCTTTTCATCAAAGCAAAGATTCCATCTGCGAGGTGCTTGCTTCAATCCATAAATGGATTTCTCAAGCTTACACACTCTATTAGGGTACTCGTTGCTGACAAAACCCTCTGGCTGACTCATGTAAACATCTTCAGCCAACTTTCCATTAAGGAAAGCGGTTTTGACATCCATCTGCCATATTTCATAAACATGAAATGCAGCTATGGCTAACAGAACCCGAATAGACTTAATCTTGGCTACTGGAGAAAAAGTCTCATCATAATCCACTCCAGGAATTTGAGAGAAGCCCTTTGCAACCAGTCTAGCCTTATAAGTGTGTACTTTACCATCCATGTCGGTCTTCTTCTTGAAGACCCATTTGCACCCTACTGTCTTACGACCTGGTACATTTTCAACCAAGTTCCAAACTTGATTGTCATACATGGATTGTATCTCGCTATCCATAGCCTCTTTCCATTTAGCAGACTCGGGGCCTGCCATGGCTTCCTCGTAGCTGTTAGGGTCATCTTGACTTACTAGTGTCCCATCACTAATAAGTGTCTCACCTTCTGCAGTAATATAGAATCCATAGTAATGCTCAGGTGCACTCCTAACTCTCGTGGAACGTCTCAGAGGTACAGATTTGTCAATTGGCTCAACAGGAGTTTCCTCCTCAAGTTGAGGGCTAGAGTTTGAAGTTCCTTCACCGCTTGATTCTTGAATTTCTTCTAGATCAATTTGCCTCCCACTGTCTCCTTGGCTTATAAACTCTCTTTCTCGAAAGACTCCTCTTCTTGCTACAAAGACCACATTGTCACTAGGTCTGTAGAAGAGGTAACCAAAGGATCGTTGTGGGTAACCGATGAAAATACACTTCTCGCTTCGAGGTTCAAGCTTATCATGAGTCTCGCGTCTCACGAAAGCCTCACAACCCCAAATCTTGATGTGGTCTAGTTTAGGTACTTTACCAGTCCACATCTCGTGAGGAGTTTTGGCAACTTTCTTTGTAGGGACTAGATTAAGAATATGGGCGGCAGTCTCTAAGGCATACCCCCAGAATGAGATTGGTAGCGTAGCTCGACTCATCATGGAACGAACCATATCCAACAAGGTTCGATTACGCCTCTTAGCCACACCATTCAACTGTGGTGTCCTGGGAGGTGTCAATTGTGAGACTATCCCACATTCCCTTAGATAGTCGAGGAACTCTGAACTAAGATACTCACCACCACGATCGGATCGAAGCATCTTAATGTTCCTGCCCAATTGATTCTCGACTTCCTGTTTAAATTCCTTAAACCTCTTGAAAGTCTCTGACTTATGCTTGATCAAGTAGACATATCCATATCTACTATAATCATCAGTAAAAGTCAAATAATAACAATTAGCATCCCTTGTGGCATGTTTGAATGGTCCACACACATCCGTGTGTATAAGGTCCAACAAACCTTCACCCCTCTCACACGAACCTATGAAGGGTGACTTTGTCATTTTTCCAAGTAAGCATGATTCGCAACTATCATCTGACTTTAGGTCAAACGACTCCAAGACTCCATCCTTTTGGAGTTGGCCTATGCGTTTCTTGCTTATATGTCCAAGACGACAATGCCATAAAGATGCTTTATCCAAGTTATTATTAGTAGAATCAATACACAAAACATTATTTCCTAAGTTATCTACAACAGATACAGCTTCATACACACCATCACAAGGTAATGCTTTAAAATAAAGAACATTATTAAAGAAAGCATCAATAGAATCAACTTCATTATTAAATGAAAAGGTAAACCCTTGTTTGTACAAAGCATGAAAGGAAATAATATTTCTTGCCATTCCTGGCGAATAACAACACTTATTCAAATCTAAACTAAACCCACTACTTAGCGATAAAGTATAAACTCCAATCTTGGTAACAGGTATAGCTTTCCTATTCCCCATGATCAAGTTTATCCTTCCTTGCTCCACATCCTCACTTCTTCTTAGTCCCTGCAAGTCACAACAAATATGAATACCACACCCGGTATCAAGGACCCAAGAATTAGAATGGGGTGAGTTATTAGAAATGATAGTGTAAATACCTGCATGGTTGGGTTTAACTTTCCCATCCTTCACATCTTGCTGGTATTTTGGGCAGTTCCGCTTCCAATGAGCCTTTTCATGGCAATAGAAGCATTCAGCCTCTTTTGGGTCAGAAGAAGGGGTAATGAAACCTTTCTTGGTTCCACTTGAAGAAGAGCCATCAAGGGTCCGAACCTTGGTACCCTTAGAAGAGCTCTTTCTCTTCCTCCCTCGACTTTTCCCGATTGCCAAAACCGGAGTAGAGTTTTGAGTAGGAGTGATAGCAACCGACTTCCCCTTAAGACCTGATTCTGCGGTCTTGAGAAGTCCTTGAAGTTTGCTGAGGGTGACTTCTTCCTTGTTCATGTGATATGTCATGCGGAATTGATCATAGCACGATGGTAAGGAATGCAAAATAATATCTATTGCAAGATCCTCCGGGAAGTTCACATTAAGCTTCAGCAAACGATCCACATACCTTTGCATTTTCTGCATGTGGCTCATGACGGATTCCCCGTCCTTCATCATGGTTGTTATCATGGAGCAGATGATTTCATACCTCTCTTGTCTTGCACTTTGATGGTATCTTTCCATCAAATCTTGGTGCATTTCATAAGGGTAGAAATCCTCATAAGACTTTTGGAGTTCCACTGTCATCGTGGCCATCATGATGCAAGCCACTTTCGTAGCATCCCTTTCATGTGCCCGAAATTCAGCGATCTCCTGAGGAGTTGCAGTGGCCTCATCAATCTCCTTAAGCTCCTTGTCAAGGACATATTCTTTGTCCTCATAGCGGGTAATCATCCTGATGTTTCTGATCCACTCATTGAAGTTGGATCCATCAAAGGTGACTTTCCCACACAAGTTCATAAGGGTAAAGGAGCCATTAGCATTAGAGCCAGAAGCATTGTTGAAAGACATCTGAAGAAAAGAGGACAAGATTAGTTTAGATATAAGAGAGTCCTTAATAAAACACCCAAATGTAATATTAAGGCTAGGATCCAATCACAATATAATATAACTTAGAAGAGGTATGCCGTAATCTAAGCTATATCATATTTGAAAGGTAGGTGAATGACGATTCACCAATTTCCACCACGAAAACCGCAATATTTTAGTATTAGGTTTTTGAATGGTTCTTAGAAATTCCTAGATTCTTTGAGATTCAATGACCTTTTCAAAGGCATGTTTCAATCTCGAGTGTGCCCTCCAAGTTTTGTGACTGGGATACCGAGGATCACATAACGAGGTGTGAAGTAACCATGCAAATCACTTGGTACCCTTAAAGTTTATCACTCAATCGATGTTCCGGTTAACCACACACGCTCCATCGATACTATAATAAACCCTAAGTCACCCTTTATCTACCTTGTTAAGTCCAAGTTAGTGTGCCGGTTAACCACACACGCTCCACCAACGACTTAATCAAAGTGTAAAGTGTAATTTCATGGAATAGCACCTTATTCACATTTTTCCTAAAGTAACTAAGATTGGGAATTTAATAAAACATTTAGTTACTTTATAATATTCATCATACTTTGAATGAGAATTAATAAGTCCTTGTCTTACCCGTTCGGCTAACGACCCTCCACCGATCAAGCAAGCGGTGGGTGAGAGCGGACACCCATTAAGTCACCATTTTATAGGCAACAACCTTATACCCACCTTATAGACCGGCTTTGTGAATGAGGCGTACTAGCGGTAAGACGACTTTGTTCTTATACATATATATATATATATATATATATATATATATATATATATAATTATTAAATCATAAGAATATAAGTATAAGGGTTGAATTTTAACTTTTAAAATTCTAGGGGTTGGAACTAAAGTTTTAACTTAACTCTACTTGTTCCAAAACTTGAGGGCAAGTTTTGTAAACTTTCAAAACTTTTCATATCTTGTAACTTATGAGTTTAATAGAGTAATAAAATGAGGACTTTTCACTTTTCTAACTCTTGTGTTCTTTTAATGGTTTTTTAATCCAAGAGACTTTTGGTTTTCCATAACTTGAGGACAAGTTATGGACTCCATTAAAACACATTATGATCATGAATTAATCTACCACATAGGTTACAAATAATTCCTCTGATCATCTAAACATCATAAGAACAAGAACATGAATATGAACACTTTCAAGAATCAAAATCACATTAAACTTTGTAATTTTGATAACTAGTTGTTGTAAATGAATTAGCAAAAACATTACACCAGCTAAAACAAGTTTTCAAGTACCAAAATAGTTTAGGGTAATGTTTCTAATCCATTTCCAGCAACTGAAGTCGAAATTCTGCACTCTGTCGACCCTACTCGCCGAGTGCATAAACCTACTCGCCGAGTAGGTTGAAGATACACATGAACTCGACGAGTCCTCCCCATGGACTCGCCGAGTCCATCAGTCAGACAACAGATTTTCGACTTTCTTCAACTTTTAAGCACAAATAACAAACAAACAAGCCTAGGCTCTGATACCACTGATGGGTTTTGAGCATTCTAACACTTCCTAAGTGTACATGCAACCCTAATAACCTTGGATCTATGTTTGTCTAATTATCATGCAAAGTTGAATTCCAAGGTTATATTCCTATCTAGCATACATGGGGAACAATTTTAACTTGAATCATAGATAGAATAACTTACCTTGTTGTTGCTTGTGTTCCTTGAAACCTTGTGAGCCTAGCACCCCAAGTGTGATGCCTCAAATGCTTCACACAACACCAAATGCTCTTGGAAAGACTCTTGAGATAACACACACTTCTCAAAATCGGCCAAGCCCTCTAGTTTCTTAGTGTCTAACTTGTGTAGCCAATTTTGTGGAGAATGGGACTCTTATATAGTGTTGACACATCTAGGGTTACACCATGTAAACTCTAATGTGTCAAGACTCTTCATTTCCATGACCCATGGGTTTGTAACTCCCATGGAGCATCCATGGAGCATCCTATGGGTAGAACCCAACTTGATAATCCATGGAGCCTCTTAGCCCACTATATAAGATATAGATGATTTACATAATCAACCCATATATTTAATTAGTTATCCTTTGATCACTTAATTAATTCCAAATTAATTCTTTGATCAACTAATCAAATAATATTATTAATATATTAGAACTTATAATATATTAATAATCTCCAAGTGTTATTTCTCTCATTTAGTCTATCCAATTGCATGGTGCCATGCAACCCAAATGGACCATGCCGGGTCGGGTCAAGTACAAGCCCGAAATAGTTATGGACTTAGACACCTTATCCAACAGAAGGCACTCGTGTCCACATAACACTGGTTAAACACCGGACTCCCGTCACCAATGCAAGTACTAGCCAGTCCTGCCACCAATGTGGTGAGATAGGGCACCTCAAGAAGGATTGCCCGATAACGCAGAACTCTGGTGCAGACGGGAGGATTCTCTAGATCACAGTTGCAGGAGAGCCTACTCCAGACCCACGTTAATGTAATTTAGGCGTTTCGTTGTAACAGGCATATAAACTATCTGAAACTATGGCAACTAGAGTCTTACCTTTTGCGAGATCCTGTCTGTATAGGGATTCCCATGTTGCGTATACTTGTCTTTTGTAGTATACCTTATTCGCAGCAATAGTCTTGTAGAAAATCTAAAGTAATGTAACTCTGTTCATGGTTGCACGGTTGTGTTTTGTCTGTAAACGTCTTATGCTCAAATCTAATGTCTTTTAAGTTTCAGTATGATTCCGACGTTATCATATGACTCGATTCAATTTGATCCTCACGAAAACAGCTTCATACGTACATTTCATTCTTCGAAATTGCTTTTCCAGCAAAACCATCATATCAGAACACCACAGTACTCATGCATGGAGTACCTCATAGTTATTTTCTTTCCGAAGAATCCCTGAAGTACCACTCGTTCAGTACGTCAAGTTCAATCAAAGGATTCATACGATTGATCTATCACTGAGGAATGTATGCATAAGAGTGATATATAATCAAGGTTATACAGGTTTAGAATTGATGATTCCACTTTAACTTCTTTTTCCCTGATGGGATGTGAGCTTAAAGAAGAATCAGTTATTCGACTACCTTTTCAATCTTAATTATATACGACTCGTATACACGAGATGGTGATTGTGAGACCATGTATGAATTCTAATATGATCTTCAGGACGGAGAACTGCCCAAGCCTACGAGTAATCTCATCGTCATGTGAACAAACTTAGAACCCAGTACGACTCCTATAAACCAATCGCCCTACAGTCTAAACAACTACGGAGATACAAGAACAGTCCGGATAACTTAGCGAACTACACATAAATAGAATTGGAAAACTATGCTTCTCACCCTGGAAAGCTCCGGTCTTATTCTTCCAGAGATCGACGGATTGCATCGTATGTTCCTCGACTATTGAGGACTCCGTCAAGATTTCCATTAGAAATCGTTATCTCTGTATCGTATAGATGAATTGGTTGAGCAAACGCAAGGAAAGAATTACTTTCAGAAATGGATTTGATATCCGAATATCACCAGTTCGAGTGTTAGGGAAGGATGTCCGGAAGACTATCTTCCGAACTCGATGCGGACACTTCGAGTTCGTAGTGATACCCCTCGGATAGGACCAATATACCTGAAGCTTTCATGAGCTAAATGAGTTGGGTACGTCTTTCTTACTTGGATCAGTTTGTCATTTCTCCACGTAATGAGTTACTTATCTACCCTCGTAGTAAGAAGAAACCTGTGGAAACATTACCTTCAGAAGTGCTTTTCGTGAAGTCCCCCAGGGACTAGTTTTGAAATTGAAGAGTCAAATTTCTATGACACACCGTTAGTGATGTGGGAAATTTTGAGTACTCTTACAATTTGTCAAAACCGCGGAGAATTTGTCGACACCAGAGATGCCGACAGACATTCGCCAAATTCTAGGTCGTACAGACCTACTGTCATAATTCATCCAGAACCCCTCGCAACTCACAGGAAACCGTACGACCTTGACCCAGCAAGGAGTGGCCCTTGACTGGGAAGTTAAACAAGGAAAAGGAACCTTGGAGATTCCAAGTGAGACTTCAAGTTCTTTAGGAAGTCTCACTCTGAGAACGGCTTAATACGCTTCGTAAAGCATGGAAAGCTAAATCCAAGATAGATAGGACCTCCGAGATTCTTACCAGAATCGGTCATGTACCTCGCACAAACTAGACCTACTCCGCGAACTCAGTAACGTACATTTACTCTTCGCATCTCGATCGTGAAACCGTACCTTCCATTAGGACTCTTGTAGTCCACTCGTCGAGATCCTCGCCTTCGTATTAGAACCGTAGTGACCCTCGACCGAGAGGTCAAGCGGACGAAGCAACGCCGTCGCCCATTAGTGAAGGTTCGTTGGGATACCAACCGAGGACCCGAATTCACTTAGGAGCGTGAGAACCAATCGATTAGGAAGTTTCCACCTCATGACTCGATCATTCAAACATACTTCCGTACCTAAATTCTAATTTTGGGACAAAATTCCCTGAAACAGGGGGATGATGTGACAACTCGAAATTTCCATTCTGAACAAACCATATCAAGCCAATAGAAGTTAGAACAGTTACAGTGAAATTCCAGACTTTAGGTATAAGTTTGAGTTTTTCAGGATTTACACTTAAGGAGATATCAGGAGAATGGATGCACTAGGGTTTTGTGCAACACTGTTATTCCAATACTCTATGATATTAGAGTTCATTTCAGGAATAAAAATATTTTCTGCCAAAAAAATCTCAGGACTATATATGGAAATCTGAACCATATTCATTCATTAGTTACATTTACAACTAGAGAAAAGCCAAATTCTCTCTCACGGATCTTCAGGTTTTTATCCCAAATCGAGAGTACTTCTATCTAGTTGTATTATATAGCTTAGATTATGTTTTATATCATCAAAATCGAATCAAACCCCCAAGATTTGGGAGTTTACCACCCAAGAACACTTGGAGAGTAAACTCCATTTTAAGAGCCAAAAGTGTCCCAATGTCCGTCAAAGCCTTGGAACTCAACCTAGGGACTACCATTACATGTTTAGACCACCAAAATCAATTAGAAACAAGGGTGAAAGTGAGTTCACGGCCAAGGAAGTTCTTGGGCCGTGAACTCCATGTTTAAGTGCCAAAATGCCCTTAAAACCTTCCTTAAGCCAAGAGACTAATTTGGGCATGTACCTAACTGAGTTTAGGACTAGCAAACACCTTTAGTACACCAAGAAAAAGGTGTTCACGGCCAAAGAAGTTCCAGGGCCGTGAACTCCATAAAATGGTGCCATAAACCCTCCTAAAGCCTTAGACAATTTCCTTGATTCATTCCTTGATAAATTACGGACTTGAAAACACCATAAACATCCTCCCAAGGGAGATTACGACCGTAATCTCCAAGGGATATGGTCCCAGGGCCGTAAACTCCTAAAAGGAGTTATATTATGCCCTAAACTCTTGCAAGGACCAAGCCATTAAGTAGAAATGCTTCTTAGGACCTCATAGAGAATCAATCATCAAATGGGAGCATAAGCATGAGTTCACGGCCATAAAGTCATGAGTTTACGACCGTAAACTCATTTAGTAGTGTCTTTAGGGTCGTGAAGTCCCTTATGGAGTTTTCCTTGAGCCCTACACACAATACCTTGCCCTACAAACACTTAAATGCAATCCCAAAGGCTAATAACACTTGATAAAGGTGTTTAGCATGTCCTAGGGTGTCTTGGCTTGTTTATTAGTTTTTTATAGACTAATTTGTTACATATATGTGAAATTATATGTTAACTAGGATCATAGAGTGTGTTCAAGACTTCACTTAACACCTAGCAGTCCTACCTCTTCAGTTCATCCGTATCACCCACAATAGGTGAGTTTATACCCCTTAATCAATGATTTAACTGTTTTAAAATGTTTTATGGGGGGATACAAGTAGAATTATGCTAATTATTATATCAATCACATGTGATTAATAAGCAGCATTCAAATGATTGACTACTTATTAGCCGTTTTACCAAATAGTTTCCTTCAAATGTTTTTCATAAACACTTTATGTGTTTAAAACTCCTTATTACACGGTACATTTTACTCTGTATGTTTTATTTCAAACTTATTTACAATTGTGTTTTAAAACAAATGTTTCTTTATACTAAACTGTTTTATAAAACCCATGCCTTCAAACCGTTTTATAGATTGACACCATGTCGATCTTTTCTTAGATAAAAATTGTGTTCAAAGGTTTTACAAAAACTTATTTTATGTTTTTGTATTATAAATTTCATTCCTCTATATGTATAGTTATATAAGAAATGTTTAAAAGACTTAGGAAAGCTATCCACCCTATTTCCTTTTCGTGCTTGAGATGTGGTCTGGTGGGATATCGGGTACCCGTCTGAAGGTCGTTTAAATATTAGTTATATATCATGTGTACATATATAGTCATAAAGGTCCTTCCAGTTCATACGATTCCCTTGGGTAGCAAGGGTATACATCCATGTTCATATGTACCATTTAGATTACTAGTAAACTACCATATGGGTAGTTTAGGAAGATACTAGAACTATTACTAGAACGCGATATCATACAATGAGTCAGTTCATTCATGAGTCAATACTTTTTAGAATATTATAGTACATTACTATACTTGCTAGATAGAGAGAGCATACATTACAGCTAGAACATTTCAGTACATTACTATACTTGCAAGATAGAGAGAGAACACACACTACAGCTAGCACACATAGAACATTACATATACATAAATACGTTGACAAAATTGTGATCCACTGTATCGGAGCATGCCTTAAATGTCATGGCCCGAGTTGTAGCCATAGTCTCTTGGAGGGAGAGCGTGAGTTTGCGTATAGATCAATACTGGATTGACCATCCTACACCTTGATGCTAGCTACAGCCGGACCTGTAGGTCTGCGGATGCCAAACATCATTCCTTTTTACGACCATACTTATGTCGTTGTTACCAGTCAATAGTATGGTGCAATTAATCACATGATGCCTTAATATAAATTCGGTTTAAGGTAGTTAGTACAGCAGTAGTTCTTATAGCACTACACTACAGTACTACATTAATTTTCCCTTTACATATATTTAGTGATCTTTTCACTTAAACATTAAATGTAAAAACTATATTTTGTTAATGATAGTTACACTTGGGAAAATTACACACTTTTACACGAAACGAACATTCAGAGCAGTTAGGTCTTCGTAGAAGACTACATTCAGAGCAGTTAGGTCTTGGTAGAAGACTACATTCAGAGCATTTAGGTCTTGGTAGAAGACTAATTTCGGAGCAGTTAGGTCTTGGTAGAAGACACCCTTATATAATAGTAGGAATCATAGGGATTTCTAGGGTTTTTCAAACGTTTATAGTTGTTTTACAAACATTTTTACACTTACAGTTCATATACATTTTTCCATACTTAAAGTTCATATACATTTTTCTATACTTACAGTTCATATACATACAAATTAAGACACTAAAATACTTATGATCTCACCAGCTTTAAAGCTGATACTCTCTTTCAAAATAACTTGTATCCTCAGGTCAAACATAGACAGGTACTGACGCAAGGTCTAGAGAAGATGGAGCTCGTTCAAGACTCATCTTTCATTTTTATTTATGCTTTAGTGTTTATCAAAATTTGACAGAACACACTTATATAATAATTCTATTATTAATGCAATGGATAATGTTGTTGCTTGTTTACTACTTTTCATTGTTCTGATACTATACATGATGTCCTCTGCCCCAGAACGTTTCCACCGTTCTTGGTTTTAGGGTGTGACATCGTGGCAAAGAGGGTATCATTGGATGAGAACCCAACAGATCCCCTCACGAAGGGACTGGGTAGGGTTAAGCATCTCCAGCATGTGAGGCACATAGGGCTGAAGGATGATATTAGTTTTAGTAGTTAGATAAATCTGAAATTTATAAAGTGTAATTGACATTTGATGATGAATAAAACTTGTGTTTATTTATGAGTAAAGTGTTGCTATCTTTTGTCAATCGTTTACTATATTTCTTTTGCATGTTTTGACTTCCAGAATAATTATGTTTGGTATATCATATTATTCGAATTCTCCACAGTCGGTCATATGTTAGAATTAGGTATGAATCAAGACTGTCATGAGTTGGTTGCAGAGGTCTAAGTTGTTGGACATGGCTACAACACTCATGAGTGCTCACAAGTTCTGAGTATTGGATTCAACCCACGCTCACTGGTATCACTTCATGGAATTTATCTCAAGTGATCGTGAGACGGTAACATCATATAAGTCTTCAAACCTAGAGATATGACTTGTTGCCTATGAGTTGGTTATGCATTGATCGTACGAAAACGCATAGGTAACTCAATGTTATAAAACGTGCTTTTGTGTGTGATTCAACAAGTAGTAGAACAAGCATATGAGTTGAATTTTATTTGTTCCTTCTTGGATTAGAAGCGATATCTGGGCCCCTCGATGATTTTGTTTTGACCTATGTTGTAACATCCCAAAAATCAAGGCCAAAAATTTCATTTTAAGTTTAGAGGTTTATAAAATAACTTGTCTAGACATTGCCAAAATCACATCAATACATAAAACTGTAGTATCATGTTTCAAAAACCATATCATCTGAAAGTAATAAAATATCATAGTACAATCCCAGAAAACTCTAAGAGGAATCATATGAGCGTGTGTCATGCGCTGCTACCCTGCCAGCTCCTTCCACTTGGACGAAGAGATACCTGAAACCAAAAATAAACTATAAGCACAAAGCTTAGTGAGTTCCCCCATCATACCACATACCATACAATCACATATCCTACATACTGTTGGGCAATTCTAGGGTGCCCAACCTACTCGTGTCAACCCATTATGGGGTACTGACCTACCCATGTCGAATCATTATAGGGTATTGACCTACCTGTGTCAAGCCGTTCTGGGGTGGCGACCTACCCGTGTCAAGACGTTCTGGGGTGCTAACCTACCCATTGGTCCTAACAATTGATCAACGGGGACTATTGCACCCCTCTACTGCTACTATCACATATATCATAACATAAATATACTATCAGACATATCTGGGGTGTCTGAACTACCCTTCGGTCCTAACAACCGAACTTGGGGACTATTCCCCTCATACTACCACTATCACATATAACATATCATTCCAGCATATAAACATATCATAACATACTGTCATACATATCTGGGGTTCCGACCTACCCTTCGGTCCTAACAACCGAACTTGGGGACTATTCTCACCTTACTACCACTATCACATATAACATATCATGCCAGCATATAACATATCAGGTAGTATCAAATCTAGATGAATATCAAAAATACAATCATCTAACATACAAATCCTACTGGTGGGCCGTTATTGTGGTTATAGACCCATCGCTACTGGAAGGTAACTCACCTCGATGTCGTGTAGTGTTTGATTTGTCCTCGGCGTGAAGGTTGACTCTCCAGGGTCAATACCATAACAAGTCAAAGTCAACATCCAGTTGACCTGACTCACCGAGATAGTCTACCAACTCGTCGAGTCAATGATCCACTTAACCCGATCCAACCCCGACTCCACTCTTCGAGTCTAGCAAGAACTCGTCGAGTTCTCCTTCATCTAACCATCGGGACCATCTTCAACCGACTCGCCGAGTTCTTCCTTGAACTCGACGAGTTCATCTCCCTCATAAGAACATGTCTAGCCTACGACTCGCCAAGTTGTATGAACAACTCGTCGAGTCAGTCTTCAAAGGTTAGGAGATTGCCTTGGACTCATAGATGGCATTTACCTTGGTTGAGCCCTAAAGATGAACAACCAAAAAAAGGAAGACCAAAACAGAGGGCATTTACCTTGGTTGAGCTGAAGATGGAATAAGATCCCGGGATCTACAAGCCCCAACTCGAATTCCCAAGCTTCTCCCTTCCTTTCAAGCTCCACAACCACCCAAAAGCACCAAAAATGGCCTTAGATCACTCAAAGTGGCTAGGGTTTCGATGAGAGGTGTTCTGGGAGCATAAGGGACAATGGAGGCTGCAGTAAGGCGTTTAAATAGGGTGCAAACCCTTAGATTTAGGGTTTTCCTCAAACAGCACCTACTCATCGAGTCACTCTACCGACTCGTCGAGTAGGTCATTTAAAATGTCCGTGAATCCCGACTCTACTCGACGAGTTGGGCCTCCAACTCATCGAGTCCCAGAGAAAAACATAAAGATAGTTTGAATTAAGTGCGTACCAGGAATAGGGTGCTACAAATCCCCCCGCCCCCACTTATTTTAGACTTCGTCCTCGAAATCTGTTGCACGATCCTGAAAAAGCTCGGGGTAATGCTCCATCATCTCGTCCTCCGGCTCCAACGTCCATTCCGAGCCTTTTTGGTGCAGCCATTGCACCTTTACCAGCTCGACCTTCTTGTTCCTCAAACACTTCGACTTCCGGTCTAGGATTGCCACAGGCCGCTAAATATAATTCAGGTTGTCATCCACCTAAATATCCTCCAGAGGTACCACTGCCGAGTCATCCACCAAGCACTTCCGCAACTGGGAGACATGAAACGTACTTTGAATCTGACTAAGTTTGGCCAGTAGATCCAGCCGATAGCCCACCTTTCCCACTCGGGCTATAACCCTAAAAGGTCCAATATATATGGGGCCCAGCTTGCCTCGCTTCTTGAATCGGATAACGCCCTTACATGGAGACACCTTCAGGAGGACCATATCCCCGATCTGGAACTCCAGGTCCTAGTGGCTTGTCGGCATAACTTTTCTGCCGACTCTGAGCAGTTTGAAGCCTGCTCCTGACCTACTGAGTCCTCTCTGTCCTCTTGAGCACCACTTCGGTGCTCCCTATGACCCTCTGGCCCACCTCACCCCATATAGCATCTCGAAGGGAGCTAGGTATCCCAGCTACCTCTGAAATCCAAAACGCATTCCATAGCATATCCTCTAGTGTCTGGATGGTCCGCTCGCTCTGACAATCCATCTGCAGGTGGAAAGCAGTGCTAAAATACAGACGAGTACCCAACTCGTCATGAAACTTCTTCCAAAACCTGGAAGTGAACCGCACATCCATGTCTTAAATTACTGAAACTGACACCCCGTGCCGCGCCACTATCTCCCTGATATAGATGTCGACCAACTTTTCGGTCGAAATACTCTCATGAATCGGAATAAAATGGGCGCTCTTGGTTAATCGATCAATGATGACCCAAATGGAATCCACCCCTCGTGTGGTCCTAGGAAGCTTCGTAATGAAGTCCATCATAATATTCTCCCAGTTCCACAGTGGGATATCCAATGGCTGGACCTTGTCGTGTGGTCTCTGGTGCTCAGCCTTGACCTTCCTACAGGTCAGGCACCTCTCCACAAACCAAGCTACATCCCTCTTCACATAGGGCCACGAATAATCAAGACAAAGATCTCTATACATCTTCGTCTCCCCGGGATGGATAGAAAACTTGGATTTGTGTGCCTCTCCCATCAGTATCTGATGCACGCCTCCATGGTACGGGACCCACACCCTACAGTGAAGAGTCAACAATCCCCGGATATCATAGTCGAAGGAGGAAACTTGGCCCACAATTTGTTCGCTCTTTCGATGTTACTCCTTCATGGCCTCCTGATGGGCCTCTCAAATCTGCTCCAATAGTGGAGTCACAACTTTCATCCTCAGACAAATGTCCCTGATCGGCGCTGCCTTGTGGCTAAGGCATCGGCCATGATATTGGCCTTCCCCGGGTGGTAGAGGATCTCGCAATCATAATCCTTTACCACATCAAGCCACCGATGCTGCCTCATATTCAGATTTGGCTGGTCCATGGGATACCTCAAGCTCTTGTGGTCCGTGTAAATGGTACAACGAACCCCATAGAGGTAATGGCGCAAAATCTTGAGGGAAAAAACAACATCCCCCACCTCCAAATCATGCGTCGGGTAATTCGCCTCGTGAGGCTTTAGCTGCCTCGAAGTCTAAGCTATAACATGCCCTCTCTGCATCAATACCGCACCCAAACCTAAGATGGATGCATCGTAGTATACCACAATCTCTATCTCAATGTCTCAAATGCAGCTTGTTGCTCAGGTCCCTAATGAAAAGACCACGACTTTCCTCGTCAACCGGGTTAGGGGCACGACTATCTTGGAGAATTCCTGAATGCATCTCCGATAATAGCCTGCCAGTCCCAGGAAGCTTCGAATCTCAGATGGAGACCTCGGAACCTCCCACCTCATCATGGCCTCCACCTAGGCCGGGTTAACGAAAATCCCATCTTGGTTGACAATGTGTCCAAGAAACTACACCTCGCGTAACCAGAACTCACACTTGGAGAACTTATCATACAAGCTCTCCCTCCTCAAAGTATCCAGAACCTCCTGCAAGTACTCCTCATGCTGCTCTCGCGTCTTGGAATAAACGAAGATGTCATCAATGAAAACTATCACAGACCGATCCAACATCAGTCTGCACATGCGGTTCATCAGATCCATGAACGCGGTAGGACTATTGGTGAGCCGAAAGGCATCACCACGAACTCATAGTGGCCATAACGTGTCCAAAACGCAGTCTTCTGCATATCCTCCTCTCTGACTCTCATCTGATAATATCCTAAATGCACATCAATCTTGGAGAACCAAGACGCTCCCTGTAGTTGGTCAAAGAGGTCATCAATCCTCGGGAGTGGGTAATGATTCTTTACCGTTACCTTATTCAACTCCTGATAATCTATACACATCCGATGCGACTCGTCCTTCTTCTTTACAAATAGAATTGGAACTACTGGGTCTGATAAATCCCCTATCTAATAGCTCCTGTAGCTGTGTAGACAACTCCTGCATCACAATAGGATTCAACCGATACGGTGCCTTGGCTATAGGACCCGCACCAGGGACTAGGTCGATCCTGAACTCTACCTGCCTCTCCAGAGGTATCCCAGGCAACTCCTAGGGGAATACATCCGTAAACTCTCGCACTACGGGCACATTGCCCACAGTCGCCTTACCCGGCTCCCGGGTATCCATAACATAAGCGACAAATCATGCGCAACCCTATTGAAGGTAGCTCCTAACTCTCGCTGCTGAACATAAAGCTGGTCCCTGCTATGGCCTCTCGCCCTGAATCACCAGCTCTCCCCTACTTGGGTTCCTGATCCGCAGCAACTGTTGCGCGCAGTCAATCACTGCCCCATTGGGGCTCAGCCAATCCATACCAATAATAACCTTGTTCCCCCGCAAGGATATGGGAACCAAGTCTACTAGATAACGCTCCTTAAACAGCCTCAAAACACAATCTCGGTAGACCTCTGATGCTCGCACTGACTGGTCATCCGCAATCTCGACCTCTAGAGGGCAATCCAACATGCCCAAAGACTCAGGAAACTTCTTGCTAAGCATAAGAAAGACAAATGATCGGGTAGAACCTGAATCAAACAATACCTAAAATGGGATACCGTTCACATGGAATAATCCTAAACAAAGCACATACATAACATATCAAATTCACATCGACATAACATAAAAGCATAAGAAAGTAATCGTACCCGTCACCATATCGGGTGCAGCGCGTGCCTCCTCGGCTGTCAAATGCAATGCTCGGCTCCACACCACTCGAGCCTCTACCTTGGCCTTCCGGCCATCCGTAACCCATGCTGACACTGGGGTCGGCACCGCCGCTGGCGCTGCTGCCGTCACTGTTGTCAATCTAGGGTAGTTGGCCTTCTTATTGTTGGGTTTTGAGCATTCTAACACTCCTAAGTGCACATGCAACCCTAAATACCTTGGATCTATGTTTTCTCTATTATACATGCAAATAAGAACTTCCAAGGTATTACCCTAATCTAGCATACAAAACAATTAATGTAACAAGATAGAATACATACCTCTTTGATGTAGAAAGTCTTCATGAAGCTTGAGTGCCTAGTGCCCCAAGTGTGACACCTCAAATGGTTCACACAACACCAAATACATTTGGAATAACTTGAGAGAATTCTACACTTCATGAAATCGGCTAGCCCTTTCTTACTCTCTCTAGTGGCCGATTTTGGTGAATAATATGATGCTTATATAGTTAGGGTTACACCATGTAAACCCTAATTGACATGGCCTTTCATTTCCATAATCCATGGGTACAAATACACCATGGAGCATCCATGGAGCATCATATGGGTTTTAGCCCAACTAGATAATCCATGGAGCATTAGCCCACTATATAAGTATGGATGATTTGCACAATCAACCCATATATTTAATTAGCCTTCTTTTGATCACTTAATTAATCCTAGATTAATTCTTGATCAATACTAATTAAATAATCTTATTATTCTTATTATTAATATACTAGAACTTATAATATATTAATAACCATAAGTGTCTTATTTCTCTCATTATAGTCTATCCAAATTCATGATGCCATGCAACCCAAATGGACCATGTTGGGTCGGGTCAAGTCTTACCAATTATAGTTATAGACTTAGACATTAATCCAACAGTCTCCCACTTGGATAAGTCTAAAACTATTATTGCGTATGACTTCAGGAACCAACTGGCAATCGTAGCTCTCAAAAGCTTCTGTCGAACTCTGACCTTGTCGATGAACTCTGACCTTTGTCAATGACTTTTCCATTAGATAAGGGATCATATATTCCTCCATTCTAGATATCATATGGACTGAGACATGGATTATAATCATTCTCTCTGTCTATTTGTTGTTTCCCGATTTCCGATTTATGATGAGTGACTAGTTGAACAAATCAAATCAGTCCTGGCCCGGCCGAGCACTTCCATTTGTCATCATCAAATCATCGAGGGGCCCACATATATCACTTTTATCCCGGAGGTAAAAGGAATGGATAAACTTTGAATCATATGGCTTGTTCTACTACTTATTGAATCATACACAAAGGCACCTTTTATAGCACCGAGTTACCGAATGCGTTTTCGTGCAATCAATGTACAACCAACTCATAGTAACAACTCATATCTCTAGGTTTGAAGAATATAAGATATTATCGTCTCATGATCACTCGTGATAAAATCCATGAAGTGATTCCAATGAGCGCGGGTTGAATCCAATACTCAGAACTTATGAGCACTCATGAGTGTTGTAGCCCTTTGTCCAACACCTTAGACCTCTACAAGCCAACCCATGACAGTCTTGATTCATATCTACTTCCAACATATGACCAACTGTGGATGGTTTGAATAACTTAGTCATTCCAGAAGAATAACCTAGTTTATTTTGGAAGTCAAAACATGCAAAATGAAACACAAGAATAATTGAATCCAATATGGTATCAAAACCTATGAACATAAATAAAACACCTTTTATTTATCACCATATGATTACACATTATTCATTGTATACTGTTTCAGCTATCAACTTTATTCTTGAATTTAAAACAATAGTTGTCCCATGCTCCAAGCATGCACACTATGTTTTCTAAACACTAGTCATGTCATACACCAAGTATTAATACTATTTTTGTCTATGATCTTTACTTTGTGAACTAGATCAATTGAACATAACTTCAATGATTCTCTTTTCACACTCCCAAATCCTTACTGCAAATGCAAGAATTCCAAATTCATGCCATTTACTGAAATCTGCTAGATTCTAAACTTATATGCATTGATCATCTTGTAATGATTATACACAAAGTCAGAAAGACTTGACAACAACCATTACAGAGCATTCCAAAGGTGATCAGCTCCTTAGAAACATCCTTCTTGCATTAAGTTTCCTAATCTTACACAGATTAAATAATTTCTAACTTTGAAACATTTCCAGATTCCATTTTGACTATCTTTTCTGAACAAGAGTTGCCTCCTTACAGATTATGTCAATATGGTCCTTCCAGAATTATCACTATACTTCCAACTGTCCTTGAGCAACCAATCTTTGGTAAACCTTAGATTGTCCTCGACAATTGTTTAATCCTTTTAGTCATATCCAGTTCTAAACCTTTTTCCTTCTTAATGCCCCAGGCATTTGGAAAATTTTAGAAAGGATGAATATAGCACATGTAATCGATCCTATATCCGAAGCATATGGGACACGATTCATGATGTCTCACATAAAGACTAAACCAGTCTTTTGCTATACTATTATCATTTCAATTTGCCAAGTTCTCATAATTCAGATTATGAAAAGGGATGCTGTAATCATAATCGAATTTTAGAACGCAAATAATGGACCCATATACAAAATTTTCTTATGTTGATCCATTCCAACATGAAATTCATATATATCCTTGACTAAATACGATTAAAACCTTAATCTAAGGTTTTAGATTTGAGAAGAAGTATAATTTTCTCTCCCTTAATTATAGCAAAACAACTCTTTCCTAATTGAAACTTTTGTTTTCTATAATTAACATTGCTAACCTGCAATACTTATCATAATTATCATGCTCCCACTAACATGATGATTATTAGCATGACACTTATGCTCCCACTAGCTTTGACATCTACTCAGAAATCAACTGACTTTCTTACCAAATTTCAGATTTCTGATACTAGATTGTTTTGATAAAACTTTATCAAAATCATACGCCTTCCCTTAGATAGCTCATAGGTGTGTCTAAACAATTATGAAGAGGGATTCCGTAATCATAATGGTTAGACCTTTTTGCCACCTCTCACAAGTCCAGGTTAGTGTTTCGGTTAACCACACATGCTCCACTAACGACTTTGAGAATGCAAATATCGCAATTGTTATCTACCTAAAATCTACTTAGTGAAAGTGTTTCATCACCATCATTTTCAAGAATCGGAGAGAAACCTTATGACACTTAGATTTAATGGTGTATGTGTTCTTATCCATGTAAATTGTCAAAACCATAGACACAAGACAAGGATAATGACAAATCCACACTCATATGGACTGAACTCAATCTTAATTTCTTGCCACATGGCAGCTCAAGGGCCTGCCATTGCTTCCAAGTTGTTGTGCAACTAATTGAGAACTCTAAGAACTCATATGCAAAGCCAAGTCGTGTGCTAGTGAAGAACTTCAGGTTTTATTCTTGATTAGTTCTTGAGACTTTCAAGACCTTTAAGACTCCTACTGTCCTCTTGACATATAAGACTTTCTTGTCAGTTATTCAAGAGATAGTGTAGAATCTAATCAAGACAAACACTTCACAAAATTGGCCTAAGTTGGTCTTTGTTTTATCCAAAACATCACAACTTACCAATTTCAAATATACAAGAGTAGAAAACTTTTACTGTTACATTTGACAAGTGTTTTAAACCTTCTTTAAGAAATGTCACTCAACTTACAATCTTGGAGTATGACTCTAAGACTTGTATTGGAACGAAGTATGACTCATCTTCTTGATTTAACCATTTCAACAATTCAAGTTCCACTTCTTAGTCATAAGAATACACTAAGATTTCCTTAGAGAACTAACTTTGATATGGTTTCTTAATCATTAAGATGATCACAAAAACTGATACTAAAGTACTCTCCCATCTTTTCAGATTTGAGAAACTTTTATCCTTCTGCCTATGTTGATTCTTCTTATTCGCTCTACCTTACATTGAAACTTTTCCAATGTCTCAGAATTATACTTTAGCCTGTAAGTATAACCATATTTACTAAGCTTTAGTAAATTATGACAAATAATCTTATCGATCTTTTGTGGTGGACTTAATCAGTGCACAAGAATGTGTACTCGATCCCTTAGTCCTTCACTTGACTCACACATCCATGTGAACAAGTAATTAGTCTTAATTTTCCAATACTTGAAAGTTCTCATTCATCATGTTATACAAGTTGCATGATTCCATGTTCCGGTCCAAATGAAACTTGGGTGATGAGAATCTTTCCTTATTTGGTAAATTTTGACATCACCACAAATGAAAGAATCAATTTCATATTTCCACTCTTGCTATTAATGGAATCATATAAGCAACAATTTTTCCTCAAATGCCATTATAAGGATATTTTTAAACAAATAAACTCAAAAATTTTCTTTTATTTTAAAACTATGCAGAAAAACTTATCCTTACAATCCATATGAAAACTTGTTATTATCTATTCCTAAGCAATATCTCATAACTCCTAAGAAGTAGCTCAAGAATCCGATCTTCAAACTATGCGATAGAAATCCATCTACGCCATCAGATTCAACATATTCTTTCTTTAAGTTTCTTCACTTTTCTTTGATTCTTAAAACATCACCATGTGACCCAGTCACATCATGTATCAAGAATATCAGAATAGAAACTTAGCAGAGTTAGATAGTGGACTTTACCTAAAGTAGAGTCAAACTTATTGACTTTAACACCCTTAGGTAAATTGGCAGATTCGCAACCAATGCCCCTTCCTTTGGCAATATAAACATATGGACCCTTTGGTAATGGTACACGGGACTATCACAGACTTAGCTTTTCTCTTTACCATTTGGTCAACCGAGTTGACTATGGCTGATCCCTTTCCATTTGGAAGAGAATGCTTTTCTGGATTTCCTGTGTCACTATTGTGAATGTCCATCAAGTTTTAAGGAATTTGATCTTAACAAATAGATAAGATCATTAAGGGTCTTGTCATAGTCTGTTTCATAGGTGTCCCAAAGGAACTCACTATGTGACTTAGAAAGTAGTTGAACCACTAACTTTCTCAAGATTTTGACACCCAACTCTCCCGGCTTGTCAATATGTGACTACATCTCCAAGATGTGATCACACCTAGACCTTGCCTTGCCAATAGGGCTTGAGAGACCTTGAACTTGTGGGTTAGGGAGAACAATTTGAAGAGGTGAAAGAAGTATGATTCCCAAGGGACATCATCTTCATTTAGGAAAGCTTGTTTCAAGAGATTTGGGAAGATCATAAATGTCTAAACCAGACATGTTTTGGGAGATATTCAAGATAGTTGATTTAAAGTCCTTAATATGACACCCAATATGAAATATTAAGGCTAGGACCCAACAAACTATTTTATAACTTAGAAGAGGGATGCCGTAATCCAAGCTATAAAATATTTGAAAGTAGGTGAATGACGATTCACCAATTTCCACCAATATAAACGAAATGTATAATTAGGTTTTAATTGGTTTTGAAACTCCTAGATCTTTGAGATTCATTGAACTGTTCAATGGCATGTTTCAATCTCGAGTGTGCCCTTCAGGTTTTGTGACTGGGATGCCGAGGATCACAAAACAAGGTGTGAAGTAACCATGCAAATTACTTGGTACCCTTAAGTGTTTACCCCTCAATCGATGTGCCAGTTAACCACACACGCTCCATTGATACAATGACAAACATTAAGTTACCCTTTGCCTACCTTGTTAAATACGATTTAGTGTGCTGGTTAACCACACATGCTCCACTAACCGACTTAAACAAAGTGCAAGGTGTAATTTCATGGATTAGCACCTTATTCACATTTTCCTAAGTAACTAAGATTGGGTATTTATAAGAGTTTAGTTACTTAGTATTTATCATTAATACTTTTAATGAAGGGAGAATTCTAGTCCTGTCAAACCCGTTCGGCTAACGACCCTCCACCAGTCAAGCAAGCGGTGGGTGACAGCGGACACCCATTAAGTTGCCATTTTATAGGCAACAACCTTATACCCACCTTATAGACCGGTTTCGTGAATGAGGCGTACTAGCGGTAAGACTGACTTTACTCTTATACATATATATCTTATTAACTTATAATATTATAAAGTATAAGGGTTGAGTTTTAACTTTTAAAATTCTATGGGATAACTTGGAATTAAAGTATTCATAAGAGAAAACTTTACAAATTCCAAAACTTGAGGGCAAGTTTTGAAACTATTCAAAACTAATTAATTCCATAACTTATGTGTTTAAAGTAGTTTTAATCCAAAAACTCTTCAAGTTCCATAACTTTAGGACAAGTTATGGAAGACTTTAAACTAATAAAAGAATTAACTTTTCTTTATTTTATAACTTATGGAATTAATTAAGGTTACACTTTTTGTATTTTTTTTATTTTTTCTTATTATTTAATGAAGAGACTCTTGGTCCTCCATAACTTGAGGACAAGTTATGGAGTCATAAACCCATTTAATTAGAACTAGACTCTTCATTTTTGTAACCTTTGCCAACAATTATGAGTTTTATGAAACTTAAATGTGACTTTTCATATAACATGAGGACAAGTTACAAAAACACATTTTAGAATCAACTCTTAGATTAATTTGGATTGAAAACAAGTATTTCACTCAACTTTTCTATTAATCTAAGCAACTCATAAGAACAAGATAATTCAAATCAAACTTTTTCATGTAATTAGTCTAAACCTTAAACTGATACAAAACATGAATCTATTGACAATTATCTTTTAAATTGGATTAGCATGAACATTACCACATCAATAACAAGTTTATAAGTTCAAAAACATCTTAGGGTAATGTTCCTAGTCCAATTCCAGCCAAAAAAGTCGAATTTATGCTGTCTGGGGGTCCAACTCGTCGAGTGCACGAACCAACTCGGCGAGTTGGATGCTTTTTTCCTTGGACTCGGCGAGTCCATTCATGGACTCGGTGATTCTGCTGGGCAGACAGCATCAAAACTCGATTTTTCAGCTTTTTTTTTTTGCAAGTATAACAAGAAAACAAGCCTAGTTTCTGATACCACTGTTGGGTTTTGAGCATTCTAACACTCCTAAGTGTACATGCAACCCTAAATACCTTGGATCTATGTTTTCTCTATTATACATGCAAATAAGAACTTCCAAGGTATTACCCTAATCTAGCATACAAAACAATGAATGTAACAAGATAGAATACATACCTCTTTGATGTAGAAAGTCTTCATGAAGCTTGAGTGCCTAGTGCCCCAAGTGTGACACCTCAAATGGTTCACACAACACCAAATACATTTGGAATAACTTGAGAGAATTCTACACTTCATGAAATCGGCTAGCCCTTTCTTACTCTCTCTAGTGGCCGATTTTGGTGAATAATATGATGCTTATATAGTTAGGGTTACACCATGTAAACCCTAATTGACATGGCCTTTCATTTCCATGATCCATGGGTTCAAATACACCATGGAGCATCCATGGAGCATCATATGGGTTTTAGCCCAACTAGATAATCCATGGAGCAGCCCACTATATAAGTATGGATGATTTGCACAATCAACCCATATATTTAATTAGTCTTCTTTTGATCACTTAATTAATCCTAGATTAATTCTTGATCAATACTAATTAAATAATCTTATTATTCTTATTATTAATATACTAGAACTTATAATATATTAATAACCATAAGTGTCTTATTTCTCTCATTATAGTCTATCCAAATGCATGATACCATGCAACCCAAATGGACCATGCCGGGTCAGGTTAAGTCTTACCAATTATAGTTATGGACTTAGACATTAATCCAACACTTATGGCCCCTCTGATTGCAATGGAAGCAAATCAGGTCTGATATCTGCACTGTGGGGGCGGGGGCAGTACAATCCCTGCCAAAGTGCCCCGTCTTGCCGCACTTGTAAAAGCCTGACGATCCTGCTCTACAAGCTCCCTCATGCGGCCTGCCGCATTTCCTACAGCGGCTCTGGCCCGGCTAGCCCTTCGACCTAACGTCGGATCCCTTAGGTTTCTTCCCCGAAACCCCTGTCACCTGCTTAGTCTCTGCTTTCCTCCTCCGGACGTGCTCCAAATCGATCTCCCTCTCCCGCGCCCTGGCAATCATGGACTCCAGGGTCGGGCAGGTTGAATAGCTGACATGCTCCCGAATATCAGCCCTGAACATATCATGATAGCGGGTCTTCCGCATCTCCTCATCCCCCGCATATTGGGGTACCAACAGAGCCCTCTATCGGAAATTGGCGGTGATCTCCGCCACAGTCTCCGTAGTCTCTCTCATATCCAAAAACTCCCTAGCCACCTGCTGAAGCTCCACAGCTGGCATGAACTCAGACCTGAATCTGGTCACAAAGTCTGACCATTTCATAGCCTCGACGGTTGGGGCACCCAATGATTCGCCCACCGATTCCTACCAATCTCTAGCTCTGTCTCTCAAACATCCCTTCGTAAAGCGGACCTTCGACCCTTCCGGGCAGAAGCTCGTCACCTGTGCAGACTCAATGTCTGCGATCCACCTCCTGGCAGCAATGGGGTCCTTCACCCCGTGAAAATCCAGCGCACCACTTCCTCTGAAATCCTTGAAGGACAGTGTGCGTATAATTGCCTGGCTAGACGCCAAATCACTCCTGAATGCTCGGAGGCGATCATCCATCAACTCGATAATCCCCTCCTTGATCGACCTAAAAATAACTGGGGTCGACTCAAGGATACCTCTCGTGATCTCAGACGTGATGAACTCATGTAGCCCATCATCCACCTGCTCGGATCTTACCCCCAAGCCTAATCCTGATCCTGACCTACATCCTGAGCCTCCTGCTCCATGTCGTGTGTGTTGGGTTTTGAGCAATCTAACACTTCCTAAGTGTGCATGCAACCGTAATAAACCTTGGATCTATGTTTGTCTAAATACATGCAAAATAATAATTTTTCCAAGGTTCATAACCTATCTAACATGGCATGGGGAACATTTCAACATAAAAGAGTTAGAAGAGATTACATACCTTTTTGATGAGTTTGATTCTTAAGGAGTTTGAGGGCCAAACACCAATATTGTGAATGCCTCAAATGGAATCACAAATCACCACAAACACTTGGAAAACTTTGAGAGAGTATACACACTAGCAATTTTCGGCCACACACAAGCACACACACACACACTAGTTCACTAGTTGCCATTTCATGCACCATAAGCATGCTTATATAGTGTACATGGTTAGGGTGAAACCCTAATAACCCATGACCTTTCCTTTTCCAAGGATCCATGGGTTAAAAGCTCCATGGATCATCCGTGGACTTCCATCCAAGCCTAGCCCATTAACAAATGAGTGTTAGCCCACACCATATAAAACCAATAGCCCATAATCTAATTAGTCTTCCTTTTAATCTCTAAATTAATTCATAATTAATTTAATACTAAGACTAATTAAATAACATAACCTCACATTAATATATTATAACTTATAATATATTAATAAACATATGTGTATAACTCTCATAAAATTATCCATAAATTGTTCGGGTGAAATGCAACCCAAATGGACCATGCCGAGTCGGGTCAAGTATATACCAAATAAGTTATGGACTTAGACACCTTATCCAACAGACTCCCACTTGGATAAGTCTAATAACTCTATTTGCCTATATAACTTCAGGAACCAACCAGCAATCGTAGCTCTCGAAAACTCTGTTGAACTATGAAGCGCCATTTTAAGACAAGTGATCATATAATCCTCTGTTCTCATGATATCAGCCGGACAAACACATGAAACTATGTCTTGCTTATTGTCTGGCAGTTGTTTCTCGAATTCCGATTTGTTTCACAAAGAACTTTACTGAACACATCAGTTTAGTTCTGACCGGGCCCGGTACATGGGTGAACACAAAATCATCGAGGGGCCCAGATATCGCTTCTATTTCTAGAAGGAACAGATAAACTTTGACTCATATGCTTGTTCTACTACTTGTTGAATTGTACACAAAGGCACGTTTTATAACATCAAGTTACTAATGCGTTTACGTGCAATCAATGCACAACCAACTCATAGGTAACAACTCATATCTCTAGGTTTGAAGACTTATATGATATTATCGTCTCACGATCACTCGAGATAAATTCCATGAAGTGATACAAGTGAGCGTGGGTTTATACCATTATTCATAACTTATAAGTACTCATGAATGTTGCAGCAACCATTGCCATGTCTAAACACCTTTAGCCATCTACAAATCCAATTCATGACAATCTTGATTCATACCTACTTCCGATGTATGACCGATAGTGGAGGTTTGAATAAATTAATTATTCTGGAAGGCAAAACATGCAAAACTGAAACAATAGTAAATAATTGGCAATGATAGTAACACTTTACTCATAAATAAATCACAAATTTTATTCATCATCAAACGTCGATTACATTTTACAAGTTTCAGGAAAACTATCTAATCTATAAAACTAATATCGTCCCTCAGCCCGATGCGCCTCGCATGCTGAAAATGCTTAACCCTCGTCAATCCCTTCGTAAGGGGATCTGCAGGATTCTCATCCGACGATATCCTCCTTGTCACGAGGAGTCCTTCTTCAATCTTGTGTCTTATGAAGTGATATTTTTTGTCAATGTGTCGGGATCTGCCATGATCTCTTGGTTCCTTGGCTAAGGCAACCGCACTATTGTTGTCACAGAAAATCTCCATAGGTTCCTTAATAGCTGGTACAACTCCAAGATCTCCGATGAAGTTCTTCAGCCATATCGCCTCCTTCACTGCTTCACTCGCTGCTATATACTCTGATTCACAAGTCGAATCAGCCACCATCTCCTGCTTGGAACTCTTCCAAGAAATTGCCCCTCCATTTAAGGTAAAGACCCAGCCCGACTGAGAGCGGAAGTTATCCCTATCAGTCTAAAAACCAGCATCACTATACCCTAATACTCTCAAGTCATCACTCCCACCAAGGGTAAGGATCCAATCCTTAGTCCTCCGCAGATACTTGAGAATGTTCTTTACCGCGGTCCAATGAGCCTTGCCAGGGTTCCCCTGATACCTGCTGACCATGCTCAAAGCAAATGCCACATCAGGGCAGGTACAAGTCATAGCATACATGATCGAGCCAACAGCGGAAGCATACGGTAATTGGCTCATCTCAGCTATCTCTGCCTCTGTACTCGGACTCTGAGTCTTACTCAGTTTGGCATTTCTTTGGATCGGTAAATCTCCTTTCTTGGAATTCTGCATGTTGAACCTTTTCAACACCTTATCCAAGTAGGTACTCTAACTAAGTCCAATTAGTCTCTTACTCCTTTCTCTTAATATCCTTATCCCTAGGATATAGGCAGCCTCCCCTAGGTCCTTCATAGCAAAGCACTTCCCAAGCCAGGACTTAACTTCCTGCAAGGTTGGGATGTCATTTCCTATAAGTAGTATGTCATCCACATACAGTACCAAAAAGCTAACTATACTCCCACCAGCTCTGACATACACGCAAGACTCATCTTCGCTTCTCTAGAAGCCAAACTCTTTGACCTTCTCATCAAAACAAAGATTCCAGCTACGAGATGCTTGTTTTAATCCATAAATGGATTTCTCAAGCTTGCATACTCTATTAGGGTACTCTGCACTGACAAAACCCTCTGGCTGATTCATGTACACATCCTCAGCCAACTTTCCATTAAGGAAGGCGGTTTTGACATCCATTTGCCATATTTCATAATCATGAAATGCTGCAATGGCTAGCATAACCCTTATAGACTTAATCTTTGCTACCGGCGAGAAGGTTTCATCATAATCAATACCCTGAGTCTGAGTAAAACCCTTCGCAACCAGTCGAGCCTTATAAGTATGCACTTTTCCTTCCATGTCGGTCTTCTTCTTGAAGATCCATTTGCACCCTACTGTTTTACGGCCTGGTACATTGTCAACCAAGTTCCAAACTTGATTGTCATACATGGACTGTATCTCGTTGTCCATAGCCTCCTTCCATTTAGCAGACTCCGGGCCTGCCATGGCTTCCTTAACACTGCTAGGTTCATCCAAATTTACCAGTGTACTATCGCTGATAAACGTATCACCTTCCGTAGTAATATGAAAGCCATAATAAAATGAAGATGTGTTCCTAACCCGTGTGGAACGCCTCGGAGGTACATACATGTCAGCTTGCTCAACAGGAGTTTCCTCTTCAGGTTGATTGCTAGTGTCTGAGGTTCCTTCACCAATTGCTTCTTGAATTTCTTCAAGATCAATTTGCCTCCCACTGTCTCCTTGGCTTATAAACTCTCTCTCACGAAAGACCCCTCTTCTTGCTACAAAGACCACATTCTCACTGGGTCTGTAGAAGAGGTAACCGAAGGATTTCTGTGGGTAGCCGATGAAAATACACCTTTCACTTCGGGGTTCGAGCTTATCATGAGTCTCACGCCTCACGAAAGCCTCGCAACCCCAAATCGTGATGTGGTTCAAATTGGGAACCTTCCCAGTCCACATCTCATGAGGTGTTTTGGTAACCTTCTTTGTAGGGACTATATTAAGGATATGGGAGGCAGTCTTTAAGGCATACCCCCAAAAAGAGATTGGTAGCGAAACTCGACTCATCAGAGAGCGAACCATGTCCAACAAGGTTCGATTATGCTTCTCAGCTACACCATTCAGCTATGGTGTCCTGGGAGGAGTCAATTGTGAGACAATCCCACACTCCTTAAGATAGTTAAGGAACTCGGTACTAAGATACTCACCACCTCGATCGGATCGAAGCATCTTAATGTTCCTGCCCAATTGATTTTCTACTTCCTGTTTGAATTCCTTAAACTTCTCAAAGGTTTCTGACTTATGTTTGATTAAGTAGACATACCCATATCTACTAAAATCATCAATAAAAGTCACATAATACCGATTAGCATCCCTTGTGGCGGTTTTGAATGGCCCACATACATCAGTATGTATTAGGTCCAGCAAACCCTCACCCCTTTCACAAGTTCCAGTGAAGGGTGATTTTGTCATCTTTCCAAGTAGACAAGATTCACAACTATCATCCGATTTAAGGTCGAATGATTCCAAAACTCCACTCTTTTGGATTTGGCCTATGCGTTTCTTGTTTACATGTCCAAGACGACAATGCCACAATGATGCTTTATCTAGGCTAGTCGAAGAATCAATATACAACACATTATTTCCTAAGTTCTCTACAATCGACACAGTTTCATACACACCATCACAAGGTAAAGCTTTAAAATAAAACACATTTTTAAAGAAAGCATTAATACCACCACATTCATTATCAAACGAAAAGGTAAAACCTTGTTTGTACAAAGCATGAAAAGAAATAATATTTCTCGCCATTTCAGACGAGTACACACATTTATTCAAATCTAATTTTAACCCATTATTAAGCAACAAAGTATAAACTCCAATCTTGGAAACAGGTGAAGCCTTCCTATTCCCCATGATCAAGTTTATCTTCCCGTGCTCCACATCCTCACTTCTTCTTAGGCCCTGCATATCAGAACATATGTGAATACCACATCCTGTATCAAGCACCCAAGAGTTAGAATATAATGAGTAATTAGACAATATAGTGTAAATACCTGGATGGGTGGGTTTCACTTTCCCATCCTTTAGATCCTGCAAGTACTTAGGGCAGTTTCGCTTCCAGTGTGCCTTTTCATGGCAATAGTAGCATTCAGCATCCTTGGGAATAGCAGAAGGAGTGACAAAACCGCTCTTGGTCTTCGATGAGGAGCCTTTCAAAGGGTGCTTCCTCCTTTTCCCTTTGCCTTGCCCGATAGCCAAAACAGGGGTAGATGTTGGAGTAGGAGTAGTAGAGGTAACAACCGCCTTTCCCTTAAGACCGGTTTCAAAGGTCATCAAGAGTCCTTGAAGCTTGCTGAGGGTAACTTCCTCCTTGTTCATATGATATTTCATACGAAAATGGTCATAACAAGAAGGTAAGGAGTGCAAAATGATGTCAATTGCCAACTCCTCAGGGATGTTCACATTCAGCTTCAGCAAACGGTCCACATACCTTTGCATCTTTTGCATGTGAGCCGTGACGGAATCACCGTCCTTCATGCGGGTAGTTATTATGGAGGAGATTATTTCATACCGCTCCTGACGAGCACTCTGATGGTACCTTTCCATCAGGTCTTGATGCATCTCAAAAGGGTAGTAATCTTCATATGACTTTTGGAGCTCGGCTGTCATCGTGGCCATCATGATACATGCCACCTTAGTAGCATCTCTCTCATGTGTCCTGAATTCAGCGATCTCCTCAAAAGTAGCAGTAGACTCATCAAGCTCTTTTAACTCCTTATCAAGGACATATTCCTTGTCCTCATAACGAGTAACCATCCTGATGTTCCTAATCCAATCCATGAAGTTGGAACCATCAATGATGACCCTCCCACAAAGATTCATGAGAGAGAAAGAACCAGTTGGGTTAGAGCCTGAAGCATTAGTGTTGGAAGACATCTGAAAGAAGAAAGCAAGTTTAGATTAGATATATAGGATCCTTAATAAGACACCCAAATGTAATATTAAGGCTAGGACCCAATCACAATATATTATACTTAGAAGAGGGATGGCGTAATCTAAGTAATAATATATTTGAAAGGTAGGTGAATGACGATTCACCAATTTCCACCATGAAAAACAAAATGAATTATTAGGTTTTAATTGAATTTGAAATTCCTATATTATTTTGAGATTCATTGAACTTTTCAATGGCATGTTTCAATCTCGATTGTGCCCTTCAAGTTTTGTGACTGGGATGCCGAGGATCACAAAACAAGGTGTGAATAACCATGCTAACTCACTTGGTACCCTTAATATTATCACCTAATCAATGTGCCGGTAAACCACACACGCTCCATTGATCCATGACAAACATTAAGTCACCCTTCGTGATCCTTACTAGTCCAAGTTAGTGTGCCGGTTAACCACACACGCTCCACCAACGACTTGGTAAGGTACAAAGTGTGAATAACTAAGATTGGGAATTAAAAAGGTTTAGTTACTTTATAATAATCATTATACTTTTAATGAGGATTTAAAGTCATTGTCCTACTCGTTCGGCTAACGACCCTCCACCAGTCAAGCAAGCGGTGGGTGAGAGTGGACACCCATTAAGTCGCCATTTTATAGGCAACAACCTTATACCCACCTTATAGACCGGCTTCGTGAATGAGGCCTACTAATGGTAGAACGACTTATTCTTATACATATTTATAATAATTAACCATTAATGTTATAAATAGTATAAGGGTTGAATTTTAACTATTAAAACTCTAAGGGTTGGAATTAAAGTTTATTAAAGTGTGTGAAACTTTACAAATTCCAAAACTTGAGGACAAGTTTTGTAACTATCCAAAACTTTTCATTTCATAACTTATGAATTAAAGGTTCATAAAATGAAGACTCTTCATTTTCATGTAACTTATGTGTTTAAATGTGTGTGTTAAAGAAAGTGACCTTTGGATATCCATAACTTGAGGACAAATTATGGACTCCATTAAAACACATAAATGATCAAGAATTAATTATAAACAATTCAGCAAATAATTCCTATTATCTTCTAAATTCATAAGAACATGAACATGATCATCAAAATTTCAAGAATTATATGAACACATAAAAATCATGGAATTTTGATATATGTTATTGTAAATGGATTAGAACAACCATTACACCAACTAAAACAAGTTTTAAAACACCAAAACAGTTTAGGGTAATGTTTCTAGTCCATTTCCAGCAGCAAAAGTCGAAAATCTACACTCTGTCGCTCCTACTTGTCGAGTGCATGAACCTACTCGGCGAGTAGGTTGAAGATACACATGCACTCGGCGAGTCCACCCATGGACTCGGCGAGTTCATCAGGCAGACAACAAGTTTTTCGACTTTTTCAACTATTTTGCATCAAGTATCAAACAAGCAAGCCTAGGCTCTGATACCACTGTTGGGTTTTGAGCAATCTAACACTTCCTAAGTGTGCATGCAACCCTAATAAACCTTGGATCTATGTTTGTCTAAATACATGCAAAATAATAATTTTTCCAAGGTTCATAACCTATCTAACATGGCATGGGGAACATTTCAACATAAAAGAGTTAGAAGAGATTACATACCTTTTTGATGAGTTTGATTCTTAAGGAGTTTGAGGGCCAAGCACCAATAGTGTGAATGCCTCAAATGGAATCACAAATCACCACAAACACTTGGAAAACTTTGAGAGAGTATACACACTAGCAATTTTCGGCCACACACAAGCACACACACACACTAGTTCACTAGTTTCCATTTCATGCACCATAAGCATGCTTATATAGTGTACATGGTTAGGGTGAAACCCTAATAACCCATGAACTTTCCTTTTCCAAGGATCCATGGGTTAAAAGCTCCATGGATCATCCATGGACTTCCATCCAAGCCTAGCGCATTAACAAATGAGTGTTAGCCTACACCATATAAAACCAATAGCCCATAATCTAATTAGTCTTCCTTTTAATCTCTAAATTAATTCATAATTAATTTAAGACTAATACTAATTGAATAACATAACCTCACATTAATATATTATAACTTATAATATATTAATAAACATATGTGTATAACTCTCATAAAATTATCCATAAATTGTTCGGGTGAAATGCAACCCAAATGGACCATGCCGAGTCGGGTCAAGTATATACCAAATAAGTTATGGACTTAGACACCTTATCCAACAGTGTGACCACCATACTGAATATAAACACGTAAATTTTAGGATTATACATACTCCTGAGAGGTCTCACACACTCTCCCGGTTTCCTGGTTCCATCTCGACCCTCCTTGACTCGAGTACGGATCCTCTGCTTTCAGTAGTACGAGCCCATACTACATTCTACATCTATCCGTACTTTCCTCAAGGATTGCCTCAACTTCGCCAAGTCCCCTTACCAATATCCCTTTCCAACTGATCTCATCCTAGGCTTTCCTAGGGCACCCTCCGTGCTACTCTCCGCCATCAGCTGCACTAGGAGTCCCTACTTCCCTTCCCTAACTAGCTCGCGAATACTGTTACAAATTCGCTCGCTAGTTAGTTAAAGTTAGATGGGACCCCTATAGCACAAAGCAAGCAACATTCATGCATCAAGTAACCATACCAAGCATAACCTATCTAGGACATCCTATTGCTGACTAAGCAGCCCTAGCATACAACTTATACAACCGATATATAAGGCATCCTTCCTAGATCCTTAGCCCTAATCTAGCATGCAGTTCTCAGAATCATATATCAAGCATACAAGGCATCCTCCTAAATCTTTTGCCCTAATCTAGCATGTAGTTCTCAGAATCATATATCAGGCAATCAAGGCATCCTCCTAGATCCTTAGCCCTAATCTAGCATGCAGTTCTCAGAATCATATATCATACAACATAACATAACCAGTATGGGTATCTTAGGGAAAAGTTACTTGAGCTCGGCTAGTCGCACGCATCAAACACCTTGTTCTTTCTCAAAATCTTTTTCTAAGGTTTAGAAAACCATTTTCTTTGTAGAAATCCTTTAGCCCCTCGGTTTGAGTCCAGACACCCCCGAGGGTGTGTCCGAATCCCCCAAACCAAGGCTCTGATACCAACTTGTAACATCCCAAAAATCAAGGCCAAAAATTTCATTTTAAGTTTAAAGGTTTATAAAATAACTTGTCAAGACATTGCCAAAATCACATCAATACAAAAAACCGTACTATCATGTCTCAAAAACCATATCATCTGAAAGTAATAAAATATCATAGTACAATCCCAAAAAACTCTAAGCGGAATCATATGTGCGTGTGCGATGCGCTGCTACCCTGCCAGCTCCTACCCCTTGGACGAAGAGGAACCTGAAACCAAAAATAAACTATAAGCACAAAGCTTAGTGAGTTCCCCCATCATACCACATATCATACGATCACATATCCTACATACTGTCGGGCAATTCTGGGGTGCCTAACCTACTCGTGTCAACCCATTGTGGGGTGCTGACCTACCCATGTCGAGTCATTCTGGGGAGCTGACCTACCCGTGTCAAGCCGTTCTGGGGTGCTAACCTACCCATCGGTCCTAACAATCGAACCTCAGGGACTATTGCACCCTCTACTGCTACTATCACATATATCATAACATAAATATACTATCATATATATATGGGGTGTCCGAACTACCCTTCGGTCCTAACAACCGAACTTGGGGACTATTCTCCTCATAATACCACTATCACATATAACATATCATGCCAGCATATAACACATCAGGTAGTAGCAAATCTAGATGAATATCACAAAGACAATCATCTAACATACAACTCCTACTGGTGGGCCTCCATTGTGGAAGTACACCTATCACTACTAGAAGGTAACTCACCTCGATGTCGTGTAGTGTCTGATCTGTCCTCGGCATGAAGGTCGGCTCTCCTCGACCCCTCAATCCCTACACGAGAATCCTCAAGTCTTCAAACCAAACATGCAACCCTAACCAGGGTCAATACCATAACCAGTTAAAGTCAACATCTAGTTGACCTGACTCGCCGAGTTGGTCTACCAACTCATCGAGTCCATGCTCCACTTAACCTGATCCAACCCCGACTCCACTCGTCTACTGCAGCAAGAACTCATCGAGTTCTCCTTCATTTAACCATCAGGACCATCTTCAACCGACTCGCTGAGTTCTTCCTTAAACTCGGCAAGTTCATCTCCCTCATAAGAACATGTCCAGTCTACGACTCGCCGAGTTGTATGAACAACTCGTCGAGTCAGTCGTCAAAGGTTGGGAGATTGCCTTGGACTCACCGAGTCTGTTCATACACTCGTCGAGTCCCATGATCCTCAGGTCCTTTTTTGCGTCTAAACATCTACGGGATTCCCTCCCTAACAACCGTTCCATTCGCAGAATGGATTTGATGGTCATTACACCTCGACTTGCCGAGTCCCAAGAACAACTCGACGAGTCCATCCTTGACCTTTACTATACAGGCAATTTAAATTGGTCTAAATGCATCAAAACTATAGATCTAGCCTCCTAATGTCCCTTTTATATGTAAAGTTCCAAACTTGATGCACATGCATGGGGTTTTTGGCTCAAAAATCCATTAAAGGTGCTCTAAAATGTGCATGGGGCTCTCATGGCCATATATTTGGAACATTTATGCCATGAGACCCCTCCAATGACTTAGATCTGGAAGTAGAACCCCATGTATCACTTCACAAATCCGAAAATGGCTTAGAAAGTTCTAAATGCACCCAAAATCTAAGCCCTAAAGATGAACAACCAAAAAGGAATACCAAAACAGAGGGCATTTACCTTGGTTGAGCTGAAGATGGAATAAGATCTCTGGATCTACAAGCCCCAACTTGAATTCCCAAGCTTCTCCCTTCCTTTCAAGCTTCACAACCTCCCAAAAGCACCAAAAATGGCCTTAGATCACTCAAAGCGGCTAGGGTTTCGTTGAGAGGTGTTCTGAGAGCATAAGGGACAATGGAGGCTGCAATAAGGCGTTTAAATAGGGTGCAAACCCTCAGGGTTTAGGGTTTTCCTCAAACAACACCTACTCGCCGAGTCAGTCTACCGACTCGTCGATTAGGTCATTTGAAATGTTCGCGGATCTTGATTCTACGCGACGAGTTGGGCCTCCAACTCGTCGAGTCGCAGATAAAAACATAAAGATACTTTGAATTAAGTGCGTACCAGGAATCGGGTGCTACATATGTACCGGGCCCTATTAGAACTAAATTGATGTATTCGATTAAGTTCTTTGTCAAACAAATTGGAAATCGAGAAACAAACTGTTGGATAATAAGTAAGACATTGTTCCATGTATTTTCCGGCTGATATCTTGAACAACGGATTATATGATCACTTATCGTAAATGGCGTATCATCATCATCTTTGTTCCAAGAGACCTTGAAAGAGCTGCGATTGCTGATCGGTTCCTGAAGTCATACTTGCAGTTATAGTTATTAGACTTATCCAAGTGGGAGACTGTTAGATAAGGTGTCTATGTCCATAACTATTTCGGATATGTACTTGACCTGGTTTGGCATGGTCCATTTGGGTTGCATGTCATCATTGTCACATCCCAAAACCTAGAACGGTGGAATACGTTCTGGGTGGAGGATGTCATGTACAGTAGCATAACAATGCATAATAGTAAAAGCAAGCAACAACATCCATTGCATTAATATAATAATTGTAATACAAGCGTGTTCTGTAAAGTTTGTTAGACACCAAAAGTATAATCAAAATAAAAAGGAGTCTTGTATGTGCTCCACCTTCTCAAAAGTTACATCTGTACCTGTCTACTGATGACCTGAGAATACAAGTTATTTTGAAAACAAGTATCAGCATAAAGTTGGTGAGTTCATAAGTATTTAGTGTCATTTCTTGAATAAAAGTGTTTACAATCATGTAATATAAAAGCTGTTATCAAAGTTTGAAAATAGTATGATCTCTAGAAAATCCTATATTTTCCAGTAAAAGTAGTCTTTTACTAAGACTTGGTTATTTGTAAGTTTGATCCTTTGAGAGTGCAAAGTTTTCCCAATAAGACTGTCAGTTATAAAAATAAAGTTTTAGACTTCATTCATGTAAAGTAAATGGGAAAATAATGTTTTACCGCAGCAGTGTCACTGTCGGCTGAATGAAATAAAAATGCAGACTCCAGGTAGTATTAAATGTGCAATACACCTCGGGGAGTCTGTTTTGCCTTTAAATCTTAATGTGTTAATTAAAGGTCTGAATGTGAACTCGTATGTAACCATGTTGATTGACAATCGAATAACTGATGACCCTCCAGGTCATACGTAGTATGGTGACATTTTGTCACCCATGGGCCTAGTCGGCTCGGACTATAGCTAGCAGTCGGGACGTATAGATCTATACACATAATGCCCGCTCTCCCTCCAGGAGACTCTGGTTTCACGGTGATGGCACTGTGAAGTGTCGTCTCGAGGAATAGTATGTCACATTCTGTTTTAGTATATTCTCTTGTATTATAGTTTAATGTACTTTTTGGTATCGTGTATTGATTGTTCTCTTGTATAGTATATGGTATTCTCTTTGTATAGTATTTAACATGTATAGACTCATAACAGTACTAACTATTGTGAGTATCGTGGTAATAGTAGTAATAAGCGGTAAGCCTTAACTATACCTATTATAGTTAAATACAGGTGTTAGATGCATGCCTTTGATACACAAAGGTATTGAACTGACGTGAAGACTATTATATCCAACACAAATATATATGATATATAACTAAGAATTCAACGACAGTAGGACAGATAACAAGATACCCTAAGTCCACAATCAAACAAGAACAGGAAGTAAGGTGAGCTATCAGTCCTAAGTCCTTCAAGTCTTACTTATATAAATATATAGATGTAGATATAGTTTGGGAACAAAAGAAGTTTAAAAAGAGTTTGGAAATATTTTTATAACAATTTAACACAAAAATTGAGTTTGAGGAACATTTAAAGCAGTTTTGTTGGCAAAGTAGTTAAAAGTTTAGAAAATCCTTTTTGGTTGCAAGTTATAAATCACATGTGTTGAATCTATAACTTGTTGGATTCAACTTGTATTCCCTCCCCACAGTAAAAGCAATTAAAAACATTAAAAATGTCAATTAAGGGGTATGAACTCACCTACAGTGAGTGGAGTGGATAGAAGTGTCGGGTAGGATGTTAGATGTCAAGTGAGGACTTGGACACACACACGGATCCTATGTAACATGTAGTGATACATAAATGTATCTAATTAGTTATTTAATCACTAATTAAGTAAGTAAAGACACTCTGATGCGTGAAAGCACTTTATTTCAAGTGCTAGGAGTGCTAAGGGTTGCATCTAAGGAGTGTATGACCTCACTATGGAGTTTACACTTCAAATGGTAGCCGTTAGGGGTGTTTACGGTTTTTAAACCATTTCCCCCATGAGTTTACGGCCATAAACTCATGGGAATGGTGTGTTTGTGTGCTCCAAGATCTTATGCTTCACAAAAGAAGGTCCTAGGGTGAATTAAGGACTTAGGAAGTGGTTAGGGCTCGAAATGGCACACTTTTTGGAGTTTACGGTCCTTGGACCATGTTTGGGAGTTTACAACCATAAACCCATGAATTTATTGTCGTAAACTCATGGTTACTCCATCCATTTCATGTTTTTTGGTTCTTAGATCAGTCATGCAAGTTCCTAGTTCATTAGCCAAGCATCGGAAGGAGTTTGGGGCATCAAAACCCCTTTTAGGGGTGTTTACGGTTTTGGGAGATTCTCAAACCGTAAACCCATGTTCTTGGGGGGTTTTAGGGGTTCATTCCATGGATTTGCAAGCACAATAAGTAGATAACTAGCTACGGAGAGTATACTTACTTATAGGAAGCTTGCAAGAGTGTTTTAGGACCCAAAAACACTAGTGTGTTCTTGGTGTTTTGAAGATGCTTGAAGATCTAAGTAAAAATCAAAAATCCATAGATGAAATGATGTATAAACACTAGATTTAATGTTGTATGAATGAATTTAGGGAAGAAAACTTACATTTTTGGTGGATTTGGAAGAAATGTGTGATGATAGTTGAGAGAAAACTAGTTGTTCTTGAGGTTGGAAGTGTAAAAATGAAGACAAGGTGGGTAAACTCATGCTATATGCATGAGTCTTGGGAGGAGGGTGTTTACGGCCCAGACACCCCTTTTTTGGCCGTGAACACCTAGCTAAGGTGTTGGATTGTTCTACTCGTTACACCTCACTAATAACGACACTTCCTTTTATTTAATCGTTTGACGAAAAATAAAATAAAACACCAAACATACTTAAATCCGGCCAAAAATGTACTGAAATAATTTCGACTAATATTTGGAGTGTTTTAATGTGGAAATTATATGCATGGAAATTTCAGGTTGTCACATCATCCCCCCGTTAGAGGGAATTTCGTCCTGAAATTAGAGTTTAAACAACTAAGTTATTACACAATAACTAAGCAAAAAGATGAGGATATTTAAGTTTCATTTGATCCTCACGCTCCCAAGTGAACTCCGGTCCTCGCTTGGCGTTCTAGCAAACTTTCACAATTGGGATGCGGCTTTGTTTCGTTCGTTTGACCTCTCGATCCTTAATCTCCACAGGTTCTTCCACGAAGTTGAGGCTCTCGTTGATCTCGATCTCATCAATTGGGATTATGAGAGTCTCGTCGGATAGACACTTTTTCCAGTTCGAGACGTGGAAGGTAGGATATATGTTACTAAGCTCGCGGAGTAGATTGAGTTTGTAAGCTACGGGGCCGATTCTAGCGAGAATCTCGAAAGGCCCTATGTATCTTGTATTTAGCTTTCCATGCTTTCAAAAGGTATCAAGCCTTTCCAGGGTGAGACTTTCAAAAGGAATCGGTCTCCCAGCTGGAACTCCAAGGGTTTTCTTCGTTTATCTACGTAGCTTTTCTGTCGGTCTCTAGCGGCTTTCAATCGTTCACGAATCTGAACGATCTTCTCTGTCATTTCTCGAATGATCTCCGGACCCATGAGAGCGCTGTCAGGAACTCATCCTTTAGCTAACTGAGTGTCACCCACCTCAGCCCAGCACAGAGGGGACCTGCACTTTCGGCCGTAGATGGCTTCGAATGGAGCAGCCTTGATGCTCATGTGATAACTGTTGTTGTAGGAAAACTCGACAAGGGGTAAGTGGGTATCCCATGCCTTACCAAAGTCGATCACACAGGCTCACAACATATCTTCCAGAGTCTGGATAGTTCTCTCACTTTGTCCGTCTGTCCATCGGTCTGTGGATGGTAGGCTATACTCATGTCCAGCCTCATTCCTAAGGAGCTTTGCAGTGACCGCCAGAATCTCGAAGTGAATCTGCTATCCCTATCAGAGATAATAGATATTGGAACATCGTGCAGTCGTACGATCTCCCTAATGTATGTTCTTGTGAGCTTCTCCATCTTGTCTATTTCCTTGATGGGTAGGAAGTGCGCGGACTTGGTCAATCTGTCGACGGTGACCCATATGGTATCAAGTCCACTCGTTGTCTTGGGTAGCTTGGTTATGAAATCCATAGTGATCCGCTCCCACTTCCATTCAGGTATCTCCGGTTGCTGTAGTAGACCCGATCTTTCTGTTATTCGACCTTGACCTTGGTGCAAGTAAGGCATTTACTCACGAAGGTAGCAATCTCTGCTTTCATGTTAGGCCACCAGTATGACTTTTTAAGAACCAAATACATCTTATCTGAACCTGGGTGAACGAAATATCGAGTGTTGTGGGCTTCCTTCATGACGAAGTCTCTGAAGTCACCGTGTCGCGGTGTCCAAATTCGGTCCATGAGATATAAGGCTCTGTCGCCCTTGACTTCCAAATTCTTATCCACTCCTCGCAGGGATTCTCCCGCCACATTTTCAGGTTTCAAGGCTTCGAGCTGAGCCTCCTTAATTTATGCGGATAGATGCGAATGGATTGTCATTTTTAATGACTTGACTCTTTGACCAGAATATTTTTTTCGACTTAGGGAGTCTGCTACTTCATTGGCTTTACCCAGATGAGAATGAATTTCGCATTCGTAGTCATTGAGTAGCTCGACCCACCGTCGTTGTCTCATATTGAGCTCCTTCTGGTTGAATATGTGTTGGAGGCTTTTGTGGTTGGTGTATATCGTGCTCTTCGTACCGTACAGGTAGTGTCTCCAGATCTGTAGGGCGAACACAACCGCTCCTAGTTTGAGGTCGTGTGTGGTGTAGTTGACCTCGTGTGTCTTCAGCTGCCTTGAGGCGTAGGCGATGACCTTACCTCATTGCATCAGAACACAACCGAGCCCTTGATTGGATGCATCACAGTATACCACGAAATCTTCTTTCCCTTCAGGGAGGGATAGTATGGGTGCAGTGCATAAGGCTCGTTTCAGGGTTTGGAATGCCTTCTCTTGTTTCTCTCCCCAGTCAAAGGCCACGCCTTTCTGGGTCAATGTTGTAAGGGGTTTCGCGATTCGAGAGAAGTTTTGTATGAATCTGCAGTAGTAGCCAGCGAGGCCTAGAAATTAGAGAATTTCTGTAGGCGTCTTCAGTGTTGACCAGTTCTCAATAACTTTAATCTTGGATGGGTCCACATGGATTCCTTCTTCACTAACCACGTGTCCTAAGAATTCGACTCTTCGGATCCAAAATTCGCACTTAGAGAACTTCGCGTATAGCTTCTCCGATCTTAGGGTTTCCAGGACTTGTCGTAGATGATCGCTATGCTCCTCCTTACTTCGAGAGTAGATTAGTATGTCATCAATGAAGATGATGACGAACTGCTCCAACTAAGGACGGCACACCCTATTCATTAAGTCCATGAACTCCACGGGCGCGTTGCTTAGTCCGAACGGCATCACTACGAACTCGTAGTGTCCGTAACGAGTTCAGAAGGCTGTTTTCGGGACATCTTCCTCAAGCACTCGTAACTGGTGATACTCGGACCTTAGATCAATATTGTAAAAGCAACTCGCCCCTTGCAGTTGGTCAAATAGATCGTATATATGAGGAAGAGGGTAACGATTTTTGACCGTTAGCTTGTTGAGTTCTCTGTAATCAATGCACAGATGGAACGATCCATCCTTCTTCTTTACAAACAAGACCGGTGCTCCCCAGGGTGAGAAGCTTGGTCTTATAAAGCCCTTGCTGAGTAGCTCGTTAAGTTGATCGGACAGTTCTTGCATCTCAGCAGGCGCTAGGCGATAGGGCGATTTGGCTATGGGGTAGCTCCTGGAATTAAGTCGATCCAGAACTCGACCTGACGTTGGGGAGGTAAACCTGGCAGCTCTTCTGGAAAGACGTCGGGGAAATCGCATGCTACGGGGAAGTCTTTTAGATCTTTCGTTTTCTGGCTTGTGTCGACAACGTGTGCAATGAATGCACCATATTCCTTACGCAAGTAATTCTGGGCTTGAATACTGGTGATGATACGAAGACTCATATTGGGTTTGTCTCCGTAGACTAACAAGGTTCCGTTATTCGGTAGGTTTAGACGGATGGCTTTGCCGAAGCATAGGATATCGGCATGATGGAGACTCAACCAGTATATGCCCACAATGACATCGAAACTATTGATTGATACTGGTATGAGGTCGATTGGGAACGAATGATTATCTAGCGTGAGGATACAACCTATTTAGATCTCGTTAGAGCTCTCTGTCTTTCCGTTAGCCATTTCTACGACGAAGGTTTCTTTCAATGGTTGCGGGAATTGTTTAAGTAAGTGTTTAAAGTTTTGATTTACGAAGCTTCTTTCTGTCCCACTATCAAATAGGATACAAGCATAAAATTTGTCAAGAAGGAACGTACCCGTGACTATTATGGGGTCTGCTACTGCTTCATTGTGGCCAATAGCAAGTAGTCTTCCCGTTCCTCCCGTATTCCCAGCTTTCGAACAATTTATTTTGAAGTTCCCAGTCTCGACACAACCATAGCAGGCTTGGCTCACTCCGGTGCTGGGAACTTGTTTGATGGGTTTGGGCTGAGATCTGCAAAACCAGTCGCAGTTAGTGCAGTGCATTTCACAGCAGGGGCCGTTACGATGGAAGGAGCACTTGGTGCACTTGGGTAGGTTTCCAGCATATGTTTTAGCTGGTACAGGGGTAGCAAGAGTAGTGGCAGCATGGACAGCCACAATCTGTTGGATTTTGGAAGAGGATTGAGTTGACTTTCCCTTCTTTCGGTCCCACCGCTTCCTCTTGTTGTCAACTGTCTTGGTCGGTGCAGTGGCAATCGTTGTGGTTGTTGATGGTGTGGAAGGAACTTCATGATGAATCAACCTTTGGGCCAATTCCTTGGCACTATCAAAGGTCGTAGGGTGTGATGCTAAAACATTCCCTTGATACGGGGACACTAAACCTAGATGTATCGTTCGATTTTCTTGCTCTCAGTAGGGACCATGTTAGGGCAGAGAGTTACTAGGTCGTAGAACTTGGATGTATAAGCCAGTATGTCAGTCCGCTTCATCTTGAGGTTCCAGAGTTCCTCCTCAAGTTTCTGAATTTCACCTCTAGGGCAGTATTCCCTTGTCAGAAGGTCTTTCAGTGTGTCCCAGCCCATGGCATTGGCTGTTACCAAGGAGAGTGATTTGACATGGCCATTCCACCATGTCAGGGCCCTTTCAGTGAAGGTGTAAGCAGCGTACATTATCTTGCTTTCCTCGGGGCACGAGCACATCTCGAAAACAGCTTCAGTTCTTTTGATCCATTCGGACAGTGCAATGATCCTTTCGGTCCCATTGAACAATGTTGGTTTGTAGCTCATGAAATCCTTATAGGTACACCCCTATGTATGCGGGTGGATTTCACCATGCCTACAGTTGGTTCCCATTATGGCTCCACTTGTATCACCGGAATTTATTTGGGCCATAGTTGCGGTTACAATTATCTGAAACATCACCACATCGAACTACGGAGGAGTAGGAGGAGGTGGAGTTTGAGTTGCAGGTCTGCCCCTGTTCGGACGAGGACGAGGCGGCATATTTTACTGAAAAATTATGAAAAGTGATGATAACAGTAAGAATCGACCACAAATATGATGAGAGTCATAACACAGCGTAGAGAAACATAAGAGTACATACTTTACCAACAGATTAGATAGCTGCCAATATTACTGGTATTACTGATGTAAATAAGTTCGGGAAAAACGACCTACCAGTAGGTCTTACATCAAACCATAAGGATAATGTTGACAGCTTAGAAGTCTAGTTAGAGTACTTTCAAGTTTAGGAATTCTTATAGACCAGTGCTCTACCGAGCATAGAAAAGAAAAGGCTATTCCTTAACAAAAGAGAAAGATGTGTTGACGTCTTCTACTGGCGACGAGTATCCCTTGGACGAACCCTAAGATCAGCCAGTTGGCGTACAACTTCCTGAATATGTCGTTCATGAGCCCTCTGATGCACTCGGAGTTCCCTGACTTCAGCTTAGGATGCAACTAGCTGTTGCTGTAGAGCCTCATTGGTCCTCCTCGTCTTATCCATAGCTTCTTCAAGTTGGTGGATATGGACAGTGTTAAGGTTAGAGTTGGCATCAATTTCCACAACTCTGCCAATGGCTGCATGACCTTGTTTGACGTTCCTAGCAATCCTTCGGACCATGACGGGTAGGACTCGATCAGCCGAGCCACCCTTGCTTATGTTGTAAAAGCTTCAGTCTCCGTTGAAAGGTAAAGGCTAGCCCTGCTCATCTCTCCATCGATTAAGGTTGTTGACCACATGGGAGTGGGACCTTGAAATGTTGGACGGGGGTTGGGGTTTGAAGCTACTGGGGGTAGGTTGTTGGCTTCTGGTTCGGAGTCGGAGCTATCCGAAAAGCCTTCTGCACGGTGATCATCCAAAGGGATCGGGTGATCATCTTCTGAATCTTCATCGAGCCATCCTCCAATGCCTTGGTTCGGATAGTACGGATCACCGGGAAGGTGGAAGCCAGCCATGCTATCTACGCGAGAACGGGGAAAGAAAAGTTAACAAGTGTACTAATCTAAGATACTTATAAGATGATCGTTATTATTTGACCCAATATTTGCATAATGCATACCAATTACATGTAACCGAGACAGGATAGACCTTCGAATAAGTGACCCTAACTCTAAATCCATAACCAAACAAGGAACAGGAAGTAAAGCAAAGATCACAGATTCTAAGTCTATAACGTCTTAATCACATGTAACCGTACAGTATCCACTTAGCAACTATTTCCCTACTAGTAACGACCTTTTTAGTTCTCACATATGTAAATCACAGAGGTGCAGAATACTCCTATAGTATTCTTGTTCTAATGTTCTTGTAGTAGTGTTGGTAAGTTTTTAGACTTGTTGCAACACCACAATCATTCTTAGGCACATGTTAGTCATTCCTAATAAAATGTAGTTGATCAGGCTACATCCACCGAAATTTGACTATATGTCTCTAAGTCTAATTGTGATGTTCAACAATCTTAATACTTTTGTTTTGTTCTAGTATGATACTGACCCTTTGTATTAATGGATGTATATATATATACTTAGTTAAATATTTTATTATTTAAAAGTATATATTCTTGGTCATAGTGTTTTAATCCCAATGTGTTTATAGTTCGTATATCTTTTATGGGTTGATATACTTGATTCACTATAAACAATGCTCTGATACCAATCTGTCACACCCCAAAACCTAGAACGGCGGAATACGTTCTGGGGTGGAGGACGTCATGTACAGTATCATAACAATGCATAATAGCAAAAGGAAGCAACAACATCCATTGCATTAATATAATAATTGTAATACAAGCGTCTTCTATAAAGTTTGTTAGACACCAAAAGTATAATCAAAATAAAAAGGAGTCTTGTATGTGCTCCATCTTCTCAAAAGCTGCATCTGTACCTGTCTACTAATGACCTGAGAATACAAGTTATTTTGAAAACGAGTATTAGCATAAAGATGGTGAGTTCATAAGTATTTAGTGTCATTTCTTGTATAAAAGTGTTTACAATCATGTAATATAAAAGTTGTTATCAAAGTTTGAAAATAGTATGATCTCTAGAAAATCCTATATTTTCCAGTAAAAGTAGTCTTCTACCAAGACTTGGTTATTTGTAAGTTTGATCCTTTAAGAGTGTAAAAGTTTTCCCAATAAGACTATCAGTTATAAAAATATAGCTTTAGACTTCATTCATGTAAAGTAAAAGGGAAAATAATGTTTTACCCCAGTAGTGTCACTACCGGCTGAATGAAATAAAAATGAAGACTTCAGGTAGTATGAAATGTGCAATACACCTCGGGGAGTCTGTTTTTCCTTCAATTCTTAATGTGTTAATTAAAGGTCTGAATGTGAACTCGTATGTAACCATGCTGATTGACGATCGAATAACTGATGACCCTCCAGGTCATACGTAGTATGGTGAAATTTTGTCACCCCTGGGCCTAGTCGGCTCGGACTGTAGCTAGCAGTCAGGATGTGGGAGTGTCTGTCCCGTATAGATCTATACACATAATCTCCGCTCTCTCTCCAGGAGACTCTGGTTACACGGTGATGGCACAGTGAAGTGTCGTATCGAGGAATAGTATGTCACATTTTGTTTTAGTATATTCTCTTGTATTATAGTATAATGTACTTTTTGGTATCATGTATTGAGTGTTCTCTTGTATAGTATATGGTATTCTCTTTGTATAGTATTTAACATGTATAGACTCATAACATTACTAAGTATAGTGAGTATCATGGTAATAGTAGTAATGAGCGGTAAGCCTTAACTATACCTATTATAGTTAAATATAGGTGTTAGATGCATGCCTTTGATACACAAAGGTATTGAATTGACGTGAAGACTATTATATCCAACACAAATATATATGTTATATAACTAAGAATTCAACAACAGTCGGACAGATAACAAGATACCCTAAGTCCACAATCAAACAAGAACAGGAAGTAAGGTGAGCTATCAGTCCTAAGTTCGTAAAGTCTTACTTATATAAATATATTGATGTAGATATAGTTTGGGAAGAAAAGAAGTTTAAAAAGAGTTTGGAAATAGTTTTATAACAATTTAACACAAAAATTGAGTTTGAGGAACATTTAAAGCAGATTTGTTGGCAAAGCATTTAAAAGTTTAGAAAATCCTTTTTGGTTGCAAGTTATAAATCACATGTGTTGAATCTATAACTTGTTGCATTCAACTTGTATTCCCCCCCCCCCCCAATAAAAGAATTTAAAAACATTATAAAGGTCAATTAAGGGGTATGAACTCACCTGCAGTGAATGGAGTGGATGGAAGTGTCAGGTAGGATGCTAGGTGTCAAGTGAGGACTTCGACACACACACGGATCCTATGTAACAGGTAGTGATACATAAATGTTTCCAATTAGTTATTTAATCACTAATTAAGTAGGTAAAGACACTCTAATGCATGAAAACACTTTGTTTGAAGTGTTAGGAGTGCTAAGGGTTGCATCTAAGGAGTGTATGGCCTCACTATGAAGTTTACACTTCAAATGGTAGCCCTTAGGCGTGTTTATGGTTTTTGAACCATTTCCCCCATGATTTTACGGCCATAAACTCATGGGAATGGTGTGCTTGTGTGCTTCAAGGTCTTATGCTTCAAAAAAGAAGGTCCTAGGGGTGAATCAAGGGCTTAGGAAGTGGTTAGGGCTCGAAATGGCACACTTTTTGTAGTTTACGGTCCTTGGACCATGTTTGGGAGTTTACAACCGTAAATCCATGAGTTTACTGCCGTAAACTCATGGTTACTCCATCCATTTCATGTTTTGTGGTTCTTAGATCATTCATGCAAGTTCCTAGTTCATTAGCCAAGCATTGGAAGGAGTTTGGGGCATCAAAACCCCTTTTAGGGGTGTTTACAGTTTTGCGAGATTTCCAAACCGTAAACCCATGTTCTTAGGGGGTTTTTGGGGTTCATTCCATGGATTTGCAAGCACACTAAGCAGATAACTAGCTACGGAGAGTATACTTACTTATAGGAAGCTTGCAAGAGTGTTTTAGGACCCAAAAACACTAGTGTGTTCTTGGTGTTTTGAAGATCTAAGTAAAAATCAAAAATCCATAGATGAAATGATGTATAAACACTAGATTTAGTGTTGTATGAACGAATTTAGGGAAGAAAACTTACATTTTTGGTGGATTTGGTAGAAATGTGTGATGATAGTTGAGAGAAAACTAGTTGTTCTTAAGGTTGGAAGTGTAAAAATGAAGACAAGGTGGGTAAAGTCATGCTATATGCATGAGTCTTGGGATGAGGGTGTTTATGGCCCAAACACCCCTTGTTTGGCCGTGAACACCTAGCTAAGGTGTTGGATTGTTCTACTCGTTACACCTCACTAATAACGACCCTTCCTTTTATTTAATCGTTTGACGAAAAATAAAATAAAACACCAAACATACTTAAATCCGGCCAAAAATGTACTGAAATATTTTCGACTAATATTTGGAGTGTTTGAATGTGGAAATTATACGCATGAAAATTTCAGGTTGTCACAATCATGCATTTGGATAGACTAAAATGAAATAAATAACACTTAATGTTTATTAATATATTATAAGTTCTAATATATTAATAATATTATTTAATTAGTATTGATGAAGAATTAATTAAGTGATAAAAAAAAAGACTAATTAAATATATGGGTTGATTGTGTAAATCACTCATACTTGTATAGTGGGCTAATGCTCCATGGACGCTCCATGGTGGTTATATAACCCATGGGTCATGGAAATGAAAAGTCATGACAATTAGGGTTTACATGGTGTAACCCTAATTATAACACACTATATAATCTTCATGTTACACACCAAAATCGGCACCTAAGAGAACAAAGGAGGGTAAGTCAATTTCTAATTGATCTACATATCTCTCAAGTTTATTCCAAGTGCATTTGGTGTTGTTTGAGACATTTGAGGCATCACACTTGGGGTGCTAGGCTCACAAGGTTTCAAGGAATCCAAATCACTTCAAGGTATGTACAACAAAATTTTATGATTAAAGTTCCCCATGTATGCTAGATAGGATTATCAACCTTGGAAATCAAATTTTTCATGCATTTTAGACAAACATAGATCCAAGGTTTCTAGGGTTGCATGTACACCTTAGGAGTGTTAGAAGGTCAAAACCCTACAGTAAGTTCATAAATTTGGAAACTTTTTGAGTTAAGATGTTTTTTTGGGACCAGATATGGATTTTTGGACAAAAGGGCTTAAGGGATTATGCTCTGAATAGAATGAAAAGTTGGCTGGCACGTATGCTGGGCATATGCTATGATACGCTACGCATACATAATCAACAACCCATATTTTGGTCAAGACCCTAGTACGCTGGGCGTACTCAGCTTAGTTGACTTAGTCGATTTCTTTGAATTTTGACTTTGACCAGGATTTAAACAAGTTTGACCTAAGGGTATTTTTAGTTTTAGTTGATATTGTCACCAATTGATGTATAGGGGACTTGTAGTGCTGATATTCGGAGCAGTGTCATGTTCAGTTATCTTTCCGGACTGAAATGTGTGTTTTCCTTACTGTACTTGTGGGTTAAAGGCACGAATGTTGGCCCATTGGATTAGATATCCTGGTTTGCCATATAATGTTATGATGAGAGCATTTGTTCATGAGTTATGAGATTAGACTGGTAGATCTGCATGATTATCTATATTGTTGGTTGTGTGTTAGACTGGCAGATCTGTAGGAATACCTGTGCTTTTGATTATAACTGTTGTTGTAGATATCGACATGTTATGGTTTGTTGGGTTGAGGCGGACCAAGTTGTGCTGAAGGCGAAGATACCCTGGGCGGTCCGGATAGACTGAAGGCCTACGAGGTTGTTGAATCAGGACGAAGGCTCGGAGAGCAGTCCAGATAGGCTAAAGGCTTGGTGTATCGGTCCAATCATGCTGAAGGCTCTAAGAGTGGTCCTAATTGTTTGTAGGCATGTAAGGCAATCCAATCATGCTGAAAGGCTTATGTAAGTATATTGTTGTCTGTATGGTTGTTTGTGTGGTACTTTGGGGGAAAACACTAAGATTTGGCTTACTATCTCACTTTATTATTTCAGATATTTCAGATGATCATGGGAAACCAAAGGCGTGATCGTGCACATTCTCTTGATTTTTATGATTTCAGATTGTTGGGATACTCTGATTTGATTATTACTCTTGGAAATAATGACTTGTAAATAATTATCATCTTCGGATTGGTTTTGAGATATTGAAAATTTTACTCTAATATTTATGATGCTACAAGTTTGTATTAGAGCCCTAGTTTGAGATAATTGAATGAACATTCGTCCGAATCCAGACTCAAATTTAGGATCTATAGAAGTTTTCAAAAAGATTTTTAAAAGTTATATTCAAAAGTTACCAAGGAAGTATGAGATCTGTAAGATCATCTAGAGCAAGAAAGTATACCCCTAGTTACCCACACTGTTATTTGTTATTGATGATTATGATAGAACTGCATGCTAGTGGTAGGCTAGGGATCTTCACGGATTGCATGATTGAATTTCCTGATGTATGATGTCAAATAACCTAGGAGGACCTCTTGTATATTAGATGGAATTGACATCATTAATGTATTTGCTTATTATATGAATCATAGTTGTACATAACTAAAGTTCTATAGCCTGAGAATTGTTGATTTAGCCTTATTTCATATTATTGTCTAATGAATGAATTAGGGTAGAATCAAGTAGTTGACTTTCTATAGGATCCAACATTATGTATTATTAGCATGCACGAGTGGCTGCAGGGTTGTTCGGAGTTTCATAAGTGAGTATGTCGCTGTAGCAGGACAACTGAAGAACGATTTGCCACTTTCTTGAGAATAAAGACAAAATTTATATGTACTCTAGTTGTACATTTGTTTTCGAGCAGTTTGTGATGGTCCATTGAGACAAATACGGGTAGTTGTGGAAGGTTGTATGGTCCTGTAACATTAAAAGCACAGGACCCATACGGGTAGCAAAGAAGTCACAAACCATGAGGGTTAGTCTTGTCATGATGGTTATACCAGTATGAATTGTGACCTTTCTGATGGATATATTGGTTTATTTGCAGTATGGTGGTGACAAGAGGTTCTGCTTCTGGAGTTGGTGGTCAAGATAGGCCGAGATTGAAAGATGATGACATCCCCGAGTTTATCACTACTAAGGTAGTTGTTGCTGTCTAGAGCTCTATTCCAAAGCTATTTGGGTCTATCAAGACCTTTATGATTGATCTATTTGATGATTGCTATGCTGCTCTAACTGAAGTTGTTGCTGCTGCAGCTACCGTGACTATTGTTCTTGCAGGGATTCGAGGTGAGAGATCATTTCAATATGGGGTCTTCGATCACACGAAGCCCCCACAGTTTGATGGGTTCAAGGACCCGATAATGGCTATGAGGTGGTTGTCTGATTTGAAGCGTTTTTCCTTCACATGTTCTTCCCTGGATGACAAAAGGTCAAATGCGCCCTGAACCTTCTCTGGTTTAGGGCGAAGGATTAGTGGAGATTGGTGACCGGTTCGTACACTCCTGAGCAGAGGGCTGCTGTTACTTAGGAGTAGTTCTCGGAGATGTTCTATTTGAGATATGTTCCCCTAGAGGAGAGGGATATATTAGATCAGGAGTACTTGGATATGAGAGAGACAAATGAGACAATGACAGAGATCATCAATATGTTTACAAAGATGGATCTTTGTTGCCAAGAGTTTGCTGCCTCAGAGTAGGCTCAAATGACTTCGTACTTTTGAACATGCTCAAGATGGATATCCAACAGTTCATGTCCACCCAAATCTTATGGCACCCTCGTCGAGCTTTAGGATGGTACGAGGAGGCGATAGATCGCGATGGAGATTCAAACAAGGGAGTGGCGGCAAGCTCTCATTCAGTCATAACCGATAGCAAAGTGGTTCAAGCTTGTTGATTCGTGTTCTGGGGACAAAAGGGTCGCACTTCTGGAAAGTGTGGCAAGGGTCATGAGTGTGTTTTTCAGTCTATTTGTACTCACGACGTGAGTACGTATTCGACGTGAGTACGTATTCGAGGAAGTTCCTAGATGGAAACAGCGACCTCACGAAATGAGCATGAAGAGCTCACGACGTGAGCATCCCCTGTTCAATTTTTGGACTCTAAGATTGTGGGATAGCTTGGTATTGGACTTGTCTTTTTGGTTTGGGCTCATACTGGACTAAGGATTTTAGAGTAATGGACTTCTGGTTGGGCTTGCCCTAATGAGCATTGGATGATGAATTGGACCTTAGTGAGCCTAATGTAGTAAGGCCTTCATTGGGCCCAATGGGCTTGGACCTTTGGGCCATCAGAAAATCATTGCTCCAGAAAATGAATTGGCCTTTGGGAAAAGGCCCATGTAAGGGTTTGGGCCTAATTTGGATAATTGGGCCATTGATGGATATTTATGGATTGATAGTTTTGGGCCTTAGATATGGACCAAGTTAGACTAGGGGTAAAATGGTCATCTATCTACTAAATTTGTATATTATTTGTTATATGTCGAAAATTTACATTGGGGTTGAGACTACTGCTTTGTGATGTTAGTTAACAGACTAGGGCAATCCAATCGGGAGGTTGTGGGTCAGGGTAATCCAACCAGGAAGTTGTGGACCCAATACATTATATGCAAGGCAATCTAACCAGGAGGTTGTGGACCCAGTATTGTATATGCAGGGCAATCCAACCGAGAGATTGTGGGCCGGGTTAATCCAACCAGGAGGTTGTGGACCCAACATGCAGTATTGTATATGTTGTATGTTTGTATAGTGGTATTTTGGGGGAACTCACTAAGCTTCGTGCTTACAGTCTCAGTTTATTGTTTCAGGTACTTCAGATGATTGTAGCAAAGCGAAGGCATGATCGTGCACATCCTTCAGATTTTATTTTATTGGATTGTAGGATACAATGATTTATGAATTATACTTTTGAAACAATGTCTTTGTAAACAAATATTGTCTTGGGTTGTTTTGGAAAAATGAAAATTTTACTCTGATTTTTGGGATGTTACACATTTTAAAGTCACAACTATTGTATGATTTATGATTATATGCAAAATATTTAAATTATTGATTTCAATATAATGTTAAATGGTTAACTTATATCAAAATTTCAATTATACTTGAAAAAATCGAGAGACAATTTTATAAATAGTTAAAAATTATAAATTATAGTGTTAAACCTAAATTGTAATCCTAAATTAACAAAAAAATCGAAAAAACTATTTTTTATAATCACTCAGAATTTTCAAATATGTAGCTTAAAAATAACTTATAATAAGAATAGTTAAAAGTAATATTTTATAAAAAAGAGTAAATTACACGAATGGTCCCTATGGTTTGGCGTAACTTGCACGCTTGGTCCCTAACTTGTTTTTTTAACTCGGAAGGTCTTTACTGTTTGTTTTTGTTATACGCTTGGTCCCTACAATTTGTTTTTGTTACGCGCGTGATCCCGATCTTACTTAGAAAGACTATCATTTAAATAGAGAAAAATGGTGAGGTAGGTAAGGTAAGGTGAAGGGGGTGTGTTTATTTAAATAAATTAAAAAATCAAGGACAAAATAGTCTTTTAGGTAAGACAGGGACCAAGCGCGTAACAAAAACAAACAGTAGGGACCTTCAGAGTTAAAAAATTAAGTTAGGGACCAAACGTGCAAATTACTGTAAAGCATAGGGAGCATTCGTGTAATTTACTCAAAAAAAATTATAATGTTATCTTTCAAAACAAAAAAAACACTGTTTGTTGTTTTAAATAATTACAATCAAAGAAACCAACAATATTCATCAAATAAGTTTTTAAAAAATTTATTTGATGAATATCTAAATTAAAACAATTAAGAGTTTCCAAATAGGTTACTTTAAATAACTTACAACAATAATAGTTAAAAGTAATATTATATACGAAAATTATGTTTTTACTTTTAAAAACAAAAACAAATTTTAATGTTTTAAATAATTACAATGATAGAAATTAAAATCTCCAACAAATAAACTTTTTAAAATTAATCAATCATAACAACAATAATAAATATCATTAAATCATATATTATATTTAATTTTATTCCTGAGTAACTTGTAGGTAGAGGCCACTGAGACAATTGTGATTATAGAATTTTAAAGGATGTCTATATTATCATATAATTCAAAACAAATAATGTTTATACAAACTTATTGTAAGATTTATTATATAAGAGCTAACAACAACGTCATTGATATATTTAAAAAAACATAGACTTGTAAAGATTTCAAATATATTGTTGTATTATGTGCAATACATGGGCATTTGCCTAGTTCATTTGAAACCCATGCGAATTTTCCATTTCTTTCTAATTATGTTTATAAATTGGGTAATAATGTCAAATATGTGTAAAACCTGAATAACAATCCTAAATTAACTAAGATTCAATATTAAAATAACAATTTTTTACTTTTATTTATAAAATTATGTCTATAACTTTAAATATATCATACTTAATTTATTAGTTTGGATATATTGCATCCAAACTATTGTCATTTTAAATTCAGAACTTTTGAATAGTTTGTATAAAATACGTCAAATTGTTAGCTTAAATAAATCTTTAACAAGTTAATTTAAATCAAAATTTGAATTAAATTTAAAAGAAAATTCAAAGATTATTTTATAAATAATTAAAAGTTATAAATTGTAGTGTTAAATTCAAAACCTAAACTGTAATCGCAAATTAACTATTTTTTTCCTACAACTATATTTGTAATAATTGTAATGTTAAAGGGTTAATTCGAATCAAAATATCAATTGAACTTATAGAAAATGCAAAGATTATTTTGGAAATAGTTAAGTTATAAATTATAGTTTTAAATGCATAATTATCATCATAAACTAGTTAATAATGTTAAACTGATATGAGCATATTTAGTCATATAATTCATGCATTATCTTAATACTTTATGTTGTTGTTGTCTCATTTAATGAACAAAAGGTGTTTAATTAGTTTATAATTTCATTTTTCAGCAACAATTACATGCTCGGATAGAAAAGGAAGCGGAATTGGCGATTGGACGCTTGGATCTTGGATTTTGAAGAAAGAAGGATGTTGCTGGACAGCTTGACCCCTCGTTAGTGTTTTCTCCATATCTCATGAACCGTAACTCCGATTGACGAGATTCAAAATGTTCTGAAAAGTAGACACAATTTCGGACGACTTTCATGTTTTGAGAAAATGCTGATTCGAAACGTACTCGGCGAGTAGGGTCGATTACTCGGCGAGTTGTATCGAACTTTCACGATTCTGGACGCGCTGACTTGCCGTACACGGGTTTTAAGTGATGTACTCGGCGAGTAGGTCACCGGACTCGCCGAGTAGCCTCTGTTTTGTGAAAATCTATATAAAGGGACTTTCAGATCGATACCCTAGCATGGAGAGAAACCCTAGGAGGCTGAGAAACGATTGGAAGTGCTGGTAGGTCGTGAGGAACTGAAGAATCAACCCTACATTCAATTGTGAAGAGAATCAAGACAATTTTGGTTTATTCTTAGTAACTTTTTTATTTGAATCATGTTTACATACTTTGATTTTTTTTTTGAGTTTATGTTTACTGCAATCATGAGCTAAAAACTTATTCTTCTGTTAGGGTAGACAATTTTGTGAACATGGATTGATTATTTGAGTAGGATTATTTTTAATTGGTAATTATGTTTTGTTAAGCTTGTTAAAGAACCTTATGTGTTGACAATAACTATTCTTCTGTTAATAAATTAGTAATTAAGTTGTATGAACATCTCTTAGTTATTAATTTCATATGATTTATTATGACCACATAGTTGTATGTCTAGGAATAACGAATGTGAAACTAGAATTAACTAGAAGATAGGTAAGTTAATGTGTGAGATTGTTTGATGAACATCAGCAATAGGTTAATTGAAGGGTCAATTTAATTAACCATTACAAGTCTTACTTAACCCGAATCAATAATCTAGGAAACCCGTTAATTTAGACAACTGGCCATTGCTTGAGTTAATTTGTTTTCTAAGAATTAGGAATAGCGAACGTGAACCTAATTATCTTAATCGGTAGCCAATGAAGAATTAATATGATACATTAAAATCATCCATGGGAATAAATGACTCGTACCTAAACAGAAGTCCTCTTTACTATTGAATTTAGTTGGTAATTAATTGTTTTAGTTGCTAGTTAGTTAATTTGTGTGTTGGTTATTCTAATTAAGTTCCTAGTCTTGTAAAACTAGAGAAAACCCCTTTTTGTTATTTGTTTTATTTAGATAATATTAGCATTTATTTTAATTGTTTACCGTTCCCTGTGTTCGATACCCTACTTGCTTGAACTATATTACTAATCGATAGGTACACTGCCTTTCGTGTGTTTATTTTGTGTCTAAGTTAGTAGGATTAAAACTAGTTCGTTTCACACACATCAAGTTTTTGGCGTCGTTGCCGGGGAACGGTTCAAATAGTTAACTTTATTTGCTAATTGTTATCGTTTTTATTTTATTGATTTTTTTATAGTATAATTTTAATTTTTATTTTTAATTTTATTATGTATTTTCCAAATCTCGATGCTTTTGATGCTTTTCTTGAGGATGTAGTACAGGAAATTGAGCAAGAAGATGAGGATTATGACTCCGATGAAGATTTGAAGAAATTTGATAGATGGTTAGATATCATCTTGTCTAACGATCAAGAACAATCTGAGTCACAAGAGCTAGATTTACAAGATGATGAATTTAATCCAGAAAGAGACTTGGAGGAGCTGCAAAGGTTGCTAGCAGAGAGGTCAGAAGAAGAACAAGAACAAGCTGAATTGCAGGAACCAAGTTGTGGTTTGACCATTACCATTACATGGTCCCCTGTTCTTCCGGTTTGTGTTTCAAAGCATGGGGTGACGATTCCAACTTTGGAGAAAGTTCTGAAGCACGATCCATTTTTGATTAGTATCCAACCGGTTCCAATCCTTGTCAGAATTCTTGGGTTTTATGTATTCAAGCTCGTTTGGCATATTTTAGAAGAAAAGAGCCAAATTTTACAAATTGGTCCACCAAAGAAAATATTTAATGCAACGGATGGATTGTCAATGAGTTTATTGGAAGTTTATTAAGTTGGGAGTCCAACTCAAGACTCGCACAAAAAGAAGCGCTTGCGGGAGGCAACCCGTCATTAGAGTTTTCTTTTCTTTTTCTTTCTAAACTTCTAGTGTTTAAGGATAATTTAGGATTTTTTTTATTTTAATGTGTTTTTTTTATTACATGGATTTGTTTTTGATCTTTTCAGTTTGAGTGTAAGGATGCATGTGAGGGTCTAGAGTCAAGGCTGACGAAGCGAGAAATCGAGTCTAGGCGAGAGAGGAAACGAAGTTTTGAGTCAAGCTATGAGTCCAATTGATAGAAGGGTTATAGAGTGTTTATTCCCTGAAGAAAAATGAGGAATTATTAGTTTATATAACCCCTATACATCAGAAACGGACTTGGGAAGAATAAAAATTTTGTCACACAGTGGTTTACTCGCCGAGTGCATCTTATGGACTCGCCGAGTCCATGTGAAAATTCACGATTCTTCTGTCATTTACGCTTCAACTCGGCGAGTCTACATACTTACTCGACGAGTCGCTCATTGTTCTTACTTTTGAGCTGAAGATTTGATGACATATGATATGGGCATTGGTTCTATTCTTTGAAGATCTTTTTCCGAGCATTTCCAAGAGTTTTCCCTTATATTTGGAGCTTTTATAAAGACTGTACCACACGAGATGTTTAACACCCAAGGCATGGATGAGCTGTTCCCATGCCAAAGTCATCTGAAGATGGAGCTCAAAAGAAGAAAGATCACCCTCACAACTACTATCCTAGGGGAGTTTGTTCCAATTCCCTCTTTATTTTTATGTTTTCTTATTCATGCATAATATGCAATGGGGACATTGCATAAATTAAGTGTGGGGTAGGGGGTTGGTTAAATTAGTTAAAATTTTAGTTAAAATTCGAAAATCTTGAAATTTTAGTTAATTTTGAAAATTTTGCATTAAAATTGCTAGGGCTAATTTAGAAAATTTTGGTAAAGCAATTAGGGATCATCCTAGTATTATATTTGATGATTGCATGAAAACCCAAATGTTTAGTTGAGCCTATATACGTTCTAGTGCATTTGTGGCTTCCTTATTCCAGTGAAATCATGAGACAAAAACACGACCTCGCTTAGTTCGAGGGATGTAATATGTTTAGCATCGTGTACCAGAAATGTATCCAGGAAAACTATTATCGCTAACCAATAAGGGTTGAAGTTGAGCGCCCCTGCTTAAGCATGTAGGGATTTGAGTGAAAAAAAGTGAGTTACATGTTAAAAAAAAAAAAAAAGAGAGAGAGAGAATTACAAGAAAAGTTGAAGAATTTTTTGGGGCATCAAAGTTAAGTATGAAGTTCAAAGATCAAAGTTCTGAAAAAAAAAAAAAGTTGAAGATACCAAAAATCAAACAACAAGGTGGTGAATTCAAAGAAATTAAAGATCAAATGTCAAAGAAGTGAAGAATTCTAAAAGAGCTCCATAGTGGTATCATAAATTGTAATTGTCTAGATTATGTATGCTTGGGTTGCTCAACCAAAAATACATTGAGGTTAAGAGGTTTTCTGAGGATGGATTCGGAGGGATGCATAAAATGAGCATTGTTCGGAAAAAGTGGGCGAATGTTTATGAGGATTGTGAGTATTTGGAATATGGGGGGTTATTAGGAAAATTTTAGACACAAATGCATGCGTTGCGGTCTTGGCATAATGGATGGGTTCGATCGGAGTTGTCTTATGTAATATTAGTGTACTAAAATTCAGTTTTGCTTGGGGGCAAGCAAAAGTCAAGTGTGGGGTATTTTGATATGAGCATATTTAGTCATATAATTCATGCATTATCTTAATACTTTAAGTTGTTGTTGTCTCATATAATGAACAAAAGGTGTTTAATTAGTTTATAATTTCATTTTTCAGCAACAATTACATGCTCGGATAGAAAAGGAAGCGGAATTGGCGATTGGACGCTTGGATCTTGGATTTTGAAGAAAGAAGGATGTTGCTGGACAGCTTGACCCCTCGTCAGTGTTTTCTCCATATCTCATGAACCGTAACTCCGATTTACGAGATTCAAAATGTTCTGAAAAGTAGACACAATTTCGGACGACTTTCGTGTTTTGAGAAAATGCTGATTCGAAACGTACTCGGCGAGTAGGGTCGATTACTCGGCGAGTTGTATCGAACTTTCACGATTCTGGACGTGCTGACTTGCCGTACACGGGTTTTAAGTGATGTACTCGGCGAGTAGGTCACCGGACTCGCCGAGTAGCCTCTGTTTTGTGAAAATCTATATAAAGGGACTTTCAGATCGATACCCTAGCATGGAGAGAAACCCTAGGAGGCTGAGAAACGATTGGAAGTGCTGCTAGGTCGTGAGGAACTGAAGAATCAACCCTACATTCAATTGTGAAGAGAATCAAGACAATTTTGGTTTATACTTAGTAACTTTTTTATTTGAATCATGTTTACATACTTTGATTTTGTTTTTGAGTTTATGTTTACTGCAATCATGAGCTAAAAACTTATTCTTCTGTTAGGGTAGACAATTTTGTGAACATGGATTGATTATTTGAGTAGGATTATTTTTAATTGGTAATTATGTTTTGTTAAGCTTGTTAAAGAACCTTATGTGTTGACAATAACTATTCTTCTGTTAATAAATTAGTAATTAAGTTGTATGAACATCTCTTAGTTATTAATTTCATATGATTTATTGTGACCACATAATTGTATGTCTAGGAATAACGAATGTGAAACTAGAATTAACTAGAAGATAGGTAAGTTAATGTGTGAGATTGTTTGATGAACATCAGCAATAGGTTAATTGAAGGGTCAATTTAATTAACCATTACAAGTCTTACTTAACCCGAATCAATAATCTAGGAAACCCGTTAATTTAGACAACTGGCCATTGCTTGAGTTAATTTGTTTTCTAAGAATTAGGAATAGCGAACGTGAACCTAATTATCTTAATCGGTAGCCAATGAAGAAGTAATCTGATACATTAAAATCATCCATGGGAACAAATGACTCGTACCTAAACAGAAGTCCTCTTTACTATTGAAGTTAGTTGGTAATTAATTGTTTTAGTTGCTAGTTAGTTAATTTGTGTGTTGGTTATTCTAATTAAGTTCCTAGTCTTGTAAAACTAGAGAAAACCCCTTTTTGTTATTTGTTTTATTTAGATAATATTAGCATTTATTTTAATTGTTTACCGTTCCCTGTGTTCGATACCCTACTTGCTTGAACTATATTACTAATCGATAGGTACACTGCCTTTCGTGTGTTTATTTTGTGTCTAAGTTAGTAGGATTAAAACTAGTTCGTTTCACACACATCAAGTTTTTGGCGTCGTTGCCGGGGAACGGTTCAACTAGTTAACTTTATTTGCTAATTGTTATCGTTTTTATTTTATTGATTTTTTTATAGTATAATTTTAATTTTTATTTTTAATTTTATTATGTATTTTCCAAATCTCGATGCTTTTGATGCTTTTCTTGAGGATGTAGTACAGGAAATTGAGCAAGAAGATGAGGATTATGACTCGGATGAAGATTTGAAGAAATTTGATAGATGGTTAGATATCATCTTGTCTAACGATCAAGAACAATCTGAGTCACAAGAGCTAGATTTACAAGATGATGAATTTAATCCAGAAAGAGACTTGGAGGAGCTGCAAAGGTTGCTAGCAGAGAGGTCAGACGAAGAACAAGAACAAGCTAAATTGCAGGAACCAAGTTGTGGTTTGACCATTACCATTACATGGTCCCCTGTTCTTCCGGTTTGTGTTTCAAAGCATGGGGTGACGATTCCAACTTTGGAGAAAGTTCTGAAGCACGATCCATTTTTGATTAGTATCCAACCGGTTCCAATCCTTGTCAGAATTCTTGGGTTTTATGTATTCAAGCTCGTTTGGCATATTTTAGAAGAAAAGAGCCAAATTTTACAAATTGGTCCACCAAATAAAATATTTAATGCAACGGATGGATTGGCAATAAGTTTATTGGAAGTTTATTAAGTTGGGAGTCCAACTCAAGACTCGCACAAAAAGAAGCGCTTGCGGGAGGCAACCCGTCATTAGAGTTTTCTTTTCTTTTTCTTTCTAAACTTCTAGTGTTTAAGGATAATTTAGGATTTTTTTTTATTTTAATGTGTTTTTTTTTATTACATGGATTTGTTTTTGATCTTTTCAGTTTGAGTGTAAGGATGCATGTGAGGGTCTAGAGTCAAGGCTGACGAAGCGAGAAATCGAGTCTAGGCGAGAGAGGAAACGAAGTTTTGAGTCAAGCTATGAGTCCAATTGATAGAAGGGTTATAGAGTGTTTATTCCCTGAAGAAAAATGAGGAATTATTAGTTTATATAACCCCTATACATCAACAAACGGACTTGGGAAGAATAAAAATTTTGTCACACAGTGGTCTACTCGCCGAGTGCATCTTATGGACTCGCCGAGTCCATGTGAAAATTCACGATTCTTCTGTCATTTACGCTTCAACTCGGCGAGTCTACATACTTACTCGACGAGTCGCTCATTCTTCTTACTTTTGAGCTGAAGATTTGATGACATATGATATGGGCACTGGTTCTATTCTTTGAAGATCATTTTCCGAGCATTTCCAAGAGTTTTCCATTATATTTGGAGCTTTTATAAAGACTGTACCACACGAGATGTTTAACACCCAAGGCATGGATGAGCTGTTCCCATGCCAAAGTCATCTGAAGATGGAGCTCAAAAGAAGAAAGATCACCCTCACAACTACTATCCTAGGGGAGTTTGTTCCAATTCCCTCTTTATTTTTATGTTTTCTTATTCATGCATAATATGCAATGGGGACATTGCATAAATTAAGTGTGGGGTAGGGGGTTGGTTAAATTAGTTAAAATTTTAGTTAAAATTCGAAAATCTTGAAATTTTAGTTAATTTTGAAAATTTTGCATTAAAATTGCTAGGGCTAATTTAGAAAATTTTGGTAAAGCAATTAGGGATCATCCTAGTATTATATTTGATGATAGCATGAAAACCCAAATGTTTAGTTGAGCCTATATACGTTCTAGTGCATTTATGGCTTCCTTATTCCAGTGAAATCATGAGACAAAAACACGACCTCGCTTAGTTCGAGGGATGTAATATGTTTAGCATCGTGTACCAGAAATGTATCCAGGAAAACTATTATCGCTAACCAATAAGGGTTGAAGTTGAGCGCCCCTGCTTAAGCATGTAGGGATTTGAGTGAAAAAAAGTGAGTTACATGTTTAAAAAAAAAGAGAGAGAGAGAATTACAAGAAAAGTTGAAGAATTTTTTGGAGCATCAAAGTTAAGTATGAAGTTCAAAGATCAAAGTTCTGAAAAAAAAAAGTTGAAGATACCAAAAATCAAACAACAAGGTGGTGAATTCAAAGAAATTAAAGATCAAATGTCAAAGAAGTGAAGAATTCTAAAAGAGCTCCATAGTGGTATCATAAATTGTAATTGTCTAGATTATGTATGCTTGGGTTGCTCAACCAAAAATACATTGAGGTTAAGAGGTTTTCTGAGGATGGATTCGGAGGGATGCATAAAATGAGCATTGTTCGGAAAAAGTGGGCGAATGTTTATGAGGATTGTGAGTATTTGGAATATGGGGGGTTATTAGGAAAATTTTAGACACAAATGCATGCGTTGCGGTCTTGGCATAATGGATGGGTTCGATCGGAGTTGTCTTATGTAATATTAGTGTACTAAAATTCAGTTTTGCTTGGGGGCAAGCAAAAGTCAAGTGTGGGGTATTTTGATATGAGCATATTTAGTCATATAATTCATGCATTATCTTAATACTTTAAGTTGTTGTTGTCTCATATAATGAACAAAAGGTGTTTAATTAGTTTATAATTTCATTTTTCAGCAACAATTACATGCTCGGATAGAAAAGGAAGCGGAATTGGCGATTGGACGCTTGGATCTTGGATTTTGAAGAAAGAAGGATGTTGCTGGACAGCTTGACCCCTCGTCAGTGTTTTCTCCATATCTCATGAACCGTAACTCCGATTTACGAGATTCAAAATGTTCTGAAAAGTAGACACAATTTCGGACGACTTTCGTGTTTTGAGAAAATGCTGATTCGAAACGTACTCGGCGACTAGGGTCGATTACTCGGCGAGTTGTATCGAACTTTCGCGATTCTGGACGCGCTGACTTGCCGTACACGGGTTTTAAGTGATGAACTCGGCGAGTAGGTCACCGGACTCGCCGAGTAGCCTCTGTTTTGTGAAAATCTATATAAAGGGACTTTCAGATCGATACCCTAGCATGGAGAGAAACCCTAGGAGGCTGAGAAACGATTGGAAGTGCTGCTAGGTCGTGAGGAACTAAAGAATCAACCCTACATTCAATTGTGAAGAGAATCAAGACAATTTTGGTTTATTCTTAGTAACTTTTTGATTTGAATCATGTTTACATACTTTGATTTTTTTTTGAGTTTATGTTTACTGCAATCATGAGCAAAAAACTTATTCTTCTGTTATGGTAGACAATTTTGTGAACATGGATTGATTATTTGAGTAGGATTATTTTTAATTGGTAATTATGTTTTGTTAAGCTTGTTAAAGAACCTTATGTGTTGACAATAACTATTCTTCTGTTAATAAATTAGTAATTATGTTGTATGAACATCTCTTAGTTATTAATTTCATATGATTTATTGTGACCACATAGTTGTATGTCTAGGAATAACGAATGTGAAACTAGAATTAACTAGAAGATAGGTAAGTTAATGTGTGAGATTGTTTGATGAACATCAGCAATAGGTTAATTGAAGGGTCAATTTAATTATCCATTACAAGTCTTAATTCACCCGAATCAATAATCTAGGAAACCCGTTAATTTAGACAACTGGCCATTGCTTGAGTTAATTTGTTTTCTAAGAATTAGGAATAGCGAACGTGAACCTAATTATCTTAATCGGTAGCCAATGAAGAATTAATCCGATACATTAAAATCATCCATGGGAACAAATGAGTCGTACCTAAATAGAAGTCCTCTTTACTATTGAATTTAGTTGGTAATTAATTGTTTTAGTTGGTAGTTAGTTAATTTGTGTGTTGGTTATTCTAATTAAGTTCCTAGTCTTGTAAAACTAGAGAAAATCCCTTTTTGTTATTTGTTTTATTTAGATAATATTAGCATTTATTTTAATTGTTTACCGTTCCCTGTGTTCGATACCCTACTTGCCATAACTATATTACTAATCGATAGGTACACTGCCTTTCGTGTGTTTATTTTGTGTCTAAGTTAGTAGGATTAAAACTAGTTCGTTTCACACACATCAAGTTTTTGGCGCCGTTGCCGGGGAACGGTTCAAATAGTTAACTTTATTTGCTAATTGTTATTGTTTTTATTTTATTGATTTTTTTATAGTATAATTTTAATTTTAATTTTTAATTTTATTATGTATTTTCCAAATCTCGATGCTTTTGATACTTTTCTTGAGGATGTAGTACAGGAAATTGAGCAAGAAGATGAGGATTATGACTCGGATGAAGATTTGAAGAAATTTGATAGATGGTTAGATATCATCTTGTCTAACGATCAAGAACAATCTGAGTCACAAGAGCTAGATTTACAAGATGATGAATTTAATCCAGAAAGAGACTTGGAGGAGCTGCAAAGGTTGCTAGCAAAGAGGTCAGACGAAGAACAAGAACAAGCTGAATTGCAGGAACCAAGTTGTGGTTTGACCATTACCATTACATGGTCCCCTGTTCTTCCGGTTTGTGTTTCAAAGCATGGGGTGACGATTCCAACTTTGGAGAAAGTTCTAAAGCATGATCCATTTTTGATTAGTATCCAACCGGTTCCAATCCTTGTCAGAATTCTTGGGTTTTATGTATTCAAGCTCGTTTGGCATATTTTAGAAGAAAAGAGCCAAATTTTACAAATTGGTCCACCAAAGAAAATATTTAATGCAACGGATGGATTGGCAATGAGTTTATTGGAAGTTTATTAAGTTGGGAGTCCAGCTCAAGACTCACACAAAAAGAAGCGCTTGCGGGAGGCAACCTGTCATTAGAGTTTTCTTTTCTTTTTCTTTCTAAACTTCTAGTGTTTAAGGATAATTTAGGATTTTTTTTATTTTAATGTTTTTTTTACATGGATTTATTTTTGATCTTTTCAGTTTGAGTGTAAGGATGCATGTGAGGGTCTAGAGTCAAGGCTGATGAAGCGAGAAATCGAGTCTAGGCGAGAGAGGAAACGAAGTTTTGAGTCAAGCTATGAGTCCAATTGATAGAAGGGTTATAGAGTGTTTATTCCCTGAAGAAAAATGATGAATTATTAGTTTATATAACCCCTATACATCAGAAACGGACTTGGGCAGAATAAAAATTTTGTCACACAGTGGTCTACTCGCCGAGTGCATCTTATGGACTCGCCGAGTCCATGTGAAAATTCACGATTCTTCTGCCATTTACGCTTCAACTCGGCGAGTCTACATACTTACTCGACGAGTCGCTCATTCTTCTTACTTTTGAGCTGAAGATTTGATGACATATGATATGGGTATTGGTTCTATTCTTTGAAGATCATTTTCCGAGCATTTCCAAGAGTTTTCCCTTATATTTGGAGATTTTATAAAGACTGTACCACACGATATGTTTAACACCCAAGGCATGGATGAGCTGTTCCCATGCCAAAGTCATCTGAAGATGGAGCTCAAAAGAAGAAAGATCACCCTCACAACTACTATCCTAGGGGAGTTTGTTCCAATTCCCTCTTTATTTTTATGTTTTCTTATTCATGCATAATATGCAATGGGGACATTGCATAAATTAAGTGTGGGGTAGGGGGTTGGTTAAATTAGTTAAAATTTTAGTTAAAATTCGAAAATCTTGAAATTTTAGTTAATTTTGAAAATTTTGCATTAAAATTGCTAAGGCTAATTTAGAAAATTTTGGTAAAGCAATTAGGGATCATCCTAGTATTATATTTGATGATTGCATGAAAACCCAAATGTTTAGTTGAGCCTATATACGTTCTAGTGCATTTGTGGCTTCCTTATTCTAGTGAAATCATGAGACAAAAACACGACCTCGCTTAGTTCGAGGGATGTAATATGTTTAGCATCGTGTACCAGAAATGTATCCAGGAAAACTATTATCGCTAACCAATAAGGGTTGAAGTTGAGCGCCCCTGCTTAAGCATGTAGGGATTTGAGTGAAAAAAAGTGAGTTACATGTTTAAAAAAAAAAGAGAGAGAATTACAAGAAAAGTTGAAGAATTTTTTGGAGCATCAAAGTTAAGTATGAAGTTCAAAGATCAAAGTTCTAAAAAAAAAAGTTGAAGATACCAAAAATCAAACAACAAGGTGGTGAATTCAAAGAAATTAAAGATCAAATGTCAAAGAAGTGAAGAATTCTAAAAGAGCTCCATAGTGGTATCATAAATTGTAATTGTCTAGATTATGTATGTTTGGGTTGCTCAACCAAAAATACATTGAGGTTAAGAGGTTTTCTGAGGATGGATTCGGAGGGATGCATCAAATGAGCATTGTTCGGAAAAAGTGGGCGAATGTTTATGAGGATTGTGAGTATTTGGAATATGGGGGGTTATTAGGAAAATTTTAGACACAAATGCATGCGTTGCGGTCTTGGCATAATGGATGGGTTCGATCGGAGTTGTCTTATGTAATATTAGTGTACTAAAATTCAGTTTTGCTTGGGGGCAAGCAAAAGTCAAGCGTGGGGTATTTTGATATGAGCATATTTAGTCATATAATTCATGCATTATCTTAATACTTTATGTTGTTGTTGTCTCATTTAATGAACAAAAGGTGTTTAATTAGTTTATAATTTCATTTTTCAGCAACAATTACATGCTCGGATAGAAAAGGAAGCGGAATTGGCGATTGGACGCTTGGATCTTGGATTTTGAAGAAAGAAGGATGTTGCTGGACAGCTTGACCCCTCGTCAGTGTTTTCTCCATATCTCATGAACCGTAACTCCGATTGACGAGATTCAAAATGCTCTGAAAAGTAGACACAATTTCGGACGACTTTCGTGTTTTGAGAAAATGGTGATTCGAAACGTACTCGGCGAGTTGTATCGAACTTTCACGATTCTGGACGCGCTGACTTGCCGTACACGGGTTTTAAGTGATGTACTCGGCGAGTAGGTCACCGGACTCGCCGAGTAGCCTCTGTTTTGTGAAAATCTATATAAAGGGACTTTCAGATCGATACCCTAGCATGGAGAGAAACCCTAGGAGGCTGAGAAACGATTGGAAGTGCTGCTAGGTCGTGAGGAACTGAAGAATCAACCCTACATTCAATTGTGAAGAGAATCAAGACAATTTTGGTTTATTCTTAGTAACTTTTTTATTTGAATCATGTTTACATACTTTGATTTTGTTTTTGAGTTTATGTTTACTGCAATCATGAGCTAAAAACTTATTCTTCTGTTAGGGTAGACAATTTTGTGAACATGGATTGATTATTTGAGTAGGATTATTTTTAATTGGTAATTATGTTTTGTTAAGCTTGTTAAAGAACCTTATGTGTTGACAATAACTATTCTTCTGTTAATAAATTAGTAATTAAGTTGTATGAACATCTCTTAGTTATTAATTTCATATGATTTATTGTGACCACATAGTTGTATGTCTAGGAATAACGAATGTGAAACTAGAATTAACTAGAAGATAGGTAAGTTAATGTGTGAGATTGTTTGATGAACATCAGCAATAGGTTAATTGAAGGGTCAATTTAATTAACCATTACAAGTCTTACTTAACCCGAATCAATAATCTAGGAAACCCGTTAATTTAGACAACTGGCCATTGCTTGAGTTAATTTGTTTTCTAAGAATTAGGAATAGCGAACGTGAACCTAATTATCTTAATCGGTAGCCAATGAAGAATTAATCCGATACATTAAAATCATCCATGGGAACAAATGAGTCGTACCTAAACAGAAGTCCTCTTTACTATTGAATTTAGTTGGTAATTAATTGTTTTATTTGGTAGTTAGTTAATTTGTGTGTTGGTTATTCTAATTAAGTTCCTAGTCTTGTAAAACTAGAGAAAACCCCTTTTTGTTATTTGTTTTATTTAGATAATATTAGCATTTATTTTAATTGTTTACCGTTCCCTGTGTTCGATACCCTACTTGCTTGAACTATATTACTAATCGATAGGTACACTGCCTTTCGTGTGTTTATTTTGTGTCTAAGTTAGTAGGATTAAAACTAGTTCGTTTCACACACATCAAGTTTTTGGCGCCGTTGCCGGGGAACGGTTCAAATAGTTAACTTTATTTGCTAATTGTTATCGTTTTTATTTTATTGATTTTTTTATAGTATAATTTTAATTTTTATTTTTAATTTTATTATGTATTTTCCAAATCTCGATGCTTTTGATGCTTTTCTTGAGGATGTAGTACAGGAAATTGAGCAAGAAGATGAGGATTATGACTCGGATGAAGATTTGAAGAAATTTGATAGATGGTTAGATATCATCTTGTCTAACGATCAAGAACAATCTGAGTCACAAGAGCTAGATTTACAAGATGATGAATTTAATCCAGAAAGAGACTTGGAGGAGCTGCAAAAGTTGCTAGCAGAGAGGTCAGACGAAAAACAAGAACAAGGTGAATTGCAGGAACCAAGTTGTGGTTTGACCATTACCATTACATGGTCCCCTGTTCTTCCGGTTTGTGTTTCAAAGCATGGGGTGACGATTCCAACTTTGGAGAAAGTTCTGAAGCACGATCCATTTTTGAATAGTGTCCAACCGGTTCCAATCCTTGGCAGAATTCTTGGGTTTTACGTATTCAAGCTCGTTTGGCATATTTTAGAAGAAAAGAGCCAAATTTTACAAATTGGTCCACCAAAGAAAATATTTAATGCAACTGATGGATTGTCAATGAGTTTATTGGAAGTTTATTAAGTTGGGAGTCTAGCTCAAGACTCGCACAAAAAGAAGCGCTTGTGGGAGGCAATCCGTCATTAGAGTTTTCTTTTCTTTTTCTTTCTAAACTTCTAGTGTTTAAGGATAATTTAGGATTTTTTTTATTTTAATGTTTTTTTTATTACATGGATTTGTTTTTGATCTTTTCAGTTTTGAGTGTAAGGATGCATGTGAGGGTCTAGAGTCAAGGCTGACGAAGCGAGAAATCGAGTCTAGGCGAGAGAGGAAACGAAGTTTTGAGTCAAGCTATGAGTCCAATTGATAGAAGGGTTATAGAGTGTTTATTCCCTGAAGAAAAAAGAGGAATTATTAGTTTATATAACCCCTATACATCAGAAACGGACTTGGGCAGAATAAAAATTTTGTCACACAATGGTCTACTCGCCGAGTCCATGTGAAAATTCACGATTCTTCTGCCATTTACGCTTCAACTCGGCGAGTCTACATACTTACTCGACGAGTCGCTCATTCTTCTTACTTTTGAGCTGAAGATTTGATGACATATGATATGGGTATTGGTTCTATTCTTTGAAGATCATTTTCCGAGCATTTCCAAGAGTTTTCCCTTATATTTGGAGCTTTTATAAAGACTGTACCACACGATATGTTTAACACCCAAGGCATGGATGAGCTGTTCCCATGCCAAAGTCATCTGAAGATGGAGCTCAAAAGAAGAAAGATCACCCTCACAACTACTATCCTAGGGGAGTTTGTTCCAATTCCCTCTTTATTTTTATGTTTTCTTATTCATGCATAATATGCAATGGGGACATTGCATAAATTAAGTGTGGGGTAGGGGTTGGTTAAATTAGTTAAAATTTTAGTTAAAATTCGAAAATCTTGAAATTTTAGTTAATTTTGAAAAGTTTGCATTAAAATTGCTAGGGCTAATTTAGAAAATTTTGGTAAAGCAATTAGGGATCATCCTAGTATTATATTTGATGATTGCATGAAAACCCAAATGTTTAGTTGAGCCTATATACGTTCTAGTGCATTTGTGGCTTCCTTATTCTAGTGAAATCATGAGACAAATACACGACCTCGCTTAGTTCGAGGGATGTAATATGTTTAGCATCGTGTACCAGAAATGTATCCAGGAAAACTATTATCGCTAACCAATAAGGGTTGAAGTTGAGCGCCCCTGCTTAAGCATGTAGGGATTTGAGTGAAAAAAAGTGAGTTACATGTTTAAAAAAAAAAGAGAGAGAATTACAAGAAAAGTTGAAGAATTTTTTGGAGCATCAAAGTTAAGTATGAAGTTCAAAGATCAAAGTTCTGAAAAAAAAAAAGTTGAAGATACCAAAAATCAAACAACAAGGTGGTGAATTCAAAGAAATTAAAGATCAAATGTCAAAGAAGTGAAGAATTCTAAAAGAGCTCCATAGTGGTATCATAAATTGTAATTGTCTAGATTATGTATGCTTGGGTAGCTCAACCAAAAATACATTGAGGTTAAGAGGTTTTCTGAGGATGGATTCGGAGGGATGCATCAAATGAGCATTGTTCGGAAAAAGTGGGCGAATGTTTATGAGGATTGTGAGTATTTGGAATATGGGGGGTTATTAGGAAAATTTTAGACACAAATGCATGCGTTGCGGTCTTGGCATAATGGATGGGTTCGATCGGAGTTGTCTTATGTAATATTAGTGTACTAAAATTCAGTTTTGCTTGGGGGCAAGCAAAAGTCAAGCGTGGGGTATTTTGATATGAGCATATTTAGTCATATAATTCATGCATTATCTTAATACTTTATGTTGTTGTTGTCTCATTTAATGAACAAAAGGTGTTTAATTAGTTTATAATTTCATTTTTCAGCAACAATTACATGCTCGGATAGAAAAGGAAGCGGAATTGGCGATTGGACGCTTGGATCTTGGATTTTGAAGAAAGAAGGATGTTGCTGGACAGCTTGACCCCTCGTCAGTGTTTTCTCCATATCTCATGAACCGTAACTCCGATTGACGAGATTCAAAATGTTCTGAAAAGTAGACACAATTTCGGACGACTTTCGTGTTTTGAGAAAATGGTGATTTGAAACGTACTCGGCGAGTTGTATCGAACTTTCACGATTCTGGACGTGCTGACTTGCCGTACACGGGTTTTAAGTGATGTACTCGGCGAGTAGGTCACCGGACTCGCCGAGTAGCCTCTGTTTTGTGAAAATCTATATAAAGGGACTTTCAGATCGATACCCTAGCATGGAGAGAAACCCTAGGAGGCTGAGAAACGATTGGAAGTGCTGCTAGGTCGTGAGGAACTGAAGAATCAACCCTACATTCAATTGTGAAGAGAATCAAGACAATTTTGGTTTATTCTTAGTAACTTTTTGAGTTGAATCATGTTTACATACTTTGATTTTGTTTTTGAGTTTATGTTTACTGCAATCATGAGCTAAAAACTTATTCTTCTGTTAGGGTAGACAATTTTGTGAACATGGATTGATTATTTGAGTAGGATTATTTTTAATTGGTAATTATGTTTTGTTAAGCTTGTTAAAGAACCTTATGTGTTGACAATAACTATTCTTCTGTTAATAAATTAGTAATTAAGTTGTATGAACATCTCTTAGTTATTAATTTCATATGATTTATTGTGACCACATAGTTGTATGTCTAGGAATAACGAATGTGAAACTAGAATTAACTAGAAGATAGGTAAGTTAATGTGTGAGATTGTTTGATGAACATCAGCAATAGGTTAATTGAAGGGTCAATTTAATTAACCATTACAAGTCTTACTTAACCCGAATCAATAATCTAGGAAACCCGTTAATTTAGACAACTGGCCATTGCTTGAGTTAATTTGTTTTCTAAGAATTAGGAATAGCGAACGTGAACCTAATTATCTTAATCGGTAGCCAATGAAGAATTAATCCGATACATTAAAATCATCCATGGGAACAAATGAGTCGTACCTAAACAGAAGTCCTCTTTACTATTGAATTTAGTTGGTAATTGATTGTTTTATTTGGTAGTTAGTTAATTTGTGTGTTGGTTATTCTAATTAAGTTCCTAGTCTTGTAAAACTAGAGAAAACCCCTTTTTGTTATTTGTTTTATTTAGATAATATTAGCATTTATTTTAATTGTTTACCATTCCCTATGTTCGATACCCTACTTGCTTGAACTATATTACTAACCGATAGGTACACTGCCTTTCGTGTGTTTATTTTGTGTCTAAGTTAGTAGGATTAAAACTAGTTCGTTTCACACACATCAAGTTTTTGGCGCCGTTGCCGGGGAACGGTTCAAATAGTTAACTTTATTTGCTAATTGTTATCGTTTTTATTTTATTGATTTTTTTATAGTATAATTTTAATTTTTATTTTTAATTTTATTATGTATTTTCCAAATCTCGATGCTTTTGATGCTTTTCTTGAGGATGTAGTACAGGAAATTGAGCAAGAAGATGAGGATTATGACTCGGATGAAGATTTGAAGAAATTTGATAGATGGTTAGATATCATCTTGTCTAACGATCAAGAACAATCTGAGTCACAAGAGCTAGATTTACAAGATGATGAATTTAATCCAGAAAGAGACTTGGAGGAGCTGCAAAGGTTGCTAGCAGAGAGGTCAGACGAAAAACAAGAACAAGGTGAATTCCAGGAACCAAGTTGTGGTTTGACCATTACCATTACATGGTCCCCTGTTCTTCCGGTTTGTGTTTCAAAGCATGGGGTGACGATTCCAACTTTGGAGAAAGTTCTGAAGCACGATCCATTTTTGAATAGTGTCCAACCGGTTCCAATCCTTGGCAGAATTCTTGGGTTTTATGTATTCAAGCTCGTTTGGCATATTTTAGAAGAAAAGAGCCAAATTTTACAAATTGGTCCACCAAAGAAAATATTTAATGCAACCGATGGATTGTCAATGAGTTTATTGGATGTTTATTAAGTTGGGAGTCTAGCTCAAGACTCGCACAAAAAGAAGCGCTTGCGGGAGGCAACCCGTCATTAGAGTTTTCTTTTCTTTTTCTTTCTAAACTTCTAGTGTTTAAGGATAATTTAGGATTTTTTTTATTTTAATGTTTTTTTTATTACATGGATTTGTTTTTGATCTTTTCAGTTTTGAGTGTAAGGATGCATGTGAGGGTCTAGAGTCAAGGCTGACGAAGCGAGAAATCGAGTCTAGGCGAGAGAGGAAACGAAGTTTTGAGTCAAGCTATGAGTCCAATTGATAGAAGGGTTATAGAGTGTTTATTCCCTGAAGAAAAATGAGGAATTATTAGTTTATATAACCCCTATACATCAGAAACGGACTTGGGCAGAATAAAAATTTTGTCACACAATGGTCTACTCGCCTAGTCCATGTGAAAATTCATGATTCTTCTGTCATTTACGCTTCAACTCGGCGAGTCTACATACTTACTCGACGAGTCGCTCATTCTTCTTACTTTTGAGCTGAATATTTGATGACATATGATATGGGCATTGGTTCTATTCTTTGAAGATCATTTTCCGAGCATTTCCAAGAGTTTTCCCTTATATTTGGAGCTTTTATAAAGACTGTACCACACGAGATGTTTAACACCCAAGGCATGGATGAGCTGTTCCCATGCCAAAGTCATCTGAAGATGGAGCTCAAAAGAAGAAAGATCACCGTCACAACTACTATCCTAGGGGAGTTTGTTCCAATTCCCTCTTTATTTTTATGTTTTCTTATTCATGCATAATATGCAATGGGGACATTGCATAAATTAAGTGTGGGGTAGGGGGTTGGTTAAATTAGTTAAAATTTTAGTTAAAATTCGAAAATCTTGAAATTTTAGTTAATTTTGAAAATTTTGCATTAAAATTGCTAGGGCTAATTTAGAAAATTTTGGTAAAGCAATTAGGGATCATCCTAGTATTATATTTGATGATTGCATGAAAACCCAAATGTTTAGTTGAGCCTATATACGTTCTAGTGCATTTGTGGCTTTCTTATTCCAGTGAAATCATGAGACAAACACACGACCTCGCTTAGTTCGAGGGATGTAATATGTTTAGCATCGTGTACCAGAAATGTAGCCAGGAAAACTATTATCGCTAACCAATAAGGGTTGAAGTTGAGCGCCCCTGCTTAAGCATGTAGGGATTTGAGTGAAAAAAAGTGAGTTACATGTTAAAAAAAAAGAGAGAGAATTACAAGAAAAGTTGAAGAATTTTTTGGAGCATCAAAGTTAAGTATGAAGTTCAAAGATCAAAGTTTTGAAAAAAAAAAGTTGAAGATACCAAAAATCAAACAACAAGGTGATGAATTCAAAGAAATTAAAGATCAAATGTCAAAGAAGTGAAGAATTCTAAAAGAGCTCCATAGTGGTATCATAAATTGTAATTTTCTAGATTATGTATGCTTGGGTTGCTCAACCAAAAATACATTGAGGTTAAGAGGTTTTCTGAGGATGGATTCGGAGGGATGCATAAAATGAGCATTGTTCGGAAAAAGTGGGCGAATGTTTATGAGGATTGTGAGTATTTGGAATATGGGGAGTTATTAGGAAAATTTTAGACACAAATGCATGCGTTGCGGTCTTGGCATAATGGATGGGTTCGATTGGAGTTGTCTTATGTAATATTAGTGTACTAAAATTCAGTTTTGCTTGGGGGCAAGCAAAAGTCAAGTGTGGGGTATTTTGATATGAGCATATTTAGTCATATAGTTCATGCATTATCTTAATACTTTATGTTGTTGTTGTCTCATTTAATGAACAAAAGGTGTTTAATTAGTTTATAATTTCATTTTTCAGCAACAATTACATGCTTGGATAGAAAAGGAAGCGGAATTGGCGATTGGAAGCTTGGATCTTGGATTTTGAAGAAAGAAGGATGTTGCTGGACAGCTTGACCCCTCGTCAGTGTTTTCTCCATATCTCATGAACCGTAACTCCGATTGACGAGATTCAAAATGTTCTGAAAAGTAGACACAATTTCGGACGACTTTCGTGTTTTGAGAAAATGCTGATTCGAAACGTACTCGGCGAGTAGGGTCGATTACTCGGCGAGTTGTATCGAACTTTCGCGATTCTGGACGCGCTGACTTGCCGTACACGGGTTTTAAGTGATGTACTCGGCGAGTAGGTCACCGGACTCGCCGAGTAGCCTCTGTTTTGTGAAAATCTATATAAAGGGACTTTCAGATCGATACCCTAGCATGGAGAGAAACCCTAGGAGGCTGAGAAACGATTGGAAGTGCTGCTAGGTCGTGAGGAACTGAAGAATCAACCCTACATTCAATTGTGAAGAGAATCAAGACAATTTTGGTTTATTCTTAGTAACTTTTTTATTTGAATCATGTTTACATACTTTGATTTTGTTTTTGAGTTTATGTTTACTGCAATCATGAGCTAAAAACTTATTCTTCTGTTAGGGTAGACAATTTTGTGAACATGGATTGATTATTTGAGTAGGATTATTTTTAATTGGTAATTATGTTTTGTTAAGCTTGTTAAAGAACCTTATGTGTTGACAATAACTATTCTTCTGTTAATAAATTAGTAATTAAGTTGTATGAACATCTCTTAGTTATTAATTTCATATGATTTATTGTGACCACATAGTTGTATGTCTAGGAATAACGAATGTGAAACTAGAATTAACTAGAAGATAGGTAAGTTAATGTGTGAGATTGTTTGATGAACATCAGCAATAGGTTAATTGAAGGGTCAATTTAATTATCCATTACAAGTCTTACTTAACCCGAATCAATAATCTAGGAAACCCGTTAATTTAGACAACTGGCCATTGCTTGAGTTAATTTGTTTTCTAAGAATTAGGAATAGCGAACGTGAACCTAATTATCTTAATCGGTAGCCAATGAAGAATTAATCCGATACATTAAAATCATCCATGGGAACAAATGAGTCGTACCTAAACAGAAGTCCTCTTTACTATTGAATTTAGTTGGTAATTAATTGTTTTAGTTGCTAGTTAGTTAATTTGTGTGTTGGTTATTCGAATTAAGTTCCTAGTCTTGTAAAACTAGAGAAAACCCCTTTTTGTTATTTGTTTTATTTAGATAATATTAGCATTTATTTTAATTGTTTACCGTTCCCTGTGTTCGATACCCTACTTGCTTGAACTATATTACTAATCGATAGGTACACTGCCTTTCGTGTGTTTATTTTGTGTCTAAGTTAGTAGGATTAAAACTAGTTCGTTTCACACACATCAAGTTTTTGGCGCCGTTACCGGGGAACGGTTCAAATAGTTCACTTTATTTGCTAATTGTTATCGTTTTTATTTTATTGATTTTTTTATAGTATAATTTTAATTTTTATTTTTAATTTTATTATGTATTTTCCAAATCTCGATGCTTTTGATGCTTTTCTTGAGGATGTAGTACAGGAAATTGAGCAAGAAGATGAGGATTATGACTCGGATGAAGATTTGAAGAAATTTGATAGATGGTTAGATATCATCTTGTCTAACGATCAAGAACAATCTGAGTCACAAGAGCTAGATTTACAAGATGATGAATTTAATCCAGAAACAGACATGGAGGAGCTGCAAAGGTTGCTAGCAGAGAGGTCATACGAAGAACAAGAACAAGCTGAATTGCAGGAACCAAGTTGTGGTTTGACCATTACCATTACATGGTCCCCTGTTCTTCCGGTTTGTGTTTCAAAGCATGGGGTGACGATTCCAACTTTGGACAACGTTCTGAAGCACGATCCATTTTTGATTAGTATCCAACCGGTTCCAATCCTTGTCAGAATTCTTGGGTTTTATGTATTCAAGCTCGTTTGGCATATTTTAGAAGAAAAGAGCCAAATTTTACAAATTGGTCCACCAAAGAAAATATTTAATGCAACGGATGGATTGGCAATGAGTTTATTGGAAGTTTATTAAGTTGGGAGTCTAGCTCAAGACTCGCACAAAAAGAAGCGCTTGCGGGAGGCAACCCGTCATTAGAGTTTTCTTTTCTTTTTCTTTCTAAACTTCTAGTGTTTAAGGATAATTTAGGATTTTTTTTTATTTTAATGTTTTTTTTATTACATGGATTTGTTTTTGATCTTTTCAGTTTGAGTGTAAGGATGCATGTGAGGGTCTAGAGTCAAGGCTGACGAAGCGAGAAATCGAGTCTAGGCGAGAGAGGAAACGAAGTTTTGAGTCAAGCTATGAGTCCAATTGATAGAAGGGTTATAGAGTGTTTATTCCCTGAAGAAAAATGAGGAATTATTAGTTTATATAACCCCTATACATCAGAAACGGACTTGGGCAGAATAAAAATTTTGTCACACAGTGGTCTACTCGGCGAGTGCATCTTATGGACTTGCCGAGTCCATGTGAAAATTCACGATTCTTCTGCCATTTACGCTTCAACTCGGCGAGTCTACATACTTACTCGACGAGTCGCTCATTCTTCTTACTTTTGAGCTGAAGATTTGATGACATATGATATGGGCATTGGTTCTATTATTTGAAGATCATTTTCCGAGCATTTCCAAGAGTTTTCCCTTATATTTGGAGCTTTTATAAAGACTATACCACACGAGATGTTTAACACCCAAGGCATGGATGAGCTGTTCCCATGCCAAAGTCATCTGAAGATGGAGCTCAAAAGAAGAAAGATCACCCTCACAACTACTATCCTAGGGGAGTTTGTTCCAATTCCCTCTTTATTTTTATGTTTTCTTATTCATGCATAATATGCAATGGGGACATTGCATAAATTAAGTGTGGGGTAGGGGGTTGGTTAAATTAGTTAAAATTTTAGTTAAAATTCGAAAATCTTGAAATTTTAGTTAATTTTGAAAAGTTTGCATTAAAATTGCTAGGGCTAATTTAGAAAATTTTGGTAAAGCAATTAGGGATCATCCTAGTATTATATTTGCTGATTGCATGAAAACCCAAATGTTTAGTGGAGCCTATATACGTTCTAGTGCATTTGTGGCTTCCTTATTCCAGTGAAATCATGAGACAAAAACACGACCTCGCTTAGTTCGAGGGATGTAATATGTTTAGCATCGTGTAACAGAAATGTATCCAGGAAAACTATTATCGATAACCAATAAGGGTTGAAGTTGAGCGCCCCTGCTTAAGCATGTAGGGATTTCAGTGAAAAAAAGTGAGTTACATGTTAAAAAAAAAAAGAGAGAGAGAATTACAAGAAAAGTTGAAGAATTTTTTGGAGCATCAAAGTTAAGTATGAAGTTCAAAGATCAAAGTTCTGAAAAAAAAAAAAAAAGTTGAAGATACCAAAAATCAAACAACAAGGTGGTGAATTCAAAGAAATTAAAGATCAAATGTCAAAGAAGTGAAGAATTCTAAAAGAGCTCCATAGTGGTATCATAAATTGTAATTGTCTAGATTATGTATGCTTGGGTTGCTCAACCAAAAATACATTGAGGTTAAGAGGTTTTCTGAGGATGGATTCGGAGGGATGCATAAAATGAGCATTGTTCGGAAAAAGTGGGCGAATGTTTATGAGGATTGTGAGTATTTGGAATATAGGGGGTTATTAGGAAAATTTTAGACACAAATGCATGCGTTGTGGTCTTGGCATAATGGATGGGTTCGATCGGAGTTGTCTTATGTAATATTAGTGTACTAAAATTCAGTTTTGCTTGGGGGCAAGCAAAAGTCAAGTGTGGGGTATTTTCATATGAGCATATTTAGTCATATAATTCATGCATTATCTTAATACTTTATGTTGTTGTTGTCTCATTTAATGAACAAAAGGTGTTTAATTAGTTTATTATTTCATTTTTCAGCAACAATTACATGCTCGGATAGAAAAGGAAGCGGAATTGGCGATTGGACGCTTGGATCTTGTATTTTGAAGAAAGAAGGATGTTGCTGGACAGCTTGACCCCTCGTCAGTGTTTTCTCCATATGTCATGAACTGTAACTCCGATTGACGAGATTCAAAATGTTCTGAAAAGTAGACACAATTTCGGACGACTTTCGTGTTTTGAGAAAATGCTGATTCGAAACGTACTCGGCGAGTAGGGTCGATTACTCGGCGAGTTGTATCGAACTTTCGCGATTCTGGACGCCCTGACTTGCCGTACACGGGTTTTAAGTGATGTACTCGGCGAGTAGGTCACCAAACTCGCCGAGTAGCCTCTGTTTTGTGAAAATCTATATAAAGGGACTTTCAGATCGATACCCTAGCATGGAGAGAAACCCTAGGAGGCTGAGAAACGATTGGAAGTGCTGCTAGGTCGTGAGGAACTGAAGAATCAACCCTACATTCAATTGTGAAGAGAATCAAGACAATTTTGGTTTATTCTTAGTAACTTTTGTATTTGAATCATGTTTACATACTTTGATTTTGTTTTTGAGTTTATGTTTACTGCAATCATGAGCTAAAAACTTATTCTTCTGTTAGGGTAGACAATTTTGTGAACATGGATTGATTATTTGAGTAGGATTATTTTTAATTGGTAATTATGTTTTGTTAAGCTTGTTAAAGAACCTTATGTGTTGACAATAACTATTCTTCTATTAATAAATTAGTAATTAAGTTGTATGAACATCTCTTAGTTATTAATTTCATATGATTTATTGTGACCACATAGTTGTATGTCTAGGAATAACGAATGTGAAACTAGAATTAACTAGAAGATAGGTAAGTTAATGTGTGAGATTGTTTGATGAACATCAGCAATAGGTTAATTGAAGGGTCAATTTAATTATCCATTACAAGTCTTACTTAACCCGAATCAATAATCTAGGAAACCCGTTAATTTAAACAACTGGCCATTGCTTGAGTTAATTTGTTTTCTAAGAATTAGGAATAGCGAACGTGAACCTAATTATCTTAATCGGTAGCCAATGAAGAATTAATCCGATACATTAAAATCATCCATGGGAACAAATGAGTCGTACCTAAACAGAAGTCCTCTTTACTATTGAATTTAGTTGGTAATTAATTGTTTTAGTTGCTAGTTAGTTAATTTGTGTGTTGGTTATTCTAATTAAGTTCCTAGTCTTGTAAACCTAGAGAAAACCCCTTTTTGTTATTTGTTTTATTTAGATAATATTAGCATTTATTTTAATTGTTTACCGTTCCCTGTGTTCGATACCCTACTTGCTTGAACTATATTACTAATCGATAGGTACACTGCCTTTCGTGTGTTTATTTTGTGTCTAAGTTAGTAGGATTAAAACTAGTTCGTTTCACACACATCAAGTTTTTGGCGCCGTTACCGGGGAACGGTTCAAATAGTTAACTTTATTTGCTAATTGTTATCGTTTTTATTTTATTGATTTTTTTATAGTATAATTTTAATTTTTATTTTTAATTTTATTATGTATTTTCCAAATCTCGATGCTTTTGATGCTTTTCTTGAGGATGTAGTACAGGAAATTGAGCAAGAAGATGAGGATTATGACTCGGATGAAGATTTGAAGAAATTTGATAGATGGTTAGATATCATCTTGTCTAACGATCATGAACAATCTGAGTCACAAGAGCTAGATTTACAAGATGATGAATTTAATCCAGAAACAGACATGGAGGAGCTGCAAAGGTTGCTAGCAGAGAGGTCATACGAAGAACAAGAACAAGCTGAATTGCAGGAACCAAGTTGTGGTTTGACCATTACCATTACATGGTCCCCTGTTCTTCCGGTTTGTGTTTCAAAGCATGGGGTGACGATTCCAACTTTGGACAACGTTCTGAAGCACGATCCATTTTTGATTAGTATCCAACCGGTTCCAATCCTTGTCAGAATTCTTGGGTTTTATGTATTCAAGCTCGTTTGGCATATTTTAGAAGAAAAGAGCCAAATTTTACAAATTGGTCCACCAAAGAAAATATTTAATGCAACGGATGGATTGGCAATGAGTTTATTGGAAGTTTATTAAGTTGGGAGTCTAGCTCAAGACTCGCACAAAAAGAAGCGCTTGCGGGAGGCAACCCGTCATTAGAGTTTTCTTTTCTTTTTCTTTCTAAACTTCTAGTGTTTAAGGATAATTTAGGATTTTTTTTTATTTTAATGTTTTTTTTATTACATGGATTTGTTTTTGATCTTTTCAGTTTGAGTGTAAGGATGCATGTGAGGGTCTAGAGTCAAGGCTGACGAAGCGAGAAATCGAGTCTAGGCGAGAGAGGAAACGAAGTTTTGAGTCAAGCTATGAGTCCAATTGATAGAAGGGTTATAGAGTGTTTATTCCCTGAAGAAAAATGAGGAATTATTAGTTTATATAACCCCTATACATCAGAAACGGACTTGGGCAGAATAAAAATTTTGTCACACAGTGGTCTACTCGGCGAGTGCATCTTATGGACTTGCCGAGTCCATGTGAAAATTCACGATTCTTCTGCCATTTACGCTTCAACTCGGCGAGTCTACATACTTACTCGACGAGTCGCTCATTCTTCTTACTTTTGAGCTGAAGATTTGATGACATATGATATGGGCATTGGTTCTATTATTTGAAGATCATTTTCCGAGCATTTCCAAGAGTTTTCCCTTATATTTGGAGCTTTTATAAAGACTATACCACACGAGATGTTTAACACCCAAGGCATGGATGAGCTGTTCCCATGCCAAAGTCATCTGAAGATGGAGCTCAAAAGAAGAAAGATCACCCTCACAACTACTATCCTAGGGGAGTTTGTTCCAATTCCCTCTTTATTTTTATGTTTTCTTATTCATGCATAATATGCAATGGGGACATTGCATAAATTAAGTGTGGGGTAGGGGGTTGGTTAAATTAGTTAAAATTTTAGTTAAAATTCGAAAATCTTGAAATTTTAGTTAATTTTGAAAAGTTTGCATTAAAATTGCTAGGGCTAATTTAGAAAATTTTGGTAAAGCAATTAGGGATCATCCTAGTATTATATTTGCTGATTGCATGAAAACCCAAATGTTTAGTGGAGCCTATATACGTTCTAGTGCATTTGTGGCTTCCTTATTCCAGTGAAATCATGAGACAAAAACACGACCTCGCTTAGTTCGAGGGATGTAATATGTTTAGCATCGTGTAACAGAAATGTATCCAGGAAAACTATTATCGATAACCAATAAGGGTTGAAGTTGAGCGCCCCTGCTTAAGCATGTAGGGATTTCAGTGAAAAAAAGTGAGTTACATGTTAAAAAAAAAAAAGAGAGAGAGAATTACAAGAAAAGTTGAAGAATTTTTTGGAGCATCAAAGTTAAGTATGAAGTTCAAAGATCAAAGTTCTGAAAAAAAAAAAAAAGTTGAAGATACCAAAAATCAAACAACAAGGTGGTGAATTCAAAGAAATTAAAGATCAAATGTCAAAGAAGTGAAGAATTCTAAAAGAGCTCCATAGTGGTATCATAAATTGTAATTGTCTAGATTATGTATGCTTGGGTTGCTCAACCAAAAATACATTGAGGTTAAGAGGTTTTCTGAGGATGGATTCGGAGGGATGCATAAAATGAGCATTGTTCGGAAAAAGTGGGCGAATGTTTATGAGGATTGTGAGTATTTGGAATATGGGGGGTTATTAGGAAAATTTTAGACACAAATGCATGCGTTGTGGTCTTGGCATAATGGATGGGTTCGATCGGAGTTGTCTTATGTAATATTAGTGTACTAAAATTCAGTTTTGCTTGGGGGCAAGCAAAAGTCAAGTGTGGGGTATTTTCATATGAGCATATTTAGTCATATAATTCATGCATTATCTTAATACTTTATGTTGTTGTTGTCTCATTTAATGAACAAAAGGTGTTTAATTAGTTTATTATTTCATTTTTCAGCAACAATTACATGCTCGGATAGAAAAGGAAGCGGAATTGGCGATTGGACGCTTGGATCTTGTATTTTGAAGAAAGAAGGATGTTGCTGGACAGCTTGACCCCTCGTCAGTGTTTTCTCCATATGTCATGAACTGTAACTCCGATTGACGAGATTCAAAATGTTCTGAAAAGTAGACACAATTTCGGACGACTTTCGTGTTTTGAGAAAATGCTGATTCGAAACGTACTCGGCGAGTAGGGTCGATTACTCGGCGAGTTGTATCGAACTTTCGCGATTCTGGACGCCCTGACTTGCCGTACACGGGTTTTAAGTGATGTACTCGGCGAGTAGGTCACCAAACTCGCCGAGTAGCCTCTGTTTTGTGAAAATCTATATAAAGGGACTTTCAGATCGATACCCTAGCATGGAGAGAAACCCTAGGAGGCTGAGAAACGATTGGAAGTGCTGCTAGGTCGTGAGGAACTGAAGAATCAACCCTACATTCAATTGTGAAGAGAATCAAGACAATTTTGGTTTATTCTTAGTAACTTTTGTATTTGAATCATGTTTACATACTTTGATTTTGTTTTTGAGTTTATGTTTACTGCAATCATGAGCTAAAAACTTATTCTTCTGTTAGGGTAGACAATTTTGTGAACATGGATTGATTATTTGAGTAGGATTATTTTTAATTGGTAATTATGTTTTGTTAAGCTTGTTAAAGAACCTTATGTGTTGACAATAACTATTCTTCTATTAATAAATTAGTAATTAAGTTGTATGAACATCTCTTAGTTATTAATTTCATATGATTTATTGTGACCACATAGTTGTATGTCTAGGAATAACGAATGTGAAACTAGAATTAACTAGAAGATAGGTAAGTTAATGTGTGAGATTGTTTGATGAACATCAGCAATAGGTTAATTGAAGGGTCAATTTAATTATCCATTACAAGTCTTACTTAACCCGAATCAATAATCTAGGAAACCCGTTAATTTAAACAACTGGCCATTGCTTGAGTTAATTTGTTTTCTAAGAATTAGGAATAGCGAACGTGAACCTAATTATCTTAATCGGTAGCCAATGAAGAATTAATCCGATACATTAAAATCATCCATGGGAACAAATGAGTCGTACCTAAACAGAAGTCCTCTTTACTATTGAATTTAGTTGGTAATTAATTGTTTTAGTTGCTAGTTAGTTAATTTGTGTGTTGGTTATTCTAATTAAGTTCCTAGTCTTGTAAACCTAGAGAAAACCCCTTTTTGTTATTTGTTTTATTTAGATAATATTAGCATTTATTTTAATTGTTTACCGTTCCCTGTGTTCGATACCCTACTTGCTTGAACTATATTACTAATCGATAGGTACACTGCCTTTCGTGTGTTTATTTTGTGTCTAAGTTAGTAGGATTAAAACTAGTTCGTTTCACACACATCAAGTTTTTGGCGCCGTTACCGGGGAACGGTTCAAATAGTTAACTTTATTTGCTAATTGTTATCGTTTTTATTTTATTGATTTTTTTTATAGTATAATTTTAATTTTTATTTTTAATTTTATTATGTATTTTCCAAATCTCGATGCTTTTGATGCTTTTCTTGAGGATGTAGTACAGGAAATTGAGCAAGAACATGAGGATTATGACTCGGATGAAGATTTGAAGAAATTTGATAGATGGTTAGATATCATCTTGTCTAACGATCAAGAACAATCTGAGTCACAAGAGCTAGATTTACAAGATGATGAATTTAATCCAGAAAGAGACTTGGAGGAGCTGCAAAGGTTGCTAGCAGAGAGGTCAGACGAAGAACAAGAACAAGCTGAATTGCAGGAACCAAGTTGTGGTTTGACCATTACCATTACATGGTCCCCTGTTCTTCCGGTTTGTGTTTCAAAGCATGGGGTGACGATTCCAACTTTGGAGAAAGTTCTGAAGCACGATCCATTTTTGATTAGTATCCAACCGGTTCCAATCCTTGGCAGAATTCTTGGGTTTTATGTATTCAAGCTCGTTTGGCATATTTTAGAAGAAAAGAGCCAAATTTTACAAATTGGTCCACCAAAGAAAATATTTAATGCAACAGATGGATTGGCAATGAGTTTATTGGAAGTTTATTAAGTTGGGAGTCTAGCTCAAGACTCGCACAAAAAGAAGCGCTTGCGGGAGGCAACCCGTCATTAGAGTTTTCTTTTCTTTTTCTTTCTAAACTTCTAGTGTTTAAGGATAATTTAGGTTTTTTTTTATTTTAATGTTTTTTTTATTACATGGATTTGTTTTTGATCTTTTCAGTTTTGAGTGTAAGGATGCACGTGAGGGTCTAGAGTCAAGGCTGACGAAGCGAGAAATCGAGTCTAGGCGAGAGAGGAAACGAAGTTTTGAGTCAAGCTATGAGTCCAATTGATAGAAGGGTTATAGAGTGTTTATTCCCTGAAGAAAAATGAGGAATTATTAGTTTATATAACCCCTATACATCAGAAACGGACTTGGGCAGAATAAAAATTTTGTCACACAGTGGTCTACTCGCCGAGTCCATGTGAAAATTCATGATTCTTCTGTCATTTACGCTTCAACTCGGCGAGTCTACATACTTACTCGACGAGTCGCTCATTCTTCTTACTTTTGAGCTGAAGATTTGATGACATATGATATGGGCATTGGTTCTATTCTTTGAAGATCATTTTCCGAGCATTTCCAAGAGTTTTCCCTTATATTTGGAGCTTTTATAAAGACTGTACCACACGATATGTTTAACACCCAAGGCATGGATGAGCTGTTCCCATGCCAAAGTCATCTGAAGATGGAGCTCAAAAGAAGAAAGATCACCCTCACAACTACTATCCTAGGGGAGTTTGTTCCAATTCCCTCTTTATTTTTATGTTTTCTTATTCATGCATAATATGCAATGGGGACATTGCATAAATTAAGTGTGGGGTAGGGGGTTGGTTAAATTAGTTAAAATTTTAGTTAAAATTCGAAAATCTTGAAATTTTAGTTAATTTTGAAAATTTTGCATTAAAATTGCTAGGGCTAATTTAGAAAATTTTGGTAAAGCAATTAGGGATCATCCTAGTATTATATTTGATGATTGCATGAAAACCCAAATGTTTAGTTGAGCCTATATACGTTCTAGTGCATTTGTGGCTTCCTTATTCCAGTGAAATCATGAGACAAACACACGACCTCGCTTAGTTCGAGGGATGTAATATGTTTAGCATCGTGTACCAGAAATGTATCCAGGAAAACTATTATCGCTAACCAATAAGGGTTGAAGTTGAGCGCCCCTGCTTAAGCATGTAGGGATTTGAGTGAAAAAAAGTGAGTTACATGTTAAAAAAAAAAAAGAGAGAATTACAAGAAAAGTTGAAGAATTTTTTGGAGCATCAAAGTTAAGTATGAAGTTCAAAGATCAAAGTTTTGAAAAAAAAAACTTGAAGATACCAAAAATCAAACAACAAGGTGGTGAATTCAAAGAAATTAAAGATCAAATGTCAAAGAAGTGAAGAATTCTAAAAGAGCTCCATAGTGGTATCATAAATTGTAATTGTCTAGATTATGTATGCTTGGGTTGCTCAACCAAAAATACATTGAGGTTAAGAGGTTTTCTGAGGATGGATTCGGAGGGATGCATCAAATGAGCATTGTTCGGAAAAAGTGGGCGAATGTTTATGAGGATTGTGAGTATTTGGAATATGGGGGGTTATTAGGAAAATTTTAGACACAAATGCATGCGTTGCGGTCTTGGCATAATGGATGGGTTCGATCGGAGTTGTCTTATGTAATATTAGTGTACTAAAATTCAGTTTTGCTTGGGGGCAAGCAAAAGTCAAGTGTGGGGTATTTTGATATGAGCATATTTAGTCATATAATTCATGCATTATCTTAATACTTTATGTTGTTGTTGTCTCATTTAATGAACAAAAGGTGTTTAATTACTTTATAATTTCATTTTTCAGCAACAATTACATGCTCGGATAGAAAAGGAAGCGGAATTGGCGATTGGACGCTTGGATCTTGGATTTTGAAGAAAGAAGGATGTTGCTGGACAGCTTGACCCCTCGTCAGTGATTTCTCCATATCTCATTAACCGTAACTCCGATTGACGAGATTCAAAATGTTCTGAAAAGTAGACACAGTTTCGGACGACTTTCGTGTTTTGAGAAAATGCTGATTCGAAACGTACTCGGTGAGTAGGGTCGATTACTCGGCGAGTTGTATCGAACTTTCGCGATTCTGGACGCGCTGACTTGCCGTACATGGGTTTTAAGTGATGTACTCGGCGAGTAGGTCACCGGACTCGCCGAGTAGCCTCTGTTTTGTGAAAATATATATATAAAGGGACTTTCAGATCGATACCCTAGCATGGAGAGAAACCCTAGGAGGCTGAGAAACGATTGGAAGTGCTGCTAGGTCGTGAGGAACTGAAGAATCAACCCTACATTCAATTGTGAAGAGAATCAAGACAATTTTGGTTTATTCTTAGTAACTTTTTGATTTGAATCATGTTTACATACTTTGATTTTGTTTTTGAGTTTATGTTTACTGCAATCATGAGCTAAAAACTTATTCTTCTGTTAGGGTAGACAATTTTGTGAACATGGATTGATTATTTGAGTAGGATTATTTTTAATTGGTAATTATGTTTTGTTAAGCTTGTTAAAGAACCTTATCTGTTGACAATAACTATTCTTCTGTTAATAAATTAGTAATTAAGTTGTATGAACATCTCTTAGTTATTAATTTCATATGATTTATTGTGACCACATAGTTGTATGTCTAGGAATAACGAATGTGAAACTAGAATTAACTAGAAGATAGGTAAGTTAATGTGTGAGATTGTTTGATGAACATCAGCAATAGGTTAATTGAAGGGTCAATTTAATTATCCATTTCAAGTCTTACTTAACCCGAATCAATAATCTAGGAAACCCGTTAATTTAGACAACTAGCCATTGATTGAGTTAATTTGTTTTCTAAGAATTAGGAATAGCGAACGTGAACCTAATTATCTTAATCGGTAGCCAATGAAGAATTAATCCGATACATTAAAATCATCCATGGGAACAAATGAGTCGTACCTAAACAGAAGTCCTCTTTACTATTGAATTTAGTTGGTAATTAATTGTTTTAGTTGCTAGTTAGTTAATTTGTGTGTTGGTTATTCTAATTAAGTTCCTAGTCTTGTAAAACTAGAGAAAACCCCTTTTTGTTATTTGTTTTATTTAGATAATATTAGCATTTATTTTAATTGCTTACCGTTCCCTGTGTTCGATACCCTACTTGCTTGAACTATATTACTAATCGATAGGTACACTGCCTTTCGTGTGTTTATTTTGTGTCTAAGTTAGTAGGATTAAAACTAGTTCGTTTCACACACATCAAGTTTTTGGCGCCGTTGCCGGGGAACGGTTCAAATAGTTAACTTTATTTGCTAATTGTTATCGTTTTTATTTTATTGATTTTTTTATAGTATAATTTTAATTTTTATTTTTAATTTTATTATGTATTTTCCAAATCTCGATGCTTTTGATGCTTTTCTTGAGGATGTAGTACAGGAAATTGAGCAAGAAGATGAGGATTATGACTCGGATGAAGATTTGAAGAAATTTGATAGATGGTTAGATATCATCTTGTCTAACGATCATGAACAATCTGAGTCACAAGAGCTAGATTTACAAGATGATGAATTTAATCCAGAAAGAGACTTGGAGGAGCTGCAAAGGTTGCTAGCAGAGAGGTCAGACGATGAACAAGAACAAGCTGAATTGCAGGAACCAAGTTGTGGTTTGACCATTACCATTACATGGTCCCCTGTTCTTCCGGTTTGTGTTTCAAAGCATGGGGTGACGATTCCAACTTTGGAGAAAGTTCAGAAGCACGATCCATTTTTGATTAGTATCCAACTGGTTCCAATCCATGTCAGAATTCTTGGGTTTTATGTATTCAAGCTCGTTTGGCATATTTTAGAAGAAAAGAGCCAAATTTTACAAATTGGTCCACCAAAGAAAATATTTAATGCAACGGATGGATTGGCAATGAGTTTATTGGAAGTTTATTAAGTTGGGAGTCCAGCTCAAGACTCGCACAAAAAGAAGCGCTTGCGGGAGGCAACCCGTCATTAGAGTTTTCTTTTCTTTTTCTTTCTAAACTTCTAGTGTTTAAGGATAATTTAGGATTTTTTTTATTTTAATGTTTTTTTTATTACATGGATTTGTTTTTGATCTTTTCAGTTTGAGTGTAAGGATGCATGTGAGGGTCTAGAGTCAAGGCTGACGAAGCGAGAAATCGAGTCTAGGCGAGAGAGGAAACGAAGTTTTGAGTCAAGCTATGAGTCCAATTGATAGAAGGGTTATAGAGTGTTTATTCCCTGAAGAAAAATGAGGAATTATTAGTTTATATAACCCCTATACATCAGAAACGGACTTGGGCAGAATAAAATTTTTGTCACACAGTGGTCTACTCGCCGAGTGCATCTTATGGACTCGCCGAGTCCATGTGAAAATTCACGATTCTTCTGCCATTTACGCTTCAACTCGGCGAGTCTACATACTTACTCGACGAGTCGCTCATTCTTCTTACTTTTGAGCTGAAGATTTGATGACATATGATATGGGCATTGGTTCTATTCTTTGAAGATCATTTTCCGAGCATTTCCAAGAGTTTTCCCTTATATTTGGAGCTTTTATAAAGACTGTACCACACGAGATGTTTAACACCCAAGGCATGGATGAGCTGTTCCCATGCCAAAGTCATCTGAAGATGGAGCTCAAAAGAAGAAAGATCACCCTCACAACTACTATCCTAGGGGAGTTTGTTCCAATTCCCTCTTTATTTTTATGTTTTCTTATTCATGCATAATATGCAATGGGGACATTGCATAAATTAAGTGTGGGGTAGGGGGTTGGTTAAATTAGTTAAAATTTTAGTTAAAATTCGAAAATCTTGAAATTTTAGTTAATTTTGAAAATTTTGCATTAAAATTGCTAGGGCTAATTTAGAAAATTTTGGTAAAGCAATTAGGGATCATCCTAGTATTATATTTGATGATTGCATGAAAACCCAAATGTTTAGTTGAGCCTATATACGTTCTAGTGCATTTGTGGCTTCCTTATTCCAGTGAAATCATGAGACAAAAACACGACCTCGCTTAGTTCGAGGGATGTAATATGTTTAGCATCGTGTACCAGAAATGTATCCAGGAAAACTATTATCGCTAACCAATAAGGGTTGAAGTTGAGCGCCCCTGCTTAAGCATGTAGGGATTTCAGTGAAAAAAAGTGAGTTACATGTTAAAAAAAAAAAGAGAGAGAATTACAAGAAAAGTTGAAGAATTTTTTGGAGCATCAAAGTTAAGTATGAAGTTCAAAGATCAAAGTTTTGAAAAAAAAAAGTTGAAGATACCAAAAATCAAACAACAAGGTGGTGAATTCAAAGAAATTAAAGATCAAATGTCAAAGAAGTGAAGAATTCTAAAAGAGCTCCATAGTGGTATCATAAATTGTAATTTTCTAGATTATGTATGCTTGGGTTGCTCAACTAAAAATACATTGAGGTTAAGAGGTTTTCTGAGGATGGATTCGGAGGGATGCATAAAATGAGCATTGTTCGGAAAAAGTGGGTGAATGTTTATGAGGATTGTGAGTATTTGGAATATGGGGGGTTATTAGGAAAATTTTAGACACAAATGCATGCGTTGCGGTCTTGGCATAATGGATGGGTTCGATTGGAGTTGTCTTATGTAATATTAGTGTACTAAAATTCAGTTTTGCTTGGGGGCAAGCAAAAGTCAAGTGTGGGGTATTTTGATATGAGCATATTTAGTCATATAATTCATGCATTATCTTAATACTTTATGTTGTTGTTGTCTCATTTAATGAACAAAAGGTGTTGAATTAGTTTATAATTTCATTTTTCAGCAACAATTACATGCTCGGATAGAAAAGGAAGCGGAATTGGCGATTGGACGCTTGGATCTTGGATTTTGAAGAAAGAAGGATGTTGCTGGACAGCTTGACCCCTCGTCAGTGTTTTCTCCATATCTCATGAACCGTAACTCCGATTGACGAGATTCAAAATGTTCTGAAAAGTAGACACAATTTCGGACGACTTTCGTGTTTTGAGAAAATGCTGATTCGAAACGTACTCGGCGAGTAGGGTCGATTACTCGGCGAGTTGTATCGAACTTTCGCGATTCTGGACGCGCTGACTTGCCGTACACGGGTTTTAAGTGATGTACTCGGCGAGTAGGTCACCGGACTCGCCGAGTAGCCTCTGTTTTGTGAAAATCTATATAAAGGGACTTTCAGATCGATACCCTAGCATGGAGAGAAACCCTAGGAGGCTGAGAAACGATTGGAAGTGCTGCTAGGTCGTGAGGAACTGAAGAATCAACCCTACATTCAATTGTTAAGAGAATCAAGACAATTTTGGTTTATTCTTAGTAACTTTTTGATTTGAATCATGTTTACATACTTTGATTTTGTTTTTGAGTTTATGTTTACTGCAATCATGAGCTAAAAACTTATTCTTCTGTTAGGGTAGACAATTTTGTGAACATGGATTGATTATTTGAGTAGGATTATTTTTAATTGGTAATTATGTTTTGTTAAGCTTGTTAAAGAACCTTATGTGTTGACAATAACTATTCTTCTGTTAATAAATTAGTAATTAAGTTGTATGAACATCTCTTAGTTATTAATTTCATATGATTTATTGTGACCACATAGTTGTATGTCTAGGAATAACGAATGTGAAACTAGAATTAACTAGAAGATAGGTAAGTTAATGTGTGAGATTGTTTGATGAACATCAGCAATAGGTTAATTGAAGGGTCAATTTAATTATCCATTTCAAGTCTTACTTAACCCGAATCAATAATCTAGGAAACCCGTTAATTTAGACAACTAGCCATTGCTTGAGTTAATTTGTTTTCTAAGAATTAGGAATAGCGAACGTGAACCTAATTATCTTAATCGGTAGCCAATGAAGAATTAATCCGATACATTAAAATCATCCATGGGAACAAATGAGTCGTACCTAAACAGAAGTCCTCTTTACTATTGAATTTAGTTGGTAATTAATTGTTTTAGTTGCTAGTTAGTTAATTTGTGTGTTGGTTATTCTAATTAAGTTCCTAGTCTTGTAAAACTAGAGAAAACCCCTTTTTGTTATTTGTTTTATTTAGATAATATTAGCATTTATTTTAATTGCTTACCGTTCCCTGTGTTCGATACCCTACTTGCTTGAACTATATTACTAATCGATAGGTACACTGCCTTTCGTGTGTTTATTTTGTGTCTAAGTTAGTAGGATTAAAACTAGTTCGTTTCACACACATCAAGTTTTTGGCGCCGTTGCCGGGGAACGGTTCAAATAGTTAACTTTATTTGCTAATTGTTATCGTTTTTATTTTATTGATTTTTTTATAGTATAATTTTAATTTTTATTTTTAATTTTATTATGTATTTTCCAAATCTCGATGCTTTTGATGCTTTTCTTGAGGATGTAGTACAGGAAATTGAGCAAGAAGATGAGGATTATGACTCGGATGAAGATTTGAAGAAATTTGATAGATGGTTAGATATCATCTTGTCTAACGATCATGAACAATCTGAGTCACAAGAGCTAGATTTACAAGATGATGAATTTAATCCAGAAAGAGACTTGGAGGAGCTGCAAAGGTTGCTAGCAGAGAGGTCAGACGATGAACAAGAACAAGCTGAATTGCAGGAACCAAGTTGTGGTTTGACCATTACCATTACATGGTCCCCTGTTCTTCCGGTTTGTGTTTCAAAGCATGGGGTGACGATTCCAACTTTGGAGAAAGTTCTGAAGCACGATCCATTTTTGATTAGTATCCAACCGGTTCCAATCCTTGTCAGAATTCTTGGGTTTTATGTATTCAAGCTCGTTTGGCATATTTTAGAAGAAAAGAGCCAAATTTTACAAATTGGTCCACCAAAGAAAATATTTAATGCAACGGATGGATTGGCAATGAGTTTATTGGAAGTTTATTAAGTTGGGAGTCCAGCTCAAGACTCGCACAAAAAGAAGCGCTTGCGGGAGGCAACCCGTCATTAGAGTTTTCTTTTCTTTTTCTTTCTAAACTTCTAGTGTTTAAGGATAATTTAGGATTCTTTTTATTTTAATGTTTTTTTTATTACATGGATTTGTTTTTGATCTTTTCAGTTTGAGTGCAAGGATGCATGTGAGGATCTAGAGTCAAGGCTGACGAAGCGAGAAATCGAGTCTAGGCGAGAGAGGAAACGGAGTTTTGAGTCAAGCTATGAGTCCAATTGATAGAAGGGTTATAGAGTGTTTATTCCCTGAAGAAAATTGAGGAATTATTAGTTTATATAACCCCTATACATCAGAAACGGACTTGGGCAGAATAAAATTTTTGTCACACAGTGGTCTACTCGCCGAGTGCATCTTATGGACTCGCCGAGTCCATGTGAAAATTCACGATTCTTCTGCCATTTACGCTTCAACTCGGCGAGTCTACATACTTACTCGACGAGTCGCTCATTCTTCTTACTTTTGAGCTGAAGATTTGATGACATATGATATGGGCATTGGTTCTATTCTTTGAAGATCATTTTCCGAGCATTTCCAAGAGTTTTCCCTTATATTTGGAGCTTTTATAAAGACTGTACCACACGAGATGTTTAACACCCAAGGCATGGATGAGCTGTTCCCATGCCAAAGTCATCTGAAGATGGAGCTCAAAAGAAGAAAGATCACCCTCACAACTACTATCCTAGGGGAGTTTGTTCCAATTCCCTCTTTATTTTTATGTTTTCTTATTCATGCATAATATGCAATGGGGACATTGCATAAATTAAGTGTGGGGTAGGGGGTTGGTTAAATTAGTTAAAATTTTAGTTAAAATTCGAAAATCTTGAAATTTTAGTTAATTTTGAAAATTTTGCATTAAAATTGCTAGGGCTAATTTAGAAAATTTTGGTAAAGCAATTAGGGATCATCCTAGTATTATATTTGATGATTGCATGAAAACCCAAATGTTTAGTTGAGCCTATATACGTTCTAGTGCATTTGTGGCTTCCTTATTCCAGTGAAATCATGAGACAAAAACACGACCTCGCTTAGTTCGAGGGATGTAATATGTTTAGCATCGTGTACCAGAAATGTATCCAGGAAAACTATTATCGCTAACCAATAAGGGTTGAAGTTGAGCGCCCCTGCTTAAGCATGTAGGGATTTGAGTGAAAAAAAGTGAGTTACATGTTAAAAAAAAAAGAGAGAGAGAGAGAATTACAAGAAAAGTTGAAGAATTTTTTGGAGCGTCAAAGTTAAGTATGAAGTTCAAACATCAAAGTTCTGAAAAAAAAAAAAGTTGAAGATACCAAAAATCAAACAACAAGGTGGTGAATTCAAAAAAATTAAAGATCAAATGTCAAAGAAGTGAAGAATTCTAAAAGAGCTCCATAGTGGTATCATAAATTGTAATTGTCTAGATTATGTATGCTTGGGTTGCTCAACCAAAAATACATTGAGGTGAAGAGGTTTTCTGAGGATGGATTCGGAGGGATGCATAAAATGAGCATAGTTCGGAAAAAGTGGGCGAATGTTTATGAGGATTGTGAGTATTTGGAATATGGGGGGTTATTAGGAAAATTTTAGACACAAATGCATGCGTTGCGGTCTTGGTATAATGGATGGGTTCGATCGGAGTTGTCTTATGTAATATTTGTGTACTAAAATTCAGTTTTGCTTGGGGGCAAGCAAAAGTCAAGTGTGGGGTATTTTGATATGAGCATATTTAGTCATATAATTCATGCATTATCTTAATACTTTATGTTGTTGTTGTCTCATTTAATGAACAAAAGGTGTTGAATTAGTTTATAATTTCATTTTTCAGCAACAATTACATGCTCGGATAGAAAAGGAAGCGGAATTGGCGATTGGACGCTTGGATCTTGGATTTTGAAGAAAGAAGGATGTTGCTGGACAGCTTGACCCCTCGTCAGTGTTTTCTCCATATCTCATGAACCGTAACTCCGATTGACGAGATTCAAAATGTTCTGAAAAGTAGACACAATTTCGGACGACTTTCGTGTTTTGAGAAAATGCTGATTCGAAACGTACTCGGCGAGTAGGGTCGATTACTCGGCGAGTTGTATCGAACTTTCGCGATTCTGGACGCGCTGACTTGCCGTACACGGGTTTTAAGTGATGTACTCGGCGAGTAGGTCACCGGACTCGCCGAGTAGCCTCTGTTTTGTGAAAATCTATATAAAGGGACTTTCAGATCGATACCCTAGCATGGAGAGAAACCCTAGGAGGCTGAGAAACGATTGGAAGTGCTGCTAGGTCGTGAGGAACTGAAGAATCAACCCTACATTCAATTGTTAAGAGAATCAAGACAATTTTGGTTTATTCTTAGTAACTTTTTGATTTGAATCATGTTTACATACTTTGATTTTGTTTTTGAGTTTATGTTTACTGCAATCATGAGCTAAAAACTTATTCTTCTGTTAGGGTAGACAATTTTGTGAACATGGATTGATTATTTGAGTAGGATTATTTTTAATTGGTAATTATGTTTTGTTAAGCTTGTTAAAGAACCTTATGTGTTGACAATAACTATTCTTCTGTTAATAAATTAGTAATTAAGTTGTATGAACATCTCTTAGTTATTAATTTCATATGATTTATTGTGACCACATAGTTGTATGTCTAGGAATAACGAATGTGAAACTAGAATTAACTAGAAGATAGGTAAGTTAATGTGTGAGATTGTTTGATGAACATCAGCAATAGGTTAATTGAAGGGTCAATTTAATTAACCATTACAAGTCTTACTTAACCCGAATCAATAATCTAGGAAACCCGTTAATTTAAACAACTGGCCATTGCTTGAATTAATTTGTTTTCTAAGAATTAGGAATAGCGAACGTGAACCTAATTATCTTAATCGGTAGCCAATGAAGAATTAATCCGATACATTAAAATCATCCATGGGAACAAATGAGTCGTACCTAAACAGAAGTCCTCTTTACTATTGAATTTAGTTGGTAATTAATTGTTTTAGTTGCTAGTTAGTTAATTTGTGTGTTGGTTATTCTAATTAAGTTCCTAGTCTTGTAAAACTAGAGAAAACCCCCTTTTTGTTATTTGTTTTATTCAGATAATATTAGCATTTATTTTAATTGTTTACCGTTCCCTGTGTTCGATACCCTACTTGCTTGAACTATATTACTAATCGATAGGTACACTGCCTTTCGTGTGTTTATTTTGTGTCTAAGTTAGTAGGATTAAAACTAGTTCGTTTCACACACATCAAGTTTTTGGCGCCGTTGCCGGGGAACGGTTCAAATAGTTAACTTTATTTGCTAATTGTTATCGTTTTTATTTTATTGATTTTTTTATAGTATAATTTTTATTTTTATTTTTAATTTTATTATGTATTTTCCAAATCTCGATGCTTTTGATGCTTTTCTTGAGGATGTAGTACAGGAAATTGAGCAAGAAGATGAGGATTATGACTCGGATGAAGATTTGAAGAAATTTGATAGATGGTTAGATATCATCTTGTCTAACGATCAAGAACAATCTAAGTCACAAGAGCTAGATTTACAAGATGATGAATTTAATCCAGAAAGAGACTTGGAGGAGCTGCAAAGGTTGCTAGCAGAGAGGTCAGACGAAGAACAAGAACAAGCTGAATTGCAGGAACCAAGTTGTGGTTTGACCATTACCATTACATGGTCCCCTGTTCTTCCGGTTTGTGTTTCAAAGCATGGGGTGACGATTCCAACTTTGGAGAAAGTTCTGAAGCACGATCCATTTTTGATTAGTATCCAACCGGTTCCAATCCTTGTCAGAATTCTTGGGTTTTATGTATTCAAGCTCGTTTGGCATATTTTAGAAGAAAAGAGCCAAATTTTACAAATTGGTCCACCAAAGAAAATATTTAATGCAACGAATGGATTGGCAATGAGTTTATTGGAAGTTTATTAAGTTGGGAGTCCAGCTCAAGACTCGCACAAAAAGAAGCGCTTGCGGGAGGCAACCCGTCATTAGAGTTTTCTTTTCTTTTTCTTTCTAAACTTCTAGTGTTTAAGGATAATTTAGGATTTTTTTTGTTTTAATGTTTTTTTTTATTACATGGATTTGTTTTTGATCTTTTCAGTTTGAGTGTAAGGATGCATGTGAGGGTCTAGAGTCAAGGCTGACAAAGCGAGAAATCGAGTCTAGGCGAGAGAGGAAACGGAGTTTTGAGTCAAGCTATGAGTCCAATTGATAGAAGGGTTATAGAGTGTTTATTCCCTGAAGAAAAATGAGGAATTATTAGTTTATATAACCCCTATACATCAGAAACGAACTTGGGCAGAATAAAAATTTTGTCACACAGTGGTCTACTCGCCGAGTGCATCTTATGGACTCGCCGAGTCCATGTGAAAATTCACGATTCTTCTGCCATTTACGCTTCAACTCGGCGAGTCTACATACTTACTCGACGAGTCGCTCATTCTTCTTACTTTTGAGCTGAAGATTTGATGACATATGATATGGGCATTGGTTCTATTCTTTGAAGATCATTTTCCGAGCATTTCCAAGAGTTTTCCCTTATATTTGGAGCTTTTATAAAGACTGTACCACACGAGATGTTTAACACCCAAGGCATGGATGAGCTGTTCCCATGCCAAAGTCATCTGAAGATGGAGCTCAAAAGAAGAAAGATCACCCTCACAACTACTATCCTAGGGGAGTTTGTTCCAATTCCCTCTTTATTTTTATGTTTTCTTATTCATGCATAATATGCAATGGGGACATTGCATAAATTAAGTGTGGGGTAGGGGGTTGGTTAAATTAGTTAAAATTTTAGTTAAAATTCGAAAATCTTGAAATTTTAGTTAATTTTGAAAATTTTGCATTAAAATTGTTAGGGCTAATTTAGAAAATTTTGGTAAAGCAATTAGGGATCATCCTAGTATTATATTTGATGATTGCATGAAAACCCAAATGTTTAGTTGAGCCTATATACGTTATAGTGCATTTGTGGCTTCCTTATTCCAGTGAAATCATGAGACAGAAACACGACCTCGCTTAGTTCGAGGGATGTAATATGTTTAGCATCGTGTACCAGAAATGTATCCAGGAAAACTATTATCGCTAACCAATAAGGGTTGAAGTTGAGCGCCCCTGCTTAAGCATGTAGGGATTTGAGTGAAAAAAAGTGAGTTACATGTTAAAAAAAAAAAGAGAGAGAGAGAATTACAAGAAAAGTTGAAGAATTTTTTGGAGCGTCAAAGTTAAGTATGAAGTTCAAAGATCAAAGTTCTGAAAAAAAAAAAAAGTTGAAGATACCAAAAATCAAACAACAAGGTGGTGAATTCAAACAAATTAAAGATCAAATGTCAAAGAAGTGAAGAATTCTAAAAGAGCTCCATAGTGGTATCATAAATTGTAATTGTTTAGATTATGTATGCTTGGGTTGCTCAACCAAAAATACATTGAGGTGAAGAGGTTTTCTGAGGATGGATTCGGAGGGATGCATAAAATGAGCATTGTTCGGAAAAAGTGGGCGAATGTTTATGAGGATTGTGAGTATTTGGAATATGGGGGGTTATTAGGAAAATTTTAGACACAAATGCATGCGTTGCGGTCTTGGCATAATGGATGGGTTCGATTGGAGTTGTCTTATGTAATATTAGTGTACTAAAATTCAGTTTTGCTTGGGGGCAAGCAAAAGTCAAGTGTGGGGTATTTTGATATGAGCATATTTAGTCATATAATTCATGCATTATCTTAATACTTTATGTTGTTGTTGTCTCATTTAATGAACAAAAGGTGTTTAATTAGTTTATAATTTCATTTTTCAGCAACAATTACATGCTCGGATAGAAAAGGAAGCGGAATTGGCGATTGGACGCTTGGATCTTGGAGTTTGAAGAAAGAAGGATGTTGCTGGACAGCTTGACCCCTCGTCAGTGTTTTCTCCATATCTCGTGAAACGTAACTCCGATTGACGAGATTCAAAATGTTCTGAAAATAGACACAATTTTGGACGACTTTCGTGTTTTGAGAAAATGCTGATTCGAAACGTACACGGCGAGTAGGGTCGATTACTCGGCGAGTTGTATCGAACTTTCGCGATTCTGGACGTGCTGACTTGCCGTACACGGGTTTTAAGTGATGTACTCGGCGAGTAGGTCACCGGACTCGCCGAGTAGCCTCTGTTTTGTGAAAATCTATATAAAGGGACTTTCATATCGATACCCTAGCATGGAGAGAAACCCTAGGAGGCTGAGAAACAATTGGAAGTGCTGCTAGGTCGTGAGGAACTGAAGAATCAACCCTACATTCAATTGTGAAGAGAATCAAGAAAATTTTGGTTTATTCTTAGTAACTTTTTGATTTGAATCATGTTTACATACTTTGATTTTGTTTTTGAGTTTATGTTTACTGCAATCATGAGCTAAAAACTTATTCTTCTGTTAGGGTAGACAATTTTGTGAACATGGATTGATTATTTGAGTAGGATTATTTTTAATTGGTAATTATGTTTTGTTAAGCTTGTTAAAGAACCTTATGTGTTGACAATAACTATTCTTCTGTTAATAAATTAGTAATTAAGTTGTATGAACATCTCTTAGTTATTAATTTCATATGATTTATTGTGACCACATAGTTGTATGTCTAGGAATAACGAATGTGAAACTAGAATTAACTAGAAGATAGGTAAGTTAATGTGTGAGATTGTTTGATGAACATCAGCAATAGGTTAATTGAAGGGTCAATTTAATTAACCATTACAAGTCTTACTTAACCCGAATCAATAATCTAGGAAACCTGTTAATTTAGACAACTGGCCATTGCTTGAGTTAATTTGTTTTCTAAGAATTAGGAATAGCGAACGTGAACCTAATTATCTTAATCGGTAGCCAATGAAGAATTAATCCGATACATTAAAATCATCCATGGGAACAAATGAGTCGTACCTAAACAGAAGTCCTCTTTACTATTGAATTTAGTTGGTAATTAATTGTTTTAGTTGCTAGTTAGTTAATTTGTGTGTTGGTTATTCTAATTAAGTTCCTAGTCTTGTAAAACTAGAGAAAACCCCCTTTTTGTTATTTGTTTTATTTAGATAATATTAGCATTTATTTTAATTGTTTACCGTTCCATGTGTTCGATACCCTACTTGCTTGAACTATATTACTAATCGATAGGTACACTGCCTTTCGTGTGTTTATTTTGTGTCTAAGTTAGTAGGATTAAAACTAGTTCGTTTCACACACATCAAGTTTTTGGCGCCGTTGCCGGGGAACGGTTCAAATAGTTAACTTTATTTGCTAATTGTTATCGTTTTTATTTTATTGATTTTTTTATAGTATAATTTTAATTTTTATTTTTAATTTTATTATGTATTTTCCAAATCTCGATGCTTTTGATGCTTTTCTTGAGGATGTAGTACAGGAAATTGAGCAAGAAGATGAGGATTATGACTCGGATGAAGATTTGAAGAAATTTGATAGATGGTTAGATATCATCTTGTCTAACGATCAAGAACAATCTAAGTCACAAGAGCTAGATTTACAAGATGATGAATTTAATCCAGAAAGAGACTTGGAGGAGCTGCAAAGGTTGCTAGCAGAGAGGTCAGACGAAGAACAAGAACAAGCTGAATTGCAGGAACCAAGTTGTGGTTTGACCATTACCATTACATGGTCCCCTGTTCTTCCGGTTTGTGTTTCAAAGCATGGGGTGACGATTCCAACTTTGGAGAAAGTTCTGAAGCACGATCCATTTTTGATTAGTATCCAACCGGTTCCAATCCTTGTCAGAATTCTTGGGTTTTATGTATTCAAGCTCGTTTGGCATATTTTAGAAGAAAAGAGCCAAATTTTACAAATTGGTCCACCAAAGAAAATATTTAATGCAACGGATGGATTGGCAATGAGTTTATTGGAAGTTTATTAAGTTGGGAGTCCAGCTCAAGACTCGCACAAAAAGAAGCGCTTGCGGGAGGCAACCCGTCATTAGAGTTTTCTTTTCTTTTTCTTTCTAAACTTCTAGTGTTTAAGGATAATTTAGGATTTTTTTTGTTTTAATGTTTTTTTTTATTACATGGATTTGTTTTTGATCTTTTCAGTTTGAGTGTAAGGATGCATGTGAGGGTCTAGAGTCAAGGCTGACAAAGCGAGAAATCGAGTCTAGGCGAGAGAGGAAACGGAGTTTTGAGTCAAGCTATGAGTCCAATTGATAGAAGGGTTATAGAGTGTTTATTCCCTGAAGAAAAATGAGGAATTATTAGTTTATATAACCCCTATACATCAGAAACGGACTTGGGCAGAATAAAAATTTTGTCACACAGTGGTCTACTCGCCGAGTGCATCTTATGGACTCGCCGAGTCCATGTGAAAATTCACGATTCTTCTGCCATTTACGCTTCAACTCGGCGAGTCTACATACTTACTCGACGAGTCGCTCATTCTTCTTACTTTTGAGCTGAAGATTTGATGACATATGATATGGGCATTGGTTCTATTCTTTGAAGATCATTTTCCGAGCATTTCCAAGAGTTTTCCCTTATATTTGGAGCTTTTATAAAGACTGTACCACACGAGATGTTTAACACCCAAGGCATGGATGAGCTGTTCCCATGCCAAAGTCATCTGAAGATGGAGCTCAAAAGAAGAAAGATCACCCTCACAACTACTATCCTAGGGGAGTTTGTTCCAATTCCCTCTTTATTTTTATGTTTTCTTATTCATGCATAATATGCAATGGGGACATTGCATAAATTAAGTGTGGGGTAGGGGGTTGGTTAAATTAGTTAAAATTTTAGTTAAAATTCGAAAATCTTGAAATTTTAGTTAATTTTGAAAATTTTGCATTAAAATTGCTAGGGCTAATTTAGAAAATTTTGGTAAAGCAATTAGGGATCATCCTAGTATTATATTTGATGATTGCATGAAAACCCAAATGTTTAGTTGAGCCTATATACGTTCTAGTGCATTTGTGGCTTCCTTATTCCAGTGAAATCATGAGACAAAAACACGACCTCGCTTAGTTCGAGGGATGTAATATGTTTAGCATCGTGTACCAGAAATGTATCCAGGAAAACTATTATCGCTAACCAATAAGGGTTGAAGTTGAGCGCCCCTGCTTAAGCATGTAGGGATTTGAGTGAAAAAAAGTGAGTTACATGTTAAAAAAAAAAGAGAGAGAGAGAATTACAAGAAAAGTTGAAGAATTTTTTGGAGCGTCAAAGTTAAGTATGAAGTTCAAAGATCAAAGTTCTGAAAAAAAAAAAAGTTGAAGATACCAAAAATCAAACAACAAGGTGGTGAATTCAAAGAAATTAAAGATCAAATGTCAAAGAAGTGAAGAATTCTAAAAGAGCTCCATAGTGGTATCATAAATTGTAATTGTCTAGATTGTGTATGCTTGGGTTGCTCAACCAAAAATACATTGAGGTTAAGAGGTTTTCTGAGGATGGATTCGGAGGGATGCATAAAATGAGCATTGTTCGGAAAAAGTGGGCGAATGTTTATGAGGATTGTGAGTATTTGGAATATGGGGGGTTATTAGGAAAATTTTAGACACAAATGCATGCGTTGCGGTCTTGGCATAATGGATGGGTTCGATTGGAGTTGTCTTATGTAATATTAGTGTACTAAAATTCAGTTTTGCTTGGGGGCAAGCAAAAGTCAAGTGTGGGGTATTTTGATATGAGCATATTTAGTCATATAATTCATGCATTATCTTAATACTTTATGTTGTTGTTGTCTCATTTAATGAACAAAAGGTGTTTAATTAGTTTATAATTTCATTTTTCAGCAACAATTACATGCTCGGATAGAAAAGGAAGCGGAATTGGCGATTGGACGCTTGGATCTTGGATTTTGAAGAAAGAAGGATGTTGCTGGACAGCTTGACCCCTCGTCAGTGTTTTCTCCATATCTCATGAACCGTAACTCCGATTGACGAGATTCAAAATGTTCTGAAAAGTAGACACAATTTCGGACGACTTTCGTGTTTTGAGAAAATGCTGATTCGAAACGTACACGGCGAGTAGGGTCGATTACTCGGCGAGTTGTATCGAACTTTCGCGATTCTGGACGCGCTGACTTGCCGTACACGGGTTTTAAGTGATGTACTCGGCGAGTAGGTCACCGGACTCGCCGAGTAGCCTCTGTTTTGTGAAAATCTATATAAAGGGACTTTCAGATCGATACCCTAGCATGGAGAGAAACCCTAGGAAGCTGAGAAACGATTGGAAGTGCTGCTAGGTCGTGAGGAACTGAAGAATCAACCCTACATTCAATTGTGAAGAGAATCAAGACAATTTTGGTTTATTCTTAGTAACTTTTTGATTTGAATCATGTTTACATACTTTGATTTTGTTTTTGAGTTTATGTTTACTGCAATCATGAGCTAAAAACTTATTCTTCTGTTAGGGTAGACAATTTTGTGAACATGGATTGATTATTTGAGTAGGATTATTTTTAATTGGTAATTATGTTTTGTTAAGCTTGTTAAAGAACCTTATGTGTTGACAATAACTATTCTTCTGTTAATAAATTAGTAATTAAGTTGTATGAACATCTCTTAGTTATTAATTTCATATGATTTATTGTGACCACATAGTTGTATGTCTAGGAATAACGAATGTGAAACTAGAATTAACTAGAAGATAGGTAAGTTAATGTGTGAGATTGTTTGATGAACATCAGCAATAGGTTAATTGAAGGGTCAATTTAATTAACCATTACAAGTCTTACTTAACCCTAATCAATAATCTAGGAAACCCGTTAATTTAGACAACTGGCCATTGCTTGAGTTAATTTGTTTTCTAAGAATTAGGAATAGCGAACATGAACCTAATTATCTTAATCGGTAGCCAATGAAGAATTAATCCGATACATTAAAATCATCCATGGGAACAAATGAGTCGTACCTAAACAGAATTCCTCTTTACTATTGAATTTAGTTGGTAATTAATTGTTTTAGTTGCTAGTTAGTTAATTTGTGTGTTGGTTATTCTAATTAAGTTCCTAGTCTTGTAAAACTAGAGAAACCCCTTTTTGTTATTTGTTTTATTTAGATAATATTAGCATTTATTTTAATTGTTTACCGTTCCCTGTGTTCGATACCCTACTTGCTTGAACTATATTACTAATCGATAGGTACACTGCCTTTCGTGTGTTTATTTTGTGTCTAAGTTAGTAGGATTAAAACTAGTTCGTTTCACACACATCATAAACAAATGCAAAACCTAAAAAATAATCCTAAATTAGCTAGAACTCAATATTAAAATCAAGGTTGTCAAGATCAGGAACCTACGTATAATCGTTTTTTGGTTTGCAAGATCAGAATCGGGATCCTAAGAACTACGGGTGTTCACGGTGTGGTTTGGTGCGGTTTAGAGTTGAAACCGCAAACCGCACCGTACATGTAGTTTGAGTTTTTTGGAAACCGCAAATCGCACCACAAAAGCTCTAAACCGCATTATGCGGTGCGGTTTCATGCGGGCGGTTTGTGCGGTTTATGCGGTTTGATACGTTCTTTCAATTTATAACTTTGGTTGTTATTCATTGCATTTAAACACCTTCAAAATCTATTAATTATATTGCATACCCTTTAAAAGGCACATATATTGCAAACAAAAAAACCAATTAATGTTTTGCTAAGTTGTTATGAGGTATGAAATTTGATATCATAGTGTTTTAAGTCTTTAATTACCATATTTAACCATCGTGATATAAAATAAAGTTATTGGATAGTATGAAGTATTTGGTGATTGGAAACTTTGATATATATATATATATATATATATATATATATATATATATATATATATATATATATATATATACGATGCGGTGCGGTTTGAACCGCGGTTTGGTAACTATAAACCGCAAACCGCACCACATAGTGTGGTTTGACAAAATTACGAACCGAAAACCGCACTGCGAAATTCTAAACCGCATTATGCGGTGCGGTTTGGTGCGGTGTGGGCGGTTTATGCGGTTTTTTGCACACCCCTACTAAGAACCCACAAAATAAAACATAATTTAATTTATAATTTTTAAACATAAATATTATTTCTAACATTTAATTTTGCGTTTAAAAGTTAAAAAACTTAAAAATATTAGTCATAAGTCACAAAAAAAAATGATAAATTGTAAATTGGTAAAGGGTAAAAGACATTAGGTGGTAAAAATAATTTTCATTGGGCAAAAAAAAAATCAAAGGAAGGTAGGATCGTATTGGATCTCGATCCTGCAATCCTACCTACGATTTTACGATCCTACCCCAAATACAATCCGTTTACAATACAAATTGTTTTTCATTCATACGATCGTAGGATGGTACGATCCTACGATCAGGATCGTGATTTTGACAACCATGATTAAAATAACATATTTTACTTCAATTTATAAAATTGTGTCTTTAAATTTAAATATATTATACTTAATTTATTAGTTTTGATTATATTGTATGTCAATGGAAAAACTGCACAAATGGTCCCTGTAGTTAGCTGAAAATTGCCACTTTGGTCCAAAAATGTTTGGACTAGAACCAGAGGTCCAAACTTTTCATTTTGTTGCGGGTTTGGTCCAATTTCCTTTGGACTTTTATATAATGACAATTTTACCCTTACTTTTTTTCTTTTTCAGTTTTTATTTATCTATTTAAATATATTTTACCATTTTCATAATTAAAAATAAAACAAAAGAGAAACTCTTACCCCAATCCTTACCCCACCCTCCCCCTCTCTCTCTCATACCACTACCGGTTATGTTATCACCACCACCGTCCGCCATCAAAACCAATGCTACCACCGTCGTTGGTCACTGATAGCCGCTACTGCCATCGATCACCACCAACACTACAACAACATAAATTGAAACTCAAGAACTACAATCATTATATGATGAATACATTCATATTTTTCCTGATCTGTAAAATAAAACATTACATTTTTAATCTACAACCTCAAAATCAAGAACAACTAGAGATTTAATCCCATAAGAACAATCATATAAAGTGTGGAATGCATAAGATAATTATAGGCGAAGTTGCACCTCATCTTCTTCGCATCTATGGATCTCTTTGTCTCTTTGTCTCTCTCTGATCTTCTTCCTCAAAAAACCATTGTTTCAGCGGAGTTGTACCTCTTCACAAAACCCCTAGAGATGTCATTATCGTCACAACAAGCTAGCGTCTCCGACTATTTGCTGAAAACCCTAATCGATGGCGGCATTGGGGTCGGCAGTGGTCCCCCCGATGAAGATGGACAAATCTTCGGCGATAGAGGTGGCTTTACGTTTGCAAATCTTTGGCCGCAGTGGAGATGAACCCTCTGATCTAAAAATCATTTAGCAAAACCCTAAGTCACTGCCCTTCTCACTTCTGTTTTTGGCTTCAAGCTATGGAGACTTTCACCACCGCCACTATCTTCATCTTCGTCAAGGTTTTCAGGCAGGTGACATTCACCACCGGAGACCTCCCTACGCAACCGTCACCCATCATCTTATCCGTTTCCCAGATCTGTTCACCAAACTTCAATGACATAGTGAGAGAGAGAGAGAGAGAGATAAGGGGAGTCCTTCGTCTTCTCGAATTTCTAGCTCCGATCTACTTCTGTCTCTCTTCCTCTCTAAATGTATCTCTTCGTCTCCCTTCAATCGGCTTCAAGTGGTGGTGGTGATGCCACCGGCGGTGGCTTTTGGTGATGGTGGTTATGCTTTGATCGACGACAACTTCAAGTGAGTGTTTACAGAAACAAAAAATCATATAACAAAAGAGGGGTGTGGAGGGGTGTTTATATTTTCTTTATTATTTATTTATATATATAAACTTAATAAAGAAACTAAAAAAAGAAAACACCAAGGGCAAATCTGTCATTTTATATATTTTCAAAATACTTTGGACCAAACTCACAACAAAATGAAAAGTTTGGACCTCTAGTGTTAGTCCAAACATTTTTGGACCGAAGTGGTAATTTCCAGCTAACCACAGGGACCGTTTGTGCAGTTTTGTCTATGCCAATTATTGTCATTTTCAAATCTAAACTTTTGAATAGTTTGTATAACATACTTCAGATTGTTAGTTTAAATAAAACGTAAAGGGGTTAACTTATATCGAAATTTGAATTAAATTTAAGACAAAATTCAAAGATTATTTTGTAAATAGTTAAAATGTATAAATTGTAGTGTTAAATTTAAAACCTAAACTGTAATCCAAAACTAACTATTTTTTTCCTAAAACTATTTTTATAATATGTATAATGTTAAAGGGTTAACTTAGATCAAAAATATTAATTAAACTTAAAAAAATCCAAAGATTATTTTCGAAATACTTAAAATTATAAATTATAGTGTTAAATGTATAATAGTAATCCCAAACTAACTAACAAAAATCCTAAAACTACTTTTAATATAACCAAAAATATCTAAATAAGTAACTTAAAATAATTTACAATATCAATAATTAAAAGTAATGTTATATATGAAAGATGTACTGTTACTTTAAAAAAATTATTTGATGTTTTAAATAATTATAATGGTAGAAATTATAGAGTTATAAATAAAAATTTTAAAATTATTTAATCATCAAAAGTATAAATATAATTAAATTATATATTATATTTAATTTTATTTATGTGTAGATAGTAGCTATTAAAACAATTAATTATAGAGTTTTAAAACGTATTCAAAACAAAAAATATTTATATCAACTTAATATAAAAATTATTATTTTTAAAAAACATATATTTTTCAACAATATTTTTATATTTTACACTGGATATTCACCTACTCCAAAGATATTCCTCTCAATATTAGGAAACCCATAGAATTATAAATTACTAGATTATTATTTTTGAATAACACCGAAGCATAATAATGTAACTGTCGGCAACTTTGACCACATATAGTAACCCTACCTTTTACTTTTGGTCTTTTTCGTTCTTCATTGATCCACTATTATATAAAAGAAAAATACTACATTTTTCATTTTGGTTATTATTACTGTTCTGGATTACAAGTTGCAATATCGCTTTGAGAAATTTTGATATTAAGTCTTTTTTTTTTTTTTTTTTTTTTTTTTTTTTTTTTTTTTTAATATGTTATGACAATTGACAATGAAATAAAAAAATAAAAAAACGGATATAAAATAGCTACATTATGAAAACTTTGAAATTGAATTATTAAAATAATAATCATCCTTAATAAATAAAGATATTTTTGTTATATGTTATACTCTCATTTATTTTGTCACATGTAATTTTGTGGTTATTTTAAATTAATATTTATTCACAATGTGATTTTATGGTTTTTTCATTTTATTAAATTATAGATAATATTTAAATGCAATAATAAATACATATCAATTTCATTAATTAATTTTCCTTCTAATTTCAAAATTACTAAATTAAAGATTCATTAATTTTCTTTATTTATTTATGTAAATTATTTGTTTAAATTTAAAAGAAAAAACAGAAAACATTTTAATTTTTATAATTTAATATTTTATCACCTTTCTTAGAAATTTATACTTCTCAAATATTTAGAATTTTGTATTTAGTTTTTTTTTAAAATAAACTTATGTAATACATGGATCTCACACATAGTATATTTTATAATAATAAAAAAACAAACATTAATTTAAACAAAGGAAACAATATTTACCTTGAATAAACCAACAGGCTCCGACCGTAAAACCATCTGCACCATTGTAATATTATTTATCTTTTAAACATGTGAGATGAGCTTTTGTAATTAGGGTTTTTGACATAAAATGTCTTAATTTTATAGAAAGTCATCGATTATGTTTTAGTTCAGTTTTTTTGGTATGCTAACATCCTAATATACCGAAAAAAATGGTTCATATTTACCCCTAGCCTGATTTTAACTTCAAATGTCGGTCACCTTGTTGAATCGAAGCCGCCACGTCAGCAGCGTTGCTGATTTAAAGTCTTCAAATGTCGGTCACCTTGCTGAATCGGAGTTGCCATGTCAGCAGCGTTGCCGACTTGAAGTCTTCAATAGAAAAAGAGGTAGGAAGCGTCGAAATAGGGGTTTGGGCGATTCGAACCCTGGCCTCCCACTTTCTTTGGGAGAGATTTAACCACAAAACTTCAAAAATTTTTGTTTCCTAACACCTAAGTTAATGTATTTAGTATCTATTTTATTGGAATATTTAAATAATAGATATATTATTATTATTATTATTATTATTATTATTATTATTATTATTATTATTATTATTATTTATACATGTATTTTTATATGTATAAAAACCAAGGTTGTAGAAAACGCTTGGCGGTAGCTTCGTAGTGGACTGATGTCAAAGGATTAATCGGCTAGACGGAGATTAACCGTGAACCATTAATTAGTAAAAAATTATTAAATAAAACATTAATCCTAAGAATATAAGTAAACAAATTAACAAATAATAAATATGTAATACATATTATTTTTCTTTTCGTTTTGTAACTATCTTCGTTGAAAAAAACCCACTTGAGATGTGCAATTAAAATTTGATACAAAAGTTTCTCTTAAGCATTACTCAAACATTTGGCATGCTAGTTAACTTATTTCACAACAAACCCAAAACATATGAATAAAATTTACCATTATTTTCTTTCTTTGATATTCCACTGATTAAACTAACAATATATAAGTCTTCTGAAAATAGAAATAAAAAACAAAGTTATTGAATGAATTTAAAACACCTTAATCACCATCACAGGTAAAAGAAGCCATAAAGAAAAGATATGTATCTTAGTGGCGTTTTCGTATTTTCTAATCTAATCTTAAATTTGAATAAATGGACATTGGAGGGCATGTGAAAGCGATGAAGGAAGTTGAGAAAGAGCTTGATAATGCCATCGAAAAGTGGCTAGACGAATATGTTGACAAAAGAATATATTAATCAGATGGATTTAGAAGCAACCAATAATGGTAGCCGAACCAAAACTTTGTGTCGCAAAATCCTGCAACAAATTTGTTGAATTAGCATACTCATGTAAGTATCCTGTAGCCGTGATGTCATCAGCAAAATGGTTATTTCCAGAAGAGCATCCTCATTTCATTGGAGCATATTGGGGTGCTGTAAGCACAACTTTTTGTGCAGAAATTCAAGAATCAACTGATGCTTACTTATTTGTTGGACATGTATTCAATGACTTTAGCTCTATAGGCTACTCTCTTCTTCTCGAGAAAGAGAAAACCATAATCTTGCAGCTTGTGAAAAATCTAGTATGCTCAAGAATCATATTAAAGTGATATTGTTAATTAACATATGATACTAATGAGTCACACTAACAACTTGATACAATTGATTATTTATTAGAAATTGATTTTAATAAATATTCAATAAATTATTATAATTCAATTAAAAATTATTTATTTCAAGGAAATAATAATTTCATTAGCAAATAAAATTACACAATTCACATGATATGAATTAATAAGTTATGCACAACATTTTGGACTAGATAAATTTTTGTGTCTTTTACTAAAATGTTAATGTTTATATTTTATAAAAGGGAATTTAGAAAAATTCATATACTTTATAAACAAGTAAACCTATTTTTAATAATTTAAAGTGTTGCTTGCTTCTCCTTGTAACGCTCGATTTCCCAAGCTATTTATTTTAAATTATTGGTTGCTTAATATTTCGTTGGGCTTTGAAGTCTTTGGGCTTTTTGTTTTCATTTAGGCTTAAGAGGGGTGTTGTATGCGGGGCGTGCCACCCTATGTACGTTGGGCGTACCAATGGAGGTTGGACGCAGGTGTCATGGACGTACGTGCTACGTATAAAGGAGTACGCGCAGCGTACATGTCCAGACCCAACACCCTAAGTTTAGGGTTTGAGCATTATTTAAAGAACATTATGCCTTAAGGAGTTTCTTTATCAGCCGCCCTCTTGTCACTTATTAGCCTCCACGAAACCCTAACCCTATTGTTGAGTGTTCATGAGCTTAGAAGGTCCCTTGAGTGCCTTTTGTGTGTTTTTGTCCCATTTTCAAGGAAGAGAAGGTTGGAGCAAGGTGGTGGTTCAAGGAAAAACTTGTAGATCCGAGTTGCCTGCTTCATTTCAAGCTTGTGCAAGGTATAAAGTCTTGAACTTGTTACTTCATAGCTTAGATCTCTTTTTTTTTTTTTGGGGTTTTGGACTCTTTTGGTCACATTAATGAGATCTTATGAGTTCATACTATTTCTAAAGCTTAGAGTTGCCACTCTTGGTATTATTGTGGTCCTAAAGTCATAAAGTAGCCATCTTTGAAGCCTTAATCCATCCATGCATGAGTATTGGCCATTTTTATGGAAGTAGATTGTTATATTTTGATTTTGGGCTCATTTGGGAGCATGCAAGTCACCAAGTTATCAACTTTATGGTTTAAGATGATGGATATAACTCATATATATGATTGGGACCATGGGACTTAAGTAGTTAAGAACTTATTTGGAGGAAGAGATTAATGAGTGAGTACGCTGGCCGTACAAGCCATGTAGCTTGTACGCTCAGCGTACAACTGAGTACTCCACATGTACTCAGGCAGTGGGCTCGGCATTGCTTTGGGCCTCGGTTTGGGTCATTTCTTGGACTTAGTTGTTGTGGGCCTTAATGGGCCATCTGAAAGTAGATTTTGGGCCACATGAATGATTGGACTTTTGGGTAAGGCCCATTGAAGGGGTTTAGGTCCAATTTGGAAAATTGGGCCATGAGTCCTCGGATGATTAGCTAGGAGTGGGCCTTTTATATTGTGGATTGGGCCTTATGGATCAAATTAGTCCAGGGGTAAAATGATCATTTTACCCTAAGTATGAGACATTGGATATTGATTGGAACCCAAGTATTGATTACGTGTTATTTTCGTTCTGGTAGCTCGGAGAGTCGTTATGGCAGTAGTTAGGGATTTCTTTCTGTGTAATGAGTTGTCTTTCCTATAAATAAGAAGTGAGTGACACTCATTTATGTAATGATCATTTTGGAGAGATTAGTTTTAGAGAGAGAAATAGCAAGAACCATTTGTACTGTTTCTATAAAAAACTAATGAGAGCTTGAACTAGATTTATTTACTCCATGTGTTCATGATTTGTATGATTATTCACTAGATCTAATCAATTACGCATTTATCATCATAATCAACACCATTTGGTATCAGATCGGGTGTTCTTCATTTGATCAAAACTGATCCATGATGACATTCTAGATTTGGTGATTTTTCATTTGATTTTTGATCTTCGTGATATAGAGAGTTTGAATTCTAGAAATCTATTTCCTCATTGATTCTACTCATAATTCGATTTTCTTCACTAGAATTCAAGTGATTTTTGCTTTCTTTCTCTAGAAAACCCATTCAAAATCATTTTCTCTCTCTACAAAACTCACGATCTTATCGATTAAACAAAGATAGTGTACTTGGATTATGATTCTTGGGTTGTGATCATTGAAGATGTGAAATACAAAGTCAATGAAAATCAATTCTATGGATTATTGTTGAAAGGAGGCTTGATTTGATGGGTACTATGGTTTCTTATGGAGGTTGAAGGATGATCATGGAAGATTGATGTTTCAATCGCTTTCAAAGATTGATCGTTTACTTCAAATCACTATGAACATGTTATCTTGGAGCGTAAATCAAAAGGAAGGAGAAGAAAGAGATTTGTTTAATATGAAATATATTTCTCTTATTGAAAACCGAAATGATCTTCATGCTCTTAAGTATGTTGAAGTTCAAGACTATGGAGTTCAATGTGATGTTCTTGATGTTCTTGAAGTTCATGACAAGAAGATTCAAACTTATTCTCAAGAAGATGAATTTTTTTTTGCTTAATTGGAGTTCAAACCGATGATACTTTGTGTTCTTGTGATTTGTTTGAAGGAATGATTCCTTATCGAAAGCTGTAAATCCAAGAAATTCACAAATATAAAACTCCAAAAGATATGATCTAAACTTGTCAAGTTGAAGTTGTGGAAAATGGGTTTGTTCATGAATTCAAATCTTCAAGTTCCAAGAAGATGAGAAAGAAAAAGAAGAAGAAGATTAAACGTAAGAACAAGTGGTTTATTCATAAAAATCGTCAAATGTTGTTGTGAAGCCGAAATCCATGAAGCAAGTTTGGGTTCCAAAGCAACAATCTCCAAGTATTGCATTGAATTTGAAGTCAAAACCCAAAAGTATTGATGGTTCTTATGAATATGTTCTTAGATCATTGAAGAACATGAAGAACATGAAGAACGAGTTGTAGAACATGCATCGTAGGTGGTACAATGTTCAAATTCATGATTTTCTTATTCCAACAAAAGAACCAAGATCTTCAAAATTTGATTCGTTCGTTGCAAGTGAAACTCGGATTGTCAAAAAGGTATCTCAAATTCTCAAACGGATTCCAAAACATTCATGATTTCGATTCATATTTTGCGTTTTTCATTTTTGATCAATTTGTCTCATTAGATCAAATTTGTTTCTACCCCAGTGAGTGATCCAATTATTTTTGTTTAGATCAAAATTCCAAAAATCAAAATAATTTTCTCAAATTCGAAATTCACTGTTCATCATTTTTTTAAAGCCCAAACCAATTGAAATTTACTTCACTAATCATTCAGCCCATAAATTCGGATCCATTAATCGATCACTGTTTGAGCCCAATTCGAAATTGAATGATCGAACACACTTTTTTTTGTCCACTGTTATACATAATGTATTATTGATTTCTCATTCTCCCTTCATTTATTGACTATCGATTCTATATTTTTTAATCAAATCCTCATCATTTTCTAATTGTCGTTAGATCGATTGAAAAGAATAATCAATTTCTTGATTATGCGTTGAAATCAAATGTTAATTGATTTTGATTTGAACGTTGTTGAAGTCTTGGAAGATTCAATGTCGAAAGTCAAAGTCAGGTTATTAACGCATCTGGAATTTACTTGAGATAGGTGTTTAGAGTCAAAACCAGATTTGTAATTGTGAGTCAAATTGTTACAAGCTGAAATTTCAAGCGAATGTAACAAATTTCAGTCGAACCTTGTAACCCGTTATAAGTTAATAAAATATCATCGAAAATAAAATGTTCAAAAAGTTTCAAATGGGTTGTCTAAATGATAGATATCGTTTCAAGGGTTTCAGAAATATAAAGAACACTAAAAACCGAGTTATAACGAAAAAGTTATGACCAATCTAAGATTCGCGACACAAACCGGCAATGCTGGTAAACGTAAAACTCGAAGTTTCAATACAATAATTTTTAGCCTTAGGTGTCTAAATGATAGTTGTAGATATCATTAAACCGTAAACAGACATAAAAAGATCGTCCAAATCTGACTTCGTATGGGGAAGTTATGATTTTTCTTAGTTCCGAAGTGGCAATAGACAGCTAAAAACTCGAAACAGTGATCGAGTGATTTGTGGCCGACACAACCTAAACGAGAATCGAATATCTCGTGAATGGTAGCACAACGGTAAAAAGTCTGACAGAAACGGATATAGGATGAAGAAGTTATGGATTTTAAACAGACTTTTCGTGTCCCGGCCTATTAAAAATATATCATAAATTCAAAATTTGCCAACGAAGTCTAAACGAAAGTTGTAGAGTACATTCTCACCTACGCATGCATATAAAGAATGTCAAAAACGGAGCTTATATGCGAAGTTACGGATTTTACAAGTTTGAGGCACACACACCAAGACGATTTACGCCCAGCATACCCTCGTACGCCCAACGTACTCGGCTGCTAGGCCTCCGTTCGTCCAAGTCGTTCCGGGTACCATCCAATGCTCCGTCCGAGGATGCGGTAAGCCATGACGCATGCGAACGCCCAGCGTAACCGAAGTACGCCCCGCATAACGAGTACGCCCAGCGTACTCCGAAATTATGCCCAACGTAATCCCTCTTTGAGCACCCTATAAATATCATGCGAGGCTGTCCAGGTTTATTTGCTTCCTTAATCATTTCTTTCACCTTGGAACACCTCCAAAAGCCCCTCTAAACCACCCAAAAAGTCCCGATACACCCCTAGTACACGACGCAAGGCACGACACCCCGAAGTTCCCGAAAGATAAATCAGCTTTTCTAGTCGAAGTTATGCTCGATTTATTGTCTCAACTTCTTCAAGCCACCACTTCAATCAAGTGAGTTCATACCCCTACAAACACAATTTAAGTACATTTTAAATGCCTTTTAAATAATTTTAAGGGGGGGGGGGGGAATACAAGTAAACACCCGGTTATTATCGTGTGAAAATATCTATCCTTTGCTATGTATTCTAAATTGTTATTTAATCAATCTTATGTGATTTATAACTAGTATACAAATGGATTTACTACACGTTTAGCTGTTTTACCAGACATATTACTTCAAAGGACTTTCTCAAACGTTTTTACATGTTAAAACTCTTTATCAAACTGTCTTACATACTTTATGTTTCCTTTCAAACGTTGTTACAATCGTGTTTCAAACAAAGGTTTTCTTATACTTCAAATTGTTCTTATCAAACAAACAGCTTTCAAATCATCATTTCTTAGTTATTAAACTTTTCAAAGGTTTTACCAAAACTTCTTCTATACTTTTATATTATCAAATGCATGCCTATATATGTATAGTTATATAAGAAATGTTTAAAGGACTTAGGACGGCTAGCTCACTTTATTTCCGTTTCCTCATTGGGATGTGGCCTTAGGACATCGGTTATTCGTCCGAATGTCGTCTAAATATCAGTTAAATATCATGTATACATATATAGACATAAAAGTTCCATCAGTTGGTTCAGTACCTTTGTGTAGCAAATGCATACTTCGATTATACACGTACATTACTAGTAACTATAATAGGTATAGTTAGGAGATACTACTTACTATTCCAAGTACGAGGAATTACACAAGAGTCAGTTCATTCATGATTCTATACTAATACATTACATACTATATGAAATGTGAACACATTACATACAATTACAGTACATACAATTACAAGACATACAATTACAGGACATACAATTACAAGACATACAATTACAAGAGATACGATTACATAGATACGTTTACATGCGTTTCGGGACTTACCATTCCACACCCAAGGTTGTTAGCTACAGTAGGGGAAAATGCACATCGACGGGTGTCTACGGTTGTACTGTTCGGCGAGTTACCACGTCGTGAATATCCTAGTGCAAAAGGATACAATTTTTGTTATTATATTATTTTTCTTATTACCTTTATTTTGTGATACATACACATAAACGATGAGATAGACAATAGTTTTATAATAATAATAATTATACAAGGGAAAAACCGTCACATTTACAGTAATGCATACTTTCAAAACAGTCGGGTCTTGGTAGAAGACTACTTTTTATACTAGTAGAAAATATGGGATTTTCTAGGGTTTTCAAACGTTTACAATTATTTTACAAACATGTTCAATGATACAAATTTTTCTCCATACAATTACAGGTCTTTCTTTACAGTTTTACAAATCAAAGTCACATAAATACTTATGAATTCACAAAATTTATTGTTGATACTCGCTTTCAAAATAACTTGTCTTCTTAGGTCACAAATAGGCAGGTACGACGACTAGGTTTTGCGAAGACGGAGCCGTCAAGACTCGTCTTTTATTTTGAATATTCATTATGTTGATTTATACTATGAAAGAACTCACATGTAATTAAAATTATACTATTAATGCAATGGATGATGTTGTTGCTTGTTTACTACCTTGCATTGTTGTGATACATTACATGACGTCCTCCGCCCCTGAACGTTTCCGCCGTTCTCTGTTTTGGGGTGTGACACAAATGATTTTGCTCAACATTGAGATTGATTTCGAATTTGTGATAAGTGTTGGTATAAGTAAAAGGTGAAGGTCAAAATTGATTTATTGGGATGATTGTTTGAAACTGTATTCGGAGGGTTGATGATATGAATTCGAAAGGTTGAGTTGACGTTTATTTTCGAGTTGATGTTCGAAAGGTTGAGTTGATTGTGAGTTGATGTTTGAAGTAAGCCTTTAATGAGTTCATAGTTAATTGTTTGGATGTCTAATACGATGGAAGTATGCTTGATGTTGAAGGGATTGGAATCGATTGTTTTGATGTTGATAAGTATATACTGTGTTTCGAAGGCTGTGTGATAATCGAAAGTTTGATATTAAGACTCGAATGGAAAAGAAAACGAATTGGGAACAAAATCAGTATGTTGAAATCGAATGGTTGAAAACGGGAATAAACTCATTTGGGGAGGTTTTGATGTCGATGTCCGATTAAAGACATCGACTTACATGATTTTGATTCTGAAGGCTTAGGGTCTGTGAAAAGCGAAGGGGTTGTTACTAGAAATCAAAGTCTTTGGTATCGATGTCAAAGTCTCGGTTCGTTAGCGAAGGATTGTTGTTCGTTAACGAGTGTTTGATGGATTCGTTAACGAGATATTGATGTCGAGTACCTATGGTTGAGTAGTAATGTGATGTCGAGTAGCGAGGGGTTGTTCGTGCTTCGCTAACGAAGACTTGTGATGAAAAGTTTGTGGATTGTGCTTCATTAACGAAGGTTGTGCATTCGTTATCCGATACAACGAGAATTGAAGAAGAAAACAAAAACTTTCGATTTGGGTCCCTGCACTTTAACGAAGTGACAATTATCGTCCATATTTGAATTGGTGTAAACAATTTGTGAAGAATGAAGATGTTTCTCATTTAGTCACTGCAGTTTTGAAATATTGCCAAAAAAATACCCAACATCGAAACTGGACTAACAATTCTGAGAAATTGAAGAATTTACAGTTTAGCCCCTGTAGTTAATGCGACTTAACACTTTATGCCCAATTTCGCAATTGGGCCCAATTTCGCAATTGGGCCCAATTTCGCAATTGGGGGAGTGTTTCACATTTTAGAATATTTTTGGCGCAATGAGTCCTTGCAAAATTTTGAAAGTGGCGGTTTTTACCTGGATTTTGGAACTACTTGCAACTCTCACCCAAAAGTCAAAATTTTTCACAAATTTGGAAATTTTCCGTGACTTTTTCATGATTGTCTTTCCATGCAAGTTTTTTGACGTTTCATTTTTGGCACACATCAAGGGGGAGTTATGTGAAGATTATTCATCGGGCGCTTCTCACCCTTAATGGGTTTCATAATCATTTTTTTATTATAAAAAGAGGGAGAATGAAGAGTGGGTATTCAAAGCTTCGGGAATTCATTTGCGGATTTGAAGACGATGTCATTTTGAGGGGGAGTTTGGTCTTTATCGCGCAAGCTCGTTGGATATTGAAGCCGAGACATCCAATCATAACTTTGAGGAGGAGAATGTTAGGGTGGAAAGTCACACTTGGATGTAGTTAGTGCTTACCCTCTTGTATTGTGTAATGAGTTGTTTTTCCTATAAATAGGAAGTGAGTGACACTCATTTATGTAATGATCATTTTGGATATATTAGTTTTAGAGAGAGAAATAGCAAGATCCATTTGTACTCTTTCTATCAAAAACAAGTGAGAGCTTGAACCAAATTTATTACTCCATGGGTTTATGATTTTTATGATTATTCGCTAGATCTAATCAATTCCGCATTTGTCATCATAGTCGACACCACTACAAAGATGATCCTTGGTGGGTTGAATCTTGTTTATGTTATTCAAAATGTTAACTCTTCCATTGCTAAATCTCTTGTTTTTAAACTAGTTTTTAAATAAAAACCCAAAAATTAATATGAGAGCCACCTTGCAAGTTTGGTTAGTTTTTTTTTTTTTGGAAATGTTAGTTTTTAGAGAATATGGATAACTTGGTTTTCTATAAAATCAAGTTCAAACATATTTTCTATGAAAAATTTATAATTTTTATTTTTATGTGACAAAAGTTTCATGCATCTTTTGTCATTTAAAGTTTTCTTAGAAAAACAAAGGTTGTTTGACATGTATGTTGATATGTATGATGTGCATAAACTAGCCAATGACCATTGTGTTTGTTGTGTTGTTGTATTTGGTGTTTTTTTTATAAAAATGGTTGTAATAATTTATTTATTCATATGGTATGTAATAAATCAAATAGGTTAGTTTTCTTGGTTTATTTTTGTAAGTAATAGATTAGTTGGTACGAATAATTTACTTTTACAAAAATGTAACAATAAATGAAGTTGGAGCCATTTTTCGTAGACCAAAGAGCAATTTTCGAGATTAGAAGCATGGTGAAAGTTAGTGCCAGTTTTGAAAACTGTCACTAATTCTGTTTCTTAAGGGTTGTTGAACTTTTAGTGACAATTGTTAAAATAATGTTTTCAAGAAGCTTTTTCAATATTTTGCGATTAATAAGTGTTTTCTCAACTGAGAAATTCTACAACAACATTACAAGAAGATTTTTTATCCCTTAAAATGTCCCTTAAGGAATGGACTTGGAATTTTTTGTGTTGACTCACAAAAAATGTTATTAGTTGGTTATGGTTATGCACACATATTTTTTTATGTACGTTTGTGTTGTTTATTTTACGCAATTATTATGTGTGGTTGATAAATTAGTTTTTCACATACTAAAATAATTTTTGGAAAAAATAAACATTCCATGGAGTTTGGTTTTCATAATTTATAATGTTGAGATAAGATATAACAAGTTATTGTTTTAAAATAAAATATGGTTTTATAAAAATGTTACTAATGTCAACTTTTGAAATACTCAATGATAAGTTTTAAAATGGTGATTTTTGTAACTTATACAAACTCCAAATATATAAGTAATAAAGTGAATTTTTATTAAAGATATAAATGGTTCAAATGCAGTCAAACTTAATACCAGTTATCAAAATTGAATTGCATCAAACTATATAAAAACTAGTTTTTTTATATAGAACCTTTAAAAGTGATTTTCTTTTTGAAAATTGACACCATGGTTTATTATATGCATGTAATAACCATGATATCATATGTTTTTAAAACTAGAATTATAAAACCTATAAAAGACCCTTTTACAAACCTCAAATCTATGTAATCCGTTTTGAAGAACACGCGCACATCTGTTGTATACACTAGTGGGATAAAGGTCACCTAACCGCTTAGTGTCATCTTTTGATGGCCTGGGTGTCTTCTCGATTTCTATAACCAAGTTATAGGCTGATTACACAAGTTCGTCAAATTGGATGATTTGATCGAAAATCTTTTGTGATAAAGGATACCTAAGCAAGAGAGTTCCAAGGCATAGATGAGATCAAACATGTCTAATTAAATTTGTTATTAGCGATCCCATAAACCTAGGAATTATATAGTAAGATATAACTGATAATCGATATCTATCGGGTTGAATTCAAATGTATGGGTTAAAGGATACCTAGCCATTTATTTGTTTTGCAACTTGAATCCTAGACTTCGATAATTAATATTTTTTTGAAACTAAAAGAGGATTAATTATTAAAGATTTTAAATATTAAAAATACTAAATGAATTTTGTTAAAATTTTGTAGTTAAATAACCCATTCTCATTACCATGAAATTGTCATTTTCTTTAATGAGTTAATGAAACAATAACATTCAATAGATACAGCTTCAATGAATGGGTTCATGTCTTAAGAGACAATCTCATGAGAACTATGAAATTGTATATACTTAAAGGTCCTAGTCCTATACAATTTTCCTTGAGCAATGAACCAGAGCATGATACCTAGTAAAGGCATCACTGTGATGCTAAAGATGTTTCTAACATCAAACTAGGAACAATACAAGGCCCAAAGGAATCACATTTTGTGATGTAGTAGGCCCATGTTTTATGGGCTGAACACCTTTAAGCCCAAGAAATCCAATAAGGCCCACATAGATGGATCTTGTTTCTTTTGTTGAGAAATTAGAAACTAGAAGAGGATCTACTCCTCTTATTTGGAAAGGAAGTCTGGAAGAGACTAGTACTTCATGTATCTACTAGGTAGAACTTATACATTTCATATAAAACTTAGGTACTTGGTACTTAAATGTTAATCTCATATTTGTAAATGGCTTGCAGATATTTATAGAAGAGTAACCAGCTGAGCACAATCAAGTTGGAACTATAGTTTATAAGTTTAGTCTATTAATTATGCTAGTAACATAATCGACTTGTATTATGAAATAATTTTTGTTTAACAATGTATGTTTTTAATCTAGCTTGCCTAAATATATGCAACGTCCCGAAAATAGTAAGATTTTTTTTTTGATTTTAAAGTCTATCAAATCATTCATTAATTGTTCAAAATAACCACCAAGTCATAATATTCAAAACATCAGACTACAATTATTCAAAATGTGGAAATCATAAGGGGAGGATGATGTGTCATCATGTCAGGCTCTTCCTTTTCGATACAGAAGTACTTGAAACCATAAACATAGACTGTAAGCACAAAGCATAGTGAGTTCCTCAAAATACCACATACCAAAACATACAAGTGTCATGGGCTACCCCTATGGTCTTTCCTTGTAATGTTGAGGCCAAATCTCGGTCTCACATACAAGTGCCATAGGCTACCCCCATGGTCTTTCCTTGCAATGCCGAGGGCCAAATCCTAGTCTTACATACGAGTGCCAAGGGTCAGATCCTAGTGTTTCATGCAAGTATCATAGACACAACTAGCATTCTACATAACAAGTAATGAGCTGACATTGGTGCCTTGGACCCGTGGATCTAGTGAGAAAACTCACCTCATGAATAGATAAGCAAACTGAATAGGACGCCGCTCCAATATCAACTCTACCATTCACCTTAATGAATTCAATGACACAATCTCATCATACAGGTCAAAATACCTAAAATACCCCTAGTTCAAACCCTAGTAAAAATATAGGTCAAAGTCAACTGAGTCAACGGAGTTGACTCAGTGAGTATGTTAGGCATATAGAAAATGATCACGGGGTGTAATACTTGGCTAACCAGAACCGGGAAGCTGACCACATACGGGCATCGTGCCACTTGGTATGCCCAACGTACGTGGGTACTCTCAACATTATCCATTAAGTGCTTAATCCTTAAGCACTTATGTCCAAAATCCACATCTAGACCCTAAAAGCTGATCTTAACCATAAAGTTTCCAACTTTATGGTTTTGCATGGCTATTGAGACCTTTATAACAAAAAGCCTAACTTCTTGACCCATTAAGACAACTTAGACCATACATGGAAAGAAACCAATGTCCAAGATCACATTTTTATGCCATAACACACCCTAAAACATCTGAAAGGACAAATCAAACGTCTTGGAGTATTCCATACTCATAAAGATCAAGATTGGGAAAAAATTGTGCCAACTTTAAGCTAAAACTAGATCCAAATGAGATAATCATAAAGGTTGTAGATTTATACCTCCAAAGGAAGCACAATAGGAAGTAGATGTTGGATCCAAGGCCATGAGTGATATATCACAACCTCAAGGTTATTCCTTCTTCTCGAAGAGCTCCAAAATGACACCAAAAGGCTCTTAAAGCTTCATAAGGCACTTATACACTTTAAAGTTTTGAAATGAGGAAAAGGGATGAAGATATGAGGGTGCATGCGGCTATAAAGGTGCTTAAATAGGGTCCAAACCCTAAAACTTAGGGTTTGCACCCTAGCTACGTACGCCCAACGTATACACATGAGTCCAAAAATTCTGGAAATGCAATTGGCGGCCAATCTTGCAAACAAATAATAACTCAAGGGAAAAAGTGAAAACCTGAAAAAAAATTAGATGTTACAACTCTCCCCCACTTGAACTAGACTTTTCCCCCAAAGTCTGCTACTAAGAATAATTCTTGGTAGTGCTCTCGCAGTTTCTCCTCAGGCTCCCATTTCTTCTGATCCATGATCGCCACCAGTCTCTCCACATAATTCAGGTGATCGTCAACCTAAATAACATCCAGAAGAACCACTGCGACTCATTGTCCACACACTTCCGAAGGTAAGACACCTGAAATGTGTTGTGGATCTTACTGATCTCATCAAGCAAATCCATCCGATATGTAACCTTGCCAACCTGGGCGGATATCCTGAAAGGACCTATGAATATGGGGACCAGCTTACCCCTCTTCTGAAATCGGATGACACCTTTAGATGACATTTTCAGAAGCACTGAATCTCCTACCTGAAACTCAAGGTCTGACTCGTAACCTGCCGCCCACTTAGTAAATCAACTCAGTGATCTTGAGAACAACCTCAGTACTCCCGATAACCCGATGCCTGACCACCTCCCAGCAAACTGGGGTCCTACACCTCCTTTCGTATAACGTCTCAAATGGTGGTCAATCAATGTTAACATGATAACTATTATTGTAGGAGAACTCATCAAGTGGAAGGTAAGTATCCCAACTCCCTCCAAAATTAAGTACACACGCCCGGAGCATATCTTCGAGTGTCTGAATCGTCCGCTCGCTTTGGTCATCATTCGGGGGTGGTATTATGTACTAAAATGCAGCTAAGTACCCAACTCCTCATGAAACAAACATCCATGGTCCGAAACCAATGAAAATGGCACCCCGTGCCAAATTACCACCTCGTGAATGTAGATGTCAGCTAAATTCTCAGTGGATATGCTCCCAATAGTCGTTATGAAGTGCGCACACTTGGTCAATCTATCAACAATGAACTAGATAGAATCAACACCATGTGTCGTCCTTGGCAATTTTGTGATGAAATCCATGGTGATCTCTTCCTACTTCCACATGAGAATGGTTAAGGGTTTCATCTTTCCGTGGGGTCTTTGATGCTCAACCTTGACTTTCCTGCAAGTCAACCACCACTCAATAAACCAAGACATCTCCCTTTTCATATAGGACCACAATTACATCATCCTCAGATCCCTATGCATCTTCGTTGGATAGAAAACTTTGACTTATAAGCCTCCTCTAGAACTATCTGTCTCACCCACTTGCTATCAGAACCGAAAATCTACCATACTAAGTAAACAACCCTTGATTGTCTTTGAAAAATAAGGGAATTTGTCCCTTAATCCATTCGACCTTCCAATTCTCGTTTTTCAATCCATTCACTTGGGCTTTCTTGATCAAATCCATCAAAGGTAAAGGGACAACCATCCTCAAACAGATATCCATGATAAGGGAACCATGGCCCTGCGACTTGAAGCATCGGCCACCACATTTGTAACACCGTAAATTTCAAAACAATTTTTCGCATTTTATAAAAACATAATTCATTTATTATTCATAAAAACATCATTGTTTGAAACTCAAATTCATATCATAAAACAATCCCAAGATCTCATAACATAAAATCCCGTGTGTGTACTGATCAGGCCGGCGCCTTCCCGCGATCCTCACTAGTACCTGAAACAAATAACACCAAACACTGTAAGCACAAAGCTTAGTGAGTTCCCCAAAATACCATATATATATATATATATATATATATATATATATATATATATATATATATATATATATATATATATATATATATCACATATTTGCCACTCGAGGCTATAACTCTTTGGGTCCGTGCACCCAACTCTATGAACCCTTAGGCTCTATCTCTGTGAACCTTCCGGATCTAACTCTGTAGCATGCACAACATAAATCACATAGAATAATGCAGTGCAACACATAACACATATATAGCATACAACATTGTATCACATAACTCTAATTACCTACTCAAGGTAAAGTATAGTGAGAAGACTCCTGAAATCACTAGTGCTCGATCTCCCAAGCTATAGTCCTCCTATAACACAAATACATCTCTAATTAACACTTTCCTAACTAGGGTTGACTAACTCTATCAAGTCAATATCGGTCAACTCTGGTCAACGGTCAACGGTCAACCCAACTCGCCGAGTCCCTACGGGGACCTGATTCCTCTGAATCCCCTTCCGACTCACCGAGTCACTCACCCAACTTGGTTACTCAACCCTTGGTTCGAAAACACGGAACAACTCGCTCCAACTCGTCGAGTCTGCCATTGGACTCGACGAGTGCATTCCATGCATAACTCCAAACGACCTTCTGAGGTCAGATCTGTTCCACTAACTCATAGATCCAGTCTTTCCAAGCTTATTTATCACGTAAAGTTTATGTCTTGGTGCTCATATCACACTTATTGACTCATAAATGGTGTTTTAACCTCAAACACAAAGATCCCAAACCAAAACCTCCATAGACTCATATAAAGCTTGGACAAAGAGGCACTCTGGACCTCCATGGGTCTAGGTCCAGAACCTAACTCGCTTAAGGGACCATGGGAGCACTAGATCTAGTCACAAAAGGGCTCAATAAGCCCTAAATCAACATGAACATCACCTCAACAGAAAATGGTTCGAAAACAGTACCTCAAACGTGATGTTCTGGATCTCAGATCTTCAGGAAGTTAACCCTCGTGCTTCCTCTTGGCTATAGCTTCCTTTCCCTTGCTAGACAACACCACCAAGGTCGACAATGGCTCCTTCTCTCACTCCAAACGCTCAAGCTCACTAGGGTTTCGCTTTGGGGGCTGGTGAGCACAAATGACGGCCATAAGGCCCTTTAAATAGGTCCCAAACCCAAGAAATTAGGGTTTCATTAAACAGCGCGGACTCGCCGAGTCCACCAATGCGACTCGTCGAGTCCAGTCATTAATCCGGGTGAGAAATCGCGTCTCTACTCGGCGAGTCTACGCACCAACTCGCCGAGTCCTTCCACAAAACTCGAAATAAAATGAATAAATATAATCACTGAAATTCCGGATGTTACAATTCTCCCCCACTTGAATCTGACTTCGCCCTCGAAGTATCATCCCTGAAATAGCTCCGGATGCTGCTCCTGCATCTCGCGCTCTGGCTCCCAGGTCAAGTCGGATCCTTTCCGATGTTGCCACTAAACCTGTACCAGAGGCACCTCCTTGTTCCTTAGAACCTTGATCTTCCGATCCACAATCGCAACTGGTCTCTCCACGTAGTTCAGGCTCGCATCCACCTGAATGTCCTCTAACGGTACTACCGCTGACTCGTCGGCTATACACTTCCTCAACTGAGACACGTGGAAGGTATTATGAATCCGCTCCAACTCTGCAGGTAGCTCCAAGCAATACGCTACCCTGCCCACCCTCGCGATCACCTTGAATGGCCCAATATACTGGGGCCCTAGCTTGCCCCTCTTCCTGAATCGAATCACTCCTTTCCAAGGAGATACCTTCAGGAGAACATAATCACCGACCTGGAACTCAAGCTCGGATCGTTGTCTATCCGCATAACTCTTCTGGCGGTTCTGAGCGGTCAACAATCTCTGCCTGACCCGTTGTATCTGCTCTGTTGTCTGAAGCACAATCTCTGTGCTACCCATCACTCGTTGCCCTACCTCTTCCCAACAAATGGGAGCCCGACACCTCCTCCCATACAACAGGTCAAAAGGCGGCATACCAATGCTCGAATGATGGCTGTTATTGTAGGAGAACTCTGCTAAAGGCAAATACGTGTCCCAACTTCCGCTAAAATCCAACACGCATGCTCGGAGCATGTCCTCGAGCGTCTGAATCGTCCGCTCGCTCTGACCGTCAGTCTGTGGGTGGTATGCGGTACTAAAATGCAGCCTCGTACCCAACTCCTCATGGAATTTCTTCCAAAATATGGAAGTGAAACGCACATCTCGATCCGACACAATCGAGATTGGCACCCCATGCTGCGATACCACCTCTCTCACATATACCTCTGCTAACTTTTCCGCAGAAGAACTCTCACTAATGGCGAGAAAGTGAGCGCTCTTTGTCAAATGGTCTACTATCACCCAAATCGCATCGACATCCCTCGCCGTTCTTGGCAATTTGGTGATAAAATCCATGGATATCTGCTCCCATTTCCATTCTGGGACTTCCAGTGGCTACAACTTACCATGCGGTCTCTGATGTTCGGCCTTAACCCTACGACTGGTTAGGCACCTCTCAACAAACCACGCTACATCTCTCTTCATACAGGGCCACCAATACTCCCTTTTAAGATCCAGAAACATCTTAGTGGACCTGGTATGGATCGAGAATCTCGATCTATGCGCCTCCTCCATCAAGATTGTACGCGTTCCTCCAACAAACGGTACCCAAATCCGACCCTGGAGGTCATAAGCCCTCTGCTATCAGTTACGAACTCTGATACCTGACTGATAACTCGTTCTCTCTTACGGTTCTCAGGTCTTACTGCCTCAGCCTGAGCCCCTCTGATGGTGTCCAACACCGGAGTCATCACCGTCAATCTCATATAAATATCTCGAATCGGGGCGTTCTCTGCCCTACGACTCAAGGCGTCGGCTACCACATTAGCCTTGCACGGGTGGTAAAGGATTTCACAATCATAATCCTTTACTACATCCAACCATCTTCTCTAACGCATGTTCAGGTTTGGCTGATCCATCAAATGCTTCAAACTCTTGTGGTCCGTGTATATCGTACACCGAACCCCATACAGGTAATGGTGCCAAATCTTGAGGACGAACACACAACCCCCAACTCTAGATCGTGGGTGGGATATCTTGCCTCATGAGGCTTCAGCTGCCTCGATGCGTACGCGATCACATGCCCCCTCTGCATCAACAACGCGCCCAACCCAGATATCGATGCGTCACAATACACCACGAAGTGCTCCATTCCCTCTGGAAGAGCCAACACCGGGGCTTCGCACAATCTCTGGCGAAGAGTCTCAAATGAGGCCTGCTGCTCTGGTCCCCAGTTGAACACCACACCCTTCCAGGTCAACCTGGTGAGAGGAACAACAATCTTGGAGAAATCCCTGATGAACCTCCGATAATAACCGGCCAACCCTAGAAAACTCCTGATCTCGGAAGGAGATTTCGGCACCTCCCAACTCAACACCGCCTCGATCTTGGCCGGATCGACTAAAATCCCCTTTTGGTTAACGAGGTGACCAAGGAATTGCACCTCTCGTAACCAAAAATCGCACTTGGAGAATTTATCATAAAGCCTCTCCGATCTTAGCACACTGAGGATTTCTCGCAAATGCTCCTCATGCTGCTCACTGGATCTCGAATATACCAATATGTCATCAATGAACACAATTACTGATCGATCCAACATCGGTCTGCATACCCTATTCCTGAGATCCATGAACGCTGCAGGTGCATTGGTGAGCCCGAATGGCATCACCACGAACTCGTAATGCCCATAACGAGTTCTGAACGCAGTCTTCTGGATATCCTCCTCGCGCACCCTCATCTGATGATATCCAGATCTCAGATCAATCTTGGAAAACCAAGATGCTCCCTGCAGCTGATCGAACAAATCATTGATCCTCGGCAAAGGATAATGGTTCTTGACCGTTAACTTGTTCAGCTCTCGATAATCTATGCACATTCGGTGCGAACCATCCTTTTTCTTCACAAAAAGGATCGTTGCTCCCCACGGCGAGCTGCTCGGCCGAATAAACCCCTTCCCCAGCAACTCCTGAAGCTGCGAGGATAATTCCTGCATCTCTGAAGGTGCAAGGCGATAGGGCGCCTTGGCAATAGGAGCTGCCCCCGGAACCAAATCAATACGAAACTCAACCTGCCTCTCAGGAGGCACACCCGGTAACTCCTCGGGGAAGACATCCGGGAATTCATGCACTATCGGAACCTCCTCAACTGTACTCGGTCTCTCTGCACCAACTCTCGTATCCACCACATATGCTACAAAACCACTACAACCCAACTGTAGGCTCTGTCTCGCTCTAGCAGCCGAACAAAACGTTGAATCGGGACGGGTACCCTCACCGTACACCGTAAGAACTCCCCCACTTGGGTCTTGTATAGTCACCAGCTTCCGCTCGCAATCGATAACGGCTCCAAATCTGCTCCACCAATCCATGCCTATGATGACACAGACATCCCCCATCGCAATCGGGACCAAATCGATAGGAAACTCTACACCGAAGATCTCGAGTACACACCCTCGAATCACCTCCGTGGCATACACTGCTCTCTCATCGACGATGGAGACTCTCAGAGGTCGACTCAATCCCTCCCGACTAATACTGATGTGCTGACTAAAAGCCAACGATACAAAAGATCAACTCGCACCCGAGTCAAATAACACCAAAGCAGGTACAGAACTCACAAGAAAAGTACCTACGCATAACATAAAATAAGCACAAAATCTCAAACATTAAAATAAATACATGAAAGAATACATACCAGCCACGACATCGGGCACTGCGCGGACCTCCTCCGCAGTCAACTGGAAGGCTCTCCCCCGAGCCTTCGGCGTCTCGGTCTTCACCGGCCGACTATTCGGAGCTCTAATCGCAGCAGAGGCAGTCCCCTGAGAAGCTCCCTGTGCTGACCCTCACAGAAGCGGACACTCGGCCTTCCGGTGTCCGGTCTGGTTGCAGTGGAAACTCACTGCAAACCCCTTGGGGCATTCCTTGGTCATATGCCCCTCCTTGCCACACTTGTAGCAAGATCCAGCTCTACAAACTCCATCATGACCCTTGCCGCACTTTCCACAAGTGCGGCCCTTCTGGCTCCTTGCTCTGGGATCAGCGGGCTTGGCCCGCTTGGCTACCGGCTGGGACTGTGCCGGTCGCCGATCCCTCCCCTAAGACTCCACCTCTTCCTTAGCCTGAGTCTCTAGCTCAATCTCCCTCTTCCGGGCATTTTCCTGAAGCTCAGCAAATGTCTGGTACGAGGAGTTTGCCACGAACTCCCGAATATATCTCCTCAAAATACTCGAATAACGGCTCATACGTGCCTACCCAATGGACACGTGCTCAGGGCAGAACATCGCCCTCTCATGAAACATCCTGGTAATAACCGTAACGGACTCTATACCCTGCTTGAGGGTCAAAAACTCCTATGCCAACCTATCCCGTTCCACCGGGGGAACGTACTCATCACGAAACATGGTGGTGAACCTCTCCCAGGTCAGCGCAGCAAGCTCTGCTGGAGAATAGTGTGCTGTCGTGAACTTCCACCAATCCTTCGCCCCCAGGTGAAGCTGGTTCAGCGCAAACCGAACCCTCAAGTGCTTCGGGCACGAGCATGTGTAGAAACACCCCTCAATTTCAGTCACCCATCTCATCGCTGCAATCGGGTCCTGTGTCCCATCAAACTCTGGTGGCTTCGTGTTGCTGAACTCCCTGAACAACAACGAGTCACCCCCTTGCGGCCTAGCAGCAGCAATAGCTGCGGTGGCCGCCGCAACAGCAGCCTCAGAAAGAGCGACATAACGCTCGTTAAAAGTCTCAATCAGCGTGGTCTTGATAGACCCGAACATCTCTAGTATCTCTGCCCTGATGGCTGCAGCCACCTCCTCATGGATGATCCGACGGATCTCCTCATCAATGGTCTCGCTGCACTCTAGCACATGACGTGTCCTCACCATGATCTACCTCTGAAAAACAACATACGATATATTAGAAACTCACTCAAGCATACTCGCACTCGATAAATCGTCCCTCCTTGTTTCCCGGCATCCCGAAGATTCCTACTTGAACTGTACACCGTCCCGGTGTTTTTAGTAGTACGAGCCCAATACTACCTTCCACATCGCGTCAGTATACAACCCAAGTCCTCCTCCTAGGATCCCAAGTCTCAAGTAATCTATTATGCAAAAGCCTTTCTCTAACAGATCTCTCATAATCTCCTCGCTGCTACCTACTCACTCTCAAGCATCTCATAGCAACTCACCTCTCCCTAGGCTAAGGCATCACAAATCAGGCCACTCTAGTCCTAATAGGAGTACCTAGCCCACTCTAGCACGAGAATACATCATATCAATATCATAAGTATAAAACATAAAGGTAACTTGGGAAATCACCGTACGGGCGCTGGTTGATCGTACACACGACTCTGCTCTGCGTTTTCCAAAAATCTTTTACTCTTTTTGAAAATATTTCTCAAATCCTCAGTTCGAGTTCAAATACGCCCGAAGGCGTACTCGAATCCCTCAAACCAAGGCTCTGATACCAACTTGTAACACCGTAAATTTCAAAACAATTTTTCGCATTTTATAAAAACATAATTCATTTATTATTCATAAAAACATCATTGTTTGAAACTCAAATTCATATCATAAAACAATCCCAAGATCTCATAACATAAAATCCGGGTGTATGTACTGATCAGGCCGGCGCCTTCCCGCGATCCTCACTAGTACATGAAACAAATAACACCAAACACTGTAAGCACAAAGCTTAGCGAGTTCCCCAAAATACCATATATATATATATATATATATATATATATATATATATATATATATATATATATATATATATATATATCACACATATTAGCCACTCGAGGCTATAACTCTTTGGGTCCGTGCACCCAACTCTATGAACCCTCAGGCTCTATCTCTGTGAACCTTCCGGTTCTAACTCTGTAGCATGCACAACATAAATCACATAGAATAATGCAGTGCAACACATAACACATATATAGCATACAACACTGTATCACATAACTCTAATTACCTACTCAAGGTAAAGTATAGTGAGAAGACTCAGCTCGCATATCTCAGTAACTCGTAAATCCCTGAAATCACTAGTGCTCGATCTCCCGAGCTATAGTCCTCCTATAACACAAATACATCTTTAATTAACACTTTCCCAACTAGGGTTAACTAATTCTATCAAGTCAACATCGGTCAACTCTGGTCAACGGTCAACAGTCAACCCAACTTGCCTAGTCTGGCATGGACTCGCCGAGTCCCTACGGGGACCTGATTCCTCTGAATCCCCTTCCGACTCACCGAGTCACTCACCCAACTTGGTTACTCAACCCTTGGTTCGAAAACACGGAACAACTCGCTCCAACTCGTCGAGTCTGCCATTGGACTCGACGAGTGCATTCCATGCATAACTCCAAACGACCTTCTGAGGTCAGATCTGTTCCACTAACTCATAGATCCAGTCTTTCCAAGCTTATTTATCACGTAAAGTTTATGTCTTGGTGCTCATATCACACTTATTGACTCATAAATGGTGTTTTAACCTCAAACACAAAGATCCCAAACCAAAACCTCCATAGACTCATATAAAGCTTGGACAAAGAGGCACTCTGGACCTCCATGGGTCTAGGTCCAGAACCTAACTCGCTTAAGGGACCATGGGAGCACTAGATCTAGTCACAAAAGGACTCAATAAGCCCTAAATCAACATGAACATCACCTCAACAGAAAATGGTTCGAAAACAGTACCTCAATCGTGATGTTCTGGACCTCAGATCTTCAGGAAGTTAACCCTCTTGCTTCCTCTTGGCTATAGCTTCCTTTCCCTTGCTAGACAACACCACCAAGGTCGACAATGGCTCCTTCTCTCACTCCAAACGCTCAAGCTCACTAGGGTTACATTAAACAGCACGGACTCGCCGAGTCCACCAATGCGACTCGTCGAGTTCGGTCATTAATCCGGGTGAGAAATCGCGTCTCTACTCGGCGAGTCTACACACAAACTCGCCGAGTCCTTCCACAAAACTCGAAATAAAATGAATAAATATAATACTTAAAATTCCGGATGTTTCAACATTGGCCTTCCCAGGGTGATATAAGATCTCGCAATCATAATCCTTTACCACATCCAGCCTCCTCCAATGCCGCATGTTCAAATTCGGTTGGTCCATCAAATATCTCAAACTCTGGTGGTCAATTTAAACAATACACCTAACCCTATACATGTAGTGCCTCCAAATCTTGAGGGAAAAACCATCGACCCCAATTCCAAATCATGCATAGGATAATTAGCCTCATGAAGGTTTGACTGGCTTGAAGCGTAAGCAATCACGTGACCCATGTGCATAAGGACAACACCCAAACCTAAAATAGAGGCATCACAATAAACCAAAAAATCATCCAAACCCTTGGGAAGCGTAAGAATCAGGGCTTTGCACAACTTCTGCCTTAGAATCTCAAAATCCAACTGATGATCAAGTCCACCGAAAAGTCACATTCTTATTTGTCAAATGGGTCAGAGGCGCTAGATCTTGGAGAAATCCTGGATAAAACTCTGATAATTGTAATAGCCCGGATTTCCAGGTATCTTTATTGTTTATGATTTTGTGTTTTGAGAGGGGACTCGGCGAGTCGGAGCTCAGACTCGCTGAGTAGGGACGCGATTCTGGACGCGGGATTCGCCTGGACTCGGCGAGTGCAGGATATGGACTCGGCGAGTCCGCGCTGTTTAATGAAACCCTAATTTCTCGGGTTTGGAACCTATTTAAAGGGCCTTATGGCCGTTATTTGTACCCAGCAGTCCATAGAGAGAAACCCTAGAGTGCTTTAGCGATTTGAGAGAGAGAAAGGAAGCATTTCTTGACCTTTGTGTGTTGTTTAGCAAAAAAGAGGGAGGTTCTAGCCAAGAGGAAGCAAAGGAGGTTGCTATTCTGTGGATTTGAAGCTTAGATCATCGATCTAAAGGTATGATTTCGGCTCATCTTCTATTTTGTGAAGTATATTTGGATTTAGGGTTTCTTGTGGCCTTTGTTGGGTTGATTTGATGGCCAAATAGTCCCTTGCTAGTGATGAGGCTTTGGATCTGGATCCATAGAGGTCCAGAGAGCCTCATTCATCAAGCTTTATGAAGAACAATGGAGGTTATGACCTTGAGTTGTGATATTTGTTGATAATTCTTCATATATGGACATATAGAGGTTGTATGTACACCAAGTTTAGGGCTTTACGTGGTGAATCAGTCTAGGAAGGCCAGATCTATGAATTGATGGAACAGATCTGACCTTAGAAGCGAGTTTGAGTGATTGCATGGCATGGACTCGCCGAGTCCGATGAGCAGACTCGGCGCGTAGCTTGAAGATTGCCTTGGATCGGCCAGTGAGTGGTCCAGTCGAGTCATGGGTTGACTCAGTGAGTCAGGGCGAGTTAGGGAAGGGTGGTCAAGTGGACTGAGTCGAGCTGGGACTTGCCGAGTTGTTCTTGAGACTCGGCGAGTTGAGTCGGGGTGGCCCCGCGATTCTTCCAGGTGGAACTCGTCGAGTCAGGAGGAGTACTCGACGTGTAAGAGGGAAATCCTAGAGAGTTGGGGAAAAACGTCTAGACTCGCCGAGTTGCCCTTGTGCACTCGCCGAGTCCAGTCAAAGTTGACCGTTGACCGTTGACCAGAGTTGACCTGTGTTGACTTCTTAGGGATAGTCAACCTTAGAGATAAAAAGTGTTAATTAGAGACATATGATGTTATAGGAGGATTATAGCTCGGAGGATCGGGCACGAGGGATTTCAGGATTTGGGAGTCATCGAGATATGCGAGGTGAGTCTTCTCACTATACTTTACCTTGAGTAGGTAACCAGAGTTATGTAACAGAGTATTGTATGTTATGTATGCTATATATTGTACTGCATTATTTCTATGTGATTATGGCGTGCATGTTTACAGAGTTGGAACCGGAAGGTTCCTAGAGTTAGAACGTGAAGGTTCACAGAGTTTGGGTGCACGGACCCATAGAGTTATAGCCTCGAGTGGCTAATATGTGTTTTATGTGTGGTATTTTGGGGAACTCACTAAGCTTTGTGCTTACAGTGTTAGTGTTGTGTTTCAGGTACTAGCGATGACCGTGGGAAGGCACCGGCTTGATCCGTACACACGCATGGGATTTTGTTATACTTGTGATCTTGGGATTTTGTATAATGTGAATTGAGATTTAAACTTGATGTTTTTATGAAAAGTTAATGGGAAATGTTTTTATAAATTATGAAAAATTTATTTTGAAATTTACGGTGTTACAAGTTGGTATCAGAGCCTTGGTTTGAGGGATTTGAGTACACCTTCAGGAGTATTTGAACTCAAACTGAGGATTTGAGGTGTATTTTCAAAAAGAGTGAAAGATTTTTGAAAAAAAAAAAACGCAGAGCAAGAGACGTGTGTACGATCAGTCAGCGCCCGAACGGTGATTTCCCAAAATACCCATATATTATGTGATATTGATATTGATATGATATATCTACATGCTAGAGTAGGCTAGGTATTGCTATTAGGACTAGAGTGGCCTGATTTGTGATGCCTTAGCCTAGGGAGAGGTGAGCTGCTATGAGATGCTTGAGAGTGAGTAGGTAGCAGCGAGGGGCTTATGAGAGATCTATTAGAGAGTGGTCTACGCATGATAGAGTACTTGGTACTTGGGATCCGAAGAGGAGGACTTGGGGTGTATTCTGGTGCGGTGTGGACAGTAGTATTGGGCCCGTACTACTGAAAGCACCGGAGCGGTGTGCAGCCCAAGTAAGAATCTTTGGAATACCAAGAATCAAGGAGGAAAGAGTTGTCGAGTGTGAGTATGCTCGTGTGGATTCTGATTTTCGTATGTTGTATTTCAGAGGTAAATCATGGTGAGGACACGTTTGATGCCCGAGAGCAGTGGTACCAATGAGGAGGAGATCCGCCCGATCATCCAGGAGGAGGTGGCTGCGGCCATCAGGGCAGAGATACCGGAGATGTTTGGGTCTATAAAGACCATACTGATTGAGACGTTTGATGAGCGTTATGCCGCTCTTTATGAGGCTGCTGATGCAGCGGCTACCGCAACGATTGCTGCTGCGAGGCCGCAAGGTGGTGATGCGTTGCTGTTCCGCGAGTTTAGCAACACGAAACCACCAGAGTTTGATGGGACTCAGGATCCGGTGGCAGCTATGAGGTGGATATCTGATATTGAGGGGTGTTTCTTCACTTGCTCGTCTCCTGAGCATTTGAAGGTTCGGTTCGCGCTGAACCAGCTTCGCTTGGGAGCGAAGGACTGGTGGAAGTTTGTGACGGCGCATTATACGCCTGTTGAGCTTGCGGCAGTGACCTGGGATAGGTTCACTGTCATGTTCCGAGATGAGTACGTTCCCCAGGTGGAGAGGGAATGTTTGGCGCAGGAGTTTCTAACCCTCAAGCAGGGTACTGAGTCAGTTACAGCGATCACGAGGATGTTCCATGAGAGGGCGATGTTCTGCCCTGAGCACGTGTCCACTGAGCAAGCACGTATGAGCCGCTACTTGAGCATTTTGAGGCGGGATATTCGTGAGTTTGCTGCGAACTCCTCGTACCGGACATTTGCTGAGCTTCAGGCAAATGCCCGGAAGAGGGAGATTGAGCTTGAGACTTAGGCCAGGGAGGAGGCGGAGTCTCAGGGGAGGGATCGGCGACCAGCACAGTCTCAGCCGGCAGCCAAACGGGCCAAGCCCGCTGATCCCAAACCAGGGAGCCAGAAGGGTCGCACTTGCGGAAAGTGCGGCAAGGGTCATGATGGAGTCTGCCGAGCGGGATCTTGCTACAAATGTGGCAAGGAGGGGCATATGGCCAAGGACTGCCCCAAGGGGTTTGCAGTGTGTTTTCACTACAACCAGACCGGACACCGGAAGGCCGAGTGTCCGCAGTTGCGCGGAGCATCTCAGGGATCTGCTCCTGCCGCCATCAGAGCTACAGAGGGTCGGCCTGTGAAGGTCGAAACACTGAGAGCTCGAGGGAGAGCTTTCCAGCTGACTGCGGAGGAGGTCCGCGCTGCGCCCGACGTTGTGTCTGGTATGTTTCCTTTCATGTATTTATTTTGATGTTGAGATATTATGCTTATATTATGTTATGTGTAGGTACTTTCCTTGTGAACTATGTACCTGCTTTAGTGTTATTTGACTCGGGTGCGAGTCGGTCTTTTGTATCTTTGGCCTTTAGTCAGCATATCAGTGTTAGCCGTGAGGCATTGAGTCGGCCTCTGAGAGTTTCCATAGCTGAAGATAGAGTGATTTGTGGCACGGAGGTTCTCCGGGGATGTGTATTAGAGATTTTCGGGGTTGAGTTTCTGATTGATCTGATTCCTATTGCGATGGGTGATGTCTGTGTCATTGTGGGCATGGACTGGTTGAGCCGATTCGGCGCGGTTATCGACTGTAAGCGTCAGCTGGTGACCATACGAAACCCTAGTGGGGGAGTTCTTTCAGTGTACGGCGAGGGTACATGTTAAGGATCAACTTTTTGTTCGGCCGCTAGGGCGAGGCAGTGTCTACAACAGGGCTGTAAGGGTTTTGTGGCGTGTGTGATGGATACGCGGGTGGCTTCCGAGAGACCGAGTTCAGTTGAGGAGGTTCCGATGGTGCGTGAGTTTCCAGATGTTTTTCCCGAGGAGTTACCGGGTGTGCCCCCTGTGAGGCAAGTGGAGTTCAGTATTGATTTGGTTCCGGGGGCCGCGCCTATCGCTAAGGTGCCTTATCGTCTTGCAACTCCAGAGATGCAAGAGTTATCCTCGCAGCTTCAGGAGCTGCTGGGGAAGGGGTTTATTCGGCCGAGCAACTCACCGTGGGGAGCGCCTATCCTGTTCGTCAAGAAGAAGGATGGTTCACACCGGATGTGCATTGACTACCGGGAGTTGAATAAGCTGACGGTCAAAAAACCGTTACCCGTTACCGAGGATCGACGATTTATTCGATCAGTTATAGGGAGCATCTTGGTTCTCCAAGATAGATTTGAGGTCGGGATATCATCAGGTGAGAGTGCGGGATGAGGACATCCAGAAGACAGCGTTCAGGACGCGATATGGGCATTATGAGTTTGTGGTGATGCCTTTTGGGCTCACCAATGCCCCGGCTGTGTTCATGGATCTCATGAACAGGGTATGCAGGCCGATGTTGGATCGATCGGTGATTGTATTTATCGATGATATTCTGGTATATTCGAAATCTAGAGAGCAGCATGAGGAGCATTTGAGGGAGGTCCTTGGGGTTTTGAGATCGGAGAAGCTGAAACGACCCAAAAATACGACCCAAAAATTTTGTTTTTAATATGATCAAAACTGTAATCAGAGCATCATATAATAAAACCATGCGTGATGTATTCCAAAACATAATAAAATACTAAGCGGAAAACTGTATCATACTACATCAGATCAAAACATCTAAATCAATCCCAGGCTAAAGCTGAGGCCGTGGTGTGTGCGATGCCATCATCCCGAGCTCTTCCCTTTGCTTGCGGAAGTACCTGAAACCAAAACTGAAACTGTAAGCACGAAGCTTAGTGAGCTCCCCCAAAATACCACATACCATACAATAGCATATAACACATATTGGGCCATGCCCACTGCATCGGGCCGAAACCCGGAAACTGCATCGGACCGAAATCCGGAACTGACTGGGACCTTGTCCCCTGCATCGGACCCAAGTCCGGAACTAACTGCATCGGACCGAAGTCCGGAACTAACTGCATCGGACCGAAGTCCGGAACTAACTGCATCGGACCGAAGTCCGGAACTAACTGGGACCTTGTCCCCTGCATCGGACCGGAGTCCGGAACTAACTGACTGAACATATCATAGCATATCAACTAGCATGAACACATATACTGCATACTACATCGAGCCGTAGCCCGGAACACATAACACGTAACACATAAAACATAGCACATAAATCCTGTCTGAGCCACGAAGGCATCAAACATTCTAGCTGCTACATCGGACCGAAGTCCGGAAACTACTGCTAACTGGACGGGCCGGCATTGCGGCCTTAGACCCGTCCCTACTTGAAGGAAACTCACCTCGTAAACTGGCGGCTGAGTGTGTGTCTCTGAAAGCTACCGGCTGCTGCTCCTGAATCTCCTCGACTACAAGCCCATGAACACACTCAATCAAATACTAAACACTGCACTTGGGGTAAAAAAAATGACTCTTTTACCCTTGGTCAAAGTCAACTTACTTTTGGGGCTGACTCGCCGAGTTGGGTCACCCAACTCGCCGAGTCCTACTCTCACTTCTCAGTTCTACCCGCTGCTACTCGTCGAGTGTGGCATCGACTCGACGAGTACCCTCTTGATCCAAGAACTCAGACAATCTTCATCCGACTCGCCGAGCCGTATGAACAAACTTGACGAGTTGTTCATGATCCTAAGAAGATTGTCTTGGACTCGCCGAGTTGTATGAACAACTCGCCGAGTCCCTCCATCACTGAGTCTACCCTCAACTCGCTGAGTCCACTCTCTAACTCATTGGATTCACTCGACACTGGTCAAAATGAAGGACTCGGGAACTCGCGACCCAACTCGCCGAGTCGTTCTTCCCGACTCGCCGAGTTGCCGCCATGCAACTGATTTTTACTCGATTTTGTTTGAATCCAACGCATACAATTGATAGATCTGAGTCCAATAAGCTGATTTACCACGTAAAGTTTCCAACTTTACGTGCACAACCTCATGAATAAGGGAAATAAGGCTAAAAGATGCATAAAATGGGTAGATCTATGATTAATATGCAATGTAACTCCAAAAAGACAAAAGATATGGGCTCTACAACACCCCAACATTCAGATCCAAAGGCATTTCGACTTATCAAGTCATTCATGCAAACATAAGGCTTGGAACAAACATCAATTAGCTCTTAGAAGAGCTCTAATGGAAGTTTAGGGCATAAAATAAGAAGGGAACTCCGAAAATACCTCAATAAACTCAGATTTGCCCTTGGATCTTTGCAATACAACTCGTTTCCTTGCTTCTTTCTTCTTCTCCTTCTTCACACCTTCACAAAATGGCACCAAATCACTTATAAGCTCTCAAGGGAGGATTAGGGTTTTCTCACTGAGTTCTCAGGGTGAGGGAGGCAAGAATGGGGCTATAAGGTGGTTTAAATAGTGGGCAACCCGGGGATTTAGGGTTTCACCCAGACGGATGGACTCGCCGAGTCCAGAATATGGACTCGCCGAGTCCCCGGCTCACGCATGCTCGCAGCCGCAACCCTACTCGGCGAGTCAGGCTATGAACTCGCCGAGTTCCTCTTGCAAAACCCACAACAAAACCAATAAATTAACATACCGGGAACAGGTCGTTACAATTCTCCCCCACTTGGCTCAGACTTCGTCCTCGAAGTCTGCTACGGCTGGATCTGCAAATAACTCTGGGTAGTGCTCTCTCATCTCCTCCTCAGCCTCCCACGTCCACTCAGACCCCTTCCGGTGCTGCCACTGCACCTTAATAACTGAATTTCCTTGTTCCTCAAGGTCTTGGTCTTCCGGTCCAGAATCGCGACCGGTCTCTCAATATAATTCAGGCTACTATCAACCTGAATGTCCTCTAGGGGAACGACTGCTGATTCATCCACCAAACACTTCCTCAACTGAGACACATGGAAAGTGTTGTGGATCTGACTAAGCTCTTCAGGAAGATCTAACCGATAAGCAACCCGACCCACCCGGGCCAAAACCCTGAAAGGACCAATAAATCTGGGGCCCAACTTGCCCCTCTTCCGGAACCTGATGAAACCCTTCCAAGGTGAGACCTTCAGAAGGACCATATCTCCCACCTGGAACTCCAAGTTCGAACGCCTCCTATCGGCGTAGCTCTTCTGCCGACTCTGAGCAGTTTGCAGTCTACTACGGACCTGCTGGATCAACTCAGTCGTCTTGAGCACCACCTCTGTGCTCCCAATGACTCGCTGACCGACCTCGCCCCAACAAATCGGGGTCCTACACTTCCTCCCATACAGCATCTCAAAGGGAGGTCGGTCAATGCTCGCATGGTAACTGTTGTTATACGAGAATTCCGCTAACGGAAGATACGTATCCCAACTGCCACCGAAATCTAGGACACATGCCCTGAGCATATCCTCTAGAGTCTGAATCGTCCTCTCGCTCTGCCCGTCGGTCTGAGGGTGGAAAGCGGTGCTGAAATGGAGACGAGTACCCATCTCGTCGTGAAACCGCTTCCAAAATCTAGATGTGAAACGGACATCACGGTCAGACACCACTGATACCGGCACTCCATGACGTGCCACGATCTCACGCACATAGATATCGGCTAACTTCTCCGCCGATATACTCTCCTGGATCGGGATAAAATGGGCACTCTTCGTCAACCGATCCACTACTACCCATATCGAGTCCACTCCACGTGCGGTCCGGGGAAGCTTGGTGACAAAATCCATGGTAATGTCCTCCCATTTCCACACGGGAATGTCTAACGGCTGCATCCTGCCGTGAGGTCTCTGGTGCTCCGCCTTGACCTTCCGGCAGGTCAGGCATCTCGCGACGTACCAGGCGACGTCCCGCTTCATGCAGGGCCACCAATAATCGGGTCAAAGATCTCGGTACATCTTTGTCGCTCCTGGGTGGATAGAAAATCGAGACTTATGAGCCTCGTCCATCAATACCTGCCGTACCCCACCCCAGTACGGTACCCATACCCTACCATGAAGCGTCAACAAACCCCGACTGTCGTACTCAAAAGAAGCTACTCGGCCTACTATCCTTTCACACTTCTGCCTCTCCTCCTTGAGGCCCTCCATCTGAGCCTCCTTGATCCACTCCAACAGTGGAGTGATCACTGTCATCCTCATACACAGATCCCTGATAGGGGCCGCCGACACCTTGCGGCTTAGGGCGTCGGCCACCACGTTGGCCTTCCCTGGATGATAAAGGATCTCACAGTCATAGTCCTTCAGCACGTCCAACCACCTCCTTTGCCTCATATTCAAACTCGGTTGATCCATAAGATACCTCAAACTCTTATGATCCGTGTATATAGTACAGCGGACCCCATACAGGTAATGCCTCCAAATCTTGAGGGCAAACACAACTGCCCCCAGCTCCAAATCATGGGTAGGATAGTTAGCCTCGTGAGGCTTCAACTGTCTCGAGGCATAAGCTATCACATGGCCTCGCTGCATCAGAACTGCTCCCAAACCTGTGATCGAGGCATCACAATAGACTACAAAGTCCTCTACTCCCTCTGGCAAGGTAAGGATCGGAGCCTCGCACAATCTCTGCCTGAGGGTCTCGAATGCTGTCTGCTGCTCCGGACCCCAATGAAATAGCACTGATTTCTTGGTCAGTCGGGTGAGCGGCACTGCTATCTTGGAGAAATCCTGAATAAATCTCCGATAATACCCTGCCAACCCTAGGAAGCTCCGAATCTCAGATGGAGACTTCGGGACCTCCCACTGCATCACGGCCTCTATCTTGGCCGGATCTACCAGAATACCCTTCTGGTTGACGAGGTGACCAAGGAACTGCACCTCGCGCAACCAGAACTCACATTTGGAGAACTTTGCGAAAAGTCTCTCCCTCCTCAAAACCTCTAGCACCTCCCGCAGGTGCTCCTCGTGCTGCTCCTGCGTCTTGGAATACACCAAGATGTCATCTATGAACACTATCACTGACCGATCCAGCATCGGCCTACACACGCGGTTCATGAGATCCATGAACGCGGCTGGGGCATTGGTGAGCCCAAATGGCATCACCACAAACTCGTAATGACCATACCTGGTCCTGAAAGCAGTCTTCTGCACATCCTCATCTCTAACCCGCATCTGATGATATCCGGAGCGTAGATCGATCTTGGAGAACCAAGACGCTCCCTGAAGCTGATCAAACAAATCATCTATCCTCGGGAGTGGGTAACGGTTCTTCACCGTTACCTTATTCAGCTCCCGATAGTCAATACACATACGATGCAACCCATCCTTCTTTCTCACAAACAGGATTGGCGCTCCCCAAGGCGAACTGCTCGGCCGAATGAAACCCTTGTCTAACAGCTCCTGCAGCTGTGTAGACAACTCCTGCATCTCAGGGGGAGCTAGTCGATACGGTGCCTTGGCTATCGGAGCCGCACCAGGGACGAGGTCGATCCGGAACTCGACCTGTCTCTCAGGAGGTATCCCCGGCAACTCCTCAGGAAACACATCCGGATAGTCTCGAACAATAGGAACATTATCCACTGTCGACTTGCCCTTCTCCCGGGCATCCAAAACGTAGGCTACAAAACCGGCGCAACCCTGCTGAACATAGCGCCTCGCCCTTGCGGTGGAACAAAAGGTCGGTCCTCGCTGTGGCCTCTCGCCCTGAATCACCAACTCTCCCCCACTGGGAGTGCGAACCCTCACTAACTGAAGCTCGCAATCAATCACCGCCCCATTGGGGCTTAGCCAATCCATACCCACAATAACCTTATTCCCTCGCAGGGGAATAGGTACCGAACCCACTGAAAACTGCTCATCAAATAACTGAAGAGAACACCCTCTGTGCACTCTGCCGACCCTCACGGTCCTATCATCCGCTATCTCAACCTCTAATGGACAATCCAGCTCCCCTGGAGCTCTACTGAACCTCTTGCTAAGCGCAAGAGATACGAATGATCGGGTAGCCCCCGAATCGAATAATACCAAAGCAGAAATGCCGTTCACAGAGAACGACCCTGAATAAAACATACAACCATAAGCAACATTTAATCAATAATGATAAAGAGATAAAAGGGAAGATACATACCCGTCACCACGTCAGGAGTCGCTCGCGCCTCCTCTGCTGTCATCTGAAACGCCCTACTCTTCGCCACTGGCGCATCAGCTCGGCCCTGCCGGCCATCTGTAATCCTCAAGGTAGCAGGGGCAGGTGCAGCCACCTTCCCTACTGAAGCTAAACTCGGACACTGGGACTTTTTATGTCCCCTCTGATTGCACTGAAAGCAAATCAGATCTGATGCTGCGACGGCAGTAGCAGGGGCCGTACAATCCCTACTCAAATGCCCAATCCGACCGCACTTGTAGCAGCCGGAACTCCCTGCCTTGCACGCTCCCTCGTGCAATCTCCCACACTTGCCACATCGACTGTGGCTCTGCTGACTCCTAGATCTATGATCCGAAACCTTGGGCTTTTTGCCCGAACTGCCTGAACCCGAAACCGCCTCCGGTTTCCTCTTCTTCTCCATCTCAAGATCAATCTCCCTCTCCCGAGCTCTAGCAATCATATCTTCCAGCGTTTTACAGCTGGACCGGCTCACAAACTGGCGGATATCGCTCCGCAACATCTCATGATAACGGGCCTTCTTCATTTCCTCATCAGCTACATACTGAGGAACGAGAAGAGCCCTCTCCCTGAACTTGGCGGTGATCTCCGCCACTGTCTCTGTAGTCTGGGTGAGGTCCTGAAACTCCCTAGCTAGTTGTTGCACCTCAATGACCGGTGCAAACTCCGCCCTGAACCTGGTAGAGAAATCAGCCCAGGTCATGGCGTCCAATGCTGCATCATCCCCAATGGCATGCCCGACCTCCTCCCACCAATCTCGTGCCCTATCCTTCAGAAGACAGGACGCCAATCTGACCTTGTCCCCCTCGGGACATCTGCTAGTACGGAAAGCGTTGGCCACATCTGCCAACCATCTGGTGCTCGCTATGGGGTCCCGCGCCCCATGATAGTCCGGGGCTCCACATGCCCTGAACTCCCTGAAGGTAAGGGTGCGCGACCCCATCATGGCCGCCACCTCGGCACGGAAGGTGCCCAGTCTCTCATCCATCAGCTCTAGAATCCCCTCCTTGATCGAACCGAAGATCACAGGAGTCTGCTCTATAATGATGCGCGTACTCTCCGAAGAAAGAAACTCTCGGGTCTGCTCATCCATGCGCTCATCCCCCGAGCCTGAACCTGATCCCTCCCCGGCACCTCCGCTGCCGGCTGCTGGTCTCGAACGCAAAACCACCATTCTGAAACACATCACAATCACATCAGAAAACAGAAATATCTTGAGGGATCATTGATACTACAACTAGCTTCCTGGTCTTGTCTCAGCCTTTCTTGATTCGAGTACGGATCCTCTGCTTCCAGTAGTACGGGCCCATACTACCTTCCACATCTATCCGTACTTTCTTCAAGAACTGCCCTGACTCCACCAAGTCACTTCTACTACTACTGATCTCCGCTACTCTCATCCTAGGCTTGCCCCAGGGAAAACCTCAGACTTAACTCAACTAGTCCTCAGCTGCTGCAGGTCTCCTTATAATGCTAATTAACCATCACCTGAACACCATCACATGTGACGAAGATCAGATAATCCTTCAAGTAAAAGACCCGTCCCTATAACAGTTGGACTCAAACAAGAGCTGCGCAATAGGGTCAGTTCCAGCACTCTGGGATTATTTAACCCTGATCACATATGGTGTAACGTGTTCACTTAATGGTTAACTTCCATCACTCAGAACTCCCACAAAGCACGAAGCAAGCAGCATTCGGAATAAGGGAACATACTTAGGCAAAACTATTCTCAAAACAAGAAACTGATCTAGCATAAGATGCTAAGCTCCTGCTATCAGGCATAACCTAATCAGGCTATCCTACTGCTGTCTACTCAGTTCTAGCATGCAATACTCGTAAAGCTGTAACACATAAGCAGGCACATAAGGCATTCTCCTAAATCCTTAGTCCTATACTAGCATGCTGTTCTACTAAAACTGAAATTGAACAAATAACTTGTATGGGTAATTTGGGAGTACTTACTTGAGCTCGGCTGATCGCATGCACCACACCCTTATCTTGTTTAAAAATTTCTTTCTTTCTAAGTGCTTTCAAAAATTCTTTTAGAAAACATTTTACTTTTAGAAATCTTTTTATTTCCCCTTAGTTTGAGTTCAGATACACCCGGAAGTGTATCCGAATCCCTCAAACCAGGGCTCTGATACCAACTTGAAACGACCCAAAAATACGACCCAAAAATTTTGTTTTTAATATGATCAAAACTGTAATCAGAGCATCATATAATAAAACCATGCGTGATGTATTCCAAAACATAATAAAATACTAAGCGGAAAACTGTATCATACTACATCAGATCAAAACATCTAAATCAATCCCAGGCTAAAGCTGAGGCCGTGGTGTGTGCGATGCCATCATCCCGAGCTCTTCCCTTTGCTTGCGGAAGTACCTGAAACCAAAACTGAAACTGTAAGCACGAAGCTTAGTGAGCTCCCCCAAAATACCACATACCATACAATAGCATATAACACATATTGGGCCATGCCCACTGCATCGGGCCGAAACCCGGAAACTGCATCGGACCGAAATCCGGAACTGACTGGGACCTTGTCCCCTGCATCGGACCGAAGTCCGGAACTAACTGCATCGGACCGAAGTCTGGAACTAACTGCATCGGACCGAAGTCCGGAACTAACTGGGACCTTGTCCCCTGCATCGGACCGGAGTCCGGAACTAACTGACTGAACATATCATAGCATATCAACTAGCATGAACACATATACTGCATACTACATCGAGCCGTAGCCCGGAACACATAACACGTAACACATAAAACATAGCACATAAATCCTGTCTGAGCCACGAAGGAATCAAACATTCTAGCTGCTACATCGGACCGAAGTCCGGAAACTACTGCTAACTGGACGGGCCGGCATTGCGGCCTTAGACCCGTCCCTACTTGAAGGAAACTCACCTCGTAAACTGGCGGCTGAGTGTGTGTCTCTGAAAGCTACCGGCTGCTGCTCCTGAATCTCCTCGACTACAAGCCCATGAACACACTCAATCAAATACTAAACACTGCACTTGGGGTAAAAAAAATGACTCTTTTACCCTTGGTCAAAGTCAACTTACTTTTGGGGCTGACTCGCCGAGTTGGGTCACCCAACTCGCCGAGTCCTACTCTCACTTCTCAGTTCTACCCGCTGCTACTCGTCGAGTGTGGCATCGACTCGACGAGTACCCTCTTGATCCAAGAACTCAGACAATCTTCATCCGACTCGCCGAGCCGTATGAACAAACTCGACGAGTTGTTCATGATCCTAAGAAGATTGTCTTGGACTCGCCGAGTTGTATGAACAACTCGCCGAGTCCCTCCATCACTGAGTCTACCCTCAACTCGCTGAGTCCACTCTCTAACTCATTGGATTCACTCGACACTGGTCAAAATGAAGGACTCGGGAACTCGCGACCCAACTCGCCGAGTCGTTCTTCCCGACTCGCCGAGTTGCCGCCATGCAACTGATTTTTACTCGATTTTGTTTGAATCCAACGCATACAATTGATAGATCTGAGTCCAATAAGCTGATTTACCACGTAAAGTTTCCAACTTTACGTGCACAACCTCATGAATAAGGGAAATAAGGCTAAAAGATGCATAAAATGGGTAGATCTATGATTAATATGCAATGTAACTCCAAAAAGACAGAAGATATGGGCTCTACAACACCCCAACATTCAGATCCAAAGGCATTTCGACTTATCAAGTCATTCATGCAAACATAAGGCTTGGAACAAACATCAATTAGCTCTTAGAAGAGCTCTAATGGAAGTTTAGGGCATAAAATAAGAAGGGAACTCCGAAAATACCTCAATAAACTCAGATTTGCCCTTGGATCTTTGCAATACAACTCGTTTCCTTGCTTCTTTCTTCTTCTCCTTCTTCACACCTTCACAAAATGGCACCAAATCACTTATAAGCTCTCAAGGGAGGATTAGGGTTTTCTCACTGAGTTCTCAGGGTGAGGGAGGCAAGAATGGGGCTATAAGGTGGTTTAAATAGTGGGCAACCCGGGGATTTAGGGTTTCACCCAGACGGATGGACTCGCCGAGTCCAGAATATGGACTCGCCGAGTCCCCGGCTCACGCGTGCTCGCAGCCGCGACCCTACTCGGCGAGTCAGGCTATGAACTCGCCGAGTTCCTCTTGCAAAACCCACAACAAAACCAATAAATTAACATACCGGGAACGGGTCGTTACAGAAGCTTTATGCAAAGTTCTCCAAGTGTGATTTCTGGTTGCGAGAGGTCCAGTTCCTAGGACATCTTGTTAACCAGGAAGGGATTCTGGTTGATCTGGCCAAGGTCGAGGCGGTGATGAGTTGGGAGGTGCCGAAGTCGCCATCTGAGATTAGAAGTTTCCTTGGGTTGGCAGGGTATTATCGGAGATTTATCAAGGATTTCTCCAAGATCGCAGTGCCACTCACCAGATTGACCCGGAAGGGTGTTGCGTTCTCATGGGGTCCCGAGCAGCAGACCTCCTTTGAAACACTTCGCCAAAGGTTGTGCGAAGCCCCGATATTAGCTTTCCCGGAAGGGATGGAGGATTTTGTGGTATATTGTGATGCATTGATTTTGGGGTTGGGTGCGGTGTTGATGCAGAGGGGTCATGTGACAGCATATGCATCGAGGCAGTTAAAGCCTCATGAGATGAGATATCCCACGCATGATCTAGAGTTGGGGGCAGTAGTGTTCGCTCTCAAGATTTTGCGTCACTACTTGTATGGGGTTTGGTGTACGATATACACGGACCATAAGAGTTTGAAGTACTTGATGGATCAGCCCAACCTAAATATGCGACAGAGGAGGTGGTTGGATGTGGTCAAGGATTATGATTGTGAAATCCTGTACCACCCAGGCAAGGCTAATGTGGTAGCCGATGCGTTGAGCCGCAGGGCGGAGAGCACACCACTGCGAGATGTATGTTTGAGGTTGACCGTGATAGCTCCGGTACTGGATGCCATTCGTGGGGCACAGGCCGAGGCTGTGCAACCGGGGATGCAGAAGAGGGAACGGGTCGTTGGTTTGGTTTCAGAGTTCGTTACGGATGGTCGAGGGCTTATGACTTTTCAGGGTCGGATTTGGGTACCGTTTGTGGGCGGTACGCGTGCTACTTTGACGGAGGAGGCTCATCGGTCGAAATTTTCGATCCATCCGGGGGCCACAAAGATGTATTTGGATTTGAGGAAAGAGTATTGGTGGCCCTTTATGAAGAGGGACGTCGCCTGGTTTGTTGAGAGGTGATTGACCTGCCGCAGGGTTAAGGCCGAGCACCAGAGACCGCATGGCAAGTTGCAGCCATTGGAGGTTCCCGAATGGAAGTGGGAACATATCACTATGGATTTCATCACCAAATTGACGAGGACTACCAGAGGAGTTGATGCAATTTGGGTGATTGTGGACAGGTTGACGAAGAGCGCTCACTTCCTTGCCATCAGTGAGAGTTCTTCAGCGGAGAAGTTGGCGGAGATATATGTGAGAGAAGTGGTATCTCGGCATGGGGTGCCGATCTCGATTGTTTCGGACCGTGATGTGCGTTTCACTTCCAGATTCTGGAAGAAATTTCATGAGGAGTTGGGTACTACATTGCATTTTAGTACCGCATACCATCCCCAGACAGACGGCCAGAGTGAGCGGACGATTCAGACGCTTGAGGACATGCTTCGAGCCTGTGTGTTAGATTTCAGGGGTAGCTGGGATGCGTATTTACCCTTGGCAGAGTTTTCCTACAACAACAGCCATCATTCGAGCATTGGTATGCCACCCTTTGAGCTGTTGTATGGTAGGAGGTGTCGGACCCCCATTTGTTGGGGAGAGGTTGGGCAGAGAGTGATGGGCAGTACAGAGATCGTGCTTCAGATGACAGAGCAGATTCAGCAGGTCAGACAGAGGTTACTGACCGCCCAGAGCCGACAGAAGAGTTATGCAGACTGACGCCGGTCCGAGCTTGAGTTTCAGGTCGGTGACTTCGTTCTCCTGAAGGTCTCTCCTTGGAAAGGAGTGATTCGATTCAGGAAGAGGGGCAAGTTGGGACCCCGGTATATTGGGCCATTTCGTGTGATTGCAAGGGTAGGCCGGGTAGCCTATCGTTTGGAGTTGCCAGCAGAGTTGGGGTAGATCCACGACACTTTTCATGTGTCGCAATTGAGGAAGTGTATAGCCGATGAGTCGGCAGTGGTTCCATTAGAGGATATTTAGGTGGATGCGAGCCTGAATTATGCCGAGAGGCCAGTGGCTATCAGATATCGGAAGATCAAGGTTCTGAGGAACAAGGAGGTACCTCTGGTGTTGGTTCAGTGGTAACACCGGAAGGGATCGGATATGACCTGGGAGCCGGAGCGCGAGATGCGGGTGCAGCATCCGGAGCTATTTTCAGAGCGACACTTCGAGGGTGAAGTCTAGTTCTAGTGGGGGAGAATTGTAACAGCCTGGATTTCCAGGTATCTTTATTGTTTATGATTTGGTGTTTTGAGAGGGGACTCGGCGAGTTGGAGCTCAGACTCGCCGAGTAGGGACGCGATTCTGGACGCGAGATTCACCTGGACTCGGCGAGTCCAGGATATGGACTCGGCGAGTCCGCGCTGTTTAATGAAATCCTAATTTCTCGGGTTTGGGACCTATTTAAAGGGCCTTATGGCCGTCATTTGTACCCAGCAGTCCATAGAGAGAAACCCTAGAGTGCTTTAGCGATTTGAGAGAGAGAAAGGAAGCATTTCTTGACCTTTGTGTGTTGTTTAGCAAAGAAGAGGGAGGTTTTAGCCAAGAGGAAGCAAAGGAGGTTGCTATTCTGTGGATTTGAAGCTTAGATCATCGATCTAAAGGTATGATTTCGGCTCATCTTCTGTTTTGTGAAGTATATTTGGATTTAGGGTTTCTTGTGGCCTTTGTTGGGTTGATTTAATGGCCAAATAGTCCCTTGCTAGTGATGACGCTTTGGATCTGGATCCATAGAGGTCCAGAGAGCCTCATTCATCAAGCTTTATTAAGAACAATGGAGGTTATGACCTTGAGTTGTGATATTTGTTGATAATTCTTCATATATGGACATATAGAGGTTGTATCTACACCAAGTTTGGGGCTTTACGTGGTGAATCAGTCTAGGAAGGCCAGATCTATGAATTGATGGAACAGATCTGACCTTAGAAGCGAGTTTGAGTGATTACATGGCATGGACTCGCCGAGTCCGATGAGCAGACTCGGCGCGTAGCTTGAAGATTGCCTTGGATCGGCCAGTGAGTGGTCCAGTCGAGTCATGGGTTGACTCAGTGAGTCAGGGCGAGTTAGGGAAGGGTGGTCAAGCGGACTGAGTCGAGCTGGGACTCGCCGAGTTGTTCTTGAGACTCGGCGAGTTGAGTCGGGGTGGCCCTGCGATTCTTCCAGGTGGAACTCGTCGAGTCAGGGGGAGTACTCGACGTGTAAGAGGGGAATCCTAGAGAGTTGGGGAAAAACGTCTAGACTCGCCGAGTTGCCCTTGTGCACTCGCCGAGTCCGGTCAAAGTTGACTGTTGACCGTTGACCAGAGTTGACCTGTGTTGACTTCTTAGGGATAGTCAACCTTAGAGATAAAAAGTGTTAATTAGAGACATATGATGTTATAGGAGGATTATAGCTCGGAGGATCGGGCACGAGGGATTTCAGGATTTGGGAGTCATCGAGATACGCGAGGTGAGTCTTCTCACTATACTTTACCTTGAGTAGGTAACCAGAGTTATGTAACAGAGTATTGTATGTTATGTATGCTATATGTTGTACTGCATTATTTCTATGTGATTATGCCGTGCATGTTTACAGAGTTGGAACCGGAAGGTTCCTAGAGTTAGAACATGAAGGTTCACAGAGTTTGGGTGCACGGACCCATAGAGTTATAGCCTCGAGTGGCTAATATGTGTTTTATGTGTGGTATTTTGGGGAACTCACTAAGCTTTGTGCTTACAGTGTTAGTGTTGTGTTTCAGGTACTAGCGATGACCGTGGGAAGGCGCCGGCTTGATCCGTACACACGCATGGGATTTTGTTATACTTGTGATCTTGGGATTTTGTATAATGTGAATTGAGATTTAAACTTGATGTTCTTATGAAAAGTTAATGGGAAATGTTTTTATAAATTGTGAAAAATTTATTTTGAAATTTACGGTGTTACAATAATACGCTGCGAGACCTAAGAACCTCCGAATCTCATATGCGGCCCTCACAACCTCCCATCGCATCACGACCTCAATCTTGGCCGATTCAACCAAGATACCCTTCTAGTTGACGATGTGCCCGAGCAACTGCACCTCACACAACAAAAACTGTCTTTTGGAGAGTTTGTATAAAGCCTCTCCCTCCTCAGGGTCTCCAATACCTCTCACAAATGTTCCTCGTGATGCTCTTTGGTCATGGAGTAGACCAACATATCAATAATGAATACAATCACAGAACGATCTAACATCGACTTGTAGAATCGATTCATCAGATCCATGAACATTGTTGGTGCATTGGTGAGCCTAAAGGGCATTACCACAAACTCATAATGACCATAACGACTCCTAACGGTTGTCTTCTATACATCATAATCCCTAAACCTCATCTGATGGTACCACAATCTCAAATCAATCTTGGAAAACCAAGATGCACAATGAAATTGATCAGGTCGTCAATCCTAGGAAATGGGTAATGGTTCTTCACCGTTAGCTTGTTTAGCTCCCGGTAATATATACAAATTCTATGTGAACTGTCCTTCTTCTTCACAAACATAATCGGTGTTCCCTACGAAGAACTACTTGGATAAATAAAATGTTTTTCTAGCAATTCCTAAAGTTTCATAGATAACTCCTGCATCTCAGGTGGTGCCAGGCAATACGGTGCCTTGGCTACCGGAGTCGCACCATGAATCAAATCAATCTGAAGCTTGAACTGACTCTCGGAAGGCACTTCTGGCAAATCCTCAGGAAATAAATTGGAAAAATCCCGAAGTATAGGTACCCCACTCAACTCCGTCGTGCCCTCAACTCGAGTGTCTGCAACATAAGCTAGGAATCCAGAACAACCCTGCTACAGATATCTCCTGGCTCTCACAGCTGAACAAAAATTTAGTCCATGTGAAGCTCTCTCATTAGGAATAACCAGTTCTCCCCTACTTGGGGTTTGAACTCTCACCACTTGCCACTGCAATCAATCATGACCCCATTGGGGCCCAACCAAACAATCACGATAATAATATCCGATGCTCTCAAGGGAATCGACACCAAATCAATAGAGTATCTCTCGCTAAACAGATTTCGGACACACCCATGATGAATCGTCAAAGCACTCATAGTACGCTGATCCGCAATCTAAACCTCCAATGGAAAATCCAATGTCTCCTGAGCGTCACAAAACTTCTTGCTAAGTACAAGAGATACAACGGATCAGGTAGCACCTGAATAAAACAGATCACAAGCGGTCATACCATTGACCAAAAAGGTCACTATACAAGATCAAAATTATCATAAGCATAAATAAGGAAAAAAATTAAAGGTAAAGATAGGTCACATACTAGTAACCATATCCAACATTGCACGGGCCTCATTGGTGGTCATCTAAAATTCCCTGATCTAGGAACCATGAAGCTCTAGCCTTTGCTTGAACCACATGATCCAACTTCAAAATTGGAATGGGTAAGCCAGATTTTGTAATAGCTTGACCCAACTTAACGAGGCTTGGACTCAGTCCAACCTACTGTAAATCCCTCACTAATTGTACACATTGTACTCCCCCTTTTACTTAATAAAAATCTTTTTGAAATCCAATTTATTGTTCTTTTAAAAAATTAAGGATTATCATTTCCTTAGTTTGAGTTCTAACACACCCAAAAGTGTACCAGAATCCCTCAAACCAAGGCTCTGAAACCAACTTGCAACGTCCTGAAAATAGTAATAAATTCTTTCATTTTAAAGTATATCAAATCATTCATTAATTTTTTAAAATCAACACCAAGTCATAATATTGAAAAAATCATAGTACAATTATTTAAAATGCGGAAATCATGAGCGAGGATGATGTGTCATCATGTCCAACTCTTCCCTTTCAAACCGGAAGTACCTAAAACCATAAACATAAATCGTAAGCTTATTAGTGAATTCCTCAAAATACCACAGACCAAAACATACAAGTGCCATGGGCTACCCCCACGGTCTTTCCATGCAATACCGAGGGCCAAATCCCGGTCTCACATACAATTGTCATGGCTTACCCCCATGGTATTTCCTTGAAATGTCAAGGCCCAAATCCCGGTCTTACATACAAGTGCCAGGGGCCACATCGTGGTCTTTCATATAAGTGCCAAGGCCTAGATCCTGGTTCTTCATGCAAGTATGACAAAGATAACTAACATTCCACATAACAAGTTATGGGTCGACATTGGTGGTTTCGACCCATGGATCTGGTGAGAAAACAAACCTCACACACAGATAGGCAAACTAAATAGCACACCACTCTGAGATCAACTCTGCCAATCAGCTTAATGAATTCAATGACACAATCTCAACATACATGTCAAAATACCTAAAATACCCCTAGGTCAAACCCTAGAAAAATCCAAGTCAAATTCAACCGACTCAACTGTGTTGATTCAATGAGTACGATGGGTATACAAAAAATGAATACATGGTGTAATTCTTGGCTGACTAGAATTGGGGAGCTGACCATGTACACGCATCGTGCCCCTTGGTACGCCCAACATACGCGACTGCTGTCAACTTTATCCATTAAGTGCTTAATCCTTAAGCACTTACGTCTAAAATCCAGATTTAGATCATAAAAGGTGATCTTAACCATAAAGTTTCCAACTTTATGGTTTTGCATGACTATTAAGACCTTTATAACAAAAACCCAAACTTCTTGACCCATTAAAACAACTTAGAACATACATGGGAAGAAACCAATGTACAATATCACATTTTTATGACATAACACACCCTAAAACATTTAGAAGGACAAATCAAGTGTCTTTGAGTACTCCATACTTAGAAAGTTCAAGAGTGGGACAAAAGGTGCCAACTTTAAGCTTAAACTCAATCTAAATGAATTACTCATCAAGGTTGGAGATTTATACCTCCAAAGGAAGCACAAAGGGAAGTAGATGTTGGATCCAAGGCCTTGAGTGAAATACCAAAAACTCAAGGTTCATCCTTCTTCTATAAGAGCTCCAAAATGACATCAAAAGGCTCTTCAAGCTTCACAAGGCACTTACACGCCTTAGGGCTTTGAAATGAGAAAAGGGTTGAAGATAAGAGGGTGCATGAGGCCATTAAGGTGCTTAAATAGGTTCCAAACACTAAAAGATAGGGTTTTCACCCTAGCTACATACGCCTAATGTACTAAGAGTACGCCCAACGTATGCACACGAGGCCAAAAATTACAGAAATGCCATTATGCACCAATCTTGCAAATAAATCATAACTCAAGGGTAAAAAAAAACAAATACCTGACAAAAATTAGATGTTACAATATATGTCTTAGGTATTTTAATTTATCAAAGATTGACCATTTACTTAAATCATTTTCATAACGATTACCTTCATATTCGAAAATGATTAAAATTATGAGTATAAGACTAGATCTCTTAATAAGAATTATATTGTAAATATCAGTATATAATAAATAAAAAGTTCCATATGCTAAATACGTTTGACTTAAACTTGTTTTGAAATTGTTATCTATGTTCTATAAATGGAATTTACATATTCCAACTTTATGAAAGGGATCTTTGAAGGAAAATAGTGTAGTTTGCTTGGCAAATGTAAATCTTATTTTTATATTAAAGATTCCTAATGATATTTTCACTATGTAGTAGAGAAAAAAATTATTAAGGAACTATACACTATCATGCATGACTTCCTTTGTAATGAATGTCTAAGATTTAGAACAAGATACCAAATCAACTTTATTAAAAACTATAGTAGTTTTAATTATATTTACATGGTAAAACATCACTTTGAAACCTATGTTTATGTTTTCAAATATAAAGTTACAATGCAAACCAGTAAGAACTATTTGAGGCCTTAATGATAATAAATGATGAATTAAATCTTACTTGGTATGATTTACTATCTAATCGATAGAAATGTTATTTCCTTGGGATAACACCTAGAAAACTACCAATTGTACCTTGAGTACAAACACCAACTAGCTAGTAAATATACATTTTTCTTCAGAAGATTTTGTATGGAAAGGCTCCATCCCTATCTTACTTAAATGTGTTATGGATTTAAAGCCTATGTTGGACTAATGCTTTTAAACCCAAAGTCTACTACATACATATGTGTATAATACTCTACATTTGGCCGGGATTATTATATTCAAACCCACAAAGAATAAGTTCTCTTATTCCTCCAATAGCTGAGTTAGCAGAAAGCAAGCTTCTAATGACAAAACATGAGTGGGAGGTACATGGAACTTGTAGTAGCTCAAGAACCATTACTTGATGTTGTAATAGTTGGCGCTAGTTTTAACAAGGGATTGTTAAACTTGAATAATGGCTATTCACAAACTCAAATTATACGTGTTAGTGGTAGAAATCATCTATGACTTGATAAATGTGGAATCTCTCAATGATGAGCTTTTCTTGATGATTTCTAGGAAATCCATCAAATACCAAGATGCTATGTCAGATCTTGAATCTGATTAATGACTTAGAGTCATGAACAAGAGATCTAATCCATGTATGATAATCATGTATGGTCTTGATTGAACTTCCTCTCTATAGCAAGGCTAGAAGGAGTAAGTGATTCTTCTAGAAAGAATACATTACATGGATAACTATACACATTTAAAGCATAACTTGTTATAAAAGGATTTATCATACTCATGTCATTAACTATGGTCTTTATCATACTCATGACATTGACTATGATGAAACCCTTTTCATAATTAGATATGTTAGATCAAAAAGGATATTGTTTACTATAAATTCATATTCTCAATATGAAATATAGCAAATATATTTTAAGATATATCGTTTTTCTTAATAGACATCTACTAGAAGATATCTATATATTAGCTTAGAGGTTTCTTAATCCATGTTATCCTAACAAAATGTGTAGAATTTGAGATCCACAGCAATATCTCAATGTTGTAATAATCATTTTAATATGAAATCACAAGGTATGCTTTTATATCAAAATGAATAGAACATGTGTGTTTACTAAGAACTAATGGGAGCATAGTGTGATTCCTAATGTTGTATGAAGGAGACATACTTAATCATAAGAAATTATATTCTGACTATGCTAGTCTTTTTCACCTTGATTCTAATGTGTTTCTATAATAAAAGACTTAGGAAGGACAATATACATTCTTCGAATGTAAAATCTATAGAGATAGATAAAATGAATGTTAAAAGTTTTATATCCTTTTGCATATATTGAAAATATATTGAAAGAGATTAAGACATACGATTCCTTTAAAGGAACGTTTACATTGTCACATGCCACTGATTTTGAGTCAGCCTCAAAAGGACCTATCTCATAGGTTTGAACTAGTAGAAAGGATTTACATTCGATTTGCTTGGCAAATGAATCCATCATTTAAGCCATATTATGCATAAAAACCTTGGAGGTGGTCATGCTATGAGCATATCATAATACACCAACTAAATACATGGTTAAGTGACTAGATGGCTATAGGAACATTCTAACAATACTTTAGAATAACTAAGAGAGTATATATGAGACAATTAGTTTAGAATAAAATCTTCATGTAAAGACCTACATAAGATTTTGATTTGTACGCAAATACATATAATTATAATTGGAATATGACTTCATTGTGAGATGAAGAGTAAGTTTAGTTGGAATAAGGTCCAACCAAAACAAAATGACACAATATGCTACAAAATAAGAATACACTAGTTTATAAATTGAAATATAATATGATTGGATGAATAAGTTTATTGGAAAACTATGTTGATTTCTGCCATTTAAGGATCACATAGAAATCTTTGTGACTTCGAGGGCATACTTAATCGAGATAAGAGACTCTATATCATGAAAGAACACCAATCATATACTCCAAGATATTTAACTATACCAAGAGTAAATTCAAATGTGGAGATGATAGTATTCGCAGAATTCACACAAATTAAACTTAGTTGAAGCCATCAATAAAGTCCTTTTAAGCTAAGTATGAATGCTCACACGTTAGCTGTAAGACTTTATTATTCTATAAATTGGATTTTGATTTGGATTTAATATTTAGATATTGGAACATTGTAACAACAACCATTATATAATGTTTTGATATACTGGGATATGATCATAACATTAGTAGTTGTTGTGTTGTATATTAACATGTTTAATCCATGAATACTCTTTTTATTGTAAAGGTTATAGTTGGTTATAATTGTGGGAGCAATTATAATGTAAGACCAATATGAATTGGATTGCTTGAATTTCACCAAATGAAGGTAGGCAATGGCTTGTAACCGAGTTTCATATGTACTTGTCATACAACTGGTATTGAACTGAATCGCATCAAGATCATCTCATAGATTGATATCATTAATGATACTTTATTAAAAGGTACTACTTTTGTATCCTTAACACCTGAGATACATAGTAGGACTTAAGTGTATGGAGTACTATGCTTAGATATGGTCAAATGTTGGTCCTTAACCGAGCAGTTAAAAAAATCCCTTTTTAGGTATGGTGTGAACTATGCAAGAGGCTTATGTAGTTAAGATCAGATTTGCTCCTCTATGACAAAGGGATAACTGATGAACTTACCTTATACACCAATTGTAGCTTTGAGCTTTTTAGGGATTGAGCGTTGACAGAATGGCACAAAGTCATATGTTGACCGGGGTAGTGAATTGTTGCTAGATATTCATCATTGTCTTTATCATTTTAATATGAATCTTGCATAACTGGGAGATTGAAAGATCGAGTATGCTCAAGAATCATATTAAAGTTAAACTGCTAATTAATATATGATACTAATGGGTTACACTAACAACAAATTGATATAGTTGATTATTTATTAGAAATTAATTTTAATAAATATTCAATGAACTCGTATATTTATATTGCAAATTAATTATTTCTAGGAAATAAAAATTTTCATTAGCAAGTAAGATTACATAATTCATATGGTATGAATTAATAATCCATGCACAACATTTTGGACTAGATAAATTCTTTTTTATTTTACCAAAAGGTTAAGGTTTATATTTTATAAAAGGGAATTTATAAAAATTCATACTTTATAAACAACTACAAGTAGTTTTATTAATTTAAAGGGTTGGTTTCTTTTCTTCCTTGCTAAGACCGTAGGTTGAGAGGAAGGAGTCAAAGGATGGCTTATTTGATTAGTTTATACAAAAGTATGCATTAGGTTTAAGGCGTGGGAGAGAACTAGCTCTAAGGGACATACGTGCTTAAATGGTTAAGGACTTATGGACATTGTTTCAAATTATGACTAGGAAGAAGGCTTTGATTTTGCACTTTCACTTTAGATTGAAAAATCTAAAACCTCTATGTCTCTCTTCAATCTCTCTAGTTTTTTGGGTTTAAACATGAATAATACTTGCTTATCTTATGCACTCTTGAAGTTCATATTGGTTATCAATTTCAACCTTAAGATATTAAGAGTTTTATACAAAAGAAGTAGCACTCTACATCAAGTTGAGTCATTGTTGGTGTCTCTTAAGTTCATCATTATTCATCAACTTCCAAGCCTCCCAAGAGGACTCAAAGAACTACAAAGGTTGTTATTTCTTCATCTCATTTTTGGTTGGTATATAATCTTTTGACAACTTTGAAAATGATCCTTGGTGTGTTTAAACTTGTTTATGTTATTCAAAATATTAAGTCTTCTATATCTAAATCTCTTGTTTTTTGAATTAAAACCTAACAACCTGATCTTGTACTGATAGGAAATGGTCCAAATTTAGGTGTGTGTTGAATGATTCCTGAATAGGTTTGTCAAAGAGACTTAAGAAAAACACCACAACGTATAAGAACTATTATAAAATTTATGTGCCAGAAGGGCACCTTGTGAAATTTGATCCTAAAGAGGAGTTGTTGTTTAACGTTCTGTTTCCACATATATAGAAAGATAGTACAAGTTAGATGTCCCAGGTTCAGGTCGCATGTAGTCTTTGTTGTGAACGATGGGGTTGATGACCTAGAAGTTTTATTGCTCAAAGAAAGTGTTCATACATGAAAACGACCCTCGACAACTATGAGGAGTATTTAGAAGCAAAGACCAGTTTTGGAGTTGCGGGGAGTTCAAGAATAGAAGTGAATTCGACGAGTTGCTACAAAAGACTTGGGCACTGGAGATAAGGAGATGTGAAGAGTTAAAACATTTTGTATTTTTTGATACCGCAATGTCAAAAAAGTAATGATCACATTTTCAGTCGTTGTGTGCTGAGTTGGTGTTGCCATTCCAAGCATGGAAGCATGGACGTATTGATCAAGATTTCTTTTGATTATCTTAATTTAGGGACTACTACTATTTCTTCCTATAAATAGACTATCTTGTAAAGCATTGAAAGTGTATCTGATATTCATTTTCCTTTTAATCTGTTCAAGTGAAATACAAATCTCCTTATCATGTATCTTTGTGTTCTTCATTGTTCATACTTTGTGTTTATCATATAATAACTTTTATTTGGCTGCAAATAAAGCTATGATTCAAAAAGTATTTCTCTTACTTTCTTATATTTAATGATGTGTATTGCAATTATATTTCCTTATTAATTCCGTTATTTTGTAATGTTGACCTTCTTAAGATCCACAAGATTAACTTACATTCTGCACCATAAGCTCTTTATCACCTATGTTCTTCTCTCAACAGTGGGTATTAGAGCCATAGTGGTTGCTTTTTTAATTTTCTTTGGAAATCCATAGTATTTTCGAAAGAAAAACTCTTATTTGAAAGGCCTTTTATACCAGTAATCTCATCTTTTTCAAAATCAATGAAAATGGCACGACATTATTCATTAAATGTATTTAATAGTGTTTAAGGTTCTAATTGAGCTCCAATACTTGTTGTAGGTGAATATGATCATTGGTCTCAACATATGGAAATATATTTACAAAGAATTGGAAAGGAAGGTTTGAGTCTATAGAAAAAGGACCCCATGTACCTCTCCTTACACCCATTGTCACTGATGGAACTCAAACCAGACTTGGAGGTGGTCAAGTTGCAATGATCAGACCTACCAACAATGAAATAAAAAGATGGAGAAAGATGAAATCAATTTCTAAGAAATATCTTGTGGAGTTCCTCCTGATAGTTTTGATATTATCATTAACTACAAATCTACAAAAGAATTATGGGATGCTCTTAGAAATCTTTATGAAGGAACTAAACAAGCTCAAGACAAGAAGCTGAACACCGCCTTAAACATTTTCAACAACTTCAAAGCTCTTCTTAGAGAGATTATTGATGAATCCTTTAAAATACTCAACCTCATCGTCACCAAACTCTTAAATGTTGGTATTAATCGAAGTAATCATGAAACAAATCTACATTTTTTCAATGGTTTCAGAAAGCAGTGAACTATGGCAAAGATGATAGTCTAAGGATACAGCAAGATCAAAAACTTGTCATTATACAAACTCTACAATGAACTTCAAGCTCAAGAGTCTATAGTGATGCAAGACTACATGGATCGTGGCAGACCACTGGCCTTGGTCGCTCACTCACTGTAGTCCACCAATAGACCACCTTAGTGTCCTCATAACGGAGTGTCCTCACACCACACCACATATGACGACACACTGTAGTTATATAAACCAGAGATGCAACCAGATGATGAAGAAGCCTTTCAACATGCTTTAGCTTTGGTTAATCAATAGTTCAACATAATCCATCTACCAAACTACCGTAAAAATCAACAGTTCACCAGACCTCCCTTTAACCGAAGCTACAATCCACAAAATAATACTCCTCGTCACTACTCTCAATGCTCTAGATACCCTATAAATCCATCATATCAACCATAGTCTTAGAAAACACCCATGATGATTACCAACTCCACTGAAGTAGAAATGCAATATAAACCTTCTGACACCGTAAATATCATAGAAGAGAAGAAAAAAGGAACTCTTTTTTTTCACAAGTGTCATAAGGAAAAATCATTTTGCTAGAGATTGTAAGGCTAATATGGTAAAAGACAAAGCATTATATATTAGAATGGATCAGGAGGTTGATGAAAAGAAGAGAACGACCGAGAAAGTGTTTGTGGCGCAAGTGAGGAGAGAACGTCAAGTATGGTCTTCAAGAGATAAATAAGATGAAATAGATAATAAGAGAAAACAAGGCAAACTGTGTCTTGTTGCAAAGAAGAGTGATAACACCAAAAATAGATCTGCCAGACTGAAGAAGAACTATTGCTTCATGGCAAGAAAAAGGAACATTAGCATCGTTGGACATGCAATGTGTAAGGAGGATCATGAAATTGAATGGTTAATTGATAGCGCTTGCTCCTTACATATGATAGGATGGTTAGAATACTTTCTTGACATTAATTCACTCAAACATGGTGGTCACATAACTTTTGGAAACAATAAAAATGGAATAATAAGACGGTATGGTGTTTTAACAAATGTAAAATTTTTTATTCAAACAGTTGCCTACGTCGAAGTGCTAAAACACTATCTTATTAGTGCTTGGCAACTCTGCAAGGTTGTTTATCGAGTTGAATTCGATGATGCATACAACTACATCATGATGAAATATAGATCAAGGTGTATAATCAAATCTGAGGCTACTGGAACAATCTTCCTATTAGACATATCTCTATTCATCAGTAAACCACAACTATGTTTTTTTGTCAAAAGTAGTCTCCGAAGTCAGTTGGTTATGGCACTAGAAACATTCTTGTAACATGCTAATGATGAGATATTTTCAATTTTAATGCTATCTATGAAGGAATATTTCATTTTTACCCTTGTGCTTGAGAAAGATTGCAATAATGTACCATAGTGGCATTTTGGTGATTTCGTCTAAAACCTTAGTATGCTGGCCGTACATTGTGTATGGTGGGCCTACTAGGATGGACCTTAGTATGTTGGGCATACACCGCATCCACATGACGTACGTGAAGGATCCTCAAGCCCTAATTTTTAGGGTTTGGTCCATATATATACATCATTAACTCCTCATTTCTCATTCACTATTTAGCCTCCACTTTCCATTTCGTCTATCTAGAACCCTAATCCTCCTTTAGAGTGTTCATGAGATTTTGTGGGTAATTTTGGTGATTAATAAGGATTGTGAAGAAGAGAGGACCACCTTGGAAGAGTGAGACACCATGATCAGAATCTCATCACCATTTGTCATCATTTTAAGGTAAAAAGCTCTAAACTTGATGATGATTTGTTTAAGATCTAGTTAGCCTTGAAGTTAGGGACATTATGGTTGCATTAGCTTGGTGTTATGAGTATGGGTTACTCTAAGTCATTTGATTCGTCCTTTTAGACTGTTCAAGGTGATGTGATGCATAAAAATATGATCATGAGTGTTATATGTAACCCATGCATGTGTTAGATGGTCTTATTGAGTTAAAAACTTAGGATTTTGGACATTAATCACTTTATAGCCATGCAAAGTAATAAAGTTGGAAAGTTTATGACTTAGGAGATCATTTTAGACTTGGGTCTGAGTTTTAGACGTAAGTTCTTAATGGAATAAGCTCTTAATGGAGTTTTGGGACTGGGCTGCATACACTAGGCCTACAAGGTGGTACGTTGAATGTACGCGGTCAACGTCTCGTTTTTGGTCAACATCAGTGTATAATAGGCGTACTCTCTTAGTATGCAGGGCGTACTCCACTGGGAAGGGATTTTGAGTTTCGGACCTTGACCGTTGACTTTGACTTTGAAGAGTGTTGACCAAGTTTGAATTAAGGGTATTTTTTGTATTTTGAGCTATAGTTAAGCCTTGATCTCTATCTATTGAATAAGTGACCTATATAGCCAGTATTCAGAGCAGTGTATTGTTCAGCTATTCGTCAGATTGTGAGGTGAGTTACTTCCCACTGTACCATGGGCTGATGGCACCAATGTTGACCCACTAGATTATTTATCTCGGTTAGGATAGTATTATGCTAGTGTGTGGCTGATTAATAGATATGCATGATTATTTGTATTTGCTTGTTTTGTGTTTATGTTTATCTTTTACATATGTCGACATATTACGTTAGGCTGAGGTTGTACTGCTTCGTGTTGTAGCCAAAAAACTCGGGAGCATTCCAGATATAAGTTGAGGGCTCGATTTGCATGCCAGACCGATATAATCTTAGGGCCCGATTTTCATGCCAGACACATACCATGGGATTAGGATTAATCTAGTCTTTCAAGCTGTGAGCCCAATATATGTTGTTATGTGTGTGTGTTGGCACTTTAGGGTAACTCTCTAAGCTTTGTCTTATAGTTTTTAGTTTATCATTTTAGGTACTTTAGAGGATCATGGAAATGCAAATGCGTGATCGTATACATCTTGTTGTTTTATGTCACTCGGTCTTGGGAAAACTCTGATTTGAAATAATGCTTTTTAAACAATGACAATTTTTCTAAACAATGTTGATTATGTTGGTTTTGAAAATTTTAAATGTATTGTGATTTTTTAATGCTACAAGTTGGTATCATAGCCTTGGTTTGATAGAATTGGATGAGCATTCGTTTGACAGACTCAAACTAGGGAACTACAAAAGTTTTTAAACTGATTTTCAAAAATTGTTTTCAATTGTAAACATGGAAGGAATCGATGTTTACGGTTAGTCGGAGCAAGAGAAAATACCCCAAGTTACCCACACTAGTATTTGATATTATGTATATGTTAGAACATCATGCTAGTGGTATGCTAGGGATCTTTAGGAATTGCGTAGTAGAATTGCCTGATAATTGATGTCTGATAGCCTAGGAATTATTTCTTGTATGGAATTAACATCATTACTGTATTGGATTAGTGTATGCACCATAGTTATACATAAATAAGATTTTGTAGCCTAAGAATGTTTGGTTTAGCCTAATTCTATGTTCTTTTTTTGTGAAGGGCTTAGGGTAGAGTCAGGTAGTCGAATGTCTATAGGATCCATTATTATGTATGATTAGCATACACGAGTGCTTAAGGGTGGTTGAAGTTTCATGGATGGGTTATGTGAGAGTTACTGAAGGGTTGAGGAATGTCTACATTTATCTAAGGAGTGAGAATAGGATATATGCATATTCTAGTGTGTGCTGGTAGGGTTATTATGATGATCTTTTGAGACAAATACAAGGTAGGTGCGGAAGGTAGTATGGTCCCATACTACTGGAAGCACGGGACCCGTATACATAGTAGGGAAGTCACAACCCCTAGGGTTCTATTGTTTGAAATAGCTCATACAGTTTGAAATACATCTCATATGATATTTTCTCATTTATTTTTAGTATGGTGGTTATAAGGAGATTCGAGTCAGGAGTTAAATCGAGTGGCCAGGATACATGGTTGACTAAGAAAGAGATTAGGGCGTTGAACTCTTCTGAGGTTGTGACTATTGTCTAGGGGCATATACCAGAGCTGTTTGGGTCTATCAAGACCACCATGATGGAATACTTTGACGACCTTTATGCTGCACTTATTGAGGCTGCTTCTGTTGCACCAATCACGACCATTATGGCCACTGGGGTTCGTGGAGAGCGAGCCTTCGAGTAATGGGACTTCGACAATATGAAGCCCCTGGTGTTTGAAGGGGTTTAGGATCCGATCATTGCTATGAGGTGGCTGTCCGATGTTGAGGGATGTTTCTTTACATGTTCCTCCCAAGCTAACCAGAAGGCCAAGCTCGTCCTGAACCTTCTCAGTTTGGGGGCAAAGGATTGGTGGAGGTTGGTTACTAGCTCCTATACTCCAGAGCAAAGGGATATTGTTTCATGTGAGCAGTTCTTTGAGATGTTCCACATGAGATATGTCCCATTCGTTGAGAGGGAGAGATTGGTCGAGGAGTATTTGGACTTGAGGCATGGGACCAAGTCGGTGACGGAGATCACTAAGATGTTCACTGAGAAAGCACTGTTTTGCCCTGACTTTCCTGCTTTTAAGTAAGCTCGGATGAACCGGTACTTGAGCATTCTCAAGACGGACATCCACCAATTTGTGTCTACTCATCGTTATGGTACCCTTGTGGAGTTACAAGAGGCCTCTAGGTGGCGGCACAATGAGTTGGAGCTCCAGGCGAGGGAGCGGAGGCAGGCTCCGATGTGGTCGTAGCGTGCGGCAAAGCGGTTCAAGGCCGTTGATGTGAAATCTGGGAGTCAGAAGGGCTGCACTTGTGGCAAGTGCGACAATTTTATGAGGGTTCTTGTCAATCAACATTTGGGTTCCATAAATGGGACAAAGAGGGGAGTTACACCAACGACTATCTAATAGCAGGTTCCAACACCAACCACAACTATTTGTTTTCACTGTGAGCAGGTTGGCCATGTAAGGACCAACTGTCCTTTTCTTACTGCGGGACCAGCATAAGCGCCAACTACTTTAAGGATCAATGGTGGGCGACAGGTTATGGTGTAACCCCCTAGGGTCCGAGGTCACACTTTTCAGCTCACGGCAAAGGAGGCCAGGGCGGCGCGCCAACGCCAAACATCGTTACTAGCATGTTTCTATTTATTATTCTGCCGATTATTTTATGGTATGCATATGTTTATGTTTCTAATAGGTACATGCTTAGTGAATTCTTTCCCTAATCTTGTGTTATTTGACTCGGGCGCGACTCGGTCCTTTGTGTCTCGGTCTTTTAGTAGGGATTTCTATATGAGCCTTAGCGAGTTGTAGTGTCTGTTACGGGTTCTATCGCCAACGAACATGGGATTTCTACATGCATAGTGTATCATGGTTTTCTCTTAGCGATTTTCGGGGTGCCTTATCCAACCGATATGATTCCCATCCCCATGGGTGATGTATGTGTGATAGCGCGGATGGATTGGTTGAGCAGGTTTGGTGCTATGATAGATTGCGAGGGTCAATGAGTGATAGTTCGAACCCCAAGTGGGGGAGAATTGGTCATTTATGGAGAGTGTACGAGGATTGGTTCAGGGTTTTGTACGGAAGCCAGGGCTCGGTAGTACATTCATCATGGTTGTATGGGTTATCTTGCTTATGTGGTTGATACTCGGGTTGGGGTGCAGGTTTCGGTTTCAGATGTTCTATTTATTAGGGAGTTTGATGTTGTGTTTCCATAGGAGTTACCTAGTGTTCCTCCTGAGAAGCAGGTGGAGTTCAGGATTGATCTACTTCCAGGTGCAGTTCCGATTGCCAAGGCATCGTACCATTTGGCACCACCCAAGAGGCATGAGTTCTCCTTTCAGCTTCAGGAGCTACTAGGCAAGAAATTCATTAGACCAAGTAGTTAGCTATGGGAGTACCAATTTTCTTCATCAAGAAGAAGGATGGTTCGCATCGGATGTGCATTGATTACAGGGAGTTGAACAAGTTGGTGGTGAAGAACCGTTATCCCCTTCCGCGGATTAAAGACCTCTTTGATCAGTTTCACGATGCATCTTGGGTGTCCAAGATCTATACGAGGTCGGGGTATCATCGGCTGAGGATGACAGAGGAGGATGTGAAGAAGACCGTGTTTTAGACTCGTTATGGTGACCACGAGTTCGTGGTGATGACATTTGGGATCACCAAAGCGCCTGTAGTGTTTATGGTTTTGTTGAATCGGGTGTGCAGCCGATGATCGATCGATTATTTATTATGTTTATTGATGATATGTTGGTGTATTCCAAGACCCGAGAACAACACGAGGAGCACCTTCGAGAGCCGTTGGTATTATTGAGGCGGGAACGTGATGCAGCGCAAAAAAACAACACAAAGATAACCAAGAATGAACCTGTTGATTCTAAAAGAATAGCCAGGACAATCTCTTCAAAACCACGTTGATTCTACGAATACCGTGGGATTGGCTTCAAAATCTGGGTTAACACACAGAATTTGGGAGAATATTGAAAGTTCATAAACTTGATGATTGACCATCCAAATTACAACAAAAAAAGTTAAATAAGAAGCATAAATTAAAATGAAACCCTAAAAGTCCATGGGCCAAATACAAACCCAAAAACAAAACCCAAAAATTAAGGAAAAATAACAAAATTGCTCATAACACCATTTAGAAGGCGATTTCTGGACTCAAAAACGGGTAAGTCCCCTTTGGGGACTTATCTAGACGTGCTCCTTGATCCAAGCTTCGATTTGACTGGTCGTAGGCCCAAAACGGAGATTCGTAGCCAAAGTTATGGTCGTTTTCGTGAAGCCCCTTTAGTCACACGATCGTGGGCCTCTAGGAACGCAAGGGCCCGATCCTCCACACTAGGGCCCGCATCATCCCCTCCCGGGTAGACAAAATTCGACCTCAAATGTGCACCATGGTCATCATCAGAAGAATCCCCATAATAAGGAAGCAAATGCTTTACATTGAATACATCGGAACAACGAATGTGGCTTGGCAACTGTAGACGGTAAGCATTGGAATTAATCTTCTCCACAATCTCCACTGGTCCAATCTTCTTAGCTGATAGCTTGTTGTACTCACCAACCGAAAAACGATCTTTAGTCAAAACAGCCCAAACAAAGTCACCTACTTCAAAATCAACTTGTCTGCGTTTTTTTATCTGCATCTTGCTTGTACTTGGAGTTAGCTCGGACCAAGTTGTCATGAACAGCCCTATGAACATCATGTAGTCCTCCAACAAAATCCTGCACTTTCTTTGGAACAACCCTAGAAACAGGCAGTGACATCAAATCAAGTGGTCCCCATGGCTGAACAGAATAGACCACCTGGAATGGACTATATCCAGTACTTCGGTTGATAGCATGATTATGAGCAAACTCAGCTTGACAAAGCTTTTGATCCCAGGTCTTCACATGATCACCCACAAAACACCGCAAAATATTACTAAGGGATCGATTGACAACCTCTGTTTGGCCATCCGTTTGAGGATGATATACACTACTAAAATTGAGCTGAGTGTTGACCATTTTCCATAGGTTGCGCCAAAAATGACTCAAAAACCTAGTGTCTCGATCTGATACAATAGAAGACGGTAATCCATGCAAACGGTAGACGTCTCGAAATAATAACTGGGCCACATTAACTGCATTTGTCATCTTTTTGCAAGGAATAAAGTGCACCATCTTAGAAAAATGATCAACAACCACAAATATTGAATCATTTCCCCGTTGAGTACGTGGTAAACCCAACACAAAATCCATACTGATGTCTACCCAAGGTTGTGATGGAACAGGCAAAGGCATATAGAGTCCTCCATTGGTAGATGTGCCCTTTGACACCTGACAGATTCGACACCGTTTAACATATCTATCCACCTCCTTGCGCATTGTAAGCCAAAAATAAGATGATTGTACCAACTGTAAAGTGCGATCTCGGCCGACATGCCCTTGACCATGCAGCTCCCTAATGATTTGAAGGCGGAGACTTGAATCAGGGATGCACAATTGATTGCTTTTGAAAAGAAAACCTTCATGCAGTAGAAAATCAGACATCTGTCCAGATTGTATACCCTGCAGAACAACAGAAAAATAAGGATCAACCGTTAGCTGCTCCATGAGGACATCCATCCCCGGCACACCAACCCTCATGGAAACTAGCACATTACTCCTCCGACTCAATGCATCAGCCACCCGATTTGACATCCCAAACTTGTGTTTAACCACGAAAGTGAATTTTTCCAAGAACGACATCCACCTCCCATGTTTGTGTGACACCTTATCTTGACTGCGAATATGTCTTAATGAATCATGATCTGTGAACAAAACAAATTCCTTATGAAATAGATAATGGCGCCAATGCTTTACAGCTTGGACCACTGCATAGAACTCAACATCATAAGTGCTATAACGCAGCTTTGGCCCCGTCAACTTCTCACTAAAATAGGCAACCGGTCGTCCTCCTTGACTTAGAACTGCTCCAATCCCAACCTTGGAAGCATCTGTGTGTAATTCAAACACTTGAGAAAAGTCTGGAAATACAAGAATCGGTGATGTAGTAAGCTTCTCTTTTACTAATTGGAAAGCTGATTCTGCTGCTTCGGTCCAAGTAAAGGTCTTCCCTTTCATACAATCAGTCACCGGTGCCATAATAGAACTAAAGTTTGGAATAAACCTCCTATAGAATGAAGCAATGCCATGAAAGCTTCGAACTTCAGTGATGGTAGTTGGACTTGGCCATTGTCTGACAGCTGCTACTTTAGACTCGTCCACCTGTATTCCTTCCCCAGAAACAACGTACCCCAAGAACAAGACTTTAGGAACCATAAACACAAATTTCTTAATAGCTGCGTACAAACTATCCCGTCGAAGTACAGTCAAAACCTTCCTCACATGGTTGACATGCTCACCAAAAGTAGCACTGTAAATAAGTATGTCATCAAAATAAACGACTACAAATTTACCAATAAAGGGCCTGAACAACTGGTTCATCACACGCATAAATGTACTAGGAGCGTTTGATAAACCAAAAGGCATCACCAACCACTCATACAATCCTTCACGAGTCTTGAAGGCAGTCTTCCACTCATCCCCAGGCCTAAGTCGAATCTGATAGTACCCGCTCTTCAAGTCCAGTTTCGTAAAGATAGAGGCACCGCTAATCTGGTCAAGTAGGTCATCAAGTCGAGGAATTGGAAATCTATACCTCACCGTGATCTTATTGATGGCGCGACTATCAACACACATACGCCAAGTACCATCCTTTTTAGGAGTCAACAAAGCAGGAACAACACACGAGCTCATGCTCTCCCGAACATGACCTTTTGAAATCAAATCCTCCACCTGTCGTCGCAACTCCTCATGCTCTCCGGGACTCATTCTGTAATGTGGCCTATTAGGCAACTGAGCTCCTAGTTGTAAATCAATATGATGTTGAATGTCACGTAAAGGTGGCAAACCATCAGGTAATTCATTAGGGAAAACATCAACGAATTCCTTGAGCAGAGGAACCATAGCCTCAGGAATTTCAACCTCCTTAGTGACTTCCTTCCCGAGCAATACAAAAATTTCACCTTCCGCCTCCAACTCGTCTTCAAACTGATTAAGGGTTAGTAGAGTACCCGAAGGTCTCGGAACTGGCTCATTTGGCTTACTGGGAACCAATGTTATCTTCACACCACCAAACAAGAAACTGTAAGTGTTAGTCCGCCCGTTATGATCTATGTTACGATCATACTCCCAAGGTCTTCCCAACAACAAATGACATGCATCCATAGCAACCACATCACACCACACATCATCTTTATACGTGGTACCAACAGAAAATTGAACAAGGGCTCGTTTAGATATAGTGACCTCGCCACCCTTCTTAAGCCACTATAGCTTGTAAGGCTTAGGGCGATTTTCTGTTTTCAAAGCCAACTTTTGAACTGCTTCTTCAGATATAAGGTTATCACAACTTCCTGAATCAATAACAAAAGTACAAACCTTTCCCAAAATAGTACATGTCGACTGAAAGATGTTGTGTTTGAGCCAATCATCACCAACAACTTTTGGTGTAAAACAAGACCGCCTTACCACCAAATTTACCCCCACATCTCCAGTTACAACTTCCTCTTCGCATTGATGCTCGTCGTCATACACAAGGGGATCTTCGTAATTTTCACCGGCATCATCATTTTGCCAATCATCTTGCTCAGCAAACAAATGACGTTTTCCGACCTTCTTGCACTCTGATTGTCGGTGACCTGTCTCCCCACAACTAAAACACTTCAAGCTGCTACTAACAGTTGTCCTAGGATTTGGTCCAACACTGTTAGATGTCGGTCTTTGTTGATTAGGCACAACACGGGGTACCATACCACCCGTCCTGGGACTTCCTCCAATATTGGCAGTTGAAGACGAACCGCCCACCCGACGACTTTGTTTCTCAAAAGCCAACGCCTGTTGGTGCGCTTCAGAAATAGATACCGGGTCAAACATATTTACAGAGTCCATGATTTGGACCCGTAGACCCCCAATATATCGAGCAACGAGTTGTTACTCTATCTCCTGGATATCGTTTCGGGCAATCAATTGGTAGAACTCAGTTGTGTAATCGTCAACTGATTTGGCACCCTACTTCAGATTTTGCAACCGTTGGTACATCAACCTTTGAAAATTATGGGGTAGGAAGTTGGATCGTAAACACTTCTTCATCTTCCTCCAAGTCACGACCTTTGACTTTTCGAGCCTGTCTCGTGCCAGTTTCAGTTGTTGCCACCATGCAGATGCCCTACCACGTAGCCTGGTAGCAATCAATGACACTCTTTTGTTTTCAGGGACTTCTTTGAACTCAAAAACTTCCTCAACAGTAGCCAACCAGTCGATGAACCCCTCTGGATTCAAACTGACCCCGTCGAATTCTGGGATATCAATTCTCATTCCGGCCTCCCAACGCCTATTGTGACCTCTATGATCACGCCTTGGTCACCTTTCTAGATCATCTTCAGAATATGAACCGTCACTGCCGCCGAACAAGTTCCCAAATTCACCATCTTCCACTTGAGAATGCGTTCGAGACCTTTGCCCTCCTCGATTCATCAGTTCGACCATCCTATCAGTCAGTTGGTCAACCATTTGATCCATCCTCTCCTCCATTCATGCCATAATACCTTCTTCTAGTTCTTGCTCGTGAACATTAGCGGGCGTCCTGTTTCTCCTCGGAGGCATTTTGAACCAGGAATTCGGCTCTGATACCAACTGATGCAGCGCAAAAAAACAACACAAACATAACCAAGAATGAACCTGTTGATTCTAAAAGAATAGCCAGGAAAATCTCTTCAAAACCACGTTGATTCTACGAATACCGTGGGATTGGCTTCAAAATCTGGGTTAACACATAGAATTTGGGAGAAAATTGAAAGTTCATAAAATTGATGATTGACCATCCAAATTACATCAAAAAAAGTTAAATAAGAAGCAGAAATTAAAATGAAACCCTAAAAGTCCATGGGCCAAATACAAACCCAAAAACAAAACCCAAAAATTAAGGAAAAATAACAAAATTGCTCATAACTCCATTTAGAAAGCGATTTTTGGTCGTAGGCCCGAAACGGAGATTCGTAGCCAAAGTTATGGCCGTTTTCGTGAAGCCCCTTTAGTCACACGATCGTGGGCCTCTAGGAACGCAAGGGCCCGATCCTCCACACTAGGGCCCGCATCAGAACGGTTGTACGCCAAGTTCTCGAAGTGAGAGTTTTGGTTATGAGAGGTCCTGTTCCCGGGGCATCTCGATAACCAAAACGGGATTTTGGTCGATCCGGTCAAGATTTAGGCTCTGATGCAGTGGGATCTCCCAAAGTCCCCCTCAAAGGTAAGGAGTTTCTTGGGTTTAGCAGGATATTATCGGATATTTATCAAGGATTTCTCCAATATTGTTTTACAACTCACTCATTTGACGGGGAAGGGCAAAAAATTCTGTTAGGGCCCAAAGTAGCAGAAGACGTTTGAAATAGTACGGTAGAGGTTATGGTAGGCCCCAGTGTTAACCCTTCTGTAGGATGTCAAGGATTTTGTGGTATTTTGTGATGCATCAATCACTGGTTTCGGGACGGTTCTTATGCATAGGGAGCGAGTGATTGTATATGCTTCTCGGCATCTAAAGCTGCATGAGGCACGATATCCTACTCATGATCTAGAGTTAAGAGCTATGGTTTTTACAACACTAGTTGGAGACATTATCTTTATGCCGTCCGATGTACCGTTTACACGGATCACAAGATATTTCGATATCTTATGGACCAACCGAAGGCAACGTAGGTGGCTTGACGTGGTCAGGGATTATGACTGCAAGATCCTTTACCATCCGGGTAAAGCGAATATGGATGTAGATGCTTTGAGCTGCAAGTTGGCTGGATCTTCAGCTGGGGATATGTACATGAGGATATTCGTTGATTCTCCACTTTTGGATTTAATTATAGGGGCATAGGAAAAAGAAGTCAAGAATGAGAATTAGAAATAGGAGAGGATCAGGGGTGAGGTCGACAGATTTGTCACTGATGGTTGGGGATTGTTGACACGGTGAGGTCTGGTATGCGTTCCGGTTTCTGGTGGGATCAGACAGATAGTTTCAGAGGAGGCTCATATCAAGGAGCATTGCATGACAAACAAATATTCAAGAGTTAGTGCGGATTCTAATCAAGACTAACACTTCACACAATTGGACTTAGTTGGTCTATGTTTTATCCAAAACATCACAAGTTACATATTTTAAATGTACAAGAGTAGAAACATTTTACTCTACACTTGATGAGTCTTATAAACTTTCCTTAATTTAATGTCACTCAAGGCATAATCTTGCAGTACGACTCTAAGACTTAATTTTGAAACGAAGTATGATTCATCTTTTGATTGATCATTTTAACAATTCACGATGCCTCTTCTTAGCCATACATATGCATTAAGATGTCCTTAGAGGATATATTGTGATATGGTTTCATAATCACTAAGATGATCATAAAACATGATACTCAAGTACTCTCTCATCCTTTCAGATTGGAGAAACTTTTATCTTTCTGCCTAATTTGATTCTTCTTATTCGTCCTGCCATACGTTGAAACTTTACCAATGTTCAGAATTATACTTAAACTTGTAAGCATAACCATATTTACTAAACTTTAGTAAATCATGACGAATAGTCTTACGTTCTTTGTGGTGGACCTGACCAGCACACACCCAGTGTACCCAATCCCCTAGTCCTTCACTTGACTCACATGTACATGTGAACAAGGAATTAGTCGTAATTTCCCAAAGATGAAGCTCTCATTCATCACACAATACAAGTTGCATGATTTCAAGTTTCTATCCAACTGAAACTTGGGTGATGAAAGTCTTTCCTTATTTGGTAAATTATGACACTACCACAAACGAAACAATTTTCACAAATGCCATTGTAAGGAAATTTAAAATAAGATAAATTTTAAAATTTTCTTTATTTATAAAAATTGCAGAAAACTTATCCTTACAATGCACTTACATATGAAAACTATGTTGTTATCTATTCCTAAGCAATCTATCATAACTCTTAAGAAGCAGCTCAAAATTCTGATCATCGAACAATGTGATTGTAATCCATCTCTTCACGATCAGAATCAACTTACTCTTCCTTTAAGCTTCCTTTTGTTTCTTCAACTCTACAAAACATCAAAATGTAATTATATTACATCATGTATTAAGAATCTCCAAATAAGAACTTAATAGAGTTAGACAGTGGACTTTACCTAAAGTAGAGTCAAACATTTTGACTTTGCCATCCTTGTGATCTTTCAGGTAAATATGGCAGCTTCGCAACTAGTTCCCCTTCTCTTGGCAATAGAAACATATGGACTCTTTGGGAATGGTACACATGACTATCTCAAACTTAGCCTTTCTCTTTACCATTTGGTCAATTGACTTGACCATGGCCAATCCCTTTCCTTTGGGAAGAGAAACCTTTTCTGGACTTCCAATGTTACCATTGTCAATGTCCATGGAAGTTTGGGTAGTATATCTTCCAATCAAATCTGCTTTACCAATGTGCCAAATCATTTCTGATTCAACAACAATAAGCAAATAAGCAAGATCAATAAGGTTCATGTCGTGATCTGTCATACAGTAGTCCTAAATGAACTCACTATATGACTCAGAGAGTGACTGAAGAACCAAATCAACAGCCAACTTCCTTGAGACATCGACTCCTAACATTTAGAGCCTATCAATGTGTGACTTCATCTCCAAGAAATGTGCACAAACCAACCTTCCAACTTGGTGTTTGCTAACAATTAAGGTTTGAATAACCTTGAGCTTTTCAAGTCATTGAACTTGCGGGTCGGGGAGAATTATTGGAGGAGGTGGAGGAAGTGAAGTTCCACTACAGCACGAAGAAGGGATTAATCTTTCACCCCGATCGTCTTGTGGAATATCATCTTTTTAAAGAAAACTTTTTCCAAAAGGATGGGGAAGACCATAGTTGTGAGATCTACACATCAATTAGGGAGAAATTCAAGTTAGCTGATTTAAGTCCTTAATATAACACCCAAATGCAATATTAAGGCTAGGACCCAACACAATATTTTACAATTCAAAAGTGGGATGTCGTAATCCAATTGCAAAATATTTCAAGGTAGGCAAATAACGATTTATCAGTTTCCACTATGAAAAATGAAAATGAAATATTGGTTTTAAATGAATTGAAATTCCTAGATTCTTTGAGATTCATTAAAGTTTTCAATGGCATGTTTAATCTCGATTGTGCCCTTCAAGTTTGTGACTGGGATGCCGAGGATCACAAACAATGTGTAAATAACCATGCAAAATAGCTTGGTACTCTCGATGTCATTTATCACCTAATCAATATGCTGGTTAACCACACACTCTCCATTGATCTATGAAAAACATCGAGCTACCCTTTCCCACCCTTGTTAGTCGAAGTTAGTGTGACGGTTAACGACACACGCTCCACTAACGACCTAGCAAGGTGTAAAGTGCAATTACATGGGTTAGCACCAAATTCACATTTTTCCTAAGTAACTAAGATTATGAATTTATAAGTGTTTAGTTACATGGTATTTTCATTATACTTTTAATGAGAATTAATGTCCTATCCTACCCGTTCGGCTAACGACCCTCTAGCAGTCAAGGAAACGGTGGGTGAGAGTGGATACCCATTACACCACCATTTTATATGCAGTAACCTTATACCCCCCCCCCTTATAGACCGGCTTCGTGAATGAGGCCTACTAATGGTAAGACTGACTTGTCTTATACATATACATAATTATTAAACTTTTAATATTATAATAGTATAAGGGTGTATTTTAACCTTTTAAAATACTAGATGGTTTAATTAATTAATAAATTATACTCTTAATTTAATTAAACTTAAACCATGTCATTATGAAATTATTAATCTCTTTGAATTAAACACTTTAATTAATTTAATAAAGTCCAAAAGGTGTAATTTGAACTATCCAAAAACTTCAAGGTTCTAAATATAAAAATTTAAAACTAAAACTATTTAATTAATTTTTTAATTTATGAACCCAAGAGTTACACATTTTTAATTACAAGAGTTTCTTAATTTGAGACTTTTCAAATACCAAAACTTGAGGGCAAGTTTTATAACTCTTGAAAACCTTTTATTTCCATAACTTATAAGTTTAATGTGGTTTTTATGGAAAAACTTTTCATGTTCCATAACTTGAGAACAAGTTATGGAGGACTTTTAAAAACATTTAGATCGTTATTTTTAACAAATAAAAAAATTAACTTATCTATGACCTAGTTAACCTCATAAGTCAAGATGATTCATATCAACAATTTGCAAGAAATTAGCCGAATCATATAAACTAATACAAATCTTGAAATTTTGACAATTATCTTTTAATTGGATGAGGATAATCATTAACATACCAACAAAATCAAATTTTATGAAATAAAACATTTTGTGGTAATGATCCTAATCTAAAACAGGCCAAAAATCCTCAAAATTTGCAATCAGAAGCATCAACTCGTTGAGTACATGAACACGACTCGACGAGTTGACCTATTACTGAGTGGACTCGTCGAGTCAGCCAGTGGACTCGGTGAGTTCATCAATCGGAGGCCAAAAAATCAATTTTTTCAACTTTGAAAATTAAGCCATGCATCAAATTTAACAGAAAACAATCCTAGGCTCTGATACCATTGTTGGGTTTTGTATACTACAACATCCTATGGTGCATATGTTGGATTAGTGTCTAAGTCCATAACTATTTTGGTATGTACTTGACCCGATTATGAGCATGGTCCTTTTAGGTTGCCTTCACCATAGCAATATGTAGAATGAATTAAGGAGAGAAAGGTTTAATTATGATTTATTAATATATTATAAGAATAATATATTAAAGGAGAAATCATATTGTTTAATTAATATTAGTCAAGAATTAGTTGATAAATAATTTTGTGGCTAAAAGAGATTAATTAAACTTAAGGGACTTATTGTGTAATTATAAGATGATTACATATATGGGCTAATGGACTCCATAGAAGGTGGAGTGGAAGAATTTTATGGGGAAACCCATTAGAAATCGTCCAAGGCTTCTAAAGAAGGAGTCCATGGGCTACTTAGGGCTTAAGTAGTCAAATTAGGGTTTCCTTGTTAGATAACCCTAATTGCCTAAGTATATAAGGAGCCCTTAGGCACCAAAAACGTGGCCAACACTTGGACTAGGGTTTCCATCCATTTTTGGTGCCTCCTTCCTCCTCCCTCCTCATCCAAGTTGCTTAGTGGTGTTTGTGACTCCATTAGAGGTGCAGCACTTGAGGCACTAAGCTTTCTGAAGCTAAGGATTGATTGTTATTGCTATATAACAAGCAAAGGTCAGATCTACACACTATTTTATGTTAATATGATTAATTGTATGCTAGATCTAGGGTTTATAGCTTTGGATATTCAATTGCATGTTCATTAGACAAACTAGATCCAAAAGCTATTAGGGTTTGCATGTACACCATAGGAATGATGTTTTGCTCAAATCCGATCAGTGGTATCAGAGACTAGGGCTGTTTGTTTGATGTATTTGATGTTATATTTGATTATTCAAGCTTAAAATCGAAAAAATTTGAGTTTCTGGGGGCTGGACTCGCCGAGTCCACTATGAACTCGACGAGTCCAGTGCTGACTCGACGAGTCTGAGTCGCAGAATGCTGTTTTTGCGGGATTTTGACCTGTTTTGGCTGTGGATAATTACCTAAAACGTTTTTAGTTCATAAAATCCGATTTTTATTGTTTTTGGGTGAATATCCTTACAAAAATAGTAGATAATTACCATTTAATCAAATATTTGTTACCTTGTAAGATAATGTTTAATTATTTGAGTTATTTGATGAATTATCCTACAAGATATTTGACTAGGTCAAAATTAGATAATTGCCTTATTTGAATTTTGTGATCTAGAATGATCTTGATAAAGTTTGGAAAAGTTTCAAATTAACCATTTAGGTTTCATAATTTAAATTTGAGCTTAATAGTTTTAGTTTTGAAATTTAAATAGTTGAACCATAATGTTTTGAAATGTTCAAAACTTGCCCTCACGTTTTGGAATTTAAAATTTAATTAAAAAGTTTAATTTTGTAATGTTAAATTCTAAAACCCTAGTACTTTGAAAAGTTCAAATTACACCCTTATGTTTTTATTAATTAATTAAAGTGTATAATTAAAAGAAATTTAATAAAACATAAAGTTTTGGTTTACATTTAATTAAATTAAAAGTATAATTTATTAAATTAGACCATCTAGTATTTTAAAAGTATAAAATACACCCTATACTATATATATGTAACATTAAAAGTCAAATATTATATATATATATATATATATATATATATATATATATATATATATATATATATATATATATATATATATATATATGAGTAAAAGTCTGTCTTACCGTTAGTAGACCTCATTCACGAAGCTGGTCTATAAGGGGTGTTTAAGAAAATTGCCTATAAAATGGCGATTGAATGAGTATCCACTCTTATCCACCGCGCTCTTGACTGGTGGAGGGTCGTTAGTCGAATGGGTAGGATAGGACAGAAACCTTCCATTATAAGTATAATGAAGTACAAAGTGACTAAATGCTTTTACAAATTCCCAAATCATAGTTACACTTTGTACCCTTGTCAAACGTTAGTGGAGCGTGTGTGGTTAACCGACACACTAATTTGCGGATAACATTGGTGGCGAAGGGTGGCTCGATGTTTTTCATAGATCAATGGAGCGTGTGTGGCTAACTGGCACATTGATTAGGTGATAGTAGCATTGAGTGCACCACGTGATTCGTATGGTTATTCACACCTTATTTGTGATCCTCGGCATCCCAGTAGCAAATAGAAGGGCATAATCGAGATTTAAACATGCCATTGAAAAGTTCAATGAATCTCAAAAGATCTAGGAGTTTTAATTCATTTAAAACTTAAACTTCCTTTTCATTTTTCATGGTGGAAATTGGTAAATCGTTATTTACCTACCTTCATATATTATGCAACTAGATTACGGCATCCCTCTTCTAGATTGTAGAGTATTGTGTTGGATGCTAGCCTTGATGTTTCATTTTGGGAGTTACATCAAGGATCCTAATCAACTTAACTTGAATTTTCTCCCGTTTTGTAGATGTCTGAATCTTACAATGGTCTTCCCAAATCCTTTGCAACAAGATTTCCAAATGAAGATGACTTTCCAAGATACGATCAAGGAAATGAGAGTCATGCTTCACTTCCTCCACCTCCTCCAATTGTTCTCCCTGAACCACAAGTTCAAAGGCTTGAAAAGTTCAAGCTCACTCAAGCCCTTTTGGCAAGTAAACACAAAGATGGGAAACATGTGTGTGCACACGTCTTAGAGATGAAGTCACACATTGATAGGTTAAGGATGTTGGGTGTCGATATCTCAGAAATGTTGGCTGTTGACTGGGTTCTTCAGTCACTTCCTGAATCATATAGTGAGTTCGTTAGAGAGTACTATATGATGGATCACGACGTGACCCTCATTAATCTCACATATTTGCTTATAGCTGATGAATCAGCAATGATTTGGCGTGCTAATCAAGCAAATTTGTCTGGTGAGTCAAACTCCCAAACTTCAATGGACACTGGCAACATTGGAAGTCCAGAAAGAACTAAGTTTGTGATTGTTTGATGTGCTGTGCCAAAGGAGTCCATTTGCTTTTATTGCCAAAGGAATTGGCATTGGAGACAAAGCTGCCCATACTACCTGAGATATCTAAAAGAGGAGAGAGTCAAGACGTATGGCTCTACTTCAGGTAAAATCCATTATCTAACTCTTTTAAGTTCCTATTCTAGATTCTTAATACATTATGTGATAAGATTACATTTTTCAATTGAATTGCATTGCTTGAAGATTGGATTCTTAAGCTACTAATTGGAGTTAAAATAGATTGCTAAGAAATATGTAATAACATAGTTTTTTTCAATTGAATTGCATTGTAAGGACAAAATTTTTCCGCAATAAAATGTATTCTGATTTTATCTTATTTATATATCCTTGCAATGGCGTGTATGAAAAATTGATGTTTGAAGGTTTCTATTATTAGCAATAATGAATTTGATTCTTAGTTATGTTATTTGTGGAAATGTTGAGAATTTACCAAATAGGGAAAATTTCTCATCTCCCAAGTTTCAATTAGACAGAAACTTGGAATCATACAACTTGGTTGCGTGATGATTGAGAAATTTCATATTTGGAAATTAGACTAATTCTTTGACAAAGTGTCAAGTGAAGGACTAGGAAATCAAGTACACTAGGTTGTGCGTTGATTTAGTCCACCATAAGAGTGATAAAGATATTCGTCATGATTTACTAAAGTTTAGTAAATATGATTATACTTATAAGAATAAGTGTAATTATGAGTTAATTGAAAGAGTTTCAATGAATAGCAGAACGAATAAAGAAGAATCAAGTAGGCAGAAAGATAAAAGTTTCTTTGTTCTAAGAAGAAGGAAGAGTACCTTTTATTGTGTTTTATGATAAGTCTTAATGATTAAGAACCATATCTCAATTGATCCTCTAAGTGAGTCTTAGTACATTTGTATGTCTAAGAAGAGGAATCAGGAATTGTGGAAATGGTTAAATCAATAAGGCAATCATACTTCGTTCCAATATCGAATCTTAGAGTCATACTCCAAGATTGCGAATTGAGTGAAACATCTTTAGAAGGTTTACAACACTCAACAAATGTGGAATTTGGAAAAGTTTTCTTATTCTTGCACATTTGAAATTGGTAAGTTGTGTTGTCTTGGATAAGACAAAGACCAAGTAGAACCAATTATGTGAAGTGTTTTGTCTTGATAAGAACTACACTAACTCTTGAATATTTTTTTTGTCTGGGAAAGTTTCCTGGCAAAAGAATCATATATGTCAAGAGGTCAGTGGGAGTTTTAATGATCTTGAAAAAGGTTTCAAGAACAAATCAATAATAAACCTTATCAATCATCATTAGCACACGACTTGAGGTTTACAACCTATCGTGTTGACATTATTTTGTTTCTGTGCCATTCCAAATGAGTTAATTATGTATGTGAGTTCTATGAGTTCTCATTTGAATGCATAAAGACAAAGCACCTTGATCGATGGAAAGTACATTGATATGTAAGGATAAGTTGCTAAACTACTTGGAAGACATGGTGGGCACTCGTGTTACCATAAGGATAGAAATCAATAAAGTTCAATCCATATGAGTTTGGATTTGTCGCAAACTTGGTTTTGGCAAATTCACATGGATAGGAACTCATACACCATAAAATCTAAGTGTCATAAGATTCCCTCCTTCATGAAAATGACTGTGAGGAAATTCTTTCACTAAGAGAGATTTTAAGAAGATAGCAATTGTGAAAATTATATTCTCAAATTCGATTATGGCTACGGCATCCCTTTCCATAGTTCGAATTGTGAGATTTGGCAATTAGTCTAACATTTGGGACTTATTAATATAAGTTCTGAATTGTTTAGACACACATATGAGCTATCTAAGGCAAAGGTGTATAAGTTTAAGAGGCTTAGATAAAGGCTTATCGAAGCATCTGGTATTAGAAATATGAACTTCAAAAATTCAATAGGCATTGTTTTCTGGAAGTTCAGCTATTTTCTGAATACATGTCAAAGCTAGTGGGAGCATAAGTGTTATGCTTATATGATAATAATCATCATGATAATGGGAGCATATGTGTTATGTTTGTATGATTATTATGGCAAGTATTGCAAGTTATCAATATTAATTATAGAAAACAAAGATTCACATTGCAAAGTTTCAAGGGTTGAAAAGTTGTTTTGCTATAATTAAGTGAGAGAATATTATACTTCGTTTCAAAATCTAAAGCTTAAATTGAGAAATTTTAATAAATATAGTCAAAGGATACATAGTGTGTTCTCAAATTTCGATTATGATTACGACATCCCTCTTCATAGTTCGAATTGTGAGAACGTGACACATAAAATATTATAGCAGAAGATTGATAAAGTATCATATCTTTATGTAAGACTTTACACATTGTGTCCCATACGCTTCGGGTACAGGATCGATTGCAAATGCTATAATATTTGACCATTCTTAAATTTTCCAAATGTCTAGCGCATTAAGAGGGAAAAAGGACTAGAATCAGTTTTGACTAAAATAATTAAACGACTACCAAAGGACGATCCAAAGTTCGTTGAGGATTGGTCGCTTGTGAGTAGTTGGAAGTATGATATTGGATGGACCATTTTGACATTATTAAGAATAGATAAGATTCTATTAAGAATGAGTTGTCATATGGCAAATATGGAAATGTTTCCATATTGGGAGTTGGATATTGAGAGTCTATGTCTAGACTAGAAACATTTTATGCAAGAAGGATGTTCAAAGCAATGTGCTTTGAATGTGAGACTTCACGTCTATGGAATTGTCTTGTAACAATTTCCGATAAAGTACTTTGTAATTTCATTGTCCGAGTCTTGGTGAATTTTGTGCTATGACTTTGCGAAAGGATGATTGCATAAAATGTTAGAATCTAGCATATTCTAGTAGTGGCAAGAACGTTGTGTTCTAACACTAATGATAAGAATTGGGAATTGTGAAATGAGCATCATTGGAAAAGTTTTTCAATTGATCTGTTTCACAAAGTAAGGACCACAGGAAACATAGTGTGCATGCTTTGTGCATGGGACAGCTATTGTTGTAATTTGAGAAATAAGTTGATTTTCTGAAACAATAAACGATAAATAATTAGTAATCAATATGGTGGTTAAATAGAAGTGTTTTATTTACTCTCACAAGTTTGGGGCCATATAGGATTAAGTATTATTATTGTGTTTCAGTTTGCATGTTTTGACTTCCAGAATAACTGGGTTATTCGAACCTTCATAGTCGGTCATACATTGGAAGTAAGTATGAAGGAAGACTGTCATGAAGAGTGTGTAGATTGTCTGAAAAGTTTAGACATAGCACGAGTTTGCTGCAGGGTTGATGAGTGCTTTGATAAGATTAGAGTATTGGATTAAACCCACGCTCATTTGGATCACTTCATGGATTTATCACGGGTGATTAGTGAGACGATAATATTGTATATTCTTGAAACTGAGACGTGTGAGTTGTTATTTGTTGGTTGGTTGCACATTGATAATAAGTAAACACACCAGTAACTTGGTGTTATAAAACTTATTGTTGTGTGAGATTCGATCAGTAAATGCAAGCGAGCATTTGAGTTGAGGTTTATCCATTCCTTTTATTCAAATTGGGATAAAAGCGATATTTGTGGGCCCCTCGATGATTTAGTGATGACACCTAAGTGCTTGGCCAAGCCGGGACTAATTTGATGTGTTCAATTGTGGTCTGTTGTCAGTCATCATAAATCGGAAGTCGGGAAACAGTATAGAGAGAATGATTGAAATTCATGTCTTGTGTCTATACAATATCTTGAGAATGTAGGAATATATGATCCCTTATCTAAAGGACACGCATATCTAATAAGATCAGAGTTGACCGCGGCTTTTGAAAGCTATGATTGCTGATCAGGTTCTGAAGTCATACGGAAAATAGTTATTAGACTTATCCAAGTGGGAGACTGTTGGATTAGTGTCTAAGTCCATAACTATTTTGGTATGTACTTGACCCGATTATGAGCATGGTCCTTTTGGGTTGCCTTCACCATAGCAATATGTAGGATGAATTAAGGAGAGAAAGGTTTAATTATGATTTATTAATATACTATAAGAATAATATATTAAAGGAGAAATCATATTGTTTAATTAATATTAGTCAAGAATTAATTGATAATTAATTTTGTGGCTAAAAGAGATTAATTAAACTTAAGGGACTTATTGTGTAATTATAAGATGATTACATAGATGGGCTTATGGAGTCCATAGAAGGTGGAGTGGACGAATTCTATGGGGAAACCCATTAGAAATCGTCCAAGGCTTCTAAAGAAGGAGTCCATGGGCTGCTTAGGGCTTAAGCAGTCACATTAGGGTTTCTTTGTTAGATAACCCTAATTGCCTAAGTATATAATGAGCCCTTAGGCACCAAAAACGTGGCTAACACTTGGATTAGGGTTTCCAGCCGTTTTTGGTGCCTCCTCCCTCCTCCCTCTTCATCCAAGTTGCTTAGTGGTGTTTGTGACTCCATTAGAGGTGCAGCACTTGAGGCACTAAGCTTTCTGAAGCTAAGGATTTATTGTTATTGCTATATAACAATCAAAGGTCAGATCTAAACACTATTTTATATTAATATGATTAATTGTATGCTAGATCTAGGGTTTATAGCTTTGGATATTCAATTGCATGTTCATTAGACAAACTAGATCCAAAAGCTATTATGGTTTGTATGTACACCATAGGAATGATGTTTTGCTCAAATCCCATCAGCATATACAACCCTAAATGCTTTGGATGTATGTTTTCTCTAATTATACATGCAATATTGTTTCCAAAGCATTAAGCCTACAACTACCATACAATTGACATAAAAGACATAAAAATGAGTTATAGAATTACCTCTTGTTGTGGCTTGTAGTTTTGGCCTTTAAGAACTTAGCACCTCAAATGTGACGCCTCAAATGGTTCACAAACACCATGAACAAAGGAGGACTTGAGAGAGATATTCTATGCACTCAAATTCGGTTATGGAACTCCAAGAACACACTAGGGTAACCGATTTTAGCTATAGGGTAACATATATATATATATATATATATATATATATATATATATATATATATATATATATTGTTGGATTCTAAGAGTCATTGTTAAACCCTAATCCATGCCATTGGGCTTATTATCCATGATCCATGATCCATATGGACTAACTCTTTATAGATTCTTTCATAAACTTAGTTCATCATGTCTCATAATCCCAAACAATATATATACATACACACACACACACACACACACATATATATATATATATAGTGTAACATCTCGATTATTAAATAAATAAAGGGATAAGAGTTGATATGAATAAAAACCCTAAAAAAATCATTAAAAATTTAGCAAGGTGTTGGTTTCGAGGCGTTAACCATAATAATTTTAGAATTCAGGGGTTAAAAGTGTAAGTTTCGGAGTGGTTTGTATATATTTATGAAGGCGAGGGCTGCTTTGCAAATTATTGGGACTTAATTTGAATAGCTTTTGGGAACCAAGGGCTAAATGGTAAATTTTGGATTCTATTTGTAAAGAATTCTGAGGGCAGGGGCTATTTCGTAAGTTTTGAAAATAGATTTAAAACAAAATTGTGAGGAGGGGCTGAAGTTGGATATTTGGGTGGAAGTTTTAATGAACACGAGATTGGCACCCGGTGTTCTATCTTTCCCGTCTTAAGGTCGTTCCTCCCAAAACCCTAACCCTAAATGTGTTAATCGCCGCCCTTGCAGTGATCGAGCACTACTCCCCGCCAGCAACCGTTTCGCCACCAAGATCGCAACCCTATGCCGGAGACGTCGTGGCAGTCGAAGGAACCATTGAGTCGGAGTGTGAAGCTTGGATGCGCCGCTGTGTTGGCGTGTGCGAAAGGGAAACTGTTAGTATGACTAAACACCACCCACCTCCTCTCTCTTTTGTTCTCGTTGTGTACGCGACGTCGCGATCAGTGGCAGTGGTTGCCGGTGGCCTTAGGTCGCCGCTTCTATGCCTTCAATTGTCGTCTACCGCCCATGAGGCTGAGTTGGATGTGTTTGTGTGTGCGGATCGCACCTGTGAGCGTGTTCATAGGTTTGCACGGTTGAAAATCAAAAGAGACAACTACCACCACCGTGAGGTGGTGACTGGCAGCCATTATTGTTTTCTACCACCCTCCGTTGTGACTAGTCGCCATTGGAGGTGGTTGTGGGTGTGTGTAAGGGTGTATGCTCTAGTGTTTTCATTGTTATCGATATTTTGCAGGTTGTATGTGTGTTTCATGGCCAGAAAACCCACCACCACCACCGTGAGGTGGTGGCCGCCGCCGTGAGCCGCCACTGACCACCACTACCTAGGTGTTAGTGGGTGGTGCTTGGCATAGTGAACCCTAATCGGCCCAAACGTTTGATGTGGACTAGTTGGATGGTTATTGGGCTAGAAACCCTAATTAGGGTTTATAAAACCCTAATTTTTTGGGTTTGTTGGTTTGGGCCTACTAGGACCCGCGTTTAGACCAGTGGACTAAAGTTATGACTCATGTTGATTCCATTGTATGATAGTAGTGGGAACACCTAACCCTAATCGTCATTTTATGTGAAAACCATAATTTGGCTTGGGCCTTGAGTCGGGCCTTTCTTTTGGGCTTTGGTGATTGGGCTATTGATGGGCCATCCAAGAGAAATCATGTGGACTATAATATTTAGATGGGCTTTAGGGTAAGGCCATATGAGGGTTTTGGTTGGGCCATTAGTGGACCTTTGAGTACCTATTTTGTATTGGGCCTTGGTGGGACCAATAGGCTTGGATTATTTATGGGATTGGTTGGGAGACATATTTAGACCTGATATGTGAAGGTTTGGTCTTAGATCCTAATGGGGATTAATTTTTGGTTTGGCTCAGCGTTAGAAGTCGAAGTACAACAACAACATTTATAGGATTTGTTCGTCATTCGAGGTGAGTCTTCTCACTATACCTACCTGTGTGGTGATTTATGTGTGACAGAAGGGTCTTATTCGTGTCATTGACCAGAGGGTCTTATTTACACTATTGACCGGAGGGTCTTAGTACATATAGACCGGAGGGTCCTAGTACATTATCGACCGGAGGGTCTTATCTGTTTATGACGTGTTATTGTTATCGTGCATACTGTCTTTGTGACTTATGTTGTTGTACTAATCTGTGTATATGTTGATCTTATGTGCTTATACTGAGACATGTGATATCATGTATTATGTCTTATGAATTATGATGTATATTATCCTGTGCATTGTTGAGATAGGACCAGAGGGTCCTCCCGTGTTGTGGGACCGGAGGGTTCCACTGACACACATTGACCAGAGGGTCATATATGAGATATAGCCATGAGAGGCTAACGAGTAATGTGTGGTATTCTGGGGAACTCACTAAGCTTCGTGTTTACCATGTTATGTGTTATGTGTTTCAGGTACTTCTCAATATCACAGGAAGGCGCCGGCTCTATTGTACACACGAGATGGCGTTATGTTTCTGAGGATCCTGAATTTTATTCAAATAACTATGAACCTGTGTTTTTGATAATTTGATATTTGAAGATTTTCTGATATATGTTGACGAGATTCATGTGATTTTAAAAATGAAAATTTTGTTTGAAAATTTACGATGTTACATATAACTAATTTACACAATTACTCCCCATTAATGTAATTAGTCTCTTTTGATCACTAAATTAATTCCAAATTAATTATTGATCAATACTAATTAAATAACATGATTTCATATTAATATATTAGAACTTATAATATATTAATAAATCATATATAACCTCTTCTCAAAAGTCCATCGTATCAAATTGCTCTGGTGAAGGCAACCCAAATGGACCATGCTACTCTCGGGTCAAATACATACCAATTATAGTTATCGGCTTAGACACCTAATCCAACAGAGACAACTTAAGACTTATAAGGTCAACTACACCACACTTAACCTTGATTTTGGGACAACAGTGTTTGCCTTTATGGCACAAAGTACACAATCTTCACTAACCATAAGTGTCTCCAGCACATTCTCAATAAAAAAAGAACTCGATATGAGACAACGGTGATGGGTGGAACTACTAAATGATTACGAATGTGAAATTCACTATTATCCGGGCAAGGATAACGTAGTAGTAGATGCTCTGAGCCGAAAGGAGTACTTAGGACGTCGAGTACAAACCATTGACCATGACCATCCATTCACACCTGTCCACGCAGATAAAGGAGGCGCAACTTGAAGCCTTGAAACCCGAGAATGTCGCAAGTGAAGCCATGTGGGGAAAGGACAAAAGCCTTGAGGTCAAGGATGACGGAGCTCGTTACCTCATGGACCGAATCTGGACACCAAGATTCAGCGGGTACAAAGATATTGTCATGAACGAGGCTCACAAGACCAAATACTTTGTTCACCCCAGTTTAGACAAGATGTAACTGGACCTCAAGAAACTTTATTGGTGGCTAACCATGAAGGCAGAAGTCGCTACCTATGTGGGCAAGTGCCTCACTTGCGCCAAGGTTAAGGTAGAATACCAAAAGCCCTCTGGTTTACTACAACAACCGGATATACCCGAGTGGAAGTGGGAGCGGATAACCATGGGCTTCATAACCAAGTTACCCAAGATGAATGGTGGACTTGACACCATTTGGGTGATCGTCGATAGATTAATCAAATCCAAGCACTTCCTGTCAATGAAAGAGACAGAAAAAATGCAGAAACTAACAAGGGCGTACATAAAGGAGATGGTACGATTGCACGGCGTGCCAATATCCATTATCTCTGACAAAGATAGAAGGTTTACCTCATGGTTTTGGAAAGCACTACAAAAGTCCTTGGGAACCAAGTTTGACATGAGTACAACCTACCACCACAAACCGACGGGCAAAGCGAGAGAACTATTCAAACGTTGGAAGATATGTTGAGAGCTTGTGTGATAGACTTCGGTAGAGCTTGGAATACCTAGTTACCACTCATCGAGTCCTCATATAATAAAAGTTATCACACTAGCATTAAGGTTACTCCACTTCGTCAAGGAACCGGTGGAGATCATGGGCATGGAGGTCAAAAGAGCAAAACAAAGTCGCATACCCATAGTGAAAGTCTGTTGGAATGCCAAGAGAGAACCTGGATTTACTTGGGAACGCGATGACCAAATGAAATAGAAATACCCACATCTTTTCCTAACTCATGAGGACCTAGTCAAACTACGAATTCTAGGACGAAATTCCTTCAAACATGGGGATGATGTGACAACTATCAATTTTGATCAAACAATGTCAACAAAAGTCAACCAGGTCAACACAACTTGTATTAGAATTTTAGGTGAGTTGTGATATTCCCTAATACGTCCAATGTAAGATTCACAGATTATAATACCAAGTACCCCTCTTATTGGACAATATTTAAATATAACCCCTAAATAAGGTTAGTATCGTAACAATTCGGTAATTCAATTCTATACGTATTTAGTACAAATAATATTCATAACTCAATGTAGTGGAGTCCATTAACTCTATGCTACATGACAAATTCATAACAAAGGCTACAAATACAAATTTTTGGTGAAGTCGTCACCAAATGCGACAAATTCTATACCCGACCTAAAACATCCAACATTTAACAGAAAGAATCTAGGAATCAACCTAATTTTCGTGTAACGTATTATTAATTTTGATAATAATGATTTTATTAACAATTTAAATTTTTATAATTCAAATTAAATGTTTATACATCATTTATACCATAATTTTCTTATAAAAATACCACACTTTTTATAAAAAAAAATGCCAACATTTTATAAAAATAAAGAGGTTTGACTTTGTGGGTTATGGAATCCATAAACTAGACATGATGTTTCCCCTCTTCCCAAAAAAATCGTTATCCAACATACAACCAAGTCTTTAACCATCAAATAACCAAGCTTTTATACCACATGTAACCATGCAACACCCCACACCACCCCCACCCACCCTCCCTATCCTCCTCCTTAAAAGTTGTGGCCACAAGATGCTCCCCACTCCATCTTCTTCTCTCTTCTTCATTCCTCTATCTTCATCTTCTTCTTCAAGAACAAACCAAGTTCCTTCAAGGATAATTCTCCACAAGTTGGTTCTTAGATTTTTGGTAACCTTGTCTTCACTAATCTAGTAACTCTACACATAAATATACTAGTTTTGTTACAATTACACACATTAACATGTGTTAATATCCATAGGATAATACCATCTTCAAGTGTTTTTCAACCATCTTAAAGTTTTATAAGCTTGAGGATCTTCATCATCATCTTTTTATCCACTAATAAATCCACTCAAGGTGAGTTCATACCCCTTATTTTCGAGATTTTCATGTTTTAGGGGGGGGGGGGGGGGGGGGGATACAAGTAAACTTGTGTAATAACACTAGTTGTTATGCAAGCTTAGTCTTCAAGATGTATAAAAGTATTATTTACATGAAATAATGTTATTACCTAGTATAATGAACATTTATGTGTGGTATGTTGTTTAAAATACAAAAAACAAAATCTATGAATAATGAGTATAAAAATACTATATCTTCTTGAGAAAAGGTCACAAAAACTAAACTTTGAAAACTATGGTCTTTTTTATGAACCTAATATGACTTTTCTAGCAAAAATGGTTTTAACCAACCTATTACATTATTTTTGTATGAAACAAACCATAACATGTTATTTGGGACATATGTCTTGAAACTAGTCAAAAATATCAAAGATTTAGTTTTACAAAAAGGAAAACTAAAAAAAAATCTATCATTTTATGTAAAATGGGTTTTTCTAGCAAAAATGGTCCTCACTAGTTTATGGCACTATTTTTGTGGGTTTTGAATAAAAATATAGGGTTTTAACATATAAATTTAACTTGAGTTAAATACCCCAAAAAGGTAAAAATAAGTTTTACAAAGTTATATTTTACTAGTTACCGGTAAATGTCGTTAAAAATGGGCAAAACCTAGAAGTTGGCTTTATCGTACTAAATGTTCTTATACTCGTGTTAGATGTGAATTTATATGATATAATCTTTTAAAACATCTACACATGCTAACTTATGCATATTTATATATGTGATTATATAAATGGACTTAACAAAACATTTATAATAAACTATAACTGGTATAGTTTATGGGTCATGAATACTACTTTATCATTTTGGACGAAACATATAATTATTTAAATGTATAGTTATTTTACACTATGTATTTACTATGGAAAGGCAATATTTCCACTTACAAAAGAGTTTTCATTACACTATACATAAACCTATTGATACAGTTTTGTGAGTCATTGTCTTCACGTACCTATCAGAGTACCTACAAATGTCTTGTATTATAACGAGAATCTCCCGTAGAGAGAGCGTGATACTTGTGTATAGATCTATACAGGACTGACAATATCACACCTAAGCTGCTAGTTACAGTTAGACCGACAGGTCTAGGGAGACAAATGTCTAACATTCTGACGTCCAAAGAACGTCGTGAAAAGCCATCTATGTCTTTTAGCATGGTTATAAAAACCTACATAGGGTATTAACAATACGTTTGGTTGACGGGGCTAACATACATTCAAATGATTTTATATAATGATAGAACTACATGATACTATTTTCCAATACAACACCACTTACATTTTTGGACTTAGGGTTTAAGACTTACAACTTTTTTTAAAGAAAATATTGGATTTTCTGAAAGCATACTCTATCATTTTACAAGTTATAGATTTTTCTCATAAAAAATTCTTATGAACTCACCAACTTAATTGTTGACACTTCTTCAAAACCACTTGTATTCTCAGGAAATCAGTAAGCAGGTAAATAAAAAGGTTTTGAGGTTGGGGCGTCGCCGCGTCACATTATTTACTTTTGTCATATGTATATGGTGTCAAGTAAACAATATTTTGGATAAAATGTAAACTTCGTAATTATCAATATGACGGTTGCATGGCTTTGATCACTAATATTCATTATGTTATGATACAATACATGAAAGTCATCCACCCCCAGACGTTTTCGCATTTCTAGTTTGGGGGTGTGACATGCTTGATTAGGTAGATATAGCCATATTTGCTACAATCATCAATAAAAGTCATATAAAATCGATTTCCATCCCTTGTGGTGGATCTGAAGGGCCCACACATATCTGTGTGTATGAGATCCAACAATCGTTCACCTCTTTTACAAGAACCTGTGAAAGGTGATTTTGTCGTCTTTCCTAGTAAACAAGACTCGCATGCATCATCTGACCTTAAGTCAAATGTTTCCAACACTCCATCCTTTTGAAGTTGGGCGATGCGTTTCTTATTAACATGTCCAAGACAACAATGCCATAAGCATGCTTTTTCTATACCATTAGACGAATCAATTTGAAATACACTATTTCCTAAATTCTACACACATTACAATTTCATACACACCATCACAAGGTAAAGCTTCAAAATACAACACACCATTTTTATAAGCAGAAATAGAACCTTTCTTTTCATCAAAAGAATATCTAAAACGTTGTCTGGACAATGCTTGAAAAGAATTAATGTTTTGTGTCATTTCTGATGAGTAACAACAATTCATCAAATCTAAACTAGCACCATTACTAAGCACTATGTGACAACCCGAAGTTATTCCATCATTGTAACCCGTTCCGTCAATGAAATTCGTCTTTTTTCGAATTGTTTCCATTACGTTTTTAAATTAAGTCATTAAATTAGATACTTCTATTATGACTTAATGGGTGTCCAAACACGTTAGAAACACGTGAAAACGCTTTCAATATTTAATTAAATAAATTTTAATTACGACCTCGTCGGGTTACAAACACTTAATCGGGTACGACCAAAAGCCACGTTTAACGTCAGTATCGGGTGGAACTCCACCGTGTCTCAAACTTAACCCATATTTAAAGTTCAAAGAACTTCATTTGAAGCTTTTTCAACCTCTCTCTACTCTCTCTCTCTCTCTCTCTCTACAATTCCAAGCCTTTGATCTAAAAATCACCCCAATTCAAGCTCCAAATCGGTAAGATAACTATCCTAGCTCATAGATTAACATCCTTAACCTTCAAATTCGTGTTTAAATTATGAAATAGGACCATAAACATGTGTTTACGTCCCTGGAACAGCCCTAGGCCGCAAACACATACAAATGGGATTTTTGAGCCTTAAAACCCTTCCAAACCACCTTTAGAGCTTAGATATGACTTAGGGGCTTACAAGACCGGACTTGGAACACCAAAAACTCATCATTTAAGGGGTAAACATGAGTTTACGGCCCAAGCACATTCTTGGACCGTAAACACCATTTCTTAGGCTGTAAACACCTTCTAAGGTGTTAAGATGCCCCTTGAACACCTCCTAAGCCTTGGAATAATGTCTAGAAGCAACCTCAAGTATGTTAGGGACCTTAATCATCAAGAAAACTACCCCCTTAGGAGTTCACAGCTGTAAACCCCCCCCCCCCCCCCGCAAGGATGGGTTCCTGGGCTGTAAACTCCTATAAATGGGTCAAATGATGCCTTAACTTCATCATATGACTTGTATATTGAGCTAGAAACACTTGTGATTGACCTAGGACCACAAAAACACACTTTGAATGGGTACATAAGAGTTTACGGCCGTAAACTCCTAGTTTACTACCATAAACTCCTCAAATGGTCCCTATGATGTTCAAATTCCATTCCAAAGCCTTAAAACCAAGCCTAGCATTACACCACAAGAGTTGTATGACCATTAGGCACCCAAGAACACCCCCACCATGAGTTTATGGCCGTAAACTCATGGGGAGTTGGTCATTAGGCCGAAAACTCCATTAGGAGTTTACTCTTGAAGAGCAAACTCCATATTCAAGCCATACACACCCTTAGATGCTACCCGGGTCACTCCAAACACTTGGAATGAAGTGTTTTCGCGTCTCAGAGTGTATATTCTCAATTAATTAGTAGTACAAAACCTAATTAGATACAGTTATGTATCTTTTCATATTACATAGGAACCTCGCACGCGTTCAAGCCCTAAACTGACGTTTAGCATCCAAACCAACACATTCTTCGATTGGTGAGTTCATACCCCTACTCCTTTTTCTGTGTTTTTCAAATGTTTTCAGGGGGGAATACAAGCAAAAGTACAAGGAAATATTGTACTCAAACTTATTATTTCAGTTCAAATGTTTATATTATATATGATTTTAATATCGAAAACCGTACTAACCAATAACTCGAATTGTAGAGTTAGCTTTCAGACTAATTGTAGATTTCTTTATAAAATGTTATAATTTATGTTACATTTTATAATTTGCAAAAGGATTCATACTAATCATAAATTAGGATTAATACTAATAAGATATGCCCTCGGATAGTAACAGAACGACGAAAGTACAGTTAGTGCACGCCTTTGGATGGCACAAAACTTCGAAATTACAGCTAGTGTATGTCTTTGAGTGCCACCAGAGTTTCGAAAATAATTCGAAAGTACGCCTTTGGATATCGACAGAGTTTTGAAAATATACGCCTTTGGATGTCGACAGAGCTTTGGAAATACGTCTAAAGTACGCCTTTCGAAGTCACCAGAACATCGAATATACATCAAATGTACGTCTCTAAGTGTCTCCAAAGATTCGAAATTATGGATAAGTAAAGTAGATATTCGACATTCGAGTGTAGGATAACCAGGATATCATAATACCTAACTAATACGACAAGTATGGTAGATACTAGTACATTGCATTCCGAACCAAGAACTAAACACGACTTTTAGGAAAATAAGGGTTTTTCATGGGATAACATAATTGCTTTTAACCAAACTGTGTAACGAATGGATAACTAAACTTTCTATATAAGAAAATATGGGATTTTCTTGGAATACGAATTTTTCAGAAAAAAAAAAAGGAAACTTGTTATTTTACGAAAATAAACCGCTTATGAACTCACCAGCTTTATGCTGATTTTCAAACTGCTTGTATTCTCAGGTCCGCATTAGATAGGTACCCTGCGATCTTTTGGAGAAGACGGAGCGTATAGAAGACTCGTTTTAACTTTTTTTCATATGATATATATGTATAACACTTGTAACACTTTGTTTTCAGACAATGTAAATATTTATATGTAATGTAATGTTTGTCTTTACTACGCTTACTATGTACATTGGTTGCGATACTACATGACGTCCTCCGCCCCGGAAGGTTTCCGCCATCGGTTTCGGGGTGTGACAGATTGGTATCAGAGCCCTTGTTTATAGTGAACTAGTATACCAAACCTTACATGGTATAAGACTATAAACACTAAGGGGCTGAAGTGCTCTGAACTAAAAGTATACTATAAAATATAAGTATTTTCAAAAGTATACAAGTATATCTAACCGCCGGATTCTGTAATTATAAGTAGAACAAAACATAAGTAAATGGGTGTTGAACGTTGCGGTTAAACCTGGGCAATTATGTAGTTGTGTCTAGGGTCAATATAGCCTGATCAACTATATTTATTCGAGACACGGCCAACATGTGCTTGGGAGTGACTGTGGTGTTCAGCATGCCTAAAACTTACCCAATACCCAAATAATGAGTCGTCGTCGCAGCGAAACATGAAATACTATGGGAGTATTTCTAGAGACAACTTCGTTATAGAAATCCTCATTCCAGCGTTGCTCCTCAATCATTCCTTTAGCGATAGTTTATTTGCTTTGATAACTCTTTCCTGCTTATCGCTTATAGAACCCTATATCTGTCATAATGAGATATCCCCTGTTCCATATCTCTTGATTCAATTCAGACGACTTATGATCCTCTCTTTCCTGGCTATTTTAGATCAAGATGCCTCCAAGAAAGAGACCCAGCTCAAAGAACAACAATCCTCCTCCGCCACCACCTCCCCTTCCATTTGATCTCGTGATGTTTCAAGCAGCTGTTAATGTTGTTGTGGCTGCTACCATATCACAAATGAACCTTGGTGGTTTAGGTGGGCAAGGAGGTGGTACTCAACCCCAAAACCAGGAAGGTAACCAAGGACACCGGAAGGAGTGTTCCTACAAGGACTTTATGAATGCAAAACCCACATCTTTCAACGGCACTTGAGGTGTCATAACCCTAACTCGGTGGTTAGAGAAAATCGAATCTATCTTCGAGATCTGTGCCTGTTCAGAATCCGACAAGGTGAAATTCGCCGCCTGCACTTTCACCGATAAAGCTCTGACTTGGTGGAACGGTCGAGTCAAATCCTTAACCCTACATGTAGTTAATGCTATGGGTTGGGAAGCCATGAAGGAACTTTTGTTCGCGGAGTACTGCCCTCGGGGCGAAATGCAGAAGCTGGAGCATGAACTCTGGAACCTGAAGATGAAGGGTTCCGATATCGCCGCTTACACTTCAAGGTTTGACGACTTGATGCTTCTTTGTTCGGGAATGGTTACCCCGGAAAGCAAAAAGATTGAAAGGTTCATATGGGGGTTGACCCAGCCAACCAAGGGTAATGTATTAGCTGCGAAACCAGACACATACGACAACACCAAATGCCTAACGCAAACCCTGATCGACCATAGTGATGACCTAGAGGAAGCAACCACCACTCCTGAGCCGACAGAGAGAAGTGGTGAGAAAAGAAAGTTTTGGAAGAAGAAGAAGAAGAAGAGTCAGCCTTCACAGGAGTCCTCGAAGAAACCGCAGATAGTGGCAGTCCACACTACCACTACCCCTGATGTTGTTTCTGTCGTCGGTTCCTCAGCCCAAGCACCTATCACTGGATATGTTGGTATTCTTCTGTGGTGCAACCGGTGCAGTTACCACCATCGTATCCCTGGCCCATGCCGTGAGAAATTTTACAAAAACTGTGGCCAAGAGGGTCACCTTGCGCGAAGCTGCAGAACACATACCAATCAAGCTTCTGGAGCAGGTATCAGTCAGGCCTGCTACGGTTGCGGCGAAGTCGGGCATTTCAAGCGAAACTGCCCCAAGGCAGCAACAACTGGCAACACTGGAAGAGTCCTAGCTATGGGACAAGATGAGGCAGCCGCCGATCCCACCGTTGCCACAGGTATATTCCTCCTCGACAGCCCTTATACTTGCAATCCTTTTATATTATAGTCCTGAAATAAAATATGTTAATCATTCGTTCGAACAACTTTTAATCATAGTCCTCAATTAGTAACCGAAGCATTTAACGCCTAGATAGCTAACGGTGAGAAAGAGAGCATTAGCGATAAACTTAGTTTCATCCCTCGCATCGTTTCATGCATCAAAGCCCAAAAGCTTCTATGAAAGAAGTGCCATGAATTCCCAGCCTATGTGATCAACGAGAAACAGTAAGTTAAAGACCTCGAGAGCATCCCCGAAGTCTGCAATTTTATTGATGTCTTTTCCGAAGAGCTCCTGGGAATTCCTATCGAACGTCAAGTTGACTTTCGCATCGACCCGATTCCCAGAACAAATCCTGTAGCCAAATCTTCCTATCGATTAACCCCAACAGAAATGCATGATTTATCTAGTCAGCTTAATGAGCTACTCCGCAAAGGGTTCATCAGACCGAGTTCCTCACCCTGAGGAGCCCCGGTATTGTTTGTTCCTTTTAAATGTGTATAGACTACCGCGACTTGAACAAATAAACCGTCAAGAACCGATATCCTCTTCCTCGAATAGACGACCTCTTCGACCAAATTTCAGAGAGCCAGTTACCCCACGAAGATAGACCTCAGATCAGGGTACCATCAGACACAAGTTCATGAGAATGATGTTTCCAAGATAGCATTTAGGACTTGATATGGTCACTACAAGTTCGTAGTGATGCCCTTCGGTCTAACCACTTTCCTTAGTTACGTGGTAAGCAAGGAAGGCATACACGTGGACCCATCCAAAATCCAGGCGATAGAGAATTAGTCGGCATCGAAGACACCCACAGAAATTCGTCAATTCTTGGGTCTCGCTGACTACTATCACAGGTCCATCCAGAATCGTCTAACCCCTAATCACTCTGACACAGAAAGGTGTACCCTTTTGTTGGAGATTGTGTCCTGTTGAAAGTCTTACCCTGGAAAGGCATGATACGCTTTGGAAAGCGCGTAAAACTTAACCCGAGGAACGTAGGACCTTTCGAAATCCTCGTTAGGATCGATCCCATAGCTTACAAACTCTGACTACCTTCAGAACTTAGCAGCATCCATTCGATATTCCACGTCTCCATTCTTAAGTAGTGACTATCCGATGAAACCCGAGTAATCCCTTTGATGGGACCGAAACCAACGAAAGTCTGAACCTCATGGAGGAACCAATCGAAATCCTAGATCGAGAGATTAAACGTACGAAACAAAGCCGTATCCCAATAGCGAAGGTTCGCTGGAATGCCATGCGAGGACCTGAGTTCACTTGAGAGCGCGAAAATACGATGAAGCAGAAGTATCCGTATTGTAACCCGTTCCGTCAATGAAATTCGTCTTTTTTCGGGACGAAATTCCCTATAACGAGGGGATAATGTGACAACCCAATGTTATTCCATCATTGTAACCCGTTCCGTCAATGAAATTCGTCTTTTTTCAAATTGTTTCCGTTACGTTTTTAAATTAAGTCATTAAATTTGAGACTTCTATTCTGACTTAATAGGTGTCCAAACACGTTAGAAACACATGAAAACGCTTTCGATATTTAATTAAATAAATTTTAATTACGACCTCGTCGGGTTACAAACACTTAATCGGGTACGACCGAAAGCCGCGTTTAACGTCAGTATCGGGTAGAATTCCACCGTGTCTCAAACTTAATCCATATTTAAAGTTCAAAGAACTTCATTTGAAGCTTTTTAAACCTCTCTCTACTCTCTCTCTCTACAATTCCAAGCCTTTGATCCAAAAATCACCCCAATTCAAGCTCCAAATCGGTAAGATAACTATCCTAGCTCATAGATTAACATCTTTAACCTTCAAATTCGTGTTTAAATTATGAAATAGGACCATAAACATGTGTTTACAGCCCTGGAACAGCCCTAGGCCGCAAACACATACAAATGGAGTTTTTGAGACTTAAAACCCTTCCAAACCACCTTTAGAGCTTAGATATGACTTAGGGGCTTACAAGACCGGACTTGGAACACCAAAAACTCATTTAAGGGGTAAACATGATTTTACGGCCCAAGCACATGCTTAGACCGTAAACACCATTTCTTAGGCCGTAAACACCTTCTAAGGTGTTAAGATGCCCCTTGAACACCTCCTAAGCCTTGGAATAATGTCTAGCAGCAACCACAAGTATGTTAGGGACCTTAATCATCAAGAAAACTACCCCCTTAGGATTTCACGGCCGTAAACCCCCCCAAGGATGGGTTGCTGGTCCGTAAACACCTATAAATGGGTCAAATGGTGCCTTAACTTCATCCTATGACTTGTATATTGAGCTAGAAACACTTGTGATTGACCTAGGACCACCAAAACACACATTGAATGGGTACATAAGAGTTTACGGCCGTAAACTCCTAGTTTACTGCCTTAAACTCCTCAAATGGTGCGATACTACATGACGTCCTCCGCCCCGGAACGTTTTCGCCATCGGTTTCGGGGTGTGACACACTAAGTTATAAACTATAATCTTGGTAATAGATGAAGATCTCCTATTGCCCATCGTGAAGTTGATCCTTCCATGTTCCACATCCTCACTTCTTATTAGCCCCTACAAATTAGAACAAATATGAAAACCATATCCTGTATCAAGGACCCAAGAATGAGAATATGTTGAGTTTTTAGATAAGATAGCGTAAATACCTGCCGAGGTTGCTTCACCTTGCCATCCTTGATATCCTGCAAGTATTTCAGGAAGCTTCGTTTCCAATGCCCCTTGTCATTGAAGTAAAAGCAAGTGGCCTCCTTTGGGTCAGAAACAGGGGGAGCATCAGAAATAGACTTTCCTTTGGTTCCACTACTAGATGACCAAGCACGGGACTTTCCCTTCCAGTTTAGCTTGGGAGGACCTTTCCTCTTTTTCCCTTGACCAATGGCTAGAACATAGGCAGCAATAGGACTGGAGGCAACACCTTTTCCCTTCATTCCTGCTTCAGCTGTTCGCAAAAGATAGTGTAATTGTGATAAAATAATTTCATTTTTGTTCAAATAATAGTTCAATATGAACTGATCATAACAACTTGACAAAGAGTTCAACAAAATGTCGATTGCCAACTCTTCATCAAAATCACATTTAGCTTGATGAGCCTATCCACGTATTGTTGCATTCTTGAAATGTGGTTTCTTACAGACCCACCATCCTTCATCTTGCACGCCATAAGGGACTTTACCACCTCATACTTTTCTTGACGAGCTCGTTTATGGTACTTTTCCATAAGGTCCTTGTTCATATCGTACGACCAGTAATCCACATAATGTTTCTACAATTCTGGATTTATTGTAGCCACAATGATACAAGCAACTTTTGTTGCATCCTTGTAGTGTTTCTCATAGGCAGTTATTTCTTTAGGGGTGGACTTCATTTCATCGATCTCATCGAGTGGTTTTTCCAGGACATACTCTTTATCCTCAAAATGTAGTGCCATCTTGATGTTCCGCATCTAATCGTTGTAGTTGGTGCCATCCAATTGCACATTTACGCATATGTTCAACGCAGAGAAGTTGTTGTTGGAGGAGGAGGAACCAGAAGCATCAGTAGGAGTAGGCATATGAAAGAGTAGAAAAGAACATTTTAGTTAGATAAGAACAATGCTCATTATAACACCCAAATGAAATATCAAGGCTAGGATCCAACTAAATAATTTACAACTTAGAAAAAGGATGACGTAATATAATTGCAAATTGTATAAAGGTAGGTAAATGACGAGTTGTCCATTTCACCATCAAAAACGAAATTTGAACGAATTAGGTTTTTTTGAATGAAATTCCTAGATATTTTGAGATCATTGAACATTTCAATGATATCTTTAATCTCGATTATGCTCTTCCATTTGTAACTGGGATACCGTGGATCACAAACAAGATGTGAATAACCATACAAGTTAACTTGGTACTCTCGATGTCATTTATCATCTTATTTTAATGTGTCGGTTAGCCGCACACGCTCCACTAATCAATGATATTTACGAGACACCCATTGCCACTCTTTATTAGTCCCTATTAGTGTTGGTTAACCACACACGCTCCACTAACGAACAATAGAGCGCAATGTCTAATTTCATGGATTAGCATACAATTTCACATTTTTCCTAAAATAACTAATATATAGTAATAAATATTAGGGTGTATTTTTAAAAAAATTTCAAAAGTAGTAGGTTTTACTTTAAAATTTCAAAATTAATATTCAATTAATTAAATTGAAAAATAAAACCAATTATGAATTCTAGACAAGGATATCAAATTACAATTTAAAATATTAAAATTTATACAATTAAAAAATATTGTTAAAGGTAATTATCCTAATCAATTCATAATATATCAAAAGCCGAATTTTTTTAATCTGACAGCTTACCGCGTCGTAGTAAAGCAAAATCGCAAGGCACCACATCGTGGTGAAAGTCACATCGTGGCGACGGAACATAATGGTGATTATGTTATGTTTCTCCTCGTTCAAGTTCATATTAGTATCAATTCAATAGAAAAGTAAACCTAAGATTTGATACCATTGATGGGTTATGGGCATAACAAACAATCTTATGTGTGTATGCAACCCCAGATTTGATCCACGTTTTCTCTAATTGAACATACAATAAGAAAAATAATGTAGAAACCATAGAACACTAATATATAAATAAAAATACACATTTAGGGTTATAAAACATACCTTTGATTGTTATATAGAAATAACAATCCAAATCCTTAGCGTTGTCGAGACTTTGAGAACAAACGTCACAATTGTCACGCCTCTAGTGGCTCACACCCAACACTAGCAATAGAAGAATGATTAAGGAGGAATGAGGTTGCAAATTTTGGCTAGATCTCTCTTAGAAGAAGTGGCCGAAAATTGTAGGGTTATGTCCCTATTTATATTGCAGTCATGAAACCCTAGACAAGCCCAAATCCAAGATTATCTTAAACTGAGTTATTATCCACTTCCCTGATTATCCAATAAAAACTATTCTAGAAACCCTAAGGCATATGAAAACTGTCCATAACCTATAGAGGGTTCCAGATTGTCTCTTGCTTAAGTATTGAACAATTACAATTCAATCCTTGCATTTTGAGTTAATTCTTTTAATCCCAAAATTCATTCTTATTAATTTCTGTTTAAATATTAATTAAATATTACTACTTGTAATTAATATATTATTCTCATAATATATTAACAAATTATTTGTATCAATTTATTAATCAAATAATAAATCAACCTCTCTCTCCAGAATCATTTTGTCTAGTTGCTAGTCTTGAGGACAACCCAAAAGGACTATGATACTATCAATTCAAGTATATACCAATTATAGTTATGGGCTTAGACACCTAATCCAACACCACCATCTTGCAACAAGATAAAAAAGTTATATCTGCATCTATCCTTTTTAGCGAAGACTTTAGTAATTGAGCCACCCATATGTCAAAAAACTCGATCGATTGTGGTGCATCCTGATATTTATTATCCCCCCGAATGAACCTGTTAAGGATTTGGAGTTCCACCCCCTTGCAACACAATAAAAAAGTTATTCATAAAACTCATGAACTCACACATGCAAGTAAATAGTACTGTCACTCAGATAAAACATTGTTTTCATAAATATTGTCTATTTTGGATTAGTAAGCATACCAACTATCGCATTGTAACATCCCAAAATTTGAGACCAAAAATTTCATTTCCAAGTTAATATTTTATAAAACATTTTACCAAAACATTGCCAAGATCATGGCAATACATAAAACCATAATATCATGTCTCGAAACCAAATCATCTTGAAGTAACAAAATATCAGAGTTCAATCCTAGAAAACTCTAAGCGGAAATCATGTGTGTGTGACGCGCTGCTACACCGCCGGCCCCTTCCCCTGAGACGAAGAGGTACTTGAAACCAAAAAACTAAAAATATAAGCACGAAGCTTAGTGAGTTCCCCCATCATACCACATACCATGCAATCACATAGCATACATACTGTCGGGCAATTCTGGGCCGCCCATCCTACCCATGTCGAGCCATTCTGGGGTGCTGGCCTACCCATGTCAAGCCATTATGCGGTGCTGACCTACCCATGTCAAGCCATTATGGGGTTCTGACCTACCCATGTCAAGCCATTCTGGGGTGCCGACCTACCCTCCGGTCTATCTCAACCGAACACAGGGACTATTTCACCCCTACTACTAACACATAATACGATATCATAATCATGTTGTCAGAAATATCTGGGGTGTCCGACCTACCCATTGGTCCTAGCGACTTAATCGGGGACTAGTCTCCCTGCTACTAATACTATCTCACGTAATATAGCAACTAGCAAACTAGCATACTCACATATCCAACAATAACAGACCAGACAATTATCACAAAGATAATCATCCCAACTAACAATTACTAGTGGGACGGCCTTGGTGCCTTAGACCCACTTCTACTAGAAGGCAACTCACCTCGATGTCGTGTAGTGTATAAATTGTCCTCGGCGTGAAGGTCGGCTCTCCTCGACTCCTCAATCCCTACACGACAACCCTTAAGTCATCAAAATGAACATACAACCCTAACTCGTATCAATACCAAAACCAGGCAAGGACAACATTGGTCAAAGTCAACACCCAGTTAACCTGACTCGCCGAGTTGGTCTATAAACTCGTCGAGTCCATAATCCACTAACCCGATCCAACCCTCACTCCACTTGTCGAGTCTAGCAAGAAATCGACGGGTTCTCCTTCATTCAAACCATCGGGACCATCTTCATCTGAGAACTCGGCGAGTTCATCTCCCTCATAAGAATGTGTCCGGTCCACGACTCGCCGAGTTGTATGAACAACTCGTCGAATCCATCTTCCAATATTGGGAGATTGCCTTGGACTCGCCGAGTCTGTTCATACACTCGTCGAGTCCCATGATTCCTAGGTCGCTTTTCGCGTCTAAATATCTACGGGACTTTCATCCCTAACAACTCGTCCATCCACAGAAAGGATTTGGTGGTCCTTACACCGAGACTCGCCAAGTCCCAAGAAAAACTCGTTGAGTCTATCCTTGACCAACACTATACAGTCGATTTAAATGGGTCTTAACACACCAAAACCATAGATATGGCCTCCTAATGTCCATTTTACATGTAAAGTTCCAAACTTGGTACACATGTAAGGGGTCTTTGGCCCAAAAAGCCATAAAAGATGGCCTCTAAGGTGCATGGGGTGTTCATGGCAACAAAATGGGTACGTTTGTGCCATAAAACTCCCCAATAGACCTGGATCTAAAGCATAGACTGACTTCCAACACTAAATCCCGAATACAACCTCTCTAGGGCTTAAAAAGATGAAGGAAAAGGCCCAAAAATCAATATCTATAGACAAAGGTTCAGCTTCATACCTCCAATAAGCCGAAAATAAGCTCCAAACTCTAGATCTTCTTGTTTCCCCTTGGTCTCACAAGCTCCTTTCCTCTTCTCAAGCTTCACAACCCACCAAAAAGAACACACAAAAACGGATAGGGTTTCGATATGATGTCTTATGGGAGTATAAGGGACGATGGAGGCTGAGATAAGGCGTTTAAATAGGGTGAAAACCCTTAATTTAGGGTTTTACCCAAACAACACCTACTCGCCAAGTCAGTCTTCCGACTCGTCGAGTAGGTCACTTAAACTGTCCGCAGATCTCGACTCTACTCGACGAGTTGGGCCTCCAACTCGTTGAGTCCCAGAGAAAAACACAAGAAATGCTTGAATTAACTGCGTACCAGGAATAGGGTGTTACAAACCTCCCCCACTTATCTTACAATTCGTCCTCGAAGTCTGCTTCTCGATCCCGAAAATGCTCAAGGTAATGCTCCATCATCTCGTCCTCCGACTCCCAGCTCCATTCCGAGCCCTTTCGGTGTTGCCACTACACCTTTACCAGCTCCAATCTCTTGTTCCTAAGATCCTTTAACTTCCTGTCAAGGATTGACACTGGCCACTCAATATGGTTCAGGCTGTCATCAACCTGAATATCCTCCAAAGGCACCATTACCGAATCGTCCATCAGACACTTTCGCAACTGGGAGACGTGGAAAGTGCTATGAATGTGACTGATTTCGGCTGGCAGATCCAGCCTATATGCCAGCTTGCCCACCCAGGCTATAATCCTGAAGGGTCCAATATACTTGGGGCCCAGCTTTCCCCGCTTTCTGAATCGAATAACGCCCTTGCAAGGCGACACTTTCAGGAGTACCATATCCCCGATCTGGAACCCTAAGTCCTACCGACGCCTGTCCGCATAACTTTTCTGCCGACTCTGGGCAGTTTGTAGCCTGCTTCGAACCTGTTGGATCCTCTCTGTAGTCTTGAATACCACTTCTGTATTCCCTACGACTCTCTGCCCAACCTCTCCCCAGCATATCGGGGTCCTGCACTTCCTCCCATACAACAACTCGAAAGAAGGATGGTCGATACTCGCATGATAGCTGTTGTTATAGGAGAACTCGGCCAACGGTAGGTAAGTATCCCAACTACCTCCGAAGTCTAAAACACACGCCGGCAACATATCCTCCAGAGTCTGGATGGTCCACTCGCTTTGACCATCCGTCTACGGGTGAAAGGCGGTGCGAAAATACAGTCGAGTACCTAGCTCGTCATGAAACTTTTTCCAAAACCTGGAAGTGAACCGTACATCCCTGTCTGAAATCACTGAAAATGGCACCTCGTGCCGCGCCACTACCTCCCGGATATAGATGTCGACCAACTTTTTGGCCGAAATACTCTCCTGAATCGTAATGAAATGGGCGCTCTTGGTCAATCGATCAACAATTACCCAAATCGAATCCACTCCTCGTGCGGTCCTGGGAAGCTTCGTAATGAAGTCCATAATGATATCTTCCCACTTCCATAGTGGGATATCCCATGGCTGGACCTTTTTGTGAGGTCTCTGGTGCTCAGCCTTGACCTCCCTGCAGGTCAGGCACCTTTCCACAATCCAAGTTATGTCCCTCTTCATGCACGGCCACCAATAATCGAGACGAAAATCCCTGTACATCTTCGTCGCCCCGGGATGGATAGAGAACCTGGATTTGTGCACCTCTTCCATCAATACCTGATGCACACCCCATGATAAGGGACCCACACCCTACGGTGAAGATTCAACAATCCCCAGCTATCATAGTCGAAGGAGGAAACCTGACCCATAATTCGCTCACTCTTCCGATGTTACTCCTTCATGGCCTCCTGCTGGGCCTCCCGAATTTGCTCCAACAGCGGAGTCACAACTGTCATCCTCAGACAGATGTCCCTAATCAGCGATGTCTTGTGGCTAAGCGCATCAGCCATGACATTAGCCTTCCTCGGGTGGTAGAGGATTTCGCAATCATAATCCTTCACCACATCGAGCCACTGACGCTGCCTCATATTCAGATTTGGCTGGTCCATGAGATATCTCAGGCTCTTCTGGTCCGTATAAATGGTACAACGAACCCCATAGAGGTAATGGCTCCAAATCTTGAGGGCGAAGACAACAGCCCCCAGCTCCAAATCATGTGTTGGATAATTCGCCTCGTGAGGCTTCAGCTACCTTGAAGTGTAAGCTATAACATGCCCCCTCTACATCAATACCGCGCCCAAACTCGAGATGGACGCATCGCAGTATACAACAAAATCCCCATACCCTCCGGCAGGGCTAAGATTGGCGCCTCACACAATCTATGTCTCATTGTCTTAAACGCAACCTGCTGCTCAGGTCCCTAGCGAAAGACCACGGCTTTCCTCGTCAATCGGGTCAGGGGCATATTGGAGAAGTCCTGAATGAATCTCCGATAGTAGCCTGCCAGTCCCAAGAAGCTTCGAATCTCAGATGGAGACCTCGGAACCTCCCACCATATCACGGCCTCCACCTTGTCCAGATCAACCGAAATCCCATCCTGGTTGACAAGGTGCCCAAGAAACTACACCACGCGCAACCAGAACTCACACTTTGAGAACTTAGCATACAAGGTCTCCCTCCTCAAAGTATCCAGAACCTCCCGTAAGTTCTCCTCATGCTGCTCTCGCGTCTTGGAATAAACTAAGATGTCATCGATGAAAACTATCAAAAACCGATCCAACATCGATCTGCACACGCGGTTCATGAGATCTATGAACGCGGCAGGAGCATTGGTGAGCCTGAAAGGCATCACCATGAACTCATAGTGGCCATAACGCGTCCGAAACGCAGTCTTCTACACATCCTCCTCTCTGACCCTCATCTGATGATATCCTGAACGCAGATCAATCTTGGAGAGCCAAGACACTCCCTGTAGCTGGTTAAAGTTGTCATCAATCCTCGGGAGTGGGTAACGGTTCTTCATCGTTATCTTATTCAGCTCCCGATAGTCTATACACATCTGATGCAACCCATCCTTCTTCTTCACAAATAGAATCGGGGCTCCCTAGGGTGAACTGCTCGGTCTAATGAATCCCTTGTCTAACAGCTCCTGTAGCTATGTAGACAACTCCTGCATCTCAGGAGGAGCCAACCAATACGGTGCCTTGGCTATCAGAGCCGCACCAGGGACTAGGTCGATCCTGAACTCTACCTGCCTCTTCGGAGGTATCCCAGGCAACTCCTCGGGAATACAACCACAAACTCTCAAACCACGGGCACATCACCCACCGTCTCCTTACCCGTCTCCCGAGTATCCATAACATAGGCGACAAATCTTGCGCAACCCTGCTGAAGGTAGCACCTAGCTCTCGCTGTTGAACATAAAGTTGGTCCTTGATGTGGCCTCTCACCCTGAATCACCAGCTCTCCCCCACTTGGGGTCCTGATCCGCACCAACTGCTACGCTCATTCGATCACCGCCCCATTGGAGCTTAGCCAATCCATACATATAATAACCTTGTTCCCTCGCAACGATATGGGAACCAAGTCTACTAGGTAACGCTCCTCTAACAATCTCAAAACACAATCCCTGAAAACCTCTGATGTCCGCACTGACCGGTCGTCCGCAATCTCCACCTCTAGAGGGCAATCCAACATGCCCGAGGACTCGGGAAACTTCTTGTTAAGCGCAAGAGAGACAAACGTTCGGGTAGCACCCGAATCAAACAATACCTGAACTGGGATACCGTTCACATGGAACGAACCTAAACAGAACATACATATCACATATCAAAATCACAATGTCATAACATAAAAGATTAGTGAGAATAAATCATACCCGTCACCACATTGGGTGCAACGCGTGCCTCCTCGGCTGTCAAATGAAACGCTCGGTACCGCACCAATGGAGCCTCATCCTTGACCTTTCAGCCATCCAGAACTCGTGTAGTCATTAAAGTCGGCACCACCACTGGCGCTGCTGCTGATACTGCTAACAATCTAAGGTAGTTGGCCATCTTATGTCCCCTCTGATTGCAATGGAAGCAAATTAGGTTTGATGTCTGAACTGTGGGGGCGGGGGCATTACAATCCCTGACAAAGTGCCCCGTCTTGCCGCACTTGTAGCAGCCCGACGATCCCGCTCTACAAGCTTCCTCATGTGGCCTGCCACATTTCCTACAGCGGCTCTGGCCCGGCTGGCCCTTCGACCTAATATCATCCCTCATCATATCATGGTAGCGGGTCTTCCGCATCTCCTCATCCCCCGCATACTGAGGCACCAACAAGGCCCTCTCCCTGAACTTGGTGGTGATCTCCAACGCTGTCTCGGTCGTCTGTCTCATATCAAGAAACTACCTGGCCAGCTGTTGAAGCTCCACAGCTGGCGCAAACTTAGCCCTGAACCTGGTCACAAAATCTGACCAAGTCATAGCCTCGATGGCTGGGGCTCCCAGCGAGTCACCAACTGACTCCCACCAATCTCTAGCTCTATCCCTCAAACGTCCTGCAACAAAGCGGACCTTCGACCCTTCCGGGCAGAATATCATCAACTACATAGACTCAATGTCTTCAATCCATCTCCTGGAAGCAATGGGGTCCTTCACCCCGTGAAAATCCAGCGCACCACTCCCTCTGAAGTCTTTGAAGGACGGTGTGCGCGTACCCGACTAGCTGGACGCCAAATCACTCCTGAATGCTCGGAGGCGATCCTCCATCAGCTCAACAATCCCTTCCTTCATTGACCTGAAAATAACCGTGGTCGCCTCAAGGATACCTCTCGTAATCTCAGACTCGATGAACTCGCGTAGCCCGTCATCGACCTGCTCGGACCCTGCACTCGAACCTAATCCTGATTCGGATCCAGATGTTGAACCTCCTGCACCATGTCGTGTGACCACCATACTGAGAATAAAACACGTAAACAACAGGATCATACATACTCCCAAGAGGTCCCACACACTCTCCCGGTTTCTTGGTTCCATCTCGACCCTTCTTGACTCGAGTACGGATCCTCTGCTTTTAGTAGTACGGGCCCATACTATCTTCCACATCTATCTGTACTTTCCTCAAGGAATGCCTCAACTTCACCAAGTCCCCTTGCCAATATCCCTTTCCAACTGATCTCATCCCAGGCTTTCCTAGGGCACCCTCCGACCTACTCTCCGCCATCAGCTACACTAGGAGTCCCTACTTCCCTTTCCTAACTAGCTTGCGAATACTGTTACATATCCGCTCACTAGTTAGTTAAAGTTAGCCAAGACCCCTATAGCACAAAGCAAGCATCATTCGTGCATTGAGTAACCACATCAAGCATAACCTAATCAGGCTATCCTACTGCTGACTAGACAGCCCTAGCATACAACTCATACAACAGGCATTCAAGGCATCCTCCTAGATCCTTAGCCCTAATCTAGCATGCAGTTCTCAGAATCATATATCAGTCACACAAGGCATCCTCCTAGATCCATAGCCCTAATCTAGCATGCAGTTCTCAGAATCATAAATCATACACATAACATAACAAGTATGGGTATCTTGGGGAAAACTTACTTAAGCTCGGCCAGTCGCACGCATCACACACCTTGTCCTTTCTCAAAATTCTTTTACTTAAAATTTTAGAAAGTGTTTTCTTTGTGAAAAATCTCTTAGTCCCTCGGTTTGAGTCCAGACACCCCGAGGGTATGTCTAAATCCCTCAAACCAGGGCTCTAATACCAACTTGTAACATCCCAAAATTTGAGACCAAAAATTTCATTTCCAAGTTAATATTTTATAAAACATTTTACCAAAACATTGCCAAGATCATGGCAATACATAAAACCATAATATCATGTCTCGAAACCAAATCATCTTGAAGTAACAAAATATTAGAGTACAATCCCATAAAACTCTAAGCGGAAATCATGTGTGTGTGATGCGCTGCTACACCGCCGACTCCTTCCCCTGAGACGAAGAGGTACCTGAAACTAAAAAACTAAAAATATAAGCACGAAGCTTAGTGAGTTCCCCCATCATACCACATACCATGCAATCACATAGCTTACATACTTCCGGGCAATTCTGGAGCGCCCGTCCTACCCATGTCGAGCCATTCTGGGGTGCTGACCTACCCATGTCAAGCCATTCTGGGGTGTTGACCTATCTATGTCAAGCCATTATTGGGTTTTGACCTACCCATGTCAAGCCATTCTGGGGTGCCGACCTACCCTCCGGTCTATCTCAACCGAACACGGGGACTATTTCACCCCTACTACTAACACATAATATCATATCATAATCATGTTGTCAGACATATCTGGGGTGTCCGACCTATCCATAGGTCCTAGCGACTGAATCGAGGACTATTCCCCCTTCTACTGATACTATCTCACATAATATAGCAACTAGCAAACTAGCATACTCACATATCCAACAATAACAGACCATACAATTATCACAAAGATAATCATCCTAACTAACAATTACTAGTGGGTCGGCCGTGGTGCCTTAGACCCACTTCTACTGGAAGGCAACTCATCTCGATGCCGTGTAGTGTCTGAATTGTCCTCGGCGTGAAGGTCAGCTCTCCTCGACTACTCAATCCCTACACGACAACTCTTAACTTATGTCATCAAACAGAACATACTCCACTAACCCGATCCAACCCCGACTCCACTCGTCGAGTCTAGCAAGAACTCGACATGTTCTCCTTCATTCAAACCATCAGGGCCATCTTCATCTGACTCGTCGAGTTCTTCCTTGAACTCGGCGAGTTCATCTCCCTCATAAGAATGTGTCCGATCTACGACTCGTTGAGTTGTATGAACAACTCGTCGAGTCCATCTTCCAAGATTGGGAGATTGCCTTGGACTTGCCGAGTCTGTTCATACACTCGTCGAGTCCCATGATTCTCAGGTCCCTTTCGCGTCTAAACATCTACGGGACTTTCCTCCTTAACAATTGGTCCATTCACAGAAAGGATTTGGTGGTCCTTACACCGAGACTCGCCGAGTCCCAAGAGAAACCCGTCGAGTCTATCCTTGACCAACACTATACAGTCGATTTAAATGGGTCTTAACACACCAAAACCATAGATCTGGCCTCCTAATGTCCATTTTACATGTAAAGTTCCAAACTTGGTACACATGCAAGGGGTCTTTGGCCCCAAAAGCCATAAAAGATGGCCTCTAAGGTGCATGGGGTGTTCATGGCAACAAAATGGGTACCTTTGTGCCATAAAAACCCCCCTAATAGACTTGGATCTAAAGCATAGACTGACTTCTAACACTAAATCCCGAATACAACCTCTCTAGGGCTTAGAAAGATGAAAGAAAAGGCCCAAAAATCAAGATCTATAGACAAAGGTTCAGCTTCATACCTCCAATAAGCCGAAAATAAGCTCCAAACTCTAGATCTTCTTGTTTCCCCTTGGTCTCACAAGCTCCTTTCCTCTTCTCAAGCATCACAACCCACGAAAAAACACTAAAATGGCCTTAGAACACACAAAAGCGGCTAGGGTGTCGATATGATGTCTTCTGGGAGTATAAGGGACGATGAAGGCTAAGATAAGGCATTTAAATAGGGAGTAAACCCTCAATTTAGGGTTTTACCCAAACAGCACCTACTCGCCGAGTCAGTCTTCCGACTCGTCGAGTAGGTCACTTAAACTGTCCGCGGATCTCGACTCTACTCGACGAGTTGGGTCTCCAACTCGTCGAGTCCCAGAGAAAAACACAAGAAATGTTTGAATTAACTGCGTACCAGGAATCGGGTGTTACACGCATCGTCAATAGAATTGTGTTTTTCAACTCTAGAAGCTTGAGCCGACATCAAAGAATGCGAAGACTTTAGTAATTGAGTCACCCATACATTAAAAAAAATCGAAATGACCAACTGTCAATTTAACTTTAATATCAAAGAACTATTTTTTTAGAACCCATCTTATTTCAATTTTAAACGTCGATGCTACTTGGTTTTTTTTAATGATAACTCTAAATTACTTCTTAATCTCAGTCCACCAAAAAGACGAGAACCAAATATGACTTTGACTTAAAACAAAATAAAAAAAAATTAACAAACCCTAGATAACTAAATCCCCTTTTTCCCACTGTCCCGCTCACTCCAAGCTCCCTCCCCTGTGAGATTTTCGCTCAAACAAAGGCAGGTACCGGCGATGCCTCCGGTCTCTAGCGACTTGTGAATCCCAAATTTACCGGCGGTATCCCTCTTCTCCGACGATTTCCTCTCATAAAAGGACAAGTACTTCTCCTTCTCCCTTTCCCAACTTTTTTTTTCAGCGTTATCTCTGTTCTACTTACTTTCTTGGAATTCTTGTTTCCTTATTTCATGTACATTTACAGTGAGTGTGTGTGAAGTTTGAACTGATTAACATTACTGATATAGCATCCTCCTGTATAACACTAACATGAAATAAATCATTCAATTCTTGTATATATTGATTCCATCATAAACTAATTAAAAGTTAAGATTGCCTCTGAACTATTAGCACACAACTCAAGAGCTGAGATTTTGGAATTTACATTAGTTGGTAGTAGTTGAGTCGTTTATCTATTATAGTTGTTGCTAAAAACTATCCATTAATTTTCTTATATGAATAGAGTCTCGTCTCTTCCATAGCTTAACCATCTTCATAACCAATTTGTACTGTAGTAGTTGTAGTTATTAATGAATGAACATTCTCCATTAGATACGATGCAATTCATTTAGTAACAATAAAAGAATTTATTTTGTTTGATGAACTGAATCACACACATAGCAGACACATACGCATGCACATGCAAGAAGTAGATTCCGTTTTTCATCCATTTGTGATGTATAACACGTCTGACCATTTCTTAATATTTTAAATACTTTGTTTTTTGTACATTTTCTTAATATTTTAAATACTTTGTTGTCCATTTTCAGTTTTTTGTAGGATATACTTGGATTATCATTTCATTTATGTCGTATACTAGCAGCCTACTTTTCATTCATCTTAAAATTTCTCCAGTAAAATGCTTTATTTAGCAATCATATTAAATTTATATGTATAATATAGCGTCCTACTTCGTATTTATGTCATATTATATGTATGGTTGCTGTAATTAGAAATTAGTTTGGTTTAAATTTTTGGAAGTCACGGCGATATGCTATCTAATTTTACCTGAATGGTCCCTGTAATTTCAAAATTAACATAATCGGTCCCCTCATTTTTGTTTTTGTTTTTGTTTTTGAAACTATGCAGAAAATATTCTCGTTTTCGATGATGTGTACACTCCTGAAGTGAAAATGATTCAAGCTGGGTTATGAAGGTGGTGTTAGATGGCTATTTCATTTTTGGTCGTTGGTTTTACCGTTTTGCCCTTGAAGTGTACCTCTGTTGGATTTGCAGATTTGCCCCTCCCCCCACTTACTCACTATCTCATAACCACACCCAAAGAATTTTTATTGCTTTACATATGAGGTCTTATAAAAACAAGTGCTTAACTACAAAGTCTTATGAATTTGAGTATGTGTGACTTTGTGTGTAACTTTTTATGCATCTAATAGCAACTTCCTTAAAAGCCGATTATAATGTATAACAGGTCTGAACATTTGTGTATACCACATTACCACTTAACTTCAATTTCTTTGTTAAGGTTCTTATTTTATTTATTCTTCTGATGGACCAATGTTACTATCTTTTTTTTTTCTTCTTAGACATGGACAGTGACATAATTATTAATAACATAACAATGTGAGAGTTTAAAAGCTAAGGTTGTCTACCCTTTCACGAAGAATCATATGAGGTGACTCTGTGGATGAACGTAATTTAGAGCAAATTGTTATCAACCTAAATAAGGGAAAGCACAAAGCAAAGTACTGGAAACCAAACTACTTTCCAAAACACAATTAAACGTAAAATATGAAATTCACTTTGCTTTTTTTAAACGATAAAACTAATATATATATATATATATATATATATATATATATATATATATATATATATATATATATATATATATATATATATATATATATATATATATATATATATATATATATATATATATTAGTTTTATCGTTTAAAAAAAGCAAAGTAAATTTCATATTTTTTTCGTTTAATTTCAGATCCAATAAGAACCCAAAAAATCGTAGGAACCGCAAATATAATTCTTCACCACTCATTTCGTTAATGGCACAAACGTCAAACGTAATTACTAGTTTGTGATGCGTTCGCGTACGACGAACATCCATCGAACATCATATAAATGGGTTTTCTTTTTCCGTTTTCTTACTTTTATTATTATTTTTTTTAATATTTAAAATGAAACACTTTTTAGAGGTATATATACTCGGTTTTGTTGTTTTTATATTCTTTTTCATTTTTTTGTTTTACAATTATTTTGTTTTTATATTTTTACCTTTTTTTTAAAAAATAAACTTTTGTTGATCAATATATACTTGGTTTTTCAGATTCTTTTTATTTTCATTTTTTTTTCTTTTTAATTTTTTATTTATTTTTAGTTTTGTTTTTTTAACGTTTTTTCTATGCGATTGAAGTTTCTTGTGTTTCATTTTGTTTTTTTGTTTTTACTTTTGTTTCACCCTTTTTTTTTAAATTAATCATCGGTTCGAGTTTTTAATGTTTAACAATTATAAAAAGAAGTTTCGAATCATAACGATATTATGCATCATACTCTTTTCGATCATATTATTTTTGGATCATGAAAATTGGAATTATATCATTTTGGATCATAAAATTTTGGATAATATAGTTTGGAATCATATTATTTTTTAATCATGTGATTTTGAATCATAATATATTGAATTAAATAAAGTTTTTGTTCATAACAACATTTGGATCATTATATTTTTTAATTTATTTAATTTTGAATTATAAAAGGTATAATAATTAATTTTTAATATCTATAAAAAAACCTAGAAAAAATATATTTCAAATTTACCAACAAAAGAGATAAATCTATATGTATACGTGTGTGTTTGTTCTATCAACTGGGTATGAGTTTTTTAGAGAGAGAAAAAGAACTATATAACAACAGTTAAGTAGGGGCAACGACTGGTGTTGCGATGGGGGAAGTGGTGGTGATGCATCGATGTGTTGGTGGAGGAGATTATTGGAGGTGCGAGAAACGGTTCGTGGTGGTTCTGTCATTTTTGGATAGTGAAAAAGAGGAAGATGGTGAGGCACGACGCCATTAAGTCTTCAATGGTGTTAAAGATTGGGTGGTGGCATCATGGTGGATTATCTTAGGCTTTTTCGGGGCGGTGGTGTTTGAAGTAAATGGATGATGTTGGGTTTTTATTTAAAAATAGTTTCAAAAACACAAGATTTAACAATGGGAGACTTTAATATGTTAAACAACATAAAACTAGTTTATAACCCACCAATGATCTTCTTGCAAAGTTTGGAAAGAAAACAACCAAAGACGAAGAAGAGTATAACAACCTTTGTAAACCTTGAATCCTCAAAGGGAGGCTTGGATGTAACATCCTATTTTGAGAAGTTTCTTATTTCGGGATTGTGGACTATAAATGTATCAAGTAAAGGTCGTGGGTGTAACATTCCCAAAATCACGATAAATTTTTTTATTTTTAACTTAAAGGAAACAATTGTTTTCAACCAAAACCATATCAAATCAAGTATCAAATACAAATATCCCCAAGATCAATGTATCATAAAATCTCCCAAAACATATCATTGAAAGATGTGTACAATCACGCATTCGCCTTGCCCTGGTCATCCGAAGTACTTGAAACATAAAACTGAAATCGTAAGCCAAAGCTTAGTGAGTTCCCTCAAAGTACCACATAGCACAACCAAACAGATATACAAAATGCATGTTGGGTCCACAACCTCCCGGTTGGCTTACCCTGGCCCACAACCTCCCGGTTGGAATGCCCTACAAATAACGTACTGGGTCTATAACCTCTCGGTTGGATTACCCAGTTAGATTGCCCTAGGTTTGTTGACTGACCACACAAAGCAGTACAGTATCAACCCAACCATATTATGTCGACATAGAACATATAACATATAACATATATTCAACAGACAGATAATCATATAGCCAGACAACATACTCATAGACATATCTACCAATCACTGCCACATAATAACGTCTTATATACTAGGACTCAGCTATAATAACTCAATAAAACATAACAATATTCCCTAAACCAGGGTACATAACTTAGTGGGCAGACATTGGTACCTTCGACCCACAAGTACAGTGAGGAAAACTTACCTCTCAGATACCTACCCGTATTTGTCTCAAAGATCATCACAACAGACCATACTACCTTCCACACCGACCCGTATTTGTCTCAAAGATCATCACAATAGCCAGAAATAGATACAATAATTAGGATACACATACATTTTATCCTCACTCCCTAGAGAGTGGCTAATCACAACATACATGGCCAACTGTTCCCACACCTACTCACCTATGAAATTTCTGTTGGGTTTTATGTACTATAACAGTCCTATGGTGCACATACAACCCTAATAGCTTTGGATCTAAGTTTTTTCTTGTTATACATGCAATAAAATTTCCAAAGCTTTTAGCCTACAACTAGCATACAATTTGACATATGAATCATAAAAAAAAAACTAGTTAGAATATTACCTCTTGTTGTAGCTTGTTGAATTTTGCCTTTAAGAGCTTAGCACCCCAAGTGTGATGCCTCAAATGGTTCACAAACACCATGAACAATTGGAGAACAAATGAGAGAGGTTTAGTAGCACATAAAATCGTCCATGTCTTAGAATAATCCACCCTTGGTCCGATTTTTGGCTTCAGTGGGTTACATATATAGTGTAGAATTCCAAGAGTTATATGTAACCCTAATTCTTACACTTAGGCTTATGATCCATAACTTATTTTTATTAATAATTTATGGACTTTCACATAAGCTTAGCCCATTACAAATTAGTCATGGATCATTAGCCCAAACCAAATGTCTCACTGATTTACACAATCAGTCCACGTTAATTTAATTAGTCTCTTTTGATCACTAAATTAATTCCAAATTAATTATTGATCAATACTAATTAAAAATAATATGATTTCTCAATTAATATATTATACTTATAATATATTAATAAATCATAAATAACCTCTTAATCAAAGATCCATCCTATCAAATTGTTCTGATGAAGGCAACCCAAAATGGACCATGCTAGTATCGGATCAAGTACATACCAATTATAGTTATAGGCTTAGACACCTAATCCAACAGTCTCCCACTTGGATAAGTCTAATAACTATTATTGCAAGTATGACTCCAAAATCCGATTAGCAATCGTAGCTCTTAAAAGCCGCTATTGAACTATGATGCGTCCATTAGATAAGGGATCATATATTCCTCCATTCTAGATATCGTATGAACTGAGACATGAATTATAATCATTCTCTCTGCTCATGTGTTGTTTCCCGATTTCCGATTTATGACGACCGACTAATTGAACAAATCAAATCAGTCCAGGCTTGGCCAAGTGCTTAGGGTTGTCATCATTAAATCGTCAAGGAGCCCACAGATATCGCTTTTATCCCCTTAGGAAAAAGGAACGGATAAACTTAAACTCATATGCTTGCTCTATTTACTCATCAAATCACACACAATGATAAGTTTTATAACACCAAGTTACTGGTGCGTTTACCATCATCAATGTGCAACCGACTTGTAAACCGCAACTATATGTCTCCGTTTCAAGAATATAAGATATTATCATCTCACAATCACTCGTGATAAAATCCATGAAATGATTCAATGAGTGTGGCTTTAATCCAATACTTAAATCTTATTTCAAGGGCACTCATGAATGTTTGTAGCAAACTTTGCTATGTCGATCGCCTTAGACAATCTTACAAAAACCCATTCATGACAGTCTACTTCCATAACCTACTTCCAAAGTATAATCGATTGTGGAAAGTTTGAATAATCTTATTATTCGGAAAGTAAAAACATGAGAAGTAAAACACAAGAATAGTCAAATCCAATATGGTCTCAAAACTTTTGAGTATAAATAAAACACCTTTTATTTATTCACGAGATTAATTACACATTATTCATTGTATAATGTTTCGATTAATCAACTTAATACTTTGAATTAAAACAACAGTTATCCCATGCTCCAAGCATGCACACTATGTTTATATATGGTCCTTACTTTGTGAAATAGATCAATTAAAAACATTTCCAATGAAGCTCATTTCACAATTCCAAATCTTTATCACAAGGGTAAGATTCTAAACTATCATGCAATGATTCATTTTGTAATTTCGAGGTACCAAAGTCACAGAGACTTTGCTAACGATATTACAAAACTTTCCACTGGAGATTGATAACAAAACAATTCCAAGGAAGAGAAGTCCCAAATTCAAAGTCCATTCCTTTAAACATCGTTCTTGCGTAAAAGCTTCTAACCTACACATAGATTCTTAATATCTAACTCTCAATATGGAAACATTTCCATATTTGCCATATGACAATGCATTATTAATAGAATTCTGTCTATTCATAATAATGTCATGGTCCATCCGTTACTATACTTCCAACTGTCCTTAAGCAACCAATCCTTAGCGAACCTTATATCGTCCTTGACAGTTGTTTAACCACTTTATTCATATCCGGTTCTAGTCCTTTTTCCCTCTTAATGCCCTAGGCATTTGGAAAATTAGAACACGTGAATATTATAGCATATGCAATCGATCCTATATCTAAAGCATATGGGACACGATTCATAATGTCTTACATAAAGACATGATACTTGACCATTCCCTTGCTATAATACGTAACATCCTGACTCCCAGGTATAATATTTATGAAATTATTTATGAGTTGTATGATCTAAATCGACGAGTTGTGTACCCAACTCGTTGAGTAGGGTCGAATTGGCCACGTGGGTTTAATGACCAACTCGACGAGTTAGAGAGCCGACTCGTCGAGTCGGCACTGTGTGAGGAAACCCTAAATCTCTGGGGTTGGGCCCTATTTAAAGGACCTTAATCCCTCATTTCCACCTCACCAGCCACCCTACTCCCCTATGTGAAACCCTAATCGCTGGAAGTGAGCTAAGAGAGAAAGAGAGCTAATCCTTGGGCATTTTGGTGCACTTTTTGAAGAAGGAGAGAAGAGTATCAATCAAGGAACGAGAAGAGGTTGTGGGATCTGGTGTTATTTCATCCAGAGCTTTTGTTGAAGGTAAAAATTATATACCTTTCTCACTAGTTTGATTAGATCTCATTTTATGGAGTTTTGGGGCTTATTCCATCTTCTTGAGGCTTTGAGTGTACCAATTGATTTAGACTTCATATATGGACCTTGTGAGGTCCCTAGAGTCCAAAGGTCCCAGCTTTATCCAGATAATAAAAGAACCTTCATGATTAAGACCCTAAATGAGAGTTGTTTTAGCATTTCAATCCCTAAGCGCCATGCATGAACATAAAGCTTGCAGCTTTACGTGACATTCGAGCCTTGGGAGGCTAGATCTAGAGTTTGGGGTTGTAGATCTTATGTAAAACGTCTGAATGAGGAAGTAGACTGAATGGACTCACCGATTCAATGAGCTGACTCGATGAGTCGGCTAGGGTTTTCCCCCAAGGAGTCTGGACATGGCTAACGTGGCGATTTGACGAGACAACTAGACGAGTTAAGTTGGATTTTCGCGATATTTCAGAGGAAACGAGGGGACTCAACAAGTCACATGGATGCACTCGACGAGTCGGGTCAACATGGACTATTGACTCGAGTGTTGACTTATGTTGAATTTAGGGTCTGGTCAAGACGAAGATTATGGGGACCATGGTGGGCTAAAATGGTCTTTTACCCATTTCAAGAGTTTGAGAGAGAAAATAACTTAGAGTTGTGTTTTAAGTGTTAATTAGATATAATTATCCTATGTGTTAGGCGGGGGCTAGTTCGAGATTCGTGTACGAGGCTATTTGTTTGTTTGCTTACGAGGAGAGTCGTCTCACTATACTTACCTAGAGTGGTAACCTTTGTGTGACCGGAGGGTCTTATGTGATTTTATTGAGTATTGTGATATCCTGCATTATGTCTTTGTGATTTATGATGTATATTATTCTGAGCTTACTGAGTTAGGACCGAAGGGTTCACCCGAGTTGTGGGACCGGAGGGTTCCACTGCCACACATTGACCGGAGGGTCTTATTCGAGTATAGCCATGAGAGGCTAATGAGATGTGTATGGTATTTTGGGGAACTCACTAAGCTTTGTGCTTACCGTGTTATGTGATATGTGCTTCAGGTACTTCTCAGGATCACGGGAAGGCGTCGACTTGATTGTACACACGAGATGGAGTTATGTTTTGTGGATCCTGGATTTTCAATTCAATGATTTAAGGATATGTGTTTTTGGATAATTTTATACTTGGGGTTTTTGTGAAATGTGTTAATGAGAATTATGATATTTTAAAATGAAAAATTTGTTTGAAAATTTACGGTGTTACATAATATTTCCATACAGAATTTTCAATGTTGAACCATTTCAACATGATATTCATATATACTCATGACTAAGTTTGATTAATATTTTAATCTAAACTTTTATATTCGAAGTAAAGTATAAGTATCCTCTCCCTTACTATAGCGAAACAATTTTCCAAAATCTGCAGCTTTGAAATTTAAAACTTTGTTTCCTATAAATAGCATTGCTGACTCGCAATACCTAGTATAATAATCATGCTCCCACAATCATGATAATTATATTCTTACTAGCATAACACTTATGCTCCCACTAGCTTTGACATGTACCCAGAAATCAGCTGGACTTCTAGAAATCAATACTTATTGACTTTTTTACCAAAGTTCAGATTTTCTGAAAAGAGATGCTTTGATAAGTCTTTATCTAAGCTCATACACCTTTTATAAGAAAGATCATATGTGTGTCTAATCTTTTTCAGAACTTGCAGCAGCAAGTCCTGAATGTTCAAACTTAATTGCCATTTCTGACAATTCGAACTATGAAGAGGGATGTCGTAATCATAATCGAATTTGAGAATGCAATAACACTACTGCTATTTTCTCAAAATCTACTTAGTGAAAGTGTTTCCTCACAATCATTTTCATGAATTGGAGATAAACCTTTACCACTTAGATTTTATGGTGTATGTGTTCATATCCATGTGAATCTGTCATTATCATAAGACAAGGTCTATGAAAAATTCAAACTCATATGGACTGAACTTGTTCAATCTTAATTTCTTGCCACTTGGCAGCACGAGGGCTTACCATGTTTTCCAAGTTCCTTAGCAGCTCACCCTTGTTGATCAATGAACTTTCACTTCAAGGTGCTTTGCATTATGAAAACAATTGAGAAATCATAGAACTCACATGCATAGTCAACTTTAACTGGAATGAGCACAGAAACAAGAATATGTCAGCACGATAGGTTACAAACCTCAAGTCGTGTGCTAGTGATAAATAATAGGTTTATTCTTGATTAGTTCTTGAAAATTTTCAAGATCTTTAAGACTCTCACTGACTTCTTGACAATATAAGATTCTATTGTCAAGAAACACTCCTTGACAAACAAATATTCAAGAGTTAGTGCGGATTCTTATCAAGAAAAAACACTTCATACAATTGGCCTTAGTTAGTCTTTGTCTTAAAGACATCACAACTACCAATTCTAAATGTGTTATAAACCTACTTAAGATATGTCACTCAAGGAACAATCTTGGAGTATGACTCTAAGACTTGATTTTGGAATAAAGTATGACTCACCTTAATTGATTTAACCATTTCAACAATTCTCGGTTACTCTTCTTAGCCACACAAGTGCACTAAGGTGTCCTTAGAGGATCAATTATGATATGGTTTTCATAATCATTAAGATGATCATAAAACAGGATACTAAAGTACTCTCCTTTCCTTTTAGATTGGACAAATTTTTATCTTTCTACCTAATTTATTCTTCTTATCCGTTCTGCTATTCATTGAAACTTTTTCAATGATTAAGAATTACACTTAGTCTTGTAAGTATAACCATATTTACTAAACCTTTAGTCATGACGAATAGTCTTTATCATTCTTTGTGGTGGATCTGGCCAGTGCACATCATTGTGGACTAGATCCTTTCATCTTTCACTTGACTTACATATACATGTAAACAAGCAATTAGTCTCAATTTCCCAAGTACCAAGATTTTCATACATCACATAATTCAAGTCATATGATTCCAAGTTTTTGTTCAATTGAAACTTGGGTGATGAGAATCTTTCCTTACTTAGAAAATTATGACACTACCACAATTGACATAACTACGAATCAAAACATTTTCAATATTGCTATTAATCGAAACACATATAAACAACAATTTTCACAAATGCCATTGCAAGGAAACATAACATAAGATAAAATAAAATAAAAATATTTATAAAAGGTGCGGAAAAACTTGTCATTACAATGCAATTACAAATGAAAACTATGCTACTACATATTTCTAAGCAATCTATCATAACTCTTAAGTAGCAGTTCAAAAATCCGATCATCGAACCATGCGATCGAAATCCATCTCTTCACTATCAGACTCAACTTACTCTTCCTTTAAGCTTCCTTTCTCTTCTTCGATCCTACAAAACATCAAAAGGTGATCTTATCGCATCATGTATTAAGAATCTACAAATGTGAACTTAATAGAGTTAGATAGTGGATTTACCTGAAGTCGAGTAAACCACTTTGACTTTACCATCCTTGTGATCCTTCAGGTAAATAAGGCAGCTTCGCAACCAATTCCCCTTCTCTTAGCAGTAGTAATAAACATACTCTTTTGGAACGGCACGTGGGACAATCTCAGACATATCATTTCTCTTTACCATTTCATCTAATGGTTCGACCATGGCATATCTCTTTCCATTGGGAGAAGATGACTTTTCTGGACTTCTAATATTCCCATTGTCAACTTCCATAGAACTTTGGGAAGTAGATCTTCCAATCAGATTTGCATTACCAGTGCATCAAATCATTTTTTATTCAGCAGCAATTAGCAAATAGGTAAGATCAATAAGGGCCACGCAACGTTCCATCATATAGTAATCTTTAACGAACTTACTATATGACTTAGGAAATGATTGAAGAACCAAGTCAACATCCAACTTTCTCGAGACAACGAATCCTAACATTCCTAAATTGTCAATGTGTGACTTTATCTCAAAGACGTGTGCACACACAGACATTCCATCTTTGTGTTTGCTTGTCAATAGGGTTTGAGTGATCTTGAACTTTTCAAATCGACGAACATGTGGATCAGAGAGAATTATTGGAGGAGGTGGAGGAAGTGAAGTATGATATTGAAGAATATCATCTTCATGAGGAAATATTTTTCCAAAAGATTCGGGAAGACCATAGTTGTTAGAACAAGACATCTACAAGAGAGAAATTCAAGTTTAGTTGATTTAAGTCCTTAATATAACACCCAAAATGGAATATTAAAGCTAGGACCCAACACAATAACTTATAATTCAGAAGAGGGATGTTGTAATCCAATTTTAAAATATTTGAAGGTAGGTAAATGACAATTTACCAATTTCCATCATGAAAAACGAAAATGAATTTTGGTTTTAAATGAATTGAAATTCCTAGATTCTTTGAGATTCACTGAAATTTTCAATGGCAAGTTTAATCTCGATTATGCCCTTCAATTTTGTGATTGGAATATCGAGGATCACAAAACAAGGTGTGAATAACCATGCAAATTAGCTTGGTACTCTCGAAGACATTTATCACCTAATCAATGTTCCAGTTAACCACACACGCTCCATTGATTTATGATAAACTACGAGCTACCCATTGCCATCCTTCATTAGTCCCATATTAGTGTGTTGGTTAACTACACATGTTCCACTAACGACTAATAAGGTGCAATATGCAATTTCATGGGTTAGCATCAAATTCACATTTTTCCTAAGTAACTAAGATTGAGAATTTATAAATGTTTAGCTACTTTTTTTTTCATTATACTTTTAGTGGGAGTTTGAGTCCTATCATACCCGTTCGGCTAACGACCCTCCGCCAATCAAGGAAGCGGTGGGTGAGAGTGGACACTCATTCAACTGCCATTTTATAAGTAGTATCCTTATACCCCCCCCCCCCCCCCCCCGCTTTATAGATTGGCTTCGTGAATGAGGTCTACTAACGGTAAGGCTGAGTTTTTAATTATATATATATATATATATATATATATATATATATATATATATATATATATGTATGTATATATATATATATATATATATATATGTAATATTAAAATTTTAATTTTATATAGTATAAGGGTGTATTTTAAACTTTTAAAATACTTGATGGTTTAATCCATTAATAAATTATACTCTTAATTTAATTAAACTTAAACCATATGATTATCGATTTAATAATACTCTTTAATTAAACATTTAATTAAATATTAATAAAGTCCATAAGAGTTAATTTGAACTATTCAACAAAACATCAAGATTCCAAATACTAAATTCAAAATTAAAACCATTTAATTAATTTTATAAGTTATGAACCCCAAGAGTTTTATAATTCAATGTTTAATAAAAAAATTTCAAATTCCAAAACTTGAGGGCAAATTTTGTAACTCTTGAAAACTTTTGGATTCCATAACTTATGGAGTTAATGTTTTATTATGAATGTGAATTTTCATGTTCCATTACTTGAGGACAAGTTATGAAACTCTTCAAAAAACTTTTTGAGTTCCAAATTTGATGACAAAATTTGTAACTCCTTAAAAAACTTTTGAGTTCCAAAACTTGATAGACAAGTTTTGTAACTCCTTAAAAAACATTTAGATCAAATTTTAAACTTATAGAATAACCATTTTATCTTTTACCAATTTAATCATAATACAACTCTGGTAGTAAGATAATTTCAAATCAAATTACACTAATAATTAGTTTATCATATAATCTAGTAATTATTTTATAATTTGACAATTTATCTTTTAATTGGATGAGGATAATCACTACCATATCAGAAAAATAGATTTAATGATACAAAACAATTTTTGGTAATGATCCTAACCTAATTGTGGCCAAAAAACCCGAAAAACTGCAGACAGGTGATCCAACTCGTCGAGTCGGATAAAGGACTCATCGAGTTCTTCACTGATGAACATGGACTCGTCGACTTCATGTATGGACTTGTCGACTTCATGTATGGACTTGTCGAGTCCTTATGTTAGAGTGCAATTTTTCAACTTTTTCAAATTTAAACAATTAATTTATGCATCTATATAACAGAAAACACCCATTTCTCTAATACCATTGTTAGGTTTGAAGTACTATAACAGTCCTATGGTGCACATACAACCCTAATAGCTTTGGATCTAAGTTTTCTCTTGTTATACATGCAATAAAATTTCCAAAGCTTTAAGCCTACAACTAGCATACAATTTTTCATATGAATCATAAAAAAACTAGTTAGAATATTACCTCTTGTTATAGCTTGTTGAATTTTGCCTTTAAGAGCCTAGCACCCCAAGTGTGATGCCTCAAACGGTTCACAAACACCATGAACAATTGGAGAACAAATGAGAGAGGTTTAGTAGCACACAAAATCGTCCATGTCTTAGAATAATCCACCCTTGGTCTAATTTTTGGCTTTAGTGGGTTACATATATAGTGTAAAATTTCAATAGTTATATGTAACCCTAATTCTTACACTTAGGCTTATGATCCATAACTTATTTCGACTAATTATTTATGGACTTTCAAATAAGTTTATCCCATTAAAAATTAATCATGGATCATTAGCCCAAACCATATGTCTCACTGATTTACACAATCAGTCCCCGTTAATTTAATTAGTCTCTTTTGATCACTAAATTAATTCCAAATTAATTCTTGGTCAATAATAATTAAATAATATGATTTCTCAATTAATATATTATACTTATCATATATTAATAAATCACAAATAACCTCTTAATCAAATATCCATCCTATCAAATTGTTTTGATGAAGGCAACCCGAAATGGACCATGCTATTATTGGGTCAAGTACATACCAATTATAGTTATGAGATTAGACACCTAATCCAACAATTTCCACCAACCCTGAAGCCAATAGTGCATGCTAATCATATATAATGTTGGATCTGATAGACAGTTGAATACTTGATTCTACCCTAAGCCCTTAATCAGACAAGAACAAGAAATAAGGCTAAACCAAAGATTCTCAGGATATAAAATCTTACTTTATGTACAACTATGATGCATACACTAAGAAACTACAGTAATGATGTCAATTTCATACAAGAAGCACTTCTAGGCTATCAAGCATCATACAATAGGCAAATCTATCATGCAATTCCTGAAGATCTCTAGCCTACCACTAGCATGTAGTTCTACCATACACGTCTTATCAAATAACAGTGTAGTTAACTTGGGGTATACTTCCTTGCTCCGGCTGATCGAACACATCACATCCTTCTTTTGTTATTCTTTTGAAAACATTTTAGAACTTTTTGTAAGTCCTTAGTTTGATTTTGGATTCACACGAATATTCATCCAAGTCTCTCAAACCAAGGCTCTAATACCAACTTGTTACATCCCAAAAATCATAGAAATTTAAATTTTTCAAAAACAAACCATTTTAACCAAAAAGTGTTTACAAAAACCATTTTCTCAAAAGTATAATCATAATCAAAGTAACCCAAGATCCAATATCATAAAAACTGGAAGATGTGCACGATCATGTCTTCTCTTTCCCATGATCCTGTGAAGTATCTGAAACAATAAACTGAAACCGTAAGCCAAAGCTTAGTGAGTTCCCTAAAAGTACAACCACACAACATAACCAAAAATAGCATGAAAATATGAGCCTTCAGCCTGAATGGACCGTCTGGCAGGGTCTACAGCCTATTTGGACTGCTCTCCGAGCCTTTAGATTGACTGGACCGCCTCGCAGGCCTACAAGCCATCCAGACCGCTTTCTGGGCCTTCGGCCTGACTGGACCACGTCGTAGGGCCTATAGCCTATCCAAACCGTCTTGGGTATCTTGGCCTTCAGCACATAGCAGGACCGCCTCAACCCAACCATAATATGTCAACATATACAACAGATAAACATAACACATATCCAAAAAAAATACAGATAACCGTACAGATCTACTAATCTTTCATATAACTAGCATAACATCATCTTATATACCAGATATATAACCTAGTGGGTCAGCGTTGGTGCCTTCGAACAACAAGTACAGTGAGGAAAACTCACTTCTCAGTCTGAACAAATAGTTGAATTAGTATTTGCTCCGAATCTCAGATCTACCCGTCACATATTCATCAAAAAGTGACCAATCTCAATTACAATTCAAAATACCCAAAATATCCTTAGGTCAAAGTTGGTCAAATCCTAGTCAAAGTAAAAAAGTAAAAAAGTCAAACTTGGTCAACAGAGTTGAGTACGCACAACATACTCAGCTAGTACGCATGGCGTACACGGGGCTTGACCAAAAACGATGAGTTAACTTAGTATGCCCACCTTACCTAGGTTACACCCATCGTATGCGGATGAGTCCTCTTCTTCTTTTTAAGAGCTTAATCCTTAAGCTCTTTTGCCCATAATCCAAATCCATACCTAAACCATCGTCCTTAACCATAAAGTTTCCAACTTTATGGTCTCTTATGGCCAACAAGTGCCTAAAACAAAAACCCTAACTAATTAACCCATTAATACGTTATAACTCATGCATGGAAGGAAACTAACAATCAAGATTGCATTTTTATGCTTCTAGATGCTCCAAAATGTCTAAAAGGATAACTTATATGGACTAGAGTAATCCATACTCATAATACCAAGCTTATGGGACCAAAAGAACACATTTTGATGGATAAACAAGATCTAACCAATGCTTCATCTAGAGAGTGTGATGGAGGCTGAGGGTGAGCAGCCCTACCCATCATGTAACGTCCTGAAAATTTCAACAAATTTAAACTTTTCAAAATGATTCTTTTACTAACAAAATGTTTGCAAAAATAGTGTTCTCAAACATTATTTGAAAATCAAATTTTCCCAAGATCTAATATGTTGTAAAACCAAGGATGTGTAAGGTCACGCCTTCGCCTTTCCAGAATCATCAGTAGCACCTGAAACAATAAACTAAAACCGTAAGCATAAAGCTTAGTGAGTTTCCCCCAAAATACCACCACACAATAGATAACATATACCAACAAACAAACATGCATATAGAGTCTACAGTATGACTGAACCGCCCTCATCGGGTCTGCAGTCTATCTGGCCCGCTCTCAGAACCTTCAGCATGTCTAGTCCGCCCTCCCGGGCCTTCAGCCTGTCTGGACCGTTCTCCGGGCCTTCGGCCTAATTGATATGCCCTAATGGGTCTGCAGTCTATCTGGTCCGCCCTGGGTCTGTTATCCTTCAGCATAAAGTAGGACCACCTTAACCCAACCAAGTAGGCACATAAAGGCAACACCAATCATATAGCTCACTACTCCATACTAATCCTCTCACCACATACAGTCCTGCTACCAGCTAACCCCCATAGAATGCGAAACCAAAGGTGAGATAGCCACCTGAATATATAGTCCTACTCTAGAGCCATAACCAAACAAGGAACAAGCAAGAGAGACTAGACCAAGAGATCTCAGGCTATCCTACATAACCACTGACGGTCCCTAAGGGCACTCCATAGATGATAACCAGCAAGCACATATAACATACAGTTCTACAGGTTATTACCACAAAGTAACAAATTCCATACCAGGAGACATATCTAACTGATCACTACAGCATATTAGCATACTTAACACTATAGCACAGATCTAGCAAATAACTACAACATAACAGCATACTGAATACCAGAGCACAGATCTAATAGATCACTACAGCATAACAGCATACTCAATACCAGAGCACAAATCTAATAGATCACTACAACATAACAACATACTAAATATCAGCAATCCAAGGAATGCATAATCGTATATACTCAGAGGTGAGATAGTCACCCATACAAGTGATCCTACTCTAAAACCACAACCAAACAAGGAACAGGTAAGAGAGCTTAGATCAAGAGTCCTCAGTTTATCCTACATTAGTATATACAGACCCTAGAGCATCCCTTTACTAGCAGATAATCAATACTAGTGGGCCGACATTTGTGCCTTCGACCCATGGGTACAGTAAGGCGAAACTCACCTCGATGTGCATGAATAAACCACTGTAGCAATGAAGGGCTCTACCAACTTCAACTCACTTCCAAACACCTACAGGAAGATGCTTGAGTTAATACCCGGTCATAGGTCATAGTCACTTGCAACAGTGACCACCTCACATGAAATGACGATTAGGGTTTCACATGAAATGACAATTAGGGTTAAGTAAGAACACTTAACCCATTAAGGACTTAATCACTTAAGGGTATGATTGATTAAGGTTTGACTTAGTCGTTTTCGGGTGAAATAATAATCCGGTCAACAGCCCTAATATGCGCCCGATTATTGCCCAAAATAAAGGTCCTCTATTCCAGGGCTTTTTACATAAAACTATAACTAGGGTTAGTGTTCCTCACTTAACCCATGAAGGACTTAATCCATTAAGTCCAATATTGCATCGAGTTAATTGTAAGGAATTATTAAGTTATTATTTTAGGTTCTATTGATAGTTTTAACGCGAGTCCCAACCAACTCTAAAATTAGGGTTTCTTGATACTAGGGTTTTCTAAACCCTAAAGTTAAATGATTATCTAATTAAATAAATATTTAATTAATTAATTAATTAGGCACCACCCACTGCCACCTCGAGTAGCGGTGGTTGGCGGCGGTTCATGGAGGCAGGAGGCGGCAGCCACCCGCATACGACACTGGTTGAGTAAGAATTCCACAATCCAACACACATACAATTTATTACAACACACACACATACTAGTACCAAAAGAATAAGAAAAGGCCCAACACAACCACCAAGAACGGTGGTCGGCGGCGGCAAGTGGTGGCAGCCACCACCCCACGGTGGTGGTGGTGGTGGTGGTTTTCTTCAGTCTCCGGTTAAGCAACACCCACAATAACATCCAATGGAAATAAACACACCCACTACATCACACACAACCACCACTGTAAGTCCCCAAAAATACTTGTTTATCAATCATATCCGTTTAATGGTGCGGAATCCCAATCAAACGGATGATGTCAGATCAAATAGAAGAGAAGGAGAAGAAGAAGAAGATGAATCTATAATGTATTCAATGAAATGATTGAATCTCCATACACATAGTTCACACACACTCTTCTCTTTAGTTTCTCTTACACCTTAGAATACACACACTTAAGCTCCTTGGTTCTTACCCTCACATGCACTCCTCAACCTATATATATATATATATATATATATATATATATATATATATATATATATATATATATATATGGACCTAAGGCCAAGCCCAAAATACAAATAATCCAATGCTCGGTCCAAACTACATATAATCCTATATTATTTTTGACCCAAAAAATAAAAACAATAAATGCTTAGAAAAGGAAAGTATAAACCATATTTTTGACCCAACAATCTCCCCCTTGGTTTATAGCTTTCTTTTCTTTTCTTAAATGACCCAACAAGCTCCCCCTAAAAAGTAGTTGGCTTTTCTTGTTAATATTCACTGGGAACTTGGCTTCAGCATTAATCTTCAAATTCTTCACAGCTTCAAGATGAACTTGATGAATCTTCAATGAATGACTTCATATTGAGCGGTTGGGCTTTTCTTCAGAATTTGGCTTTGAACGCACGTTGGGTGAGGGGGCTTGATGTACTGATTCTTGAAAGATAGCGCTTTCAGCTTGAGAATCTTCAGAGAGAACATCAGAGAGAACAAATCTTCTGGATCACTTCAGCAGGTTTAACATAGCAGCAGACTGATTGAGGAGGCTTCAATGCAATCTGTCACATATTCTTCAATATCAGCTTTACCTTGCTTCTGGGGTTGAAAGATTGAATTTCGGAATAATAATCTTCATTTCTTGCACCTTCGAATGCGAATTCTTCGATGCTCACAGATGAAGCCTTGGCTCAGAAATCTTCGACACAAACTTCATGAGTTTCATCTTCATCTGAATTCACTATTCAAGACAAAACAAAACTAAAAGAAAATTTTAGTACACAATATATTTTTTTTGGATTTTTCATATTTTCTGAAAAAGAAATAAAACAGAAATAACACTATTTTTTTCTGATTTTTGTTTGGTTTTTAAAATTTTTAATTCTCCCCTGATATTTAAATTAGAAGAAAACTATGAACAAATTTAACAAAAATAAAAATGATATCTAACTTTAAGAGTGATTTGGGATCAAAGTTTTTAGACAGCCTTAATCCACTTGTCGGTACCTTTCATATCACATCTTTGTCTGGTCGATCGTCGGTATTGTGGTCCACTTAAACACGAAAAATTGTGACAATTTTAGGACATACTAATAATTGTAAGACAAAGTGATCCTAAGTTCCTAGATATTATATCTGATCCTAAGTTCCTAGATACTATATCTTAAGGACCATTCAGCTGACGACGACCAGGGATATTGTTGTCCACCTAAATTAAGCAACGAGATCTATAGACAATCTTTGAGTGTTCAATTTTAATTGTATTGGAACATGTTTCCCGCTTCCTAATATGCCCCAGTAATGAAAGACTTCCAGAATACTCCTTACATCAGGTGAGCAGACAATCATTAGGAGAGAAGATAGATTTAGATTATTATCAATATAGTTTTTTAGAGGGATTGAGAAGTAGAAGGTTGCATATGCTGTGTACCAGCTCGGATTGTTAATCACGCAAAGGCGACAGCATATGGCTAACAGATAAGAAGAGTTTCATACATATAATATGCAGAGAAATAGAGTTGCATATGTTATAGTCTAGGTCGGATTTTGAGTCACGCTGAGGAGGTAACATACGACTAACAGACAGATAGAGAAAGAAAACAATTTTCTACAGATCTAATTCATCGGAATTTACTAGTCGCCCCATCAATACCGGAATTAAGGACAGAATCCGCACATCGAGGAAAAGTTAAACCACGGTTCCAGATATGGGTTTATTTAAAGTGACGAGTAGATTCCCATATATATCTCCCTGCTCAATCTATCCAAGCGGCGTATTGTCAGACTAAACGGATCTAACTAGGTTAAGATTGTCAAGTCTATAAATTCCTTAAGTTCAACTCTGACTAGTCATGTCCATTTAGAATCTTTCGTGCCTACTGACGCATCAAACCAGAGCATAGACCCTTCAACTTTGGGTATGCTATGCTGACTTAGATTGCATGTTATCACTTGATAATATCACTTCCCAAAACATCTCCCTTAAGCACATTTCATAACCAACATATTTTTTGATTGTCTGATTTTCTAATGTTTTTGGATTTTTTAAAATTTTCTAATTTTTGTTTTGTTTTTATTTCTCCCCCTAAATTTGTGCATATGAGAGAAACGAAAGTAAATGCGCAAATTTAAACTATCTTTAAACAAAATTTTGTTTTTAAAGCGAATCAGCTTAAGAAAAACTCAGCAATATAAAGAAGAAAACTCAAACCGTAAGTCACCGATTGAATTTTGCATCCAAAAGATCTGAGAACAGCACGCGTAATCTCAGAACAGATCCAAAAATTCTTCATGTCATTAAGCACTAAACCCATGTGTGATCATTTCTTTTCTTCCTTTCCCGCAAAGGACACATACTCTCAAATAATGTTCTAAGTGTTGTACAGTTGAGAGATGCCTCCTATCATGTGCCTGGAACAGCTACTACCAACAAACCGAAGTCTGATGATATGCCTCCATAGCTGCTCCGACACAGAGCGGGATCAGTTGGTCTTTCGAACCCAATCCATTTTGAAACTGGGTCGACCTTTGCCATCCTTGCACGATACTCTCTCCCATGACATGTCCTACTTATCACAAACAGAAGATGTAGAAATATTAGAGTCGTTAGTTGATTTGGGAGATTGAACCTTTGGTGCCCATTTGTAGTTGGGTTTAACCCATTTCTTTTTCGATCCGATGGGTGCCTCGGTACTTGCTTTTGATCTTGATGTCGGCCGTTGAGATGAATTTGATTTTGAATTCACGGGAGCATCTCTTGGATTTGGCTTCTTGGCCGACATTCCCTTCTTGACTTTGGGATTTTGATTTTTGTCCTTTGGTGTTTGATACTTGGCCTTGGGAGTTGAATTCTTGGCCTTCTTGGCATTCCAGTCGTCAATGTATGATCGTGATCTCGAGGGGTTTCTTTTGAAGTATCTCCCACTTGACGCGTTTTGCCAGCCTTGTGAATAGTAAGGAACGTATGCGCGATTTGGACAATTTCTGGCAATGTGTCCACATGTTCCACAGTGAAAACATGTCTTTTCTTCACTGTGAAGTTGTTTCTTTCTGCCCCTGGTAGCTTATCTTTTCCTTGTTTCTTATTGTTCCCACAAGCAAAATTGTAGGAAGCACTTTGTTTCACTGGAATTGGTGGCCTGTATTTCTCAACAGCAGGTTGATCAGAAGCAGTTGAGTTCGAAGCAACAGATTCAGAGTTCAAGGAGATGTTGGTTTGTTCAATGGTTTTCTCCTTGTTCTCATCTTCTGCTACTTTACCTGCACATGAAGTAGAAACATTAGTATTTTCAACCTGAATACCTCCTGACACAAATCCAGCTGGTTTGCCATATTGAAGATGTGCCTCCCTGTCAATTTCTTCCTGTGTCATAGGGATGGATGTGTAGTTATGATTGAAAGGTGGAGGAACATTATCATATCCTAAACCCTTGTTTTGATTATCTTTGAATTTTAATTGGGTTTCAAATAAGGACTCGACTGTCTTACTTGACGCAGTATAATTTTTTAAACTAACATCTGTTTTTCCACACTTAATTTTCAAAGCGTCAAGTTCTTCGGTTACAGCATCAAGTTGTCTCTTAATATAGTCATAAAGTTCACATTTTTCATTGTATTCTGTCTGAATTCTCTTAAAATCCTTTGTTTTTTATTCTAACTGGGCCTTCATGGGTTTCTAACCTTTTCCTGAGTTGATATCCTTCATATCTCAGGTCCTCAACTTCCCTACGTAATAAATCATTATGTTCACGAAGAAGTTTAATCGTAGCTTTACATGATTGAGAACATGAAACTTCACATGATTGAGAACATGAAACTTCATTGATCGGAAGGTTTGCGGAACTCATTGTTTTTCGACAATTCAAAGCGTCAAGTTCTTCAATTATATCAGCAAGACTAAGACGATTGAGATCTTTTGTCTTCTTGATGTCAGCTACATCCATATCCCACGATTTCGGAAATGCATTCAGCAGCTTTTTGTTTATCTCGGATTTGGTCAAGAAGATCCCAGCTATATTCATCTCAGTAGTGAGTGTGGTAAATCGTTGCAACTGAGCTTCCAAGGTATCTCCAGGGATATAATCGAACATGTTGAAATTTTGTCTTAACATCTCCTGACGACTCTCTTTCATGTCTTCAATTCCCTCGTAAACTTCAAAAACTATTAAAAGCACAACTAGAAGTCAAACTTAAATTTAAAAATGCCCTTTGGCTATAAACCTCAAAAGTCAACCTTAAAAGTCAAATTTAAAAAGTCAAACTCAAAAGTCAAACTTAAAAGTCAAATTTAAAAATTCAAACTTGAAAAGTCAAACCGAAAAGCTAAATTTGAAAATTTAAAAGTAAAATGAGAAAGTCAAAGCTTAAAGTCAAAGGTCAAATTTTTAAAAGTCAAAGTCAAAGTTTTAAGAAAAAAATCAAAAATAAAATTCAAAATTTAAAAACTAAAATTTTTGGTTGAAAAAGGAATTTAATATTAAAAGAAAATCAATTTTGGGCTAAAAGTGTAAGATTTGCGAAACTTGGAAGCAACGGGGAGAGGTTAAGTTTAAAAATTCGAAGTTAGGTCACAAAGGATCGGTTGGTCGAGTTGGCAAGGCACGCTGTGGCAAAGACCTAGAGGTCCCGGGTTCGATCCCGGGCACCCTCAAATCAGTTTCCCTTTTTGTTGAAGCGCTGATGCGAGGCTTCTGCTGTGACAACCCAAAAATTTCTGTTAGTTTTAACGTCGAAATTAAGCACGTCAAAAATTAGCCAAATTTATCCCAAAAATATTTTTGACCGGATTTAAACCCATTGGAATATTTTAAATAATATTCGTCAAGCGAACCGAAAACAAGGCGGTCTAATTTTAAAATTTCCGTGTTTAACAATTGTGAAAAACCCCGTTCGCGGTTGGTGTTAGGTGAACCCCTAACCAGGGCATAAACTCCACCCTATATAAGGGTTAAGTGGGTTTCATCCCACCCTTTTCCCCACCTTAGACACTTTCTCTCTCTACTTTCTCTCTCTACAAATCGGGTTTTAGTAAAAAATCGCCCCTTCGAGCTTCAAATCGGTAAGTTAACCTTCCTAGCTTGCTGTTTATCTCATCTAGCTTGCAAATTTGTGGCTTAAACATCCAAAAACCCCAAGAACAAGAGTTTACGGTCTTGGGAGCATCCCAAAACCGTAAACACCTTGAAAGAGGGTTTTGGTGCCCAAAAACCCTTCCAAACCACTTCTAATGCTTAGCAATGACTTAGAGGCTTGCATGAAAGGACTTAGAACACCAAAATCGTAACAAATGGGGAGTAAACATGAGTTTACAGTCTAAGAACATCCTTAGACCTTAAACCCATCTTCAAGGACCATAAACACCTTTTTGGGTGTTAAACTACCCCTCAAACACCTCCAAAAGCTTCCATGAGTGCCTAGAGCCTTGTAATCCTTCATTTGATGCACCAAAACACATGATTCATGGACTAACATGAGTTTACTGCCGTAAACTCATGTGTTTAAGGTAGTAAACTCCCCAAGAACACCTTCATAGACCGTAAACACCTTTCTAAGGTGTTTAAGTGCCTTTAACACCTTCCTATGCTCATATAAGTGACTAGAACCTTGCCTACATAGCCTAGAACCACCAAAGAACAAAAGAAATGGACTAATATGAGTTTACTACCGTAAAATCATGTTTTTACGGCCGTAAACTCCTCAAGGAGTGGCCCATGGACCGTAAACTCCCTATTGTGTCCATTTTGAGCCCTAATTACTTCCTTAGCCCTTGATTCGACTCTAACATGATTCTATGAGTGAGATAAGACCTTTAAACATCCCATGACACCACTAACATGAGTTTACAGCCGTAAACTCATGGGGGGAATGGTCTTGAAACCGTAAACACCCATAAGGGCCTTCACTTGAAGAGTAAACTCCAATGTGAGTCCATACACACCTTCTATGCAACCCTTGATACTTCTAGCACTTGTAGCAAAGTGTTTTTATGTAGTAAGACATCCTTACTTGCTTAATTAGTTATTAAATGACTAATTAGATACTTAAATGCATCATTACATGTTAAATAGGATTCGTGTGTGTGGTCAAGTCCTCACCTAACACTTAGCATCCTATACCGTCCATTCTTCCGAAACGCCAACGTCAGGTGAGTTCATACCCCTGAAATAACCTTTTAAATGTTTTTACATGCTTTTATGGGGGGGAATACAAGTTAAATCATGTCAGTTATCATATCAATCATACGTGATTAATAACCCGCATGCACAAGGATTTATCACACTTTCAGTTGTTTTACCAAGTATAATACTGTAGATGGTTTTCCAAAATGTTTTTACTTGTTTAAATCTTTTCTCAAATTATCTCTCGTGTTGTATGTTTTACTTCTAAACCAGTTAGAATAGTGTTTTAAACAAAGGTTTTCTTTACTTATATTGTGTTATCAAATTATAAACGTGTTTATGAACGGTTTTCAAAGCTTGTTTTACATAACTATATCAAGTTGTAAATTCTTGTTTTTAATGGTTTTCCAAAAGGTTTTACCAAAGTTTTCTTCTATACTTCTATACTTCTGTTTCGTTAAATGCATGCATGTACTTGTATAGTTATATAAATAATGTTTAAAAGACTTAGGAAGGCTAGTTCGCCCTATTTCCTTTTCCTCGTTGGGATGTGGTCTGGTGGGTATTGGATATCCGTCCGAAGGTTGTTTAAACATTAATTATATATCATGTATACACGTATAGACATAAAGGTTTACATCGGCCAGTTCATTTCCCTTGGGTAGCAAGGGCATCCTTCCATTCATCATTCATAGATCAGAGACACTAGTAACTATTATAGGAATAGTTAGGAGTTTCTATTCACTCTTTCTAGTACGATAATTCCACAGGAGTCAGTTCATACGCGAGTCTATATCATTTCTCCAGCGCCTCTAATAGAATTCAGAATACGAGATGCATCTTCAAGACACGGATCTCTCCGTCATCAAGTTGGTAACCAAAGTCTCCTATAGGGAGAGCGGGCATTTTGTGTATAGATATATACGGGACTGACACTCCCGCACCCTGACTGCTAGCTACAGTCCACGGCCTACCAAGCCAAGGGGTGACAAATGTCATATTTATTCCAACGCTTGCAGGGCGTCAAGTACTCTAGTGTCAATCAGTATGGTTACGAGTATCTCCATGTTTACCTTATAATTCATGGCCTTAAGGTAACGAGAATTTAACACTGTATTCTTGAAACAACCCACTTAGGATTTCCATTTATTTTAGACCTTGCTAGTTGTATCGTTCATTTGATACTGTCTGGGGTATGTGTTTCTTTGTTTTAGAGCTTGCTAGCTGTATCATTCATTTGATACTGTCTGGGGTCTGTGTTTCTTTGTTTTAGACCTTGCTAGCCGTATCGTTCATTTGATACCATCTGGGGTCTGTGTTTCCTTTTGTTTGACTGAGCCAGGCGTATCATTCCTTTGATACTCTCCTAGAGTTTATGATTTCTTTTGCCTTAGTCAGCAGTATTTTTCTGCTGAGGCATATGTTATTTTCCCCTAGTATTTTTACTAGTGATATCCTCCTACTTTCTTTAAAGTCAAATACTGTATTTTGGTAATGATAGTATTTCAGGAAAATTTCTATTTGAAACATAACACTGTCGAGTCTTGGTAGAAGACTGCTTTACTTTTAAGAAAATATAGGATTTTCTGGAAAGGACGCTAATACACCGTAGATTCTAAACTACTACTTTTTATAAAGTTATTTTGAATAAAATGCTTACTTACACAAATGACACTAAATACTTATGAACTCACCAGCATTTATAAAAATGATGATACTCGCTTTCAAAATAACTTGTATTCTCGGGTCAGCAATAGACAGGTCACCCGGGAGCTTTTGTGAAGCCAACCTAGAACCGAGCTACATCTATAATAGTTTTTGTATTACTTTGATGTCTCTGTAAAATGTAATGTAAAACTATTACTATTAATGCAATGGTTGTTGTACTTTGATTACTATACTGCATATGTTGTGATACTTGACATGACGTCATCCACCCTAGAATGTTTCCGCCGTTCCAGTTTTGGGGTGTGACAGATTGGTATCAGAGCATTGTTTATAGTGAGCTAAGTATATCAATTCATAAAAGATATACAGCCTATAAATACATAGGGATAAAACAGTCTGACCAAGAATTATACTTTAAAATATAACCATATTTTACCAAAGTATAAGAACATCCAGAATCTAAACACTCGAACAAAGTATCACAAGAAGAACAAGAATAAAAGTCTTCGGATGTCGAGCATTACCGTCAAATCTGAGCAGTTATGTAATTGTAAGCTGGAATAAATGTAACCTGATCAACTACATTTATTCGAGATGCGATGAACGTGTGCTTGGGATTGATGGTGGTGTTGCGACAGGTTTGAAAATTACCAACTAGGAATGCTAGAGCCAAACATAAAGTTTAAAGTACTATGGGAGTATTTTGGAATACTAAAAGACTCACATTAATCCCAGAATCATATTCAGAAGTTAAGAAACAAACAAGAAATTTAAAATACCATAGGGGTATTTTAGGATCCATAGATAACCTTGTGTGAAGAACTAAAAAGATCCTTATTGATATACCTACAATTACAGAGGGTATACTCCCAAGGTTATATATAATAAGGATCCCATAGACTAAGAATGTGTGGTTTCGCTCTACTTCCTTTTCCTCGTTGGGATGTGGATATAGAGTAGTAGCACATATTCGAAGGCCTATCGGATCTAAGTTATATATGATTTGTGTACCCTATGTAATTGTAGTAGGACTCAATATGGATCACCCAGTGAAATACTAATAATCTCTTAGGATTCTTTAGACATTTCCATTCTCGCACGAACCATGTAGAAAACCCTATCCACTTCAGTACTCGGCAGAAGAGTTGATTCAGACCTAGAAGAGGTTCATTGAGAAGATTTCCAGTTCGGAAATAAATGAACTAGATCGAGACTATTGAAATCACCAAGTGCCTATACCTTTTTAGGGACATGGTGGAAAATTTGCCTAAACTTCCGAGATTCCAGTCATCCATCATGAAGTGATGACACCCAGAGTCAGAATCGGAAGTAAGCCGGAGTAGAAATTCAATATGTCTATAGGAGAAGAGAACCCTAGGTAACTACCCGAAGGAAACCAACGCCAGTCCCAGTCAAAGATACGAGGTAGACAGAGGGAGCCAGTGCATGGAACCTGAGAAGTGTTTTTTCCTCGTTATAGTCGCGCTAATACACCCATAAAATAATATAATTTAGTGAGTTAGTGATCACACTACTCACGCCATGTGTTAGGTAAATCGCCTTTTCCCGTTGCAAGTAATACGATTAGAGCGGATCCCCACACCTCTATTGAGAGTGTTTAGCCATAAGTCTTCATGAGCCTTTCTTCCCGTGGTCTTCGTTCCGAACTGTTCTCAGATCTTTCCAAGCCGGAGAGTGAACCTTTCCTAGTATAAAGGTAACCTAGTAGGAACGACTCCCATCTTATGGCTTTTCCGATACTCATACTCCTACCTTGAATACCCGGACTACATCATAGGGATGTAGGTCAACACTCAGACAACCAATATCCGAGGCACGGGAAAAATTTATGCCTATTATACACACACTCTTCTCTCTAGTTTCTCTCACACCTTAGAATACACACACTTAAGATCCTTGGTTCTTACCCTCACATGCACTCCTCACCCTATATATATATATATATATATATATATATATATATATATATATATATATATATATATATATATATATATATATATATATGGACCTAAGGCCAAGCCCAAAATACAAATAATCCAATGCTCGGTCCAAACTACAATTAATCCTATACAATTTTTGGCCCAGAAAACAAAAACAATAAATGCTTAGAAAAGCAAAGTATAAACCATATTTTTGACCCAACAACCACATACGGTGGCTGGTGGTGGCAGAAAGAGAAACAAGGGCGACAGTCACCATGGTTGGATGCCATGGTGGTTCTTCATGTTTTCCGGCCACAAAACACACCCACACACACCTCACTACTGAAACATGAACCCACTCGCCGATCTAAACTAAACAACACACCCATATCAACCACTTCGTGGTGGCAGGTGGCGGCTAGCAGCGGGCTTGAGCGAAAACGAAGGGAGAAGGACGGCAATGGAGAAGAGACGGTGAAAAGTTTGGTACGCACGACCTCTAGCCGAGAACAACAGCAACAACAAACACTCCAGTCTTCGAATGACGCTACGTCGTCTCACGGTCTTGTATGCATCGCCAACGGGTGAAGCGGCGATGGTCAGGTGACGACATCACAATAGAAGAACGGAGAAGAAAAAAAGGTTGCGACCCCAACCGGGGAATAGCAACAATGGCAACCACAACTTTGCTTCTTCTGACCAACCCCACAGTCACGATGTTGACTCTTCGGTCTCCACTTACGTCGATAGCTACGGCGGTGGTATCGACCTCGACGGAGGAGGTAGTGGCGGCTGGAATATGGTGGTTGTTGAATATGTGTATTAGGGTTAGGGTTTTTGGGTGAATGGGAGGCAAGGAGAGTGACGGGTTTAAGTCCCCGTCTCCAACTCCAAACATAAACCTTTTTTGACACTTTCAGTCACTCCAGCCACAAACATTTTCAGAATAAGCCCATTAATTACCAAACAACCCCTAGCCTCAAGAATTCTATTCGATACAAGTTCATATGTTACCATTTAACCCTCAACATCTAGAAAATATAACTTTTAACTCCTATGGCTAACACAGATAAATTATTATGGATTTAAGGCTAAAATAAAATACATCTCGGGGTTTTATGGATTAATATTTATATATTTATTTTATTATTATTATTATTATTATTATTATTATTATTATTATTATTATTATTTTTATTTATTTTTAACGGAATGTTACACATCACATTCCCTTAAACAGGGGCAAAACCCAAAGATTAGGGTTTCTCATGTAAACGCCACCACATCGTAGTTATAGGCTCTCACATCGTGGTGGTCATTTAAAACCCGTGATACATCAACCTTTTCCATGTTGTGGGATGCCTTCACCATGACGTGGTCCCGCCTAAACATCCAAAAATACCTTCAATTAAATACCTCCAGGAATACAGATATTACATTGGGCTTTAAGAGAATCGGTTTTAGACCTTATTGGATGATGACACTGTTGGATAAGTGATTAAAGCCTTGGTTTGTGTCTTGGAGTTAAAGGGGTAAAATAGGAAAAGTGATGTTTTAAACTTCTTTCATGAATTATGGTTTTTGGTTCGACATGTGTTAAGCCAAAATTAACTAGATAGAAGTATGGGCTCATCAATACCTTTCTGTGGATATAAACATCACTGAAAACGGAATTGAACCAAAGAAGTTATGACTATTTGAAGTTGGAGTGAAATTGGGTGAAAACCCGTTCTCACGAGGTGAGAAATAATTCTCACATCATGAGAACTGTGCAGCCCCAAGGCTACGAAATTTTTAGGGTTTTCAAGGTATTTAAAGGTAAGGATTCATGTGTTAGGGTATTTTCTTAGCCTTCATCATATCTAGAACCTCTTGGGAGAAACCCTAGCCTCCATTTTCAAGATTTAAGCCTCCCATTTCCTCTCTGGTCCATTTTTGGTGATTTTGGAGCAATGTTTTCATATAAGATTGATCCTTGAAGCTTGGCAGTTGAAGATCCCAACTTTCATCTACCTTCTAGACCATTGTAAGTTATAAAGTTCCAAGATTTATGGCATATTCATCTTGGATTTAAGTATATTTTGTGTTTTGGTCCATTTTAATGAGTTTTGAATGAGAGTTGAGAATAAAGTTTGCAACTTTATTACACTACTAAGTCCCAAGAACCTTGTATGTTTCAAATCCAGACTCCAACACATTTTTATTAGTTTAGAATATTTTATTGGACCTTGTTACATCCCAAAAGTCGTAGAAATTTGAAATTTTCAAAAACAACCCATTTTAACCATAAAGTGTTAACAAAAACTAATGTTTCAAAAGTATAATCATAATCAGAGTATCCCAAGATCCAATATCATAAAAATAGGAAGATGTGCACGATCGCTCAATCGCTTTCCCATGATCCTCTAAAGTACCTGAAACAATAAATTGAAATCATAATACAAATCTTAGTGAGTTCCCCCAAAGTATCATCACACAACATCACAAACAATAGCATGCAAATATGATCCTTCAGCTTGACTGGACCCCTTCACAGGGCCTATAGTCTATCTAGACCACTCTCCGAGCCTTCCGCCCGACTAGACCGCCACACAAGACCTACAACCTATCCGGACCACTCTTCGGGCCTTCGGCCTGATTAGACCGCCTCGTAGAGCCTATAGCCTATCCGGACCGCCTCGGGTATCTTGGGCTTCAGCACAAAGCAAGACCGCCTCAACCCAACAACAATATGTCGACATATACAATAGATAAATATAACACATATCCAGCAAATATAGATAATCATACAGATCTACTAATTTATCATATAACTAGCATAACATCATCTTATATACCAGAAAAAAATAACCTAGTGGGCCGATGTTGATGCCTTCGACCCACAAGTAACCTCTCAGTCTGAGCAAATAATTGAATAGCTCTCTGCTCCAAATCTTGGCTCTACTCATCGCCTATTCATCAGATAGTGACCAATCCCAATTACAATTCAAAATACCCTTAGGTCAAACTTGGTCAAATCCTAGTCAAAGTCAAAAAGTAAAAAAGTCAAACTTGGTCAACAGAGCTGAGTACGCCCAACATACTCAGCTAGTACGCATGGCGTACACGGGGCTTGACCAAAACACAATGAGTTAACTCAGTACACCCACCGTACCTAAGTTACACCGAGCATACGCGGCTGAGTCCTTTTCTTCTTCTTAAGATCTTAATCTTTAAGCTCTTTTGCCCATAATCTAGATCTAGACCTAAACTAACATCCTTAACCATAAAGTTTCCACCTTTATGGTCTTGTATGGCCAACAAATGCCTAATAACAAAAAGCCTAACTACTTAACCCATTAAAATCTTGTAACCCATGCATGGAAGGAAACTAACAATCAAGATAACATTTTTTATGCTTCTAGTGCTCCAAAATGTCTAAAAGGACAACTTATACAGACTAGAGTAATCCATACCCATAATCCTAAGCTTATGGGACCAAAAGAACACACTTTTGATGGTTAAACAAGATCTAATCAATGCTTCATCAAGTTCAGGGCTTTATACCTTCAAATGATGTTTCTATTCTGGATCCAATGAGTTACACTTCTCCAAGATGACCTTATCTTCTTCCTCCTTCCTTCAGAATCACCATAACACACTCAAAGGCTTACAAATGATCTTAAAATGATTAGGGTTTGCAATGAGGGTCGAAATGGGAATGGAGGCTGATGGAGGAAGAAGAATTGGTGGGTTAAGGATGTTTAAATAGGGTCAAACCCTAATATTAGGGTTTACAACCTGGCCACGTACACCCAACGTACACTTAAAAACCCTAGTACGCCCAACGTACCCATGCAGCCCCCAAAAAAAATACAAAAATGCCATTTGGTCCAATTTGCCAAAATTCTCATACTCAGGGGTTAAAATGGAAATACCGCAATATCGGGATATTACAATTCTCCCCCACTTGAACTAGACTTCATCCTTGAGTCCGCTGCTGTGAACAACTCTGGGTAATGCCACCGCATCTCTAACTCAGGTCCCCATGTCCATTCGGAACCCTTGTTATGCTGTCAATGAACCTTGACCAAAGACACCACCTTGTTGCACAAAGCCTTCGTCTTTTGATCCAAAATTTCCACGGGTCTCTGCATATAATCCAGGCGGTCACAACTTGAATATCCTCCAAAGGAACAACCACTCAATCATTAGCCACACACTTTTGAAGCTGAGATACATGGAAGGTGATGTGAATCTGACTGAGCTCCTCAGGAAAATCCAACCTGTAAACTACCTTGCCAACCCTGGCAATCACCCGAAATGGCCCAATATACTGGGGCCCCAACTTGCCCCTCTTCCTGAAGCATATTACACCCTTCCAGGGTGATACCTTCTGCAAAACCATATCGCCGACTTGCAACTTCAAATCAAATCGACGCTTTTCAGGATAACTCTTCTGCCGACTCTGAGATGTTTGTAGTCTCTGCCTAATCTACTGAATAAGCTCTGTCATCTGAAGGGCTACCTTAGTTATTCCCATGACTCTATGACCAATCTTGCCCCAAAAGAATGGGGTACGACACTTCCTCCCATAGAGGAGCTCGAATGTCAGCGCACCAATACTAGAGTGATAGTTGTTGTTGTAAGAAAACTCAACTAAGGGAACGTAGGAGTCCCAACTCCCACCAAAATCTATGACACAAGCTCTTAACATGTCCTCAAGTGTCTGAATGGTCTACTCACTCTAACTGTCCGTCTGTAGATGATAAGCAGTACTAACATGCAACCTTGTACCTAGTTCTTCATGGAACTTCTACCGAAAACGAGATGTGAACCGAACATCTCGATTGGATAAAATAGAGACCGGAATGTCATGTCGAGCAACAATCCCACATACATATAAGTCGGCCAATTTCTCGGCCGAAGAGCTCTCTCAAATGCCTAGAAAGTTGGTGCTCTTGGTCAGACAGTCTACTATTACCCATATTACATAGAATCCTTTCACCATCCAAGGTAACTTGGTCATTAAATCCATAGTAATATGTTCTCATTTCCACATGCGAACCTCCACTGGTTGCAGCTTGCCATGCAGTCTCTGGTGCTCGGCCTTGACCATTCGATAAGTCAAGCACCTCTCAACATACCAAGCTATCTCTCTCTTCATGCACGACCACCAATAACTAAGTCTCAAATCCCGATACATCTTGGTGGCTCTAGGGTGTATCGAAAACCATAACTCGTGCGCCTCTCCTAGCATAGTCTGCGTGATCCCACCAAAATCTAGCACCCAAACCCATCCATACCAAGTCAATAGTCCACGACTGTCAGTAGCAAACTTATCAATCTCACCCCTCATTCTCTCCTATTTCCAGTTCTTCTTCTTGACTCCCTCAGTATGAGCTTCCCTAATCAAATCTAACAAAGAAAAGTCAATCAAAATCATCATACATCGGCTCTCAAAAGCAGAACTAGCCGTATTCCGGATCAAAGCATCAACGACCACATTCACTTTCCCTGGGTGATACAGAATCTCGCAGTCATAATCATTTACCACGTTAAGCCAACTACGATTCCTCATGTCTAGATTTGGCTGATCCATGAGATACCTCAAACTCTTGTGGTCCGTGTAGATGGTACACCGAACCCCATACAGATAATCTCGCCAAATCTTTATAGCAAAACCAACGCCCCCAACTCTAAATAATGGATACTGACCCTCAAGCGACTTTGGTTGCCTAGAAGCATACATAATGACTCTCCCACGCTGCATAAGCACCGCTCCCAAACCAGTGATGGATGCATCACAATACATGACAAAATCCTCAACACCTTCTGGGAGGGTCAACATTAAGGCCTCACACAACTTATGTATCAGTGTCTCGAACGCAGCCTGCTTCTCAATCCCCCAACGGAAATCCATGCCTTTCCTCGTTAGAAGAGTGATGGGTACCGTAATCTGGGAGAAGTCCTGAATAAATCTCTGATAATACCCTGCTAACCCTAAGAAACACATGATCTTCGAAGGAGAATTTGGAACCTCCCACTGCATCACGACCTCAATCTTGGCCGGATTGACCAAAATCCTATTCTGGTTGAAGAGATTCCCTAAGAACTAGACCTTTCATAACCAAAACTCACACTTTGAGAACTTGGCATATAGTCGTTCTCGCCTCAAAACTCCCAGAAGCTCTCGAAGGTGCTCCTTATGTTGCTACATGGTCGTTAAATACACCAAGATATCATCAATGAAAACAATAACCTATCGATCAAGTATCGAATTGCATACCCAATTTATCAAATCCATAAATGCCGTAGGCACATTGGTGAGCACAAATGGCATCACCACGAACTCGTAATAACCTTAACGAGTCTGAAAAGCGGTCTTCTCCACGTCCTCCTCTTTAACCCTCATATGATGATACCCCAGCCTCAAATCGATCTTGGAGAACCAAGATGCACCCTACAACTGATCAAAGAGGTCATCAACCCATGGAAGAGGGTAGCAGTTCTTCACTGTCAACTTGTTCAACTCCCGGTAATCAATGCCCATCCAATTTGAACCATCCTTCTTCTTGAAAAACAAGATCGGTGCTCCCCACGTCGAACTACTCGATCTAATAAATTGCTTGCCCAATGGCTCCTGAAGCTGAGAGGACAACTCTTGCATCTCAGGTGGTGCTGAACGGTACATTGCCTTGGTAATCAGAGCCGTACCCGGAACCAAATCAATCCTGAACTCAACATGCCTCTCAGGAGGCACACCTGGTAACTCCTTTGGGGACATATCAACAAACTCTCTAATAACAGGCACATCTGAAACTGAATCCTGCTTCCCAGCCCAAAAATCAACCACATACGCAAGATAGCCCATACAACCATGTAGAATATATTGTCGAGCCTTGGAAGTAGAACAAAAGGCTGACCCAATGCTGGTACCCTCTCCATAAATAACTAACTTTCCCCCACTTGGGATTCGAACTACCACCCGCTGACCCTCGTAGTCAATCATATCCCCAAACTTGCTCAGTCAATCCATCCTTACTATCACACATACATCCCCTATGGGGATAAAAATCAAATTAATCGGATAAAGGCACTGTAAAAATCTCCAAGACACAATCCTGGTAAACTCTCGATGCAGAAACCCCATGTTCGTTGGCGATAGAAACCTCCAACGGACAATCCAACTCTCCAAGAGTCATATCATAACCCCTACTAAAAGACTGGGATACAAAGAACCGACTCGCACCCGAGTCGAAAAGCATAAGAGCCGGCAAGGAATTCATTAAGAAGGTACCTAGCATATTCATAAACACAAGCATACCATAAAATCAATCCATACAATTGAAACCCTTGGCGTTTATGACTTCCTTGCTACGCATATGGTTCATGTGCTTTCAATAGTACGGGACCATACTACCTTCCACACCTACCCGTATTTGTCTCAAAGATCATCAAAATAGCCCAAAACATATACAAAAATTAAGATACACATACATTCTATCCTAAGTCCCTAGAGAGTGGCTAATCAGTACTTACTTGGTCGATTGTTCCCATACCTACTCACCTATGAAATTTCCACTAACCCCGAAGCCACTCGTGCATGCTAATCATATATAACGTTGGATCCCATAGACGGTCGAATAATTGATTCTACCATAAGCCCGAAATCAGACAAGAACAGGAAATAAGGCTAAACCAAACATTCTCAGGCTATAAAATCTTAGTTTATGTACAACTATGATGCATACACTAAGCAATTACAGTAATGATGTCAATTTCAAACAAGAAGCACTTCTAGGCTATTAGGCATCATAGAATAGGCAAATCTATCATGCATTTCTAGAAGATCTCTAGCCTACCACTAGCATGCAGTTCTACCATACACGTCATATCAAACAACAGTGTGGTTAACTTGGGGTACACATGAATATTCATCCAATTCTCTCAAACCAAGGCTTTAATACCAACTTGTTACATCCCAAAACCCATAGAAATTTAATTTTTTCAAAAACAACCCATTTTAACCAAAAAGTCTTTACAAAAACCATTTTTTCAAAATTATAATCATAATCAGAGTAACCCAAGATCCAATATCATAAAAATTGGAAGATGTTCATGATCATGCCTTCGCTTTCCCATGATCCTATGAAGTACCTGAAACAATAAACTGAAACCGTAAGCCAAAGCTTAGTGAGTTCCCTAAAAGTATCATCACACAACATAACAAAAAATATCATGCAAATATGAGCCTTCATCCTAACTGGACCGCTTGGCAGGGTCTACAGGCTATTTGGACCGCTCTCCGAGCCTTCGGCCTGACTGGACCACCTCGTAGGGCCAACAACCTATTTAGACCGCTTTCTGAGCCTTTCGACCTGACTGGACCATGTCACAGGGTCTACAGCCTATCCGGACCATCTAGGGTATCTTGGCCTTTAGCACAAAGCAGGACCACCTCAACCCAACGATAATATGTTGACATATACAAAAGATAAACATAACACATATTCAACAAATACAGATAATCAAACAGATCTACTAATTTATCATATAACTAGCATAACATCATCCTATATACCAGATATATAGCCTAGTGGGTCGGCGTTGGTGCCTTCGACCTACAAGTACAGTGAGGAAAACTCACCTATCAGTCAGAACAAATAGCTGAATAGGTATTTGCTCCGAATCTCAGCTCTATCTGTTACATATTCGTTTAAAAGTGACCAATCTCAATTACAATTCAAAATACCCAAAATATGCTTAGGTCAAACTTGGTCAAATCCTGGTCAAAGTCAAAAAGTCAAAAGTCAAATTTGGTCAACATAACTAAGTACGTCCAACATACTCAGCTGGTACGCATGGCGTACATAGGGCTTGACCAAAACATGATGAGTAACTCAGTACGCCCACCGTACCTAGGTTACACCCATCGTATGCGGCTGAGTCCTCTTTTTTATTGTTAAGAGCTTAATCCTTAAGCTCTTTTGCCCATAATCCAGATCTATACCTAAACTAACGTTCTTAACCATAAATTTTCCAAGTTTATGGTCTTATATGGCCAACAAATGCCTAATAACAAAAATCCTAACTACTTAACCCATCAAGACCTTGTAACTCATGCATGGAAGGAAACTAACAATCAAGATTACATTTTTATGCTTCTAGATGCTCCAAAATGTCTAAAAGGACAGCCTATATAGACTAGAGTTATCCATGCTCATAATACCATGCTTATAGGACCAAAAGAACACATTTTGATGGATAAACAAGATCTAATCAATGTTTCATCAAGTGTAGAGCTTTATACCTCCAAATGGTGTCAAATGATGTTGCTATTCTGGATCCAAAGAGTTCCACTTCTCCAAGATGACTTTCTCTTCTTCTTCCTTCCTTAAAACTCACCAAAACACACTCAAAGAATCACAAATGCTCTTAAAATAATTAGGCTTTGCAAGGAGGGTCGAAATGAGACTGGAGGCTGATGAAGGAAGAATAATTGGGGGGTTAAGGATGTTTAAATAGGATCCAAACCCTAAAAATTAGGGTTTGCACCCTGGCCACGTACGCCCGACGTACCAGATATACGCCCATCAAACAGTTAAAAACCCTAGTACACCCAGTATACCTATGCACCCCGCCCTCCCAAAAAAATCAAAAAATGTCATTTTTTCCTGTTTGCAGAAATTCTCATACTTTGGGGTTAAAAATGGAAATACCTTAATATCGGGATGTTACAGTCCGCATGGACTAGGAATGTTTTGATCTTTTGCCTTCCCTTTCATCCATGCAAGTTATCTTGGTCATTTAGGTCGTTTTGGTGTATTAAAGTTTAGATCTTGAATGCTTGAGACAATATTATGGATAGAGTTGTATCCATATAAAGATCATGTTGATTCAAATATGAAGATTTGAGTCTTGGACATAATGGATTTAGTTGATAAAGATGCATTCTTGGTCCCTTTGAAATTTAAAGACTAAATTTTTGTTGTTTGGACCATCCTAACGGATAAAGTTAGCAACTTTATCCATTATGAGGCTATTTAGGATCTAGATCTGAGGTTATGGGCCTTGTTATGAAGAGATTAAGCACTTAATGAAGATTTTAGCCTTCTGACCAGAAGTCATGACATGACATAGGATGTGTCGCGACATGTCGGTGCCCATAATCGTTATTTTTTTTCATTTCATCCTCACGACTTGACAAAAGGATGGTCACGACGTGACGTTGTAACATCCCCCTCCTGCACGTATCAGAATATTATGCGCTTTGGGCTCCCGACACAAAAAATTCCCAGGGGGTCACCCATCCCTGATTTGCTCTCGCCCGGGCACACTTAACAACAAAGTTCTTAAGGGATATATCGCCCTCACGACTTTATAACGCGCTGTTATAGGCAAGGTATCCATAACCCTTATAAGGAAATGCTTTGTTTTCCTTCCCCACTGATATGAGATCAAGTGCAACCCACCTTCACCCCCTGTTATAGATTTCGACATCCTCATCGAACATATCGGGCCATGCCCTGGCTCTGATACCAACTTGTAACATCCCAAAATTTCAAGGTAAAAAAATTTTATTTTTAACATAATCAAAACACCCATTTATCTTTTAAACAAACATTTAAAAGTATTTCTTAATAAAACAGTTACCAGAGTACAATCCCAAAATCACAAAGTTGCGGAAAACATGGGTGTATGCGCTGCGATCAAGCCGGGTCTTTCCCTTTTGAACTGGAAGTACCTAACACCATAAAAATAAATTGTAAGCACAAAGCTTAGTGAGTTCCCCAAAGTACCACATACCAAACTTACAACTAGGCCTAGCCCTAGAATATATTCTAATCCAATAAGCAAGTATGGGCCCCGCCCTCGGGCCTCGCCTTAGGGTATATTTCAACACGATCATATGATAGTGGGCCCCGCCTTAGGGTATATTTCAGCCTAAACATGCCATAATGGGCCCCACCCTGGGGTATATTTCAACCCGAACATGCCATCATGGGCCCCGCCTCGGGGTATATTTCAACCCGAACATGCCATCATGGGCCCTGCCCTGGGGTATATTTCAACCCGAACATGAAATAATGCACCCCGCCCTGGCGTATATTTTAACCCGATCATATAATAACAAATATATATAACACACAACTGCTAGCCTTCTACATATTTGAATAATGGGACGGTATTGGTGCCTTCGTGTAACATCCGGTTTCGGATTATCCATGATTAGGGTTCATGGGCCACAAGTCGGGGGCTAGGAGGTCTCGGGTGGAGGCGAGTTGCTAGAAGCATAGGGCATCTCATTACCTTTCTGTAGGTATGAGGATTTTTGATATTCAAGTCATTTCGAAGATGCTATGGAAGTTTGGTAGAGTTGGCAAGATAAGTCCCTAAGTGAGGTTTTTGGCAGCGAAGTACGCTGGGCGTACGTATGCGTACGCTTAGCGTACATATACGCATGTTTCTTAAGAAAATCCACTTAGTATGCTGGGCGTACTAGGCACAGAAGGAAACCCTAATTAAATGAAGTGCCCCTATATAAAGAAAGAGATGGTCTCATTTCTAGCCATATTCCTCAGTTAATAAACCCTCTCAAACCCTAATATACGTTCTTGAGCTTTTGAGTGGCCATGATGAGCTTGTTTGTGTTCTTATGGGCTTTTGGGAGTTAAGAAGGAGCATCGAAGGGAGTGAAGTTGAAGAACCGGATGTGGATATGAGCTTTCTTGGGGCTAGAGCACCATTTGAAGGTATAAAGCTCCAAGTTTTCCCTCTCTTTTTGTTTATTAGGGTCCATTTTAGGGTTTTTGGTCCCAAGCTTGAGGCTTTATGAGTTGATGTACTCCAGAGCTGAATAACTTGTCCTTTTAAGTGTTTCTAGTGGTGGAGAACAATAAAAATAAGGCCTTGATTGTGTGAATCTACCCATGCATGAGTTATGGGCATTTTGGGTTAAGAAAGTAAGAGTTTTTATGTGTTGTGACCTTATCAGCCATGCAAAGGCTTAAAGTTGTTAAGTTTATGGAGTAAGAGATGTTAGGAAGTCCAGATCCAAGAGTTGAGCTAAGGTCTTAACGGGTTAAGACCTAGAAAATGGATTAAGCAAGTCTGAGGGTACACGCCGCGTAATTCCAGTACGCCCCGCGTACTAGGTTGAGGTCCCCGATAAATTTCTTGAATGTTTGGGTACACTGAGCGTACCAGGGGGTACGCCTCGCATAACTCCTTCTGGGGGTTTTTGGGCTAAGAATTGTGTTGGGCCAGGAGTTTGGACCTCATGTAATAGAGTCTTGGACTAGAGAAGTGTATATATGTGCTTTGGACCTTTGGTTTGGACTTGCCTTTTTGGTTAGGAATTGGGCCTTGTGACGACCCATTTATTATTGGGCTTTGGTGGGCCCAATAGGATTAGGGCATTAATGGACTATATGGTGGTCTATCTTTAGACCCAATAAGTGAGAGGTTGGACTTAGCTCCTAATTGAGATTATTGTGGGTTTGGCACACAGTTAGAGTCTGGTGCGTAGCAGCAGTGATTATAGGAGCTGTTCTTCATCCGAGGTGAGTCTTCTCACTATACTTTACCTAGAGTGGTAATTAGAGTTAAGTGACAGAGTATTTTGTATGCTATTTATATGATGTGATACACTACATTATTTCTATGTGATTTATTGTCACAACTGTAAATTTTGAGCCATGTAATCTATACATTCAAGTTAATGTGAATCAAAAACTTCAATCAAATACAACATGCTAGGACTACAAATAGTCATCAAACAATTGGACAACCCTAGAAGTCTTGTTAAGTCTATTTTAGACTAGAACTTCCTGATTGGATCCAAATGGGCCAATAAGCTTCCAATTAGACTATCATGGGCTTAGAACCCTAATTGGACTCTAATTGGACCCACATTTATTTATTTTAACATTTTGGGCCATATTGGGCCTAGAATTAAATAAATTAAAAGCCTTGATACATGAATAACCTAAACTAGTTCAAGAAAAACATAAAAATCCTACTATGTTCCCTTAAGCATAAAACACACTCTAACTAACTCAAATATTGGGCTTAAAGGGCCAAAAGGCCCAAAAATCTTTTTTTTTTCAAATTCTCGGCCCAAGGCCCACACCCAAAGAGAAATGGAAGAGTTGACTATTTGCTTGCCACCTCATTATTACCCAACATGTTTCCATGCACCTTAGTCCATATCTCCATGCATATCACTTCAAAAGTCATTTCTTCTTCTCTCCTCTCTCACTCTCGGCCATATACACTTACACCCACCAAAAATCTCTCAAACACTCTCTAGATCACTCAAGAACATCTCTCCCCCCTCCATCCAAAATCTCGAAAATTTGGAAGCATTCAAGAAGGTTCTTCCACAAAATTCTTCATCTAAGGTAAGATCATGCATAGATCTATGGTTTAAATTCTTTTGTTATCAAAATCCTTTCCTAACCCATGCAAAAATCGTGATCTTACACCCTAGAACCATCTCAAAACTCAAGATCTTCATCAAAGGGAGCCAAGGCCAAAAACACTTCATTTTTCTTCCATCTTTTCTTCCAAAAACCGAATCAACACCCCAAGGTGAGATTCATACCCCTATTTTCTGTTTTTATGAGTTTTGTGGGGGGGGGGGGGGAATACAAGTGAAAGTGTAGATCTATATGTGTTTGTATGCCTTGTATGATTTCCATGCTTATATGTATGCTTATATGTGTTTTAATGATGGATCTAGCCATTAAACCCCTCAAAACCGAGATATAACTTATGTTTTATGATTTTAGCTTCAAATATATCTCTACATATAAAGTGATACAAGAAAAATAGCTAAGTGGTTAGCAACAATTTTCTTTAAGCTAAAAACACCCATTTTGGGCCAAAAATGTGAAAAATACAAAATTAAGGGCCCAAATTGACACTTCACAGATTCTGATGGTTGAAATGTGCCAAAACAGTTTCCATAAAACTATTTCTGGAATTATATTCAATTAGAGGATTAAAAACATAAATTTCAAGCTTATTGGGCTAAATATGAAAATTTCGGCCCAAGGAGGCCCATTATGCGAATTTTTCTGTTTTGAAGGGCCAAAACTGTGAATTTCTGTAAAACAGTGGACTATAAGTGTCCCAAATCCTTTTCAAAGGTTTAAAATGCTTTTTAAATTTAAAAAGGACCAAAGTTGCAAAAATTTTCCAATTTGGGCCAAAATTGTCAAAATTGCGAAAAGAAGGGCTAAAACCGAGAAAAACTGCATTTTCAGGGACTTAAACTGTTTTCTATGAAAAATATGCTGGAAAATATTAATTTCAATAATTTTTGGTGTTAAAATGTCAAGAAAAATAGTTTAAGGACCAAACCGGGAAATATTACAATAAAAGGGTTGAAAATGTAAATTTTACAAATAATGAGGGGCTGAAAACAGAAATATTTCAAGGCTAATTCAATGTGTACAATTTGATCAAATAATGACACCTCGACTATCAACGAAATACAACTCATTACAATACCAAAAGTCGTTGTTAAACGAATTGGCTCGGTCTCGAGCCAATGGAAATCTACAACTACTAACTCTTCGACACTACGAATCATACAAATAACGTTTGGTAATACATATACATACGAGTGTGCACAGACGTCTACGCACCATCTTCGGGCCCCAAAAGTGTAAAATCTTGCTTGTTGGGCCTAGCTAGCCCAATGACCTGATCTTAAGGCCCGAAGACACATATTTTCTACGAAGTGTTGAGTTTCACCGACTTGGCACAACGTAGAGTGACTTTCAATGGCTTGTACCACTGGTCCCCAAGGGTCCATGGTATTGCTAGAAGAGTCTGCATATTTTACGAGGCGGGTCGGGGACCCCTCGCACGCATATTTTCCCCAACCGGTTAATGGAGTCACCGGGGTCTTCGTGACCTCTTTCTCTTCGGATGTGGGACTACACCTAGTCAGGGCGATTGGATAACGTGATTAGTACGGACGACGCCTTCGGGTTCGTTAGTATAACTATAAACTGGGCGTTTGTGTAATGCGGGTTTGTAGTAAATAATCATGCTCGAGAACCTTCCAACGTCGCCTGGGACGGACATTATACGCTATGCAATGGTTTCAATGTAACTTCATATAATTCAAGGAATTAGGAAAACATCGGGTTTTCCTAGGGTTTTCAATACATACAATTTCAGAATACATACGATTTCAACAAACAATATTTTACAAGTATAGAAAACAAACAAGCATACTTATGGATCTTCACAAACGTTTTCAAAAGCTTATCTTTTCAGAAAATATCGGATTTTCTGGTGGATTTTCAAACAATACAAACATTCGGTTTCAAACACTACTTATGAACTCACCAACATTTCATATGTTGACGTTTTTCAAAATACTTGTATTCTCAGGGAACCAGTGAATCAAGGGAAATCATATCCAGTGACGGTTGCAGTTTATTTTTGAATGAATGGAACAAATTAATTTTTGGGAATGTAATGTCTTAAACAATGTATGACATGTAAACACTACTGGTTGTAATATGAAATGAATGGTGACGAATGTTGTTATGTTTCATATATATTCAATGTTATGGTATGCAATTGAGTCACGACAGCCCCCGGACGTTTCCGCCGTCTGGTTCGGGGGTGTGACAGGTTGGTATCAGAGCTTTGTTTATAGTGAACTAGCATGTCGAGCCATACATTGATATGCAACTATAAACCAAAAAGAAGGACTAACATAACTCTGAACAAAACAAATAAATAAAATACACTTGCTTGCATTAGGAGTAAGGACCTAACACTGAATCAAACACCATAATGCTGGTATCCCGGTTAACTCGGGACTGTTCTTAGTGATACCAAGGGGTGAATGTAGCCTGATCAACTACATTCTCTCCAAGGTAAAACTAACACATGTCTTGATGAGATCGGAATAGTCAGGGAACCTAAAAATTATACCCTCTATCACCCAAAAAGAGAATATTTGCTTAGTCTGTGTAATAGTCATAGTACCCTAGGAATAATGTAGCATAATTACGTACTCGCGCAGACAGCATGGCTGGTTTTCATCACCCTGGAGACCCCTACTTCCCTAATCAGGGAAACAACGGGTGGCTAGAGGAGGAGGAGGAGCCTGAGGAGGAGCAGCCGGGTATCCAGTTCCATCAGGCCTTAGTAGCTCACGGGATGCTGGTGGATGAACCGGGAGAGAATCCAGGAGAAGCACACGACGTCGAACCCGACGAATATATAGACACCGACTACGAATTTGGAGAGGTCGACGATGACGACGAGGAGGGTCAGATCGGGGGCCAGGACCCCCATCCCGCCATGCGAGGACGAGGCACAACCAGATCACCCCGCTCCACCAGTGAACCCCCCAAGGGAGAACCGTTCCCTCGAAGCTGAGATCGCCGCACTGCGACAACAGTTGTATACTATGGAGGCTCGGGCAGTGAGAGCAGAGCACGAGAGGGATGAAGTTATAGGAGACATGGCAGAGATGGCGCAGCTGCTGGCGCAACATTTCGGCATATGACTTCGGCACCACCTCCTGACGCAGCTCATCGCGGTTAGGGATAGACCTATCGTAGTAGGATATTAGTAACTATGTTATGTACTCCGGCTCTATGTTTAAGTGACTACACTACTCATGGAGCCGTTATGCTGTCGGATTAGTGTTACTTATGTATGCTCCTACGAGCAAATTTTCTTGTACTAAATGCGGATAATATTAATAAACTTTTGTGTGTCTTGCTATGATATTCTCAGTTGTTATGTGTTGAGGCGTTATGATTGTATGCTTGATGATAGTAATGTTTAGGTTCGTACCCTACACCTAGTTAGTAGGATCATAACCACACCGAAACCACGTACACTCAACATCTTTCCGTTTCATGACAGAAAGATGCCTCGCCCAGCTACTCGCGGAAATCCCGAACCAACCCCGCCGGAAGTTGACTCCACTGCTTTCCAGGCAGCCGTGTCTGTTGCGGTCACGGCAGCTATGGCACAACTTCACCGAGGAAACAATGGAGGAGGCAATGGTCAAGGCTCCGGAAGTTCGAACAACGGGACGAACCAAGGGCTCACTAAAACGTGCACCTACAAGGATTTTGCGAACGCTAAACCCCGAACTTTCAACGGCACTGGGGGAGTGATCGCTCTAAAGCGATGGATTGAGAAGGTAGAGTCAGTGTTCGAGATATGCGAGTGCCCCGAGCAGATGAAGGTGAAGTTCGCGGCCTGCACTTTTGTGGACCAAGCACTCACCTGGTGGAATGGTCACATAGAAGCTATGACACTTCCTGTTGCCAACTCTATACCCTGGACAAAAATGAAAGAGATGTTGACGGCTGAGTACTGCCCCCGAGGTGAAATACAGAAGATGGAGCAGGAGCTGTGGAATCTCATGGTGCAGAATGGGAACATCGATGCTTACATATCGAGATTCAGCGAACTATCCCTGTTGTGCCCGGGTATGATCACATCAGAGGGAAAGAAGATTGAACGATTCATCTGGGGACTGACATCCCCCATTCAAGGGAATGTGATAGCTGCTAACCCTGAAACGTTTGACAGCGCGAAGAGATTGGCAAAGAGGCTATATGATCATAACCACAAAAAGGGCGAAAAACCAGTGGAGACCGAGAAGAAGAAGGAGGGAGATGGTAAGAAGGGATGGAACCACAAAAGAAAGGGGCGTCAGGGCCCCGAGACCTCAAAAAGGCAACAAACAGTGGCAGTTAACGCTGTTACTGCGCCGGTTCCAGTCACCTCACATGCTCCAGCCTCAGCTGCTTCAAATACTTCAAGGCCCTATTCCGGTAGCGCTCCCAAGTGCAATAAGTGCAGCTTCCATCATCATGGAGAATGTAAGGAGTTCCATTGCACCAGTTGCAACCGAAGGGGACACACTGCGAAGTTCTGCAGGACTTATCCTTCTCAGAACCAGAGTCAGGGAAACAACCAGAACAAAAACAACAACCACCGCAATACCAACAACACCAATGCCGGCGGCAACAACGCAGGGCCTAGCCACACCTGTTTCGGGTGTGGAAGGACGGGACATTTCCGTCGAGATTGCCCTAACAACAACAACTCAGGAAACAGAGGAGCAGGAAGAATGCTGACTATGGGTCAGAGTGATGCAGTTCAAGATCCCGCAGTTGTGACCGGTACGTTTCTCCTAAACCACACTTATGCATGCATCTTATTTGATACCGGAGCGGAGCGAAGTTTCGTAAGCGAGAAGTTTAAACATTTATTAAAACAACAACCCCAGAAGCTAAATGAAACCTATACGGTGGAAATGGCCAATGGGAAAACCGAATCCACTAGGGAGATCTATATCGGATGTACCCTAACCCTTAACCAACACGTCTTTCGAATAAACCTAATGCCAGTATCAATTAGGAGTTTTGATGTGATTATCGGCATGGATTGGTTAAGCCCCCCACCATGCTGAGATTATGTGCCACGAGAAGGCCGTTCGCCTTCGTCTCCCGAATCACGAAACCCTAGTAATTTACGGAGATAAACCCAGTACGAATCTCCGCCTCATCTCGTGCATCAAAGCACAAAAACACTTGCGAAAGAACAATTTGGCGTTCTTGGCTCACATAGTGGACAAGACCAAAGAAGAAACTAACATCCAAGACATTCCGGTAGCGTGTGAATTTCCGGACGTATTTCCCGAAGATCTTCCAGGAGTACCCCCAGAGAGACAGGTTGAATTCCGAATCGACCTCGTTCCAGGAGCAACTCCCCTCGCTAAATCACCATATCGGTTGGCACCTGCTGAAATGCAGGAATTATCCAGCCAACTCAGTGAGCTTTTGGACAAGGGATTTATCCGACCTAGCTACTCGCCATGGGGAGCTCCGGTGCTCTTTGTCAAAAAGAAGGATGGATCTTTTAGAATGTGCATCGATTACAGAGAGTTAAACAAACTCACTGTTAAAAACCGCTACCCACTCCCGCGAATCGATGATTTATTCGACCAGCTCCAAGGAGCTAGCTATTTTTCTAAAATAGACTTACGATCCGGATACCACCAACTCAAAGTCCGAGAAGAGGATATTCCAAAAACCGCTTTTCGAACCCGCTATGGACATTATGAATTCGTCGTAATGCCCTTCGGTCTAACAAATGCACCTGCCGCATTTATGGACCTAATGAATCGAATCTGTCGACCGTTCCTGGACAAATTCGTCATTGTGTTTATCGATGACATCCTCGTCTATTCTCGAAGCAAAGAGGAGCATGGACAACATCTCCGACAAGTCCTAGAGACGCTGCGGTCGGAAAAGCTTTACGCCAAACTCTCTAAGTGTGAGTTTTGGCTACGGAGCGTGAATTTTCTAGGTCACGTGGTTAGCCAAGACGGAATTCATGTGGATCCTTCTAAGGTCAAAGCTGTGGAAGGATGGGCAACTCCGACTACGCCCACAGAAATTCGTCAGTTCTTAGGCCTAGCAGGGTACTATAGGAGATTCATCCAAAACTTCTCTAAGATCGCCAAGCTGCTTACCTTGCTTACGCAAAAGGGCGTGCCATTCAAGTGGATAGACCGACAAGAGATTGCGTTTCGAACCTTGAAGCAAGCTCTTTGCAGCGCTCCTGTACTATCTCTACCTGAAGGAACGGAAGATTTTGTAGTTTACTGTGACGCGTCAAATCAAGGCTTAGGTTGCGTTCTCATGCAACGTGGAAGAGTGATAGCATATGCGTCCCGCCAACTAAAGACGCACGAAGTAAATTACACGACCCATGACCTAGAACTGGGAGCCGTGGTCTTCGCTCTAAAAATTTGGAGGCACTACCTGTACGGTACAAAGTGCACCATCTTTACGGACCACAAGAGCCTCCAGCACATCTTGAATCAGAAGGAGCTGAACATGAGACAACGAAGATGGGTGGAATTGTTAAACGACTACGAATGCGAGATCAAGTACCATCCAGGCAAGGCCAACGTGGTAGCTGACGCATTAAGTCGGAAGGAATACACAAATCGCCGTGCGAAAACGCACTCGATAACCATTCAGTCTCACCTGACCACTCAAATTGCATCAGTCCAGGCAGAGGCTATGAAAGCGGAAAATAGAACTAGCGAGGCATTACGCGGAATGGAGAAGAACCTGGAAGTCAAAGAGAATGGGGTATACTACTTCATGAACCGTATTTGGGTTCCAAAAATCGGAGGATTCAGGGAGACCGTTATGAAGGAAGCCCACAAGACACGATACTCCATTCATCCTGGTTCGGACAAGATGTATTTGGACATTAAGCAGCACTATTGGTGGCCTAACATGAAGGCGGAAATCGCAACTTATGTTAGTAAGTGCCTTACGTGTGCCAAAGTAAAAGTGGAATACCAAAAACCTTCCGGATTGTTGCAACAACCGGCAATCCCTGAGTGGAAATGGGAGGGGATTTCTATGGACTTCGTGACCAAGCTACCCAAGACGTCGGACGGATTGGACACCATATGGGTAATAATCGACCGACTGACGAAATCTGCCCATTTCCTGCCAATCAAAGAGTCCTACAAGATGGAGAGGCTGACGCGTTTGTACCTACGAGAGATTGTAAGACTTCATGGAGTGCCAAAATCTATCATCTCGGATAGGGACAGTAGGTTCACGTCACGCTTTTGGCAGTCGCTCCACAAGGCCATGGGAACTCATCTTGATATGAGCACCGCGTATCACCCACAAACGGACGGTCAAAGCGAACGAACCATTCAGACGCTTGAAGACATGCTTCGTGCATGCGTGATAGACTTCGGAAAGTCTTGGGATACCCACCTACCGTTGATCGAGTTCTCATATAACAATAGTTATCATTCGAGCATTAAGGTGGCCCCTTTCGAAGCACTGTACGGGCGTAAATGTAGATCACCGTTATGTTGGGCTGAAGTAGGTGACACCCAGCTAGCAAGAACACATACGTCGGATAGGGCAATGACAGGACCGGAAATCATTCGCGAGACCACAGAAAAGATTGTCCAGATCAAAGCTCGATTACAGGCATCGCGTGACCGGCAAAAGAGCTACGCTGATAAACGGCGAAAACCCTTAGAATTCCAGGTCGGTGATCGAGTATTGTTGAAGGTCTCACCCTGGAAAGGGGTTATACGTTTCGGAAAACGAGGAAAGCTAAACCCACGGTACATTGGACCTTTCGAAATCGTCGCCCGAATAGGTCCAGTAGCCTACAGACTACAACTACCCCCGGAGCTAAACGGTGTACACCCCGTGTTTCATGTTTCTAATCTGAAAAAGTGCCTATCAGATGAAACCCTTGTCATTCCTCTTGACGAAATCGAAATCAATGAGAATCTCCTGTTCGTCGAAGAACCAATCGAAATCATGGACAGGGAGGTGAAGCGTACTAAGCAGAGCCGCATCCCGATCGTGAAGGTACGGTGGAACGCAAAGCGTGGACCAGAATTCACGTGGGAATGCGAAGATCAAATGAAGCAGAAGTACCCTCACCTATTCTAGCAATTCTCAAATCTAGCTTTCAAACAGAATTTCGGGACGAAATTCCCTCTAACGGGGGGATGATGTCACAACTGTAAATTTTGAGCCATGTAATCTATACATTCAAGTTAATGTGAATCAAAAACTTCAATCAAATACAACATGCTAGGACTACAAATAGTCATCAAACAATTGGACAACCCTAGAAGTCTTGTTAAGTCTATTTTAGACTAGAACTTCCTGATTGGATCCAAATGGGCCAATAAGCTTCCAATTAGACTATCATGGGCTTAGAACCCTAATTGGACTCTAATTGGACCCACATTTATTTATTTTAACATTTTGGGCCATATTGGGCCTAGAATTAAATAAATTAAAAGCCTTGATACATGAATAACCTAAACTAGTTCAAGAAAAACATAAAAATCCTACTATATTCCCTTAAGCATAAAACACACTCTAACTAACTCAAATATTGGGCTTAAGGGCCAAAAGGCCCAAAAATCTTTTTTTTTTTCAAATTCTCGGCCCAAGGCCCACACCCAAAGAGAAATGGAAGAGTTGACTATTTGCTTGCCACCTCATTATTACCCAACATGTTTCCATGCACCTTAGTCCATATCTCCATGCATATCACTTCAAAAGTCATTTCTTCTTCTCTCCTCTCTCACTCTCGGCCATACACACTTACACCCACCAAAAATCTCTCAAACACTCTCTAGATCACTCAAGAACATCTCTCCCCCCTCCATCCAAAATCTCGAAAATTTGGAAGCATTCAAGAAGGTTCTTCCACAAAATTCTTCATCTAAGGTAAGATCATGCATAGATCTATGGTTTAAATTCTTTTGTTATCAAAATCCTTTCCTAACCCATGCAAAAATCGTGATCTTACACCCTAGAACCATCTCAAAACTCAAGATCTTCATCAAAGGGAGCCAAGGCCAAAAACACTTCATTTTTCTTCCATCTTTTCTTCCAAAAACCGAATCAACACCCCAAGGTGAGATTCATACCCCTATTTTCTGTTTTTATGAGTTTTGTGGGTGGGGGGGAATACAAGTGAAAGTGTAGATCTATATGTGTTTGTATGCCTTGTATGATTTCCATGCTTATATGTATGCTTATATGTGTTTTAATGATGGATCTAGCCATTAAACCCCTCAAAACCGAGATATAACTTATGTTTTATGATTTTAGCTTCAAATATATCTCTACATATAAAGTGATACAAGAAAAATAGCTAAGTGGTTAGCAACAATTTTCTTTAAGCTAAAAACACCCATTTTGGGCCAAAAATGTGAAAAATACAAAATTAAGGGCCCAAATTGACACTTCACAGATTCTGATGGTTGAAATGTGCCAAAACAGTTTCCATAAAACTATTTCTGGAATTATATTCAATTAGAGGATTAAAAACATAAATTTCAAGCTTATTGGGCTAAATATGAAAATTTCGGCCCAAGGAGGCCCATTATGCGAATTTTTCTGTTTTGAAGGGCCAAAACTGTGAATTTCTGTAAAACAGTGGACTATAAGTGTCCCAAATCCTTTTCAAAGGTTTAAAATGCTTTTTAAATTTAAAAAGGACCAAAGTTGCAAAAATTTTCCAATTTGGGCCAAAATTGTCAAAATTGCGAAAAGAAGGGCTAAAACCGAGAAAAACTGCATTTTCAGGGACTTAAACTGTTTTCTATGAAAAATATGCTGGAAAATATTAATTTCAATAATTTTTGGTGTTAAAATGTCAAGAAAAATAGTTTAAGGACCAAACCGGGAAATATTACAATAAAAGGGTTGAAAATGTAAATTTTACAAATAATGAGGGGCTGAAAACAGAAATATTTCAAGGCTAATTCAATGTGTACAATTTGATCAAATAATGACACCTCGACTATCAACGAAATACAACTCATTACAATACCAAAAGTCGTTGTTAAACGAATTGGCTCGGTCTCGAGCCAATGGAAATCTACAACTACTAACTCTTCGACACTACGAATCATACAAATAACGTTTGGTAATACATATACATACGAGTGTGCACAGACGTCTACGCACCATCTTCGGGCCCCAAAAGTGTAAAATCTTGCTTGTTGGGCCTAGCTAGCCCAATGACCTGATCTTAAGGCCCGAAGACACATATTTTCTACGAAGTGTTGAGTTTCACCGACTTGGCACAACGTAGAGTGACTTTCAATGGCTTGTACCACTGGTCCCCAAGGGTCCATGGTATTGCTAGAAGAGTCTGCATATTTTACGAGGCGGGTCGGGGACCCCTCGCACGCATATTTTCCCCAACCGGTTAATGGAGTCACCGGGGTCTTCGTGACCTCTTTCTCTTCGGATGTGGGACTACACCTAGTCAGGGCGATTGGATAACGTGATTAGTACGGACGACGCCTTCGGGTTCGTTAGTATAACTATAAACTGGGCGTTTGTGTAATGCGGGTTTGTAGTAAATAATCATGCTCGAGAACCTTCCAACGTCGCCTGGGACGGACATTATACGCTATGCAATGGTTTCAATGTAACTTCATATAATTCAAGGAATTAGGAAAACATCGGGTTTTCCTAGGGTTTTCAATACATACAATTTCAGAATACATACGATTTCAACAAACAATATTTTACAAGTATAGAAAACAAACAAGCATACTTATGGATCTTCACAAACGTTTTCAAAAGCTTATCTTTTCAGAAAATATCGGATTTTCTGGTGGATTTTCAAACAATACAAACATTCGATTTCAAACACTACTTATGAACTCACCAACATTTCATATGTTGACGTTTTTCAAAATACTTGTATTCTCAGGGAACCAGTGAATCAAGGGAAATCATATCCAGTGACGGTTGCAGTTTATTTTTGAATGAATGGAACAAATTAATTTTTGGGAATGTAATGTCTTAAACAATGTATGACATGTAAACACTACTGGTTGTAATATGAAATGAATGGTGACGAATGTTGTTATGTTTCATATATATTCAATGTTATGGTATGCAATTGAGTCACGACAGCCCCCGGACGTTTCCGCCGTCTGGTTCGGGGGTGTGACATTTATGCTATGTATGTTTCAGAGTTTATAGAGTTATAACTGGAAGGTCCACAAAGTTAGGACCAGAAGGTCCACAGAGTTATGGGACTGGAGGTCCCACTGAGACATATTGACCAGAGGGTCAAACAGAGTTATAGCCTCGAGTGGCTAATATGTGTTGTATGTGGTATTTTGGGAACTCACTAAGCTTCGTGCTTACCATGTTATGTGATATGTGTTTCAGGTTTTTCTTATCTGGATCGCGGGACATCACCGGTTTGATTGTACACACCAGAGAAAGAGTTAAGAGGATCCTTGATTAATAATGGAGTTGTGCTTTGTAACTAAATAAAAGATATTTTTATAAGATATGTTATGAAGAGTATGCATTTTAAAAATGAAAAATTGTTTTAAATTTTCACGGTGTTACACTTCGACACATGGATACAGGGAGGAGACTCAACCTAGATAATTGAAACCCACAGATTAATCTCTGACTGTAGATATGCTAAAATCCCAACACTATCAATCACAAAATAACATCCAATCAATAATTGGATCCCGACTCGTACTAAAGGGTAAAAGACCTTTTTACCCTTTCCTGAACTTGGCCCAAGGCGAAGGCCCAGTCCAGTTGACCAAAAAGCCTAATTTCCAAAATAATCATCCAAAGCCTAAATATGGCCCAAGATTGGGCCTAATCTCTTTCATAGGCCTTCACCCAAGAAGGTCTTATAAAATCTCAGTAGCCCAACAATAAAATTCAAGCGGGGCGTACTCAGTAGGTACGCTTAGCGTACTCCCTTCGTGGCCAGTACGCGCAACGTACCAGATGGGTACGCCCAGCATACTCCACAAATCACCATCCTACCTCATTAAACACTTAAATAATTAAGCCCTTGCTCCAAACTCTAAGATCTGATTCCTATGGACGACTTATCACGTAAAGTTGCCAACTTTATGTGCATGCATTGCTTAATGGGGTTTTAGAGCTCAAAAGAGCTTAATAAATGACTTAACACATGCATGAGGCCAAAACCACAATAAAGTTTGCACCTTTATGCTCAATAAACCCTCAATGTATCCAGATCTACAAGAATAAGCTCCAAAAACGACCTTAACTCACAATCACCAACGAAAGGTACCAAAATGACAAAAAACAAGCCAAGGAGTAGATCTATGAAATGGAATGAAAAGATTTGAAGTTTATACCTAAAAAGCCACCAAAAGAAGGTGCTAAAGCTAGATCTTAAGGCCCTCCTCTAAAGAATGAGCCTTCAAGCTTCTTCTTCTCCCTTAAGATGCATAACACCCCCCATAAAAGCTTCACAAGAGCTTAAAAGCATCACATAAAGGCTAAGGAACGAATTAGGGTTTTCTAGGGTATGGAGGTTGGTTAAACTAGGCAACAAGAGCCTACCCTATGGTTTATATAGGGTACAAGCCCTAAAATTTGGGTTCCAAGACTGTTCACGTACGCTAAGCGTACTCCACGTACGCCCAACGTACGTAGATTATGTCTGCAACCAAACTACCATAGTAAGCCCAACGTACAAGGAGTACTCCAATTTTCCTAAAATTGGCAATTCAGCCCCCAGGGACCAATTTTGCAACAATACACCCCCAACGGGTCTAAACTGAAATGCACAATGAACCAAGCGTTACAGTTTATGGTTTCAGAAGAATGGGTCATAGGTATTTGTGGTTCGGGTATTCGAGATTTTGGTTCAAGATTTGGTGAAAAAATGGTGCAAGGCAAGTTGCCATTAGATATATGTGCTCAAGAATGTATAAGTTGTCTTTGTTGCAAGAAGTTGTTGGGCAAAGAGATCGTTGTAGCCAGTGGTTCCTTTTAAGATGTCAAAGAGAGATCAAGAGGCATTTGGGTCGCTCAGGTTGAGTAGCGGTTGTCGAGGGATTTGTCACCTCATTGTATAGATTGTTATCGTTAGTCTAGAATGGGCAGTTGTTGATCGGTAAATCAACATCATATTTGGGTATGTTTAGTCCCACATGGGTTATGTCCAGTAGTGTATTGGACCAATGTATTGGTTGTCCATGCACTCTCGATCGTTGGTTTCTTCATTCATAGTCAATAGTGGAGGTTCTTCGGAAGTTTAGAGTTGTATAAGTTGGAGTTCAATGGATACGTCAAACCTATTGTCAAATCTGTACATTATACATTTTGGTTTTTGGGTATAGGTATGCCCAGCGTAATCCCCAAATCACCATCCTACCTCATTAAGCACTTAATCAATTTAGCCCTTGCTCCAAACTCTCATATCTGATTCATATGGATGACTTATCATGTAAAGTTTCCAACTTTATGTGCATGCATGGCTTAATGGGGGCTTTAGAGCTCAAAAGAGCTTAATAAATGACTTAACACATGCATGAGGCCAAAAGCACCATAAAGTTTGCACCTTTATGCTCAAGAAACCCTCAATGTGTCCAGATCTACAAGGATAAGCTCCAAAAATGACCTTAACTCACAATCACCAACCAAAAGGACCAAAATGACAAAAAAAACAAGTCAAGGAGTAGATCTATGAAATGGAATGACAAGCTTTGAACTTTATACCTGAAAAAGCCACCAAAAAAGGTGCTAAAGTTGGATCTTATGGCCCTCCTCCAAAGAATGAGTCTTCAAGCTTCTTCTTCTCCCTCAAGATGCACAAAATCCCCCACAAAAGCTTCACAAGAGCTTCAAAGCACCACACAAAGGCTAAGAAATGAATTAGGGTTTTCTAGGGTATGGGGGCTGGTTAAACAAGGCAAAAATAGGCTACCTTATGGTTTATATAGGGTACAAGCCCTAAAATTTGGGTTCCAAGACTTCTCGCATACGCTAAGCGTACTCCACATACACCTAGTGTACATGGATGAGCTCCGTGACCAAACTACCATAGTACGCCCAAGGTACAAGGAGTTCGCCCAACGTACTCTAATTTTCCCAAAATTGGCAATTCAGCCTCCTAGGGACCAATTATGCAACAATACACCCATAAAGGGTCTAAAACGAAATGCACAATGAACCAAGCGTTACAGTTTATGGTTTCAGAATAATGGGTCATATGTATTTGTGGGTTGGGTATGCGAAATTTTGGTTCAAGATTTGGTGAAAACATGGTGCAGGGCAAGTTTCCATTAGATATATGTGCTTAAGAATGTATAAGTTGTCTTCATTGCAGGAAGTTGTTGGAAAAAGAGCTCTTTTTAGCCAGTGGTTCCTTTCTAGATGTTGAATAATATATCAAGAGGCATTTCGGTCACTCAGGTTGAGTATTGGTTGTTGCCGGGATTTGTCAGTTCCTTGTATAGATTGCTATCTTTAGTCTAGACTGGGTAGTTGTTGATCGGTAAATAAACTTCAGAGTTGGGTATGTTTAGTCCCACATGGCTTATGTCCAATAGTGTATTGGACCAATGGATTGGTTGTCCATGCACTCCCGATCGTTGGTCTCTTCATTCATAGTCAATAGTAGAGGTTCTTCGGAAGTTTAGAGTTGTATCAGTTGGATTTTAATGGATGCGTCAACCTATTGTCAAATTTGTACATTATACATTTTGGTTTCTGGGTATAGGTAGAGTTGTCTACATATGCGTCAACCTATCTAGAGCTCTACGTCATGCATAGAGCAACTTATACGTAGGGCGTAGAGTTGGCCATTGACTTTTTGACCAGTTAGAAGAGGGTATTTAGATAAGGAATAGTCTTGGTTTGGATTTAGGTAGCTCGGATTAGCTGTTATGTTGCTGGGAATGCTGTTGAGCTTCTGTTGCTTCGTTTAGGTGAGTATTCTCACTACACTTGCCTGTGTGGTAAGATATGCATGTTGACCATCTGGGTCTTATTTTTTGGTTTGTGTTATATGTGAACTGAGTTTCTGATAACTCCTAGACTGTTGTGAATCTATGGGACTGCTAATAGTCCCCAGGGTAGTTGATAACATGTGAGGTGTGCTATTAATCAATAGGGTGTGCTGTTAGCCTATTGGGACCGCAAATAGTCCCCCCTGGGTTGCTGATAACCCATAAATGATTATTATGTTGTGTTGTATGTAATATTTAGGGGGACTCACTAAGTTTTATGCTTACAACTGTGGAATAAATTTTTTTGCAGCTACTTATCAGACTGCGAAGGCGGAACTGTACACACACATCAGCAGATTTATGATTTGAGTTTCCGCATTTCTTCTTTAACTCTGATTCTTGAATGATGGATTATGAACAAATGGTTTGACTTGAATGTAATTTTATTAAAAATGAATGTTTTATAATTGAAAAAATGAAAAAAAATTAGCATGGGATTTTGGGTTGTTACTATATATATATATATATATATGTGTGTGTGTGTGTGTGTGTGTGTGTATGTGTGTGTGTATGTGTGTGTGTGTGACAGTTCACTTGAGATTCTAAAAAAATGGAGATCTTGAGATTCAATCTCAGCCACATATTTCTCATTTGCCGCTCTAATACTCCAACAAAGGGATATGCATAATCATAGCTGATTATATGGCCGAGAGGTATAATCATATATAATTATACATATTTATACATAGATGTCTAGTCATAAATGATTATACGTATATGTCTGTTCACAGATTGAGTAATCGTATATGATTATGGTGGTTGGTGATAGAGGAGGTGGTGGTGGTATATGTGATGGAGGTGGTTGGTTGGTGGCAGAGGTGGTGGTAGTGGTGGTGTCGATGACGGTTGTGGTTGTGGGAAAGGTTGCTGGGGAAAAAGTAACAGGCGGTGTTGAATAATCATTTATGATTATAATTCTCCATCTTTCCGGTATGCCGGAACGCTAGAGCGACAAATAAAAAATATGTGACTGAGGTTGAATCGCAAGATCTCTATTTTTTTTGGAATTTCAACAAAACATATATATATATATATATATATATATATATATATATATATATATATATATCATAAGGTAACAATGAGATAATTAAAGGAAAACATATGCTATTAACCAATCATATAAGTTTTTCATTACATAATCTAGTCTGTCTAAAATACTTATTACTGTTCCGGATATACCCGTTCCATATCGGAACTGTGTGTCATCTATCGGTTCTATCAATCCATAGTTTTCAGTTTTGATTAAATCGGTTTCGGGTCGGGTCGGTGTAGTTCGGTTCCAGAACCAAGCACATTGCCACTTGAGAATCCAGATCCATATTATGTTTTCTACCATAAACTGTTTATATATTTTCCTTCAATAAATTATTATATATGTTTCTGATTCCCTTATAATTTTCTAAATAATGAACTATAATATGAATGATTCCATATGTATGTGTTTGATTCAGTGTGTAAGTATTTGTTAGTCATATGATATAACTTCCCTTCTCTTTCTTCAAAATGCATCTATTTCCTCCAAGAAATCAAAACCATAAACTCTTTTCTGTTTATTTTTTCTATAACAACCAATATCAAGATTTTTAGTTGATAAGAATCAACAGTAGAAATGTAATTGTCAACAAAGAAAAACTCAAAATATTACAGAATCATTTGTTATAAAAGATAAAAGCTCTTCTCGGTAACATCCAAAAATTTTAAGCCAAATTTAAACTTTTTCAACTATAAAACCACATAGTGTTTTACAAAATATTTTCAAAATATTATTCATCAGAGTGTCCTAATAACAAAATCATAAGGATGTGGAGCGGTACGGTCACGCCTTCGCCTTGCCATGATCTCCTGAAGTACCTGAAACAATAAACTAAAATTGTAAGCCCGAGGGCTTAGTGAGCTACCCCCAAAATACCAATACCACACCGATAATACCATATCAGTAACAGATAATCAACAACATGCATATTGGGCCTTCGGCCTGACTGGACCGCCCTACAGGGCCTACAGTCTAACTGAGTCTATCCTGAGCCTTCGGCATGACTGGACCGCCCTCCTCGGGCCTACAGTCTCTCCGGACCGCTCGTAGGGTATGTTGGCCTTCAGCACAAAGCAGGACCACCTCAACCCAACCGTTAAGCAAATAATCATGTGCGCATAACTAACATATACTGACATACATAGGTATCAAACATAACTATCTCACTGATCATCAATACTAGCAATCCCTCATAACCCGAGCACCGACCTAGCAGGTCACTAACATACCAATCCCTACAGATCATAAGAACATAATAACATATTGTCTATCCTGATACCGAACTATCAGATCATAACCACATATAGCATAACATAACCAAGATAACAACTAAAGGGCCGACCTTGGTGCCTTAGACCCTATTGATATAGTGAGGATAACTCACCTTGCAAAAGTTGGCTCGGTAACTAAACTCCAACTCTCAGATCACAACCACAAACTCCACCACCTATCATCATAATAAAACCATACTCGTAAGTTCTCAACCTTTCAAGGTACCCCATAAGTCAAATAGTCAACCCCTAGTCAAAGTCAAAGTCAACAGTCAAGGTCAACAGTCCATGTTGACCCTTACTCGTCAAGTACCCTCGGCTACTCGTCGAGTTCCTCGAAATACTTGTCTACTCGCCGAGTCCCCGGAGTGACTCCTCGAGTCCTTATGGTTCGCGATCGAAACCTTAAGGCCACTCGTCGAATTTTCCTTCTTGCAACTCGACAGGTTCACACGAATTCATCAATTTGGGGAAACATTAACCGACTCGCTGAGTTGTCCATCCAACTCGTCGAGTCTACGACAATCTTCGTCGGACTCGCCGAGTTGTTCATCCAACTCGTCGAGTTCAATGCCTGTCTTCATATGACTCGCCGAGTCGACTATGCGACTCGCCGAGTCCCTTCAACCCTTTAACCATGCATACACTTTTTAAGCCATGTCAAGGCCCCAAATTGCAGATCCAACTTCCTTAGGCATGCTTATCACGTAAAGTTGCAGACTTTACGTGCATGCAAGGCTTTAAGACCCTAAAATGGCACAACTAAGCTTACAATGAAGTCACATCCTTGAGAGAAGGCTCATACTAGACAAGGCTGATGGCTTTATGAATCTAGAAGCCAAGGGGAGTCCAGATCTGAAGTTACAACTTCAGATCTTGGCTCAAACACAAGAACCCTTTCCTAAACTCATGCACAAAAGGCTTTAGGAGAAAATGAACCAAGGGAAAAACGATCTAATACCTTCAAGAGAGCCCTTTTTGATGCAGAACTTGAAACCCACAAGCTCTTGCTTCAACTAGCTTGCTTCCCAAGTGATCCCTTCACCAAAACTTTCCTCCAAGCTTAAACCTCCAAAGAATACACACACACTCGAGTTAGGGCGTTTCTGGACTCTCATGGGACTGCAAAGAGGCCAAAGGAGGCTTGTGCTTCTTTAAATAGGGTGCAAAACCCTGGGATTTAGGGTTTCATCTGCCAGCTCCTACTCGTCGAGTCCCTTCTTGGACTCGGCGAGTAGGCCACTAAATACGCGAACCAACCCGCTGCTACTCGACGAGTAGGGCAACCAACTCGTCGAGTAGGACTTGAAAACAAAAGGATTTTTATTTAAATCAATACCTAAGAATCGGGGCGTTACATTCTCACTCAAATCAAAAGGACTTTCAAGTGTGAACATATGGTTCTTCCTTACCAATTTAATACTAGCAAATTTTCTTAGAAATTCCCTTGTTCAAAATGCACCCTAACTCCATCTCGATGAAATGTCCCTAGTTCCTAGAAATAAAAAACCTTTTAAGAATTTGAACAGTTGTATATGAATCCAAACACGAGGGCCGATCCCGAAGAATTAAATATCTTCAAAGATTCTGGACGAACAAAAAAAAGCCCTTTCATTATTATAAAATTTTATTTTTTAAATAAAATACATATATAATATATAATAAAAAAATAATCAATATACGGCTGCCAACTTTACCCCTCTCAACGCCCCGTGCGAAACATTAAAATATTATCACTTAATCAATTAAATATTAAAACACACTATCTATTGAAACGAGGGACAAATATGTCAATTAACTATAAAATACCGTGGATTATCACTCTTTACCAAAAGCATGAATGGGGGCCAGGGGTGAGAAGCATCACAAATATGCACTTTTCCATGTATTTCATCAAAAGATGATTATGAGTATGAAACGTCATAATCGTTGGTAAAGCTTAACTTCTCATCCTTCCAACTGTTGGGTTTCATAGTACTTTAAGGAGCTAATTCCGGAAACCAAGAAACATTGTCCCGTTCAATCTCTAGTCACCCTAACCCCACCAACATTATGTTAGTTTTAATAAAATTCATCAACCAAAAAGCCCTTGTTGATTCCAAATTCCAATCTCATCTTTTGCTTTATTGAATCAAAGGAACACCTCGGCACATTTTTTGAAACATAAAGAACACAGGTACCCACCCATTTCCTGCAAAATCTAGATGATTGACCCCTCTCTCCTAATCGATTTATGATCAAAAGAATCAATCTTGTTTCCTTCTCCTTTTTGTTTTTTCTCTGGGGTTTTTGAATTTTTTTCATTGGTGTATCCGAGTTGAATTTATTTTAGATCGTCCTTGGGTTTGTACCCCAGATGTTTGTTGTTTTGCCTCTGAGAGTGACATTGTTGATACAAGGAGAGCTCGATCTGGGTTGATCACATTACTCTAACTTTCCTTAGATATCATACATATATCTAAATTAGGAGATAATGAGCAAAATCCTTGTGCGCATTTTGAAGTCCGTGGAATCAAAAGTCAGGAAATCACAAACATCCGCGAAGAAAAGGGCAATCAGCATTTTCACAACAATGTCCGTCGCCCATGTCGATGACGAGGTTAGCGATGCAGAAGTTTACAACACGGAGAAACTCTTCTGTAATGGCGACATCTATATCGGTCAGTGGGCTACTGATACCCCTCATGGAAACGGCAAATACTTATGGTCCGATGGGTGTATGTACTTAGGCGACTGGAATAACGGGAAAATCCATGGAAAAGGTAAATTCAGCTGGCCTTCTGGTGCTTCTTACGAGGGTGATTTCAAGAATGGTTTCATGGATGGAGAAGGTACTTTCACAGGCTCTGTAAACGATTCTTATAAAGGTTCTTGGGTTATGAACAAAAAGCAAGGAAAAGGAACAACAAATTACGCAAATGGAGATCATTACGAAGGGGAATGGAAAAAGGGATTCCATAATGGTCAAGGGAGGTATCGTTGGGAGAATGGGCATCAGTATATAGGTCAATGGAAGAATGGGAAAATGAACGGGAATGGAACCATGATGTGGGAGAATGGGAATCGGTATGATGGGAGTTGGGAAGATGGATTACCAAAAGGGAATGGGACATTCCATTGGTTGGATGGAAGTTTCTATGCTGGAATCTGGAGTCGGGATCAAAAAGAACAAAGTGGGAAATTTTATCCATCGACTTCACAAGTTCCTCATGATGATTGGGACCCACATCAGTTGTTTTCAGTTGAGATGGGTGAATGTTTGATTTGTGAAGGCGAAAACATTGTGATTTTTCCTTCTGATAAGTTGTTTTATTGGTCTAATAATGAGGAAGGAATGCCTCAAAATCCACCACCAACAACAACAAGGGGAATTGATACGAATGGGAATGGTGGAAATGGGTATTTGGGCGGGTCGTTGAAGATCCGGATGCAACCTGCAAAGAGGCAAGGAGTTACAATATGTAAAGGGCATAAAAATTATGAGCTTATGCTCAATCTACAGCTTGGTATAAGGTAAAATATTAAATGAATAAATCATTCTCATAATCTTTATGTTTCATTGTGGTTTTTAAGTTTTCTTGTTTAGTTTACAATCATAAAGATTACACGTTGAAAAATGAAACAAAAGTGATGTGTTGATGATTCTTACATAGAAAACTTTTGTGTCATTGGTGTCTGAAGGCTTTATTTTGCAGACATGACAGAACAGGTTGTACTGTGTTTGGCTATGATTATTGACTGATGTCAATGGTATATAAGTATGCATTCATTGTGTCTTTTTATTATTTTATTATTAATTAATGGTGCAATTTCAGACATTCTGTAGGAAGGCCAGCTCCGACAAAATCTTTAAAATTGAAGCCTACTGCTTTTGACACAGAGCAAAAGTTATGGACAAGATTTCCTCCCGAGGGATCAAAACATACGCCACCTCATCAGTCATGTGAATTTAAATGGAAAGACTATTGCCCGTTGGTATTCAAGTGAGTCTTCTAGGCTCTCTTTGTTATACAGGATAAGACATGGTTGTACTCTGTCTGTCATGCATTGGATTGAGACTGGAACTGATATGTTGATGGGACAAAAATGCAGGTTTTTGTCTCACCCAAAAAGGAAATGAGACAAAAATTGCAGCTTTTTGTCCACAAAATTACACTTTTTTGAGTGGGACAAAAAACTGCAATTTTTTACCCAAAAAGGAAATGAGACAAAAATTGCAGTTTTTTGTCCACCCAAAAAGGGATATGGACTAGCTCCCAATCTCTCGTCAGTGCAAAAGACATGAATGCCCTCCTAATCTGGATGTTCGAAAATAAGCGTAGAACATTTGTCCTGAGGGTATGTTTGGGAATATATATTTATGTTCACTACCATGATTTTCTTTCTTACATGTTATTGATGGTTTTCAGGACTCTTAGGAAACTATTTAATGTGGATCCAGCTGATTACATGTTATCAATATGTGGAAATGATGCTCTTCGGGAGCTCTCATCTCCTGGAAAAAGTGGAAGTTTTTTTTATTTGACTCACGATGACAAGTACATGATCAAGACAATGAAAAAATCCGAAGTTAAAGTAAGCCAATTCAAACCAATTTAGTTTCTTATAAATCTCATAAATAGTAAAAGAAATGCCAACATACTTTTATTTAATTGCATATTATTTTAGCATCCTACTTTCATTTCTTTCTATTACAACATTATATTTCCATTTTTTTTTCTTATAAAGGGATTGTACTCCGAAATATATCCAATTTTCAAAATTTAATTTTGTAATACAAAAACACGAAAATAGGATGGTATAATACAGTACATTTCTCTTTCTCACTTTCTCTTTCAACTGCTTTATTTTTAGGACATTATACTTTGTAAACATCCATCTACCCAATTATTTTATATCTAATTTAACATTGCCATAATTAGGTATAGATTTTTCAAAACACAATGTTGTAAATTTAACCTGTTAAGTTTATAATATTATCTTTACATTAATCTCAAAAAAACCTCATATTTTATGTTTTTTCCAGATTAAACCTCAACTTTAGTTTTTCCCTTAAAAAACCTTGTATTTTTTCATTTTTTCCAATCCGCCCTTCTACTCATTTTTTTCCAAAACAATTTATAAAACGTGAGGGTTTTTTCGAGAAAAACTAAAAAGGTCGAGGGTTTATTCGGAAGCATTTACAATGCCGAGGGGTTTTCTCGGAAAAAATACACTTTTTCGGAAAAAATGAAAAAATACAAGGTCTTTTTCAAGAAAAAATATATAAGGTCTATTTTTTTTTGAGATTAAGCCTATTATCTTTTAGTAGTTGACTCAAATACATACTTATTATACTACTGTAGGTTTTAAAAAGAATGCTTCCAGCATATTTTGATCACGTGAAGTCGTTTGAGAACACACTTGTTACAAAATTTTTTGGACTACATTGTGTGAAGTTAAGTGGGCCCATACAAAAGAAGGTGCGATTTGTCATCATGGGAAATTTGCTATGTACTGAAGTTCCTATTCATAGACGCTATGATTTGAAAGGTTCTTCACATGGGCGAATAACAGATAAACCAGAAACTGAAATTGATGCAAACACAACTCTTAAGGATCTTGATCTTAAATTTATTTTTCGGTTGCAAAAAGATTGGTATCAGGAGTTTTGCAGGTGAACTATATTTATTTATATTTGACATTTTCTTTTTTTCACTTAATACAGAAAGAATGACTTATCAGACTAAATATGTTGGTATGTACTGTGTTTGACATGTAATGGACCAATGACTGATATCAATGGAAAAGGGACTCACTCTTGATATCTTGTTTGTGTAAAAGACGGAAATGCCCTTCTTATTGTCATTATCAAAAAAGGCCCTAGAAAGCTTGTCGAAGTCCTGGGTAGTAAATTTAGCCAAAATGATATAAAGCTGTGAGATGTTTTGTGAAGAATGTTGTATGGTTCTTTTATATTTTATTAATTTGTTTCAAAATTTATAATTGATGCAGTCAAGTGAACAAGGATTGTGACTTTCTTGAACAAGAGAGAATTATGGATTACAGTCTGTTGGTTGGTATTAGCTTTCAAGAACCAAATAGGCAAGCACCTGAAGGTATTACACACACACACACACACTAAAACACACACACACACACTAAAAAACACACACTTTGTCCTTTTTTTTTTTTTTTCTCTTTAAGTGTTGTCAGGATAACTGATATTTAAAGTATTTTTGAGAAAGTAAGTGCACACTTGGGAAATGGGAAAAAAAATAAACATGGGGGCAAATTTGTAAAAAGTCATGACTTAAAGTAAAGCAAAAAGAAACAGCATCTTGTACAACTTATTGAGCAGACAATGCAATTATTGTGTTTTTTTTTTCAGTGAATGCTGAGGCTGATAGCAATGGAACAACTCCTAGCCTTTCAACAGACATGGATTCTCTTATCAATCCTACAAAGTAAGTTACATGTTAAAATTTAATAAATATTATTAAAAAATTTAATCACTCTTGGTTTGAGCCTATAAGGCCCTGTTTTTCTTTGTCTCATAAGTTGATGTCATGTTTAAAAGGTATTTGAGAAAATGAGTAACATGTGAAAATGGAAAGAACAAAATGAGTATTTAAATTTTTACCCTTACATTCTTAACAAACAATTTCACAGTACTCATTAGTTTTAACAATTTTCGTCAAATGGTAAGCGTTTTTAACCAAAAATTAATTTGAATACATAAAATTGTGCTTTTCAACATTTTAAAATTGGGGATGAGCGATTTGGTTGGAACATTAAAAAAGTATAATGACCTAAATTATAGGGTTAATCTTAAAAAAAAAACCTCATATTTCGTGTATTTTCCAAATTAAACCTAAATTTTTTTTACCTGTAAATGACGTATTTTTTTCCGAAAAAAACCCTCAACCTTCTAAATACTTCCAAATAAACCCTCAACTTTTTTAGTTTTTCTCGAAAAAACCCTTCACATTTTACAATTTTTTTTCGAAAAAAAATGACAAAGGGCCAGATCGGAAAAAATGAAAAAAATATAAGGTCTTTTTTCATGCAAAAAAAATTGAGGTTTAATCAGGAAAAAAAACACAAACTATAAGGTCTTTTTTAAGATCAAACGTAAAATATATACAATCGAAAGTTTACTAAATGAGATATCAAGTACATTGTTATTTTTAATCTAAAAAAATTGTACGGTTGTAAATTCGTAGGTGTAGTTGTTTACGGTTAGGAATTAAAATGCCAGCACGCGTTGAATTCACGGTGAGAAGTAATGACACACAACTAGTTGGAGAACCGACAGGACAATTTGGTGATGTCATCATTTTCTTTGGTATAATAGATATACTACAAGATTATGATATAAGTAAGAAGCTTGAACACGCGTATAAATCATTCCAATGTGATTCCACTTCCATTTCTGCTGTCGACCCAAGATTTTATTCTAAAAGATTTAAGGATTTTATATTTAGAGTTTTTTCAGATGACAGTTAAAAAAGTTGTTACAAGATTTGAGAGTAAAGAAAGAACCGGTAGGCGTCAAATGTATAGTTGGTCAAGAGTATATGATGTTGGCCATGTGTGTTTACCGGTGTACGTGTAACTTGAGATGTAGACTAGATAGTGGTTTTAGAGGTTACTAAAGATAAAGATATAGATTACTTTATATGAAATGGTGTTGTTAGTTTCGTTGTGTTTGTGTAGGTTTATGTTCTTCTTGAGTTACTAAAATCTACAAATTGGAGATGGGTTCGTGTTCATGAAGTAAAAAAGAAACGTAAAAAGGGAAACAAAAACTTGTCTACATTTATTATTGTTAGATAAACTTGTAGACTATGGGTGTTTGGTGTAAAATAATAACATTATGGGTATGCTTGACGAACAACTTTTAGCTTTGAGGAAAAGCACCAAAAAAACGGAAAATTTTCATTTAACAGTAAAGTTTTTCGGTTTTATTTTAAAATAAAAAACTCATAATCTAAAAGTTACTTCAAGTGGTGTTTGGAAGTTTTTAACTTTTTGAAATTTTTAGCTTTTGGATTTGTACAATTTTAAACATTTAAAAGTTAACAACTATTTTTGCTGAACACTTTTGCACAAATAAAACCTATAACTTAGCAAGGTTCTAAATAACGTAAGGCGTGGTTTAATAGTAGGGTAAAAGTTAAGCCATAACAAGCCTTGGCGAATCATGATATTTTTCAAGGCGTGACTATATTATATACATTAAAAGATATAAATCACATAATTATTTAATTTTATCAAATATATGAAGTTTTTAGAAGTGTTATATTAATATCTAACATAAAAAAGTTAACAAAAACTCATTTATTTTAGGCCCGATAGAAAAAACAAAAGAAAAAAAAACAAAAAAACTCGTGCCTTGAAAAAATCTCCAGCCATAACACGATAAGGCGCGTGTTGACACGTTATTTAGGTGTCACGCTTAATAAACATGTCATGAACATTTTCGTAACGGCTAAACCACACCTCACGCCATGGCACGCCTTGAGGCGCGCCATGACGCGCTTTTTAAAACCATGATCACTGGTTTTGCCAAAGACACCTATATACATACATAAAACATGTAGAGACATACATAAAATAGGTGATTAGCACATTTAAATATCAAAAAGGTATACCATAGTGAACTTGAAAAAAAAAACAATTTGAAAAACATCAAAGGTTTTTAAATCAAATAAAATAAATATTTAAATATAAATTATAAGTATTAGCGAAGTACTATCATAACAATAAATAGTTTTTTTTTTTAAATGGAAGAAATTTTATTAATAAATTAGGTAAAAGCTGTGAAGAAATAGCCACGTTTGAAATTTTTAACCAACCAACGTAGTTCATTTTCAAATTTTCACTTCTATTAGACAACCCAAAGTAAGACTATGTGACATGTTTATCGAATAAGTCATATCTTCTTGGGGTTTTATAACGAAAAAAAATTCAAGAGTTTCGAAAACGTCTAAAGAACCCAAAAAGTTGTAAAAACATCAAACATTTTCACCCCTTCAAGCATGAATGGTTCGTCCAACAAAACCAATCTTGAACTATGCAAAAATAAGGTATATCTAAGTTCCACCCTCGTCCAATATGTCTTCAAATGGAAAAATCCAAGAAACAAAAAATGAAATAGTGACCGGTCATCTCTGTATTTAAATAGACGTATAATTTTGTATTGTATATTGCTTGAATAATAGGTTACAAAAGGTCTTTATATATAGATTTTTCTTTTAAGCTTTTAGAAATTGTTCTTGATTATTTGTGTAAATGTATGGTGTTGCTTATTTTTATGTTTTGATTTATATGGACTAGAAATTGATTCTGACACATGTTTTGTTTCTTTTATGTTGTTGATACACCTCATGTTAGGAGTTTTAGGGTTTGTAGTGGAGATCTGGATACCGACTTGGATCGTGATATCACTTTCCGAATTGATATTTCTACCCTATACCTGGGTTACAAGATATTCAGTCTAGAATAATCTAAGTGGACACTTACGATTCTAGGTACAGAAATCGTAAGCCAATATGCTAGAGGATTATGTGAAAGTATGATCAAACGAGAACTTAAGATCGTAACCCTCTTCTGAAAAGAAGAACCGTTTATATAATAAACGATATTAGGGTTTTATTAGGTTGGGCCGTCATTAGTTGCTTTGGAAGCAAGTAATGTTAATCCGGATTTAGGGTTATCAAAAACTAACGAGTTTCGTTAGTTTTACCATAAACACCCTCAAGAAAATGAATTTCCCACTATGGTCCCATATGTAAAACTAATGAGTTTCATTAGTTGCTATGGACCCCACTAGGGGCGCTGCCCCTTTGGAAACCCCGGACCCGGGGGCGCTGCCCCAGGACCCCCGACTAGTCGTCAAATCGGCTTTTAATTCGATCTTATACATGCGTGCACTCCGCATAACCCCATACATATATTAGAGTACAAACTATGAAGCCCCTTAGTTCACATGTTAGTTCCAGTTACTTAAAATGACATGGTGACACTAAAATCACCAACAATCCTCCCCCATTTTAGTGTAACCCTTGAATAAACATAACATTATCAAACAAACCAAACTAGTACATAATCAGGGCCGGCCCAAGGGCTGGGCGAGCTGGGCCACATCCCAGGGCATCACAATGACAGGGGCATCAACTTTGGTCCACTTATTACAGACCAAAATTTTGATTCAAGGGAGTCCGATAATGGGCAAAAGAAAAACTAGTACAGAGCGCCAGTTTCAAAAATTGGAAGACGAAGAGACGGCGGCTTCAAGTAGATTCAGGAAACGAGGAGACTAACTTTTGCACGCAAGCAGACTCTATCGACTGCCACTAACTCAAATCCGATTATTCCAGCGGTCATAATTATAACTGTCGCTCACATCGCCGATCCTTCTCCGCTCTAGGATTCTGATCTCCGACTCTGACGCCAGCTGTAGTTGTGGTAAGTCTCATTTTCTTTTTCTGGTTTGTTAAACACATACTTTTTTCTTTTCTGGAATCGATAGTGAACATGAATTTCTTGTTAGATTTCGAATATGTAGGTTAATTTCTGTCTCATTCCTAGTTTAATCGTATTCCTGATTTTGGATTTTGTTTTAATCCCAATTTCTTTTTCTGTGAATTGGTACACCTCCTGTGTTCAAGCAACATTTTTTTATTAGAAATCGATGCAACACATGTTACAATTTTTTTATCTGATTTTATCATATATATGCATTTTTCAGGAATAGGTACACCTCTTGGATCTAAAACGAGATGATCTTTTTAACTGATTTTATCATAGGCATTTTAATAACGATGAAAGGGGGCTTCACTTAGCATGCGTGTTGTCCATAAGGTAGACATCTATATCAATAGAACAAGGTGGGAATAAGATCTAAGGTAGGAAAACCAAGGGCAATTCATTTTTGGGCATAATTATCAATATCTCGGGTGGGGGTTTCACTTGTCATACGTTTTTTTTTTGTTATCTCTCACATCTGTATAAGTATTTCACTGACACGTGTTGAATGGATTGGTTGTAATTGATGTCAACTGGAACGGGTTTTTTCAAGGGAACAAAGAAACAAAGAATCATAATCTGGAGTGGGTTCTCATGGTGATAGCCGAAGGGAAATTCATTGTTTGCTTCAATTTCGAGAAGAAGGCTCTCGTGAACGGAATGACACTTTGAAGATTGAAATGGAAGATCACTCCTGGAAGGAAAATCAAGATATGGTTTTCCTTTGTTCTTATGTCACTACATTAGGACAAGTATAAATGTTTTACCAAAACCAAAAAAAAGTCCATTTTACCCTCTGTGCTGGAAAGGATCACCTGGATGGATAACAGGATTGATGATACGCTCACATCTTCTAGTGGTTCTACATCATGTAGTTTTGGGTTGATTGCTAAAAGCCCGTTTGACCCTTTTGCCCATCTTGTTTTAGAATCTTTGTATATGGTTCTTTTGATGGTTCTACATCATGTATTTGTTTTGTTGTTGTTTTTTTTTGCCTGTGTTTTTGTTGTTTTAGTTAGTTTGTACTGTGACCTCCAGTTTCATGTTGGTTTTCTGGTGTATATATTTGCCTCTGCTGTTCAGAAAAAAAATATAACTGTATTAAAATCTTAATATAGCTTGTAGTGGTTAATGTCTTTAGTGGCATTTTAGGTAATACTATTTGTTATCTTTTTTTTTGTTTGTTTTAAGTATTAGGATATGTATTTTAAATAAATCTCTAGATTTTTTTGGTTTTGCAATTAATATCATTACATGGTGTGTGTGTGTGTGTATATATGTGTGTGTGTGTATATATATATATATATATATATATGTTAGTATTTTTAAATACAAAAATGACTTCATTGAGATTGTATGGACAATCGATACGATCATAGGTCATCATTAAACAATTTCGTCCTGGGCATCAAATACCATTGGACCGGCCCTGTACATAATGAAAATATCGAAAACGATTGAATTTCCACTTAGTATCATACAGTTGCAAATACTCGAGAATCAGGGTGTTCTAAGAATTGAACCCATCAACCCATTTGAATACTAGAAAGTAAAATACATACTAGTTTATTGAATTTCTAGCAAACTACAACTTGACACTATTATAAAGCCGTGTGTGTCAATCCTCTCATGATCGTATCAAGGTCAAGTTGTGACATCCCCAAATTCACAGCCAAAAAAGACCGATTTAATTTATGCTTTTAAAATAATTTTCAGAGTAATCCTTTGATTAAAAGAGTTGTGGAATTTGTTCCCAAAACAAAATATGATAAATCAAATTTATCAAAGCATTCCTTAAAGAAATGTATTTTCATTATATATCAAAACTCGGGATGTCATGTTTCAATACAGACACAAAAGGATAAATGGTATATTATAAGCCTTACAACAATTATACACAACTACTGGCCTACAAACAAAATATCTTCACAAGTTGTCCAACTTATGCTCTCGCGTCACTACCTATAATACAAATAAAACTGAGTGGGTCAGGCTTGGGAGCCTGGTGAGCATATAGGGTTTTCAACCCATAATAAATAATTATATTTAATTTCACCAACCAACAATAACTCGATTACCCATTCCCACTATCCTCACTTTACGTCCCTATGACAACAACTATTACAAGGGACCTAATCTAGGATTTTCATTGGGACGGACACTACTGCAGAGGCGTTTCCTCAGCAATGAATGTCCTAAGGCAACCATGAGGGGGATAGAGTACACCGGTGAAGACATCGTTCACAACACCTACAGGTTATGAACCTGCCAGGGTTCCACGGGACAGTCTAGAAAGAGTCCGTGGTCGTCATCCGTACTCTGCTAGATAACTAGATTAACAACATCAACATCGAGGCCTCTTATCATTTTATTTCATCACACTTCCACTATCTACCCATGTTCTATCTACCCATATATATATATATATATATATATATATATATATATATATATATATATATATATATATAAACACAACATAGAACATGTATAAAACATTCAATCAATACCCATTTCAAATAACACATAACATATAAACACGTAGCACGTATTTTATAGAGAATACTTCGTATTTATGTGTTAGAAGAAAGTAACTACACACTCACTTGATAAGACGATGATCGGACAACACTTCGTCTCTTAAAATAATCTTTTCCGATAAAACCGGGATGTTTTCTCCAAAACAGGGCTTTATGTGGGTAGAGTTTTGGCTCGGAAACTTTACATCTTGGGATCTTCGGGGCTTCGGGACTTGCTTCGGGCATCGGGATTGACACCGGGGCTTCGGGGGTATTTCTTGCACACAAAACGAGGAAATATGGGAGAGAGAAAAGAAATTTGGCAAAAAAGATCGGCAGCCCTCACATGCCTTTTATAGGAGCTGAACCTCGCACGTATGCTAGGCGTACAAAGCTCTACGTGGGGCATAGTTCGGATCCAGCCTCCAGGTGGCGAACTTCGGGTGGTGGAACGTGGCTCTTCTTCGGACCGTAGGAGGCAGCAGTACGTTGCGCGTAACTTCCTCATACATAGGGCGTACTTTGGTGTCAACATGTAAGCGGGGCGTACACCTAGTACGTTGGGCGTACCCTTCGGATCAGATCAGGATGCGTCGGATTTGGATATTATCCGAATAAATAATAAAATTTATATTATTTAAAAACTTCCGAAATTCATATCTTCCTCATACGAGCTCCGTTTTCGACGTTCTTTATATCCACATGTAGGTGAGACTAAGCTCTACAACTTTCATTTAGACTCCATCGGCTAATTTTGACTTTATTTTTATTATATTATTTTTAGTAGGACGGGACAAGAAAATTCTGTTATAAAATCATAACTTCTTCATCTGACGTCCGTTTTCGTCTGTCTTTCACCGTTGGACTACTATCGATGAGATATTCCGTTCTCGTTTAGATTGTTTCGGCCAAATATCATTCGATCTCGTATTCAAACTTTGGGCTGAATACCGTTAAGTTGAAACTTCGAAAAATCATAACTTCCTCATACGAAGTCAGATTTAGACATTCTTTTTATGGATGCTCTCAGTTTAACGTATTCTACGACTTTCGTTTAGATCATTAAGGCTAAATATCGCTTTATCGTAAATTCACTATTTATGTCATTCAGCGTCGTGTCGGTTTTGTCGCGAAACTTCGACAGGCCATAACTTCTTCGTTATAACTCGGATTTTGACATTCTTTATATATTCGGAAACCTTGCCACAACCATTACAACTTCGTGTATCGATATCGGGTTTATCTAACATTTTATTTTTAACGCATAAATTATCCTTAATTCAATTAAGTCACAACAATTAGGCATAAATCACATAATACTCAAATAATACATTCTTATTATATGAAAATGAGTTACAAAGGTTAACCTAGACTATTACATCAACATTAACGCCTAGCCTAGAAACACGAGCATTACAATTCTCTCCACCTTAGAATGATTACGTCCCCAGAATCACACATCAACAAACAAATGCGGATAGCGACTCATCATGTCACTCTTCGTTTCCCAGGTGAGATTTGGCCTATTCGTATGTTTCCATCGGACAAACACTAATTCGACCATCTTACGTCGCAACTTCTTAGTCTTTCGGTCAACGATTGCCTCTAGTTCTTCAATCAACCTTTTGTTCTCATCAATTCTTAATTCAGAAATTGGAATTATATCCGAAACTTCTCCTGTGAACTTCCTCAAATAACACACATGGAAAGTGTTATGAATCCCATTCAGTTCTTCAGGTAGTTCTAGCTTGTATGCTTGGTTCCCAATCCTCTGAAGAACTTTAAACGGTCCAATAAACCTTGGACTTAACTTTCCCCTTTTACCAAATCGTATAAGTCCCTTCAACGGTGAGACTTTAAGCGAAACCGAATCTCCAACTTTAAAAGTCATCAGTCTTCGCTTGTTGTCAGCATAGCTCTTTTGACGATCCTGAGCTGCTAACATTCTCTCCCTAATTATTTTCAACTTTTCAGCAGTTTGATGGACTATTTCAGGTCCCATAAACTTCTTTTCCCCAGCCTCAAGCCAACAAGACGACGTACGACATTTTTGTCTGTACATAGCTTGATAAGGTGCCATCTTTATGCTTGAGTGGAAACTATTATTGTAGGAAAATTCTACCAAAGGCAAATGTTCATCCCAGTGGCCTTGGAATTCCAGGGTACATGCTCTCAGCATATCTACAAGCGTTTGTATCATTCGTTCGCTCTGACCATCATTCTGTGGATGGTAAGCTGTACTCAAACACAACTTGGTACCCAATTCCTCTTGTTGACTTCTCCAAAATCGCGAGGTGAAACGACTGTCACGATCTGACACAATTGTTAATGGAACACTGTGAAGCATCACAATTTCCTTCACATAAGAATTCACAAGCTTATCCATAGACCATTTCTCATTGGCTGCTATGAAGTGCGCACTCTTAGTGAAGCGATCAACGACTACCCAAATCATGTCGTGACCATTCTTTGTTCTGGGCAGTTTAGTGACAAAATCCATAGCAATGTCTTCCCATTTACACATAGGCACAGGTAAAGGTTCTAAACTACCGTATGGTTTCTGATGTTGTGCCTTGACCCTTTCACACGTCACACACTCGGCCACATACTTTGCAATATTAAACTTCATCGTCGGCCACCAGTAATAGGGTTTTATGTCCCTATACATTTTAGTGCTACCGGGATGAATCAAGTACATGGTTTTGTGAGCTTCTTCCATCAGTAGGTCTCTTATTCCTCCTGACTTAGGCACCCAAATTCGATCTTGGAATACCTTCAGTCCGTGACTGTTTATACCGAACACTAACGTTTTGCCCAAACGTTCTCCCTTTCGGTCATTCTTCTTAGAAGCTTCTTCTTGAGCTTTCTTTATACTCTCCATAATTGTCGAGACAACTTCTTTTCTCAACGCTCTTGGCCTTTTTCTTTCAAGATTGACTTTCCAACTGAGAGCATCAGCGAGAACATTTGCTTTACCAGGGTGGTAAAGTGTCTCACAGTCGTAGTCCTTAAGTAACTCTAGCCAGTGTCGTTGCCTCATATTCAATTCTTTCTGATTAAAGAGATATTGGAGAGTCTTATGACCAGTGAAAAGTTTGCACTTCATGCCATAGAAGTAATGCCTCCATATCTTCAGAGCAAATACTACCACTGCCAACTCCAAATCATGAGTGGGGTAGTTCTTTTCATGCTCTTTTAGATGTCGAGATGCATATGCTATCACCTTTTCTCTTTGGGTCAAAACACAACCCAACCCAACATCAAACGCATCGCTATATACAGCGAAGTCTTCAACTCCATCGGGTAGAGAAAGAATCGGTGCCTCACATAGCTTCTTCTTTAGCAACTCGAATGCTTCTTTGTGCTTATTACTCCAAGTATAAGTATCTCCTTTGTGAGTCAAAGCTATTAAAGGAGTAGCGATTGAAGAAAAGCCTTGGATAAACCTTCGGTAATATCCGGCTAATCCCAGAAAGCTTCGAATCTCCGTCGGACTTTTCAGTTGTTCCTACTTCATCACAACTTCAATCTTTGCTGGATCAACCGTTATCCCTTCTTGGTTGACCACGTGACCCAAGAATTGGACTTCTCGAATCCAAAAATCACATTTGGAGAACTTTACATACAGCTTCTCCTTCTTCAAGACTTCCAACACTTCTCGCAAGTGTCTACCATGTTCCTCTTGGCTTTTCCAGTAAATCAGAATGTCATCTATGAGCACTATCACAGATTTATCAAGGAACGGGTTACAAACATGTTCATTAAATCCATGAATGCTACTAGAGCATTGGTTAGTCCAAACGATATAACCAAAAACTCGTAGTGTCCATATTGTGTTCTGAATGCAATCTTCTCGATATCCTGCTCTCTCACCTTCAGCTGATGATATCCCGACCTTAGGTCGATCTTCGAGAAATAACTTGAACCTTATAGTTGATCGAACAAGTCATCAATCCTCGTCAATTGATATCTATTCTTTATTGTTGCCTTGTTCAGCTTTCTGTAATTAATGCACATCCTCATACTCCCATCTTTCTTTTTCACGAATAACACAGGAGCTCCCCAGGGTGATGAACTAGGTCTAATGAAACCTTTGTCCAATAACTCCTGAAGTTGCATCATCAGCTCCTTCATCTCCGTTGGTGCTAATCGGTAAGGTGCTTTTGCTATTGGCGTCGTCCCTGGTAACAAGTTGATACAGAATTCTAGTTGTTGATCAGGCGGTAATCCGGGAAGATCTTCGGGAAATACTTCCAGATAATCACATACGACAGGAATGCTCTGCATCTCCTTTTTCTCCTTCTTAACATCGATCATGAATGCTAAATATGATGTACATCCTTTGGCCAAACACTTTCTGGCTTTCATTAGAGAAATGATTCCAGAATTTACTCTGCGTTTGTCCCCATACACCATAAATGACTCTTTTCCTGGCAGGTTTACTTTTACAATCTTCTTCTTGCACATTATTTTGGCATCATTAGCGCTAAGCCAATCCATTCCCAGAACGATGTCGAAACCGTTTAGCTCAATTGGCAATAATTCCTCGTGGAACTTATTCCCATTCAAGTCAATTAAAATGTTTTTCATATGATGGCTAACAGGTACAAACTTGCCACTAGAAACTTCGACTAATAAAACATTATCTAGTCCATCGACAGGAAAAGCTAGTTTTATACCAAATTCATGCGAAATAAAGGAATAGTTGGCTCCAGAATCAAATAAAATTTGGGCAAACAATTTGTTTACGAGAAAGGTACCTGAAGCGACATCAGCTTCATCTTTCGCAGCCTCAAGTGTCATCTAAAAGGATCTCGCCTTCGTCTTTGGTGGAATATTGGGTTTTGCTTCCTCCTTCTTTTTCGGACAATCCCTCGAGATGTGCCCCTCCTCACCACACCCATAGCAAACTTTCTTGGTAAGGGTGCATTCGTTGGCATAGTGCCCTGGCTTTCCACATTTGAAGCATGTGGCTTCCCTGCCACATTTCCCAAGATGCTTCTTCTTGCATTTGTCGCACCATTTACTCTTTTTGCTGGTCCCCGAGGGTCCGTCGAACTTCCTCTTCTCTCCAACCTTTGACCTGTTTAGACCTTTCTCCTTGATCTGGGTCTCAACATTTCTAGCAGCCCAGATGGCGGCTTTCAATGTGGTTGCTTGCTTAAACATTGGACCATAGTCCGCTGGTAGTCTGAGGGCAAACTTGTTGACCTTAGAGAGTTCAGTTGGAACTAAATATGTGATAAGCTTCATCTTTTCTGTGAAACTAGCAGCGTATTCAGTAACGCTCAATTTTCCCTTCTTCAAATTTTGAAACTCGTTATTGATTTCCAGAAGGTCCTGCTCGGAGCAGTATTTCAATTTGAGTTGCACCACAAAGTCTTCCCAAGACATCTTACTCGCTTCTCCCTTGGGCATAGAGTCAGCTAACAGCTTCGACCAACTCAACACGCTAGATTTTAACAGAGAGATCGCAAAAGCGGTCTTCTGTCTGTTGTTGTATTTGCAACTCTCGAACATTGTCTCCATTTCGGAGATCCAGTTTATAACTTCCACAGGTGTCGGGCTTCCAGATAGACATGGTGGCTTGGATGCCATGAAATCCTTGTACTTGCACCCACGCCCATCATTTCCTCCATCCTGGTTGACTTGCCTAACAATCGGTGGGTTGGCTTGACTAACTATCCCACTGAAGTTTCCTCCTTCCGAATGCCCTTCATTCAATTCGGGTTGTTCAATCGGCATTGAAAGTTCTTCATGATTCTGCCGAAGCAGACATCTCATTTCTTCCATTTGACGATCCAAATCATTTGGATCATCGCTTGTACCCCAGCCATTGTCATTGGCTCAGGTGTTGTTGCTACAACAGGTACTCGCTCAATCATAGGTGGTTGATTCCTGTTTTCATTTGCGTTTCCAACGCCACTTCTGGTTCTTACCATTTTTGATCTATACATCGAATAAGGTGAAATTAGATCCTCATTCATGATAGATAATTAGATCATCCTTATCACTCCGAAATGTTTACATGCTAGTTCTAATACCGTAATCATACGCTTATAACCCTAAACACATAAGGTCTCTAGATCCGGTTGGCAACAAACCATATATCCGGACAAATAATATCATATATGGCAAACATATAACATTTCGTACATAAAAGCATTTTAGACAACTTTCCTAAAATAAAATAGTGCTCGTGTCGAAAATATAACAGACACTCATCTCAAATCTTCACTTTGCATTCTAAGTTTAAGTCTAGAAATCCTACAAAATCCTAGTTCGCTTAAACTAATGCTCTGATACCAACTGCGACATCCCCAAAATCACGACCAGAAAAGACCGATTTAATTTATGCTTTTAACATAATTTTCAGAGTAATCCTTTGATTTAAAAGAGTTGCGGAATTTGTTCCCAAAACAAAATATGATAAATAAAATATATCAAAGCATTCTTTAAAGAAATGTATTTTCATTATATATCAAAACTCGGGATGTCATGTTCCAATACAGACACAAAAGCATAAACGGCATATTATAAGCCTTACAACAGTTATACACAACTACTGGCCTACAAACAAAATATCTTCACAAGTTGTCCAACTTATGCTCTCGCGCCACTACCTGTAATACAAATAAAACTGAGTGGGTCAAACTTGGGAGTCTGGTGAGCATATAGGGTTTTCAACCCACAATAAATAATTATATTTAATTTCACTAACCAACAATAACCTGATTACCCATTCTCGTTATCCTCACTTTACGTCCCTATGACAACAACTATTACAAGGGACCTAATCTAGGATTTTCATTGGGACAGACACTACTGCAGAGGGGTTTCCTCATCAATGAATGTCCTAAGGCAACCATGAGGGGGATAAAGCACACCGGTGAACACATCGTTCACAACACCTACAGGTTATGAACCTGCCAGCGTTCCACTGGACAGTATAGAAAGAGTCCGTGGTCGTCATCCATACTCCGCTAGATGACTAGATTAACAACATCAACATCGAAGCCTCTCACCATTTTATTTCATCACACATTCACTATCTACCCATGTTCTACCCAACATCTTTGTAGATATATATATATATATATATATATATACACACACACACACACACACACACACACAACATAAAACATGTATAAAACATTCAATCAATACTCAATTCAAATAACACATAACATATAAACACGTAGCATGTATTTTATAGAGAATACTTCGTATTTATGTGTTAGAAGAAAGTAACTACACATTCACTTGATAAGACGATGATCGGACAACACCTCGTCTTTTAAAATAATCTTTTCCGATAAAACCGGGACGTTTTCTTCAAAATCGGGCTTTACGCGGGCAGAGTTTCGGCTTAGAAACTTTACTTCTCGGGATCTTCGGGGCTTCAGGACTTGCTCCGGGCATCGGGATTGACACTGGGGCTTCGGGGCTATTTCTTGCACACAAAACGAGGAAATATGGGAGAGAGAAAAGAAATTTGGCAAAAAAGATCGGCAGCCCTCACATGCCTTTTATAGGGGCTGAACCTCGCACGTATGCTGGGCGTACAAAGCTCTACGCGAGGCGTAGTTCGGATCTAGCCTCCAGGTGGCGAACTTCGGGTGGTGGAACGTGGCTCTTCTTCAAACCACAGGAGGCAGCAGTACGATGCGCGTAACTTCCTCGTACGCAGGGCGTACTTCGGTGTCGACATGTAAGCGGGGCATACACCTGAAATTTATATTATTTAAAAACTTCTGAAATTCATATCTTCCTCATACGAGCTCCGTTTTCGACGTTCTTTATATCCACATGTAGGTGAGACTAAGCTCTACAACTTTCATTTAGACTCCATCGGCTAATTTTGAATTTATTTTTATTATATTATTTTTAGTAGGACGGGATAGGAAAACTCTGTTATAAAATCATAACTTCTTCATCTGACGTCCGTTTTCGTCTGTCTTTCACCGTTGGACTACTATCGATGAGATATTCTGTTCTCGTTTAGATTGTTTCGGCCAAATATCATTCGATCTCGTATTCAAACTTTGGGCTGAATACCGTTAAGTTGAAACTTCGAAAAATCATAACTTCCTCATACGAAGTCATATTTAGACGTTCTTTTTATGGACGCTCTCGGTTTAACGTATTCTACGACTTTCGTTTAGATCACTAAGGCTAAATACCGCTCTATCGTAAATTCACTATTTACATCATTCAACGTCGTGCCGGTTCTGTCGCGAAACTTCGACAGGTCATAACTTCTTCGTTATAACTCGGATTTCGACATTCTTTATATATTTGGAAACCTTGCCACGACCACTACAACTTCATATATCGATATCGGGTTTATCTAACATTTTATTTTTAACGCTTAAATTATCCTTAATTCAATTAAGTCACAAGAATTTGGCATAAATCACATAATACTCAAATAATACATTCTTAGTATATGAAAATGAGTTACATAGGTTAACCTAGACTACTACATCAACATTAATGCCTAGCTCAGAAACACAGGTGTTACACAAGTCCACAACCTCTTGAAATGCGGCTACACTTTACAATCACGTAGGTGACTCGTTTCAATGTATTTGCACATACATTTATGAAAGGAATTATTAAGAAGTTAAACTTCAACCTGGCTAACATGCAGAACCGAACACATACCTAGGATGAATACTTCATGTGTTCTAATCTATAAGTATGATCTTTCCACATTGAATTCAACTCCTAACATTATATTAGGAGGGAATTAGGTGTCTCATCATTATTGAATTAAATGGACTTTAATCCCATCCCGATTACAGAATTGTGCACTAAGTCTCTTGTCATACCTTTAGTCAAACGTTCTGCCAAATTTTGTTGCGATTTCACAAACTCAACCAAAATCACACCATTCATGATTAGTTCTCTAATCATACTATGTCTAACACCTACGTGTCTAGACTTGCCATTATAAACCTGGCTATATGCCTTAGCCAAAGCGGTTGCACTATTACAAAGGATAGAGATAGGTGCTATCGGTTAAGACCACAAAGGAATCTCATAAACTAAATTCCTTAGCCACTCTGCTTCTTTACCAGCAGCTGCTAACGCAATAAACTCATATTCCATTTTCGAGTTTGTAATGCATGATTGCTTCTTGGAAGCCCAAGAAATGGCACCTCCCCCAAGCAAGAACACCCAACCAGAGGTTGAGGAATGGTCCTCCATGTTGGTTATCCAACTTGCATCCAAATGACCTTCTAAAAATGAAGGACTTACCAAATAACTCAAGCCATAATCCATGGTTCCCTTGAGATACTTGAACACTCTATTAACTGCTTGCCAATGTTGAGCACCGGGATTACTAGTGTACCTGCTCAACTTACCCACATCAAAAGCAATATCAGGTCTGGTACTTGTCATGGCATACATCAAGCTACCAATATCCTTAGAATATTCCAATTGTGAAATAGGAACACCATTGTTTGGCATTAATTTCAAACTTGGGTCCATAGGAGTACTCACAGGAGAATAGTCAGTAAAATTAATCCGCTTGAGAATTTTCTCAATATAATGAATTTGAGTCATTACCAAACCTTTTTTCATCCTTTTAATTCTTATTCCAAGAATTACATCAGCATCTCCCAAATCTTTCATGGAAAACTTAGATGACAACAATTTCTTTGTTTCATCTAATTGATTTTGATTGGTACCAAAAATCAACATGTCATCTGCATATAAGCAAATGATCACCCCAACTTTAGTAGCATCATTAAATCTACTATAAACACATTTGTCACATTGGTTTGTCTTGAAACCAGAGGACAAAATAACTTTATCAAATTTCTGATGCCATTGTTTAGGCGCTTGTTTCAGCCCATACAAAGATTTGACCAGTTTACAAACCATATGCTCTTTACCGAGCATAATAAAACCTTCAGGTTGTTTCATGTAAATTTCCTCGTCAAGATCACCATTTAAAAAGGCCGTTTTCACATCCATTTGATGAATAACCAGATTGTGGATACTTGCCAAAACAATCAACAATCTAATAGTGGCAATACGTGCAACCGGAGCATACATATCAAAGTAGTCAATACCGGGTTTTTGTCTAAAACCTTGAATGACTAACCGGGATTTGAACTTGTCAATAATCCCATTAACATTCATTTTTTTTTTGAAAATCCATTTGCACCCAAGAGGTTTAGAACCCGGAGGCAAATCAGACAACACCCATGTGTTGTTCTCAAGAATTGATGACATTTCATCATCAATTGCTTCCTTCCAAAAGGCACTATCATGAGACTCTAAGGACTCTTGATATGTCTTAGGATCATATTAAATACTATAGCAATAAGTGTATTCAAGATTAATTTCATCCCTTGAACCTTCCACCAAATACAGTTGGAAGTCGGATCTGAATTTTTTTGCAATATTGCCTCTTTTGCTTTTACGAAGCTCTTGTGGTTCTTTCACATTACCACCATCTTGACTTTCTGAATTTTGATCTTTAAAAGCATCGAAAGTCAGATCCTTAGGCCTTTGAATCGATGAAAACCACATCTCATCAAAAATTGCATCTCGTGATTCGATAACAGTGTTAACCGAAACCGAATCATTAGGTTCTACATAAAACATATATGCCTTGGAATGTTCAGCATATCCAATGAATATACAATCAATTCCACGTTCTCCCAAATTCTTCTTTTTGGGCTCTGTGAGTTTTACAACTGCCCGAGATCCCCCAACTCGAAAATAACTCAAATTAAATTCAACTTTTTCTTGATCCAAAGTTCATATGGGACTGTTTTGTTCCTTTTATTTGGAATCATGTTTAATAAATAGTAGGCCGTTAACATGGCCTCTCCCCAGAATCCTTCACTCAATCCCGAGTAAGACAACATCAAGTTTACCATCCTTTAAAACTCGATTTCTGCGTTCAGCAATACCATTCTGTTGGGGCGTGTAAGGTGTTGTGGTCTCATGAATGATACCCACTGATTGGAAGTATATGAGATCCATATATTCACCTCCCCTATCAGTCCTGCGACATTTAACTAGAATGCCCAATTGCAATTCCACCTCGGTTTTGTATATTTTAAATTTATCTAAGGCTTCATCCTTAGAATGCAACAATTACACATAGCAAAATCGAGTGCATTCATCAATAAAAGTGACCACATATTTTTTATTTCTCAAAGAAGGAGTGGAGTGGAAATCACACAGGTCACTGTGTACAAGTTCCAAAACAGCTGAATTTCTAGTGACACTAGGAAAGGGCTGTTTTGTCACTTTTGTAAGCATGCATGTTTTACATTTATCAGATCTCATATCTGTAATATCCGGATTCCCAGGTATTATATTTTATCATTTTATTTTTGAGAAAAAGAGGGGGACTCGACGAGTTGAGTCGTAGACTCGTCGAGTAGGACCACGACTGCTGACTGGATTAATGAACGGACTCGACGAGTCGGAAAGGGTGGACTCGACAAGTCCACGCTGTGGATTGAAACCCTAATTCTCGGGGTCTGTGCCCTATTTAAAGGCCTTTATGGCCTCCATTTGCGGCTACCAGTCTAGAGAGAGATACCCTAGCGATTGTGAACGAGTTTTGAGAGACTTTGGGCCTTTTGACCATATTTGGTGTGATTTTGCAAAGGAGAAGGTGTTTCCAACAAGGGAAGGTCAAGAGGATTGCATTTCAGTGGGTTTCCAGCTTGGATCTTCAAGTTTGAGGTAGCTATTCGATCCTATCCTTCTATTTTGCTTAAGAGCATTGGATTTAGGGTTTTCCGTACCCTTTTATGGCTTGTTTTGATGAGTATAGTGTCCCATTGAGTGCTAAACTCTAGATCTGGACCTTTTGAGGTCCAAAGAGCCTGAACCATGTTGCTTTTTGTGGTTCTATGGAGGAAATGGACTCAGGTTGCCATGTTAGAAGAGATTTCACCAAAAATAAGCCTTGGGGGCATTGCATGTGTAGCAAGAGTCGACCTTTACGTGTTTATTGGTCATGGGGAAGTCAGATCTATGGATTAGAGAAGCAGATCTGACCTCAAGAGGTCAGATGAGTGTTGTCATGGAAGGAACTCGCCGAACCCATAAGGGACTCGACGAGTCGTGTCGGGTTGCCCCGCGATTCGCAAACTGTGATAATCCGTTGAGTGTAGGGTTGAATCAGCAAGTCGCGTGAGGACCAGGGGCGAAGAGGACACACATGTACTCACCAAGTCAGGTCAAAGTTTGACCATTGACTTTTGTTGACTTTTAGGGTTTAGTCAGTGTTTGGACCTATAAGCTATTAGAGGGGTAGAATGGTCTTTTACCCTTCTTAGAGAACTTATAGAGATGGATTAGCCTAGCCTTTAGAAGTTTTAATAATTAGAGTAATTATTGATGTGATTAGGCGGAGGCTAGTGCAGTATTTCAGAGTTCGAGGTTTACCGAGTTACCAGAGGTGAGTCTTCTCACTATACTTTACCTAGAGTGGTAATTAGAGTTATGTGACAGAGTATATTATATGCTATGTGTTATCTATGTGATTATGCGCTATATGTGATTCAGAGTTTACAGATTTAGGACCGAATGGTCCACAGAGTTAGGACTAGAGGGTCCACAGAGTTATGGGACTGGAGGGTCCCACTGAGACACTATGACCAGAGGGTTATGCAAACTTATAGCCTCGAGTGGCTAATATGTGTTGCATGTGATATTTTGGGGAACTCACTAAGCATTTCTGCTTACAGTTTTTGGTGTTATGTGTTTCAGGTACTAGTGAGGATCGCGGGAAGGCACCGGCTGAAACACCGAAATTTTCAAAACAAATTTTTTGTTCAAATTCGCTTATCTCTTTAGCACTTTTCATAAAAATCTCATTTTTATTAAATTTACAATACATGACTCTTTTGTTTAATCAATTAATAAACCAGGATCCTTAAAACAAACGCTTCCTCTGGTGTGTACATTCGAGCCGGTGTCGTCCCGTGATCCTGAGAAAACCTGAAACATATAACACAAAACACTGTAAGCACAAAGCTTAGTGAGTTCCTCTAAATACCACTCAAACACATATTAGCCACTCAAGGCTATAACTCTGTTGACCCTCTCGTCAGTGTGTCTTAGTGGGGCCCTCCAGTCCAAATTCTCTGTGGACCCTCTGGCCCTAACTCTATGGACCCAAAGGTCCTAACTCTATGGACCCATTGGTCCTAACTCTGATAACTCTGAATCATGCATATCACATATCACAATAAAACTCAACACACAAATAGCATACAAATACAATGGCATATCTAACTCTGTGCATCCTCTGGTCTTAAGTATAGTGAGAAGACTCACCTCAAACGAAGTCGGATGAACTCTCGTGCTCAACGTCCCGACCTAGCCCCCTCCTATTATTCAAATAACATCCCCGATCAATACTCTCTCATTGTGTCAGCTCTAAAGATTGGGTAGAAGACCATTCTACCCTTCCCTGAACTCTCTTAAGTCAGTCTTGACCAAAACCTTAAAGTCAACAAAAGTCAACGGTCAGACTTTGACCCGACTCGTCGAGTGCACATAGGCGACTCGGCGAGTCCACACGTGTTCACGGAATCCTCCTCCTAACCTCGCTTGACACATCGAGGCAACCCCTTGCTCGATGAGTTACACCTGGTATGAATCGCAGGGCAACCCCGACTCGACTCGCCGAGTCCTCTCATGAACTCGACGAGTTGCTCCCAAGACAACACTCATCTGACCTTCTGAGGTCAGATCCGTTCCTCTAATCCATAGATCTTACTTCCCTAGGACCAATAACCACATAAAGGTCGAATCTTGGTACACATGCAAGGCCCTCTATGCTTATTTTGGTGAAATCCTTCATATCATGACAACCCTAGCTCATGACTCCAAGGAAAAGGCATAAAGCATAATGGAAGGGACTCTCTGGACCTCTTAAGGTCCAGATCTAGGAATCATTTCAGCATGGGACCTCTCATACTCTAGATTCAAGCTAAATAAAGCATGAAGAAACCCTAGATTCATGAAATCTACTAAACAAATGAAGATGGACATGAATCCTTACCTCTCACAGCAGCTCTGAACGAAATGATGGAAGATTTGAGTCCCACAAGACAGCCCAACTCGAAATCCTTCCTTCCCTTTGCTAAGACACCTCAAAAGATGATGAATTAGCCCTCCTCTTGCACTACAAGCTTCCCCTATGCTCTCTATGGTTTCTCAAGGTGCAGTGGCTGCAAATGAAGGCCATAACGACCTTTAAGTAGGTCCCAAACCCGAGAAATTAGGGTTTCTCTGCCCAGCACCTACTCGGCGAGCCCCTCCTCTGACTCGTCGAGTCCACTCATTAAATCCACGTGAGAAAATCGACTCGACTCGGCGAGTTGGATCCTCAACTCGTCGAGTCTCTCCTTTAATCAAAAGATTAAACTACACAATAATAACCCTGAAAATCTGGATGTTACAATTCTCCCCCACTTGAATTAGATTTCGCCCTCGAAATCATTCCTTAACCACACATAGATTAAATCATTAACCCGAAAGGCACTACCGAAATGATCTTCATACCACACTGATATCTTTCTCTATGGACATCCGAAACCACATAGAACCTCCAAAACCAGAGTTTAAACCAACTCTTTCGCCACTAAAAATACCCCTTCCCAATAACCGGAAACTCTAGTGGCCTGATCCGCCGCCAGACCGCCTACTTGAGCGATCACCATGATATTTGCTCCTCGAATATCAACCCCGTTTCCTCACTGGTTCTCTGATTCTGATAAGACCACGTCCAACAACCGGCTATCTCTCCTCCAAGCCGATCATGCTAAATCATATGAATCACGCCCCACGAATAAAAGGGTTCACACTCCACCGGGGCACATATACTAGACTGCTATCAGAGACCATCCGAACAAAGAATCCCCAACACTTTTCCCTTAGACACAAAAGAAAACCATGATCGCTCAGAAGTTTCCTCAAACATCCCATTCATAAGCCTCAGCTCCAAATTCCATATCTCTTTTAACACCACACGAGGTCTGACCTCAACCCCATAGTTGAACCTCCGTGGTTACCCATAACATGATCCAGAATGTCTTACTGACTTCCTCTTTGCATCAACTATCTCGGCCCTATGACACACAAGTCACAAAATTCTCAAACGAAAACTACAATCTAACCGAAAATCGACTTAGCCCCGACCTCTGATGTCTACTGCACATATCTCCGCGCATCTCGCAGTATCTCCCGCACCCGAGTACTGACCTATACAGGTTAAGACATCCAATGAGAACGATACCCTTCATCCAAAAATTCACCTCAGAATTTCATCTCGTTTACCCATGCACCATTAATTTCAAATTCAACTCGAGAGTTTGGTCCGACCTAAAGTTGGAACCTCGCTTCTCAATGAGATACTCATCTCATGGCTCGACCTGCGCCCCGTGCAATACCATTTTTCCAATTTCCTCATGTTGCGACAATCACAACTCAATACAAAATATAATGATTCCCGACAGAGATGGAGACCCCAGTCTCGCCCCTGGTTCAACCACCAGGCTCCAAAAACTCAATACTAGGGCTACTCAAGTCTAAAACTCTTCTGCATCATACACTGATCGGAGGACACTCCATCATCACACTCTCTTGCCGTCTAGTGAGTACTATGGCTCCCCACAACATCACGATAACCTCTCGATGACTAGTGAGTACTACGGCTCCCTGTAGTATCACAACACCCTCTGACCAGTGAGTACTACGGCTCCCTGTAGTATCAAAAGACCCTCTGACTAGTGAGTACTACGACTCCTCGTAGTATCACAACACCCTCTGACTAGTGAGTACTACGGCTCCCCGTAGTATCACAACACCCTCTGACTAGTGAATACTACGGCTTCCAGTAGTATCACAACTCCCTCTCTCTGACTTGTGAGCACTACGACTCCCCGTAGCATCACAACACCACACTACGTCCACTAACTCATGCTCTGCAGACTATCATAGACAGCTACACACTCTCGACCCAAATATGCATCACAGACTCTGGCGGCAACCGTCATAACAAAATACCTACCTCTGCGGAGATCCACTTTCTTAAATAGTCCTTCTTGCTGTGAATACTCGCAGGGCTCCCACTGGAACCGTAGATACATGATACACCACTAGTCGTCTCAAACTCAAAATTCCAAATAACTCCGAAATCGGAACATTATACCCGGGTACCACGGAACACCATTACAGAACATCACAATGTCCTGCCTCAACCACTGATCTCCTACTCCCAGCACCATATAGATACAACAATAACTTTCCTCTGAACACCATAATTAATTCTTCATTTTACCCAATGCGCAACTTCAGTGTATCCAAACACTCAATAGGAATATAGAGAAAGCGCTAACGCTTCAGAACACGCTGATAATCCTCCGAAACCCTTTCCTCTACTACTCAAAATCCAAGCAAGAATTTGTTGGATTAGTGTCTAAGTCCATAACTATTTTGGTATGTACTTGACCCGATTATGAGCATGGTCCTTTTGGGTTGCCTTCACCATAGCAATATGTGGGATGATTTAAGGAGAGAAAGGTTTAAATATGATTTATTAATATATTATGAGAATAATATATTAAAGGAGAAATCATATTGTTTAATTAATATTAGTCAAGAATTAATTGTTAATTAATTTTGTGGCTAAAAGAGATTAATTAAACTTAGGGGACTGGACTGCAATTATTGGATAATTGAGTTATTGGGCTAAGGAATGCTAAAGGATCAAGAGGTGAACAAAATTATGATGGAAGCCCATCATATTTTCGTCCATGGCCTTATCTAGAAGATTCCATGGGCTGCTTAGAGTTTAAGCTGTCCATTAGGGTTTTGACTGAAACCCTAGCAGCCCACACAAGTATATAAAGGACCCCTTAGGCTCCAAAAACGGGGACAACACTTCCATTAGGGTTTCCAGCCGTTTTTGGTGCCTCCTCTCTCTTCTCTTCTTCATCCAAGTTGCATAAGGTGTTTGTGACTCCATTAGAGGTGCAACACTTGAGGCACTAAGCTTTCTAAGGCCAATCCAAGCAAGGAATTGATTGTTATTGCTATATAACAATCAAAGGTAATTCTATAAAACCTAATTTAGTTTATAATATGTTAGATCTAAGTTTGTTAGTCTTGGATTCAAAGCATGTACAATAGAGAAACCTAGATCCAAGCATTCGGGTTTGTATGAGCACATAGGATTGTTCTTATGCATAAAACCTATCAGTGGTATCAGAGCCTTGATTGGTTTCAGTTGTATGTGATGCTTAACTGCTTTATTTGCTGGAAAATCGATTTTTGGCCTCTGCCCGACCTGACTCGGCGAGTCAGTGGAGAACTCGGCGAGTCTGTCCCTGACTCGGCGAGTCCAGTCCCTGACTCAGCCAGTCCAGGGGTCAGACAGAGGGAATTCCGGGTTTTTGCTGCTGTTTTGACTTGGATTTGATACCTAATTCGTTTTTTGAAGTTAAAATCTGATTTTTATCTTAAATTAGTGATTATCATTGCCAAAACAATAGATAATTTCAAATCTTTTAAATATTGGTTGTTTATATGATAAATATGGATTATTTCAAATTATTTGGTAATTATCTAATGACTAAAATAAGATTAGGTCAAATATAGATAATTGTAAAATTAATTGTTTAATTTGAATTATTTGTTGTTTGATCCCTAATGTTTTGAAATGTTTCAAAACTTGCCCTCAAGTTTTGGAATTTAAAATTTGATTAAAAGTTTAATTTTTGAAATGTTAAATTCTAAAACCCTAGTAATTTGAAAAAATTCAAATCACACCCTTATGATTTATTAATTAATTAAAGTGTATAATTAAAAGTGATTTAATAAACCCATTAAGTTTTGGTTTACATTTGATTAAATTAAAAGTATAATTTTACTAAATTAAACCACCTAGTATTTTAAAAGTGTAAAATACACCCTATACTATATATAACATTAAAAATCTAATATTATATATATGTATGAGTAAATAGTCAGTCTTACCGTTAGTAGGCCTCATTCACGAAGCTGGTCTATAAGGGATGTTTAAGGAAATTGCCTATAAAATGGCGATTGAATGGGTATCCACTCTTACCCACCGCACTCTTGACTAGTGGAGGGTCGTTAGCCGAACGGGTAGGATAGGACAGAAACCTTCCATTATAAGTATAATGAAGTACAAAGTAACTAAATGCTTTTTCAAATTCCCAAATCATAGTTACTTTAGGCAAAATGTGAAATTGTATGCTAACCCATGGAATTACACTTCGTACCCTTGTCAAACGTTAGTGGAGCGTGTGTGGTTAACCGGAACACTAATTTAGGGATGACATTGGTGGCAAAGGGTGGCTCGGTGCTTATCATAGATCAATGGAGCATGTGTGGCTAACCGGCACATTGATTTGGTGATTGTAGCATTGGGTGCACCACGTAATTCGTATGGTTATTCACACCTTGTTTGTGATCCTCGGCATCCCAGTCACAAATAGTAGGGCATAATCGAGATTAAACATGCCATTGAAAAGTTCAATGAATTTCAAAAGATCTAGGAGTTTCAATCCATTTAAAACTTAATCTTCTTTTTCGTTTTTCATGGTGGAAATTGGTAAATCGACATTTACCTACCTTCAAATATTCTGCAACTAGATTACGACATCCCTTTTCTAGGTTGTAGAATATTATGATGGATCCTAGCCTTAATAACTCATTTGGGTGTTTTATTAAGGACTCAATCAACTTAACTTGAATTTTCTCCCGTTTTGTAGATGTCTAACTCTAATCGTGGTATTCCCGAATCCCAAGGAAAAAGTGTTCCTAATGAAGGTGAAAGCTTGATTCAAAGTGAGAGATCAATGTGGACTAGCTTGATTTCACTTCCTCCTCCTCCTCCAATTGTTCTCCCTGACCCACAAGTTCAAAGGCTTGAAAAGTTCAAGCTCACTCAAGCCCTTTTGGCAAGTAAACACGAAGATGGGAAACCTGTGTGTACACACGTCTTAGAGATGAAGTCACACATTGATAGGTTAAGCATGTTGGGTGTCGAGATTTCAAGCGAGTTGACTGTTGACTGGGTTCATCAGTCACTTCCTAAATCATATAGTGAGTTCATAAGAGAGTACTATATGATGGACCACGACGTGACCCTAATTGATCTCACCTATTTGCTTATAGCTGCTGAATCGGCAATGATTTGGCGTGCTAGTCAAGCAAATTTGTCTGGTGAATCAAACTCCCAAACTTCAATGGACACTGGCAACATTGGAAGTCCAGAAAGAACTAAGCCTGTGATTGTCCGATGTGCTGTGCCAAAGGAGTCCATTTGCTTTTATTGCCAAGAGAAGGGGCATTGGAGACGAAGCTGCCCTAACTACCTGAAAGATCTAAGAGATGGGAGAGTCAAGACGTATGGCTCTGCTTCAGGTAAAATCCATTATCTAACTCTTTTGAGTTCCTATTCTAGATTCTTAATACATGATGTGATAAGATTACATTTTGATGTTTTGTAGGATCAAAGAAAAGAGAGGAAGCTTGAGAAAAGAAGTGAGCTGAATCTAATCATGAAGAAATGGATTTTGATCGCATTACTTGATGAATGGATTCTTGAGCTACTACTTGGAGTTAGAATAGATTGTTAAGAAATATGTAATAACATAGTTTTTCAATTGAATTGCATTGTAAGGACAAAATTTTTCCGCAATAAAATGAATTTTGATTTTATCTTATTTATTTATCCTTGCGATGGCATGTATGAAAAATTGATGTTTGAATGTTTCTATTATTAGCAATAATGGATTTGATTCTTAATTATGTTATTTGTGGGAATGTCAAAAGTTTACCAAATAGGGAGAGTTTCTCATCGCCCAAGTTTCAATTGGACAGAAACTTGGAATCATGCAATGTGTATTGTATGATGAATGAAAAAAACTTTCACATTTGGGAAACTTAGACTAATTCTTTGGGAAAGTGTCAATTGAAGGACTAGGAGATCAAGTACACAAGGTTGTGCGTTGATTAAGTCCACCACAAGAGTGACAAAGACATTCGTCATGATTTACTAAAGTTTAGTAAATATGATTGTACTTATAAGATTGAGTATAATTCTGAGTTAACTGAAATAGTTTCAATCAATAGCAGAACGAATAAGAAGAATCAAGAAGGCAGAAAGATAACAGTTTCTCCATTCTAAGAAGAAGGGAGAGTACCTTTTATTGTGTGTTATGATAAGTCTTAAAGATTAAGAACCATGTATCAATAGATCCTCTAATTGAGGTGAAGGTGTATAAGTTTAAGAAGCTTAGATAAAGGCTTATCGAAGCATCTGGTATTAGAAATATGAATTTCAGAAATTCAATAGGCTTTATTTTCTGGAAGTTCATTTGTTCTCTAAATACATGTCAAAGCTAGTGGGAGCATAAGTGTTATGCCTATATGATAATAATCATCATGATAGTGGGAGCATAAGTGTTATGATTATTATGGCAGGTATTGCAAGTTAGCAATATTAATTATAGAAAAACAAAGATTCAATTTGCAAAGTTGCATGGGTTGAAAAGTTGTTTTGATATAATTAAGGGAGAGAATATTATACTTCGTTTCAAAATCTAAAGCTTAGATTGAGAAATTTTAATATTTTCAGTCAAAGGATACATTGTGTGTTCTCAAATTTCGATTATGATTACGGCGTCCCTCTTCATAGTTCGAATTGTGAGAACATGACACATAAAATATTATGGCAAAAGATTGGTAAAGTATCATATCTTTATGTAAGACATTATGCATCGTGTCCCATACGCTTCGGGTATAGGATCGATTGCAAATGCTATAATATTTACCATTCTAAAATTTTTCAAATGTCTAGCGCATTAAGAGGGAAAAAGGACTAGAATGGATTTTGACTAAAACAACTATCAAAGGACGATCCAAAGTCTGCTGAGGATTGGTTGCTTGTGAGTAGTTGGAAGTATGGTATTGGATGGACCATATCGACATTATTATGAATAGATAAGATTCTATTAAGAATGAGTTGTCATATGGCAAATATGGAAATGTTTCCATATTGGGAGTTGGATATTAAGAATCTATGTCTAGATTAGAAACTTTTATGCAAGAAGGATGTTCAAAGGAATGTACTTTGAATGTGAGACTTCACGTCTATGGAATTGTCATGTAACAATTTCTAAGAAAGCACTTTGTAATTTCATTTGCCAAGTCTTGGTGACTTTTGTGCTATGACTTTACGAAAGGATCGTTGTGTAAAATGTTAGAATCTAGCATATTCTAGTAGTGGAAGAACCTTGTCTTCTTACACTAATAATGGGGATTGAGGAATTGTGAAATGAGAATCATTGGAAAAGTTTTCAATTGTTCTATTTCACAAAGTAAGGACCATAGGAAACATAGTGTGCATGCTTTATGCATGGGATAGCTGTTGTTGTAATTTAAGTAATAAGTTGATTTTCTGAAACAGTAAACGATAATAATGAGTAATCAATATGGTGGTTAAATAGAAGTGTTTTATTTACTCTCACAAGTTTGAGGACATATAGGATTAAATATTATTGTTATGTTTCAATTTGCATGTTTTGACTTCCATAATAACTAGGTTATTCAAACATCCATAGTCGGTCATACGTTGGAAGTAAGTATGAAGGAAGACTGTCATGAATCTGTCTGTAGATTGTCTGAAGTGTTTAGACATGGCACAAGTTTGTTGCAGAGTTCATGAGTGCTTTGATAAGATTAGAGTATTGGATTAAACCCACGCTCACTTGGATCACTTCATGGTTTTATCACGAGTGATTAGTGAGACGATAATATTGTATATTCTTGAAACCGAGACGTGTGAGTTGTTATTTGTTGGTCGGTTACACATTGATAATAAGTAAACGCACCAGTAACTTGGTGTTATAAAACTTATTGTTGTGTGTGATTCGATTAGTAAATGCAAGCGAGCATTTGAGTCGAAGTTTATCCATTCCTTTTACCCAAAGTGGGATAAAAGCGATATCATTGGGCCTCTTGATGATTTAGTGATGACACCTAAGTGCTTGGCCAAGTCGGGACTAAGTTGATGTGTTCAATTGTAGTTTGTTGTCAGTCGTCATAAATCGGAAGTCGGGAAACAGTATAGAGAGAATGATTGAAATTCATGTCTTTTGTCTATACGATATCTTGAGAATGGAGGAATATATAATCCCTTATCTAGAGGACACGCTATCTGATAAGATCAGAGTTGACAACGGCTTTTGAAAGCTACGATTGTTGATCAGGTTCTAAAGTCATACGGAAAATAGTTATTAGACTTATCCAAGTGGGAGACTGTTGGATTAGTGTCTAAGTCCATAACTATTTTGGTATGTACTTGACCCGATTATGAGCATGGTCCTTTTGGGTTGCCTTCACCATAGCAATATGTGGGATGATTTAAGGAGAGAAAGGTTTAAATATGATTTATTAATATATTATGAGAATAATATATTAAAGGAGAAATCATATTGTTTAATTAATATTAGTCAAGAATTAATTGTTAATTAATTTTGTGGCTAAAAGAGATTAATTAAACTTAGGGGACTGGACTGTAATTATTGGATAATTGAGTTATTGGGCTAAGGAATGCTAAAGGATCAAGGGGTGAACAAAATTATGATGGAAGCCCATCATATTTTCGTCCATGGCCTTATCCAGAAGATTCCATGGGCTGCTTAGAGTTTAAGCTGTCCATTAGGGTTTTGACTGAAACCCTAGCAGCCCACACACGTATATAAAGGACCCCTTAGGCTCCAAAAACAGGGACAACACTTCCATTAGGGTTTCCAGCCGTTTTTGGTGCCTCCTCTCTCTTCTCTTCTTCATCCAAGTTGCATAAGGTGTTTGTGACTCCATTAGAGGTGCAGCACTTGAGGCACTAAGCTTTCTAAGGCCAATCCAAGCAAGGAATTGATTGTTATTGCTATATAACAATCAAAGGTAATTCTATAAACCATAATTCAGTTTATAATATGTTAGATCTAAGTTTGTTAGTCTTGGATTCAAAGCATGTACAATAGAGAAACCTAGATCCAAGCATTAGGGTTTGTATGAGCACATAGGATTGTTCTTATGCATAAAACCCATCGGAATTCACATACCGGCCCGGGGGTTCGCTGCTCGATCATCTTCTATCTACCCCAAAAGGGGCATAAACAATCCATACTTTGACTCAAAAGTTCTCAACTAGCCATACCATCCTTACGAGCCTTCTACTTGAAACGACCCTGACCACCACCAGGTTCCTGACCATTGACCACCTGCCATGGAGACACTCATCCTTCCTCAGACACGTACCACATGGATTATCTCGCTATGCACCTCTCCTTGATCACCAATGTCCTTGGTCTCATGAATTCGAGCTGCAGATCTCTGTATCCAACCCCTAACCGCTCTTGCAAAAATCTCTGGTTCCCTCAATAAAATACCCGGTTCTCCCCCACTTAGGGTTCGAACCATCACCAATTGGTGCATCAATAATCTACCCCACAAACGGTTTCCACCAGAAACACCGCACCTACGATTGGAAGATGCCACACAATGCCCAATGATCTCCCCACGTAGGGATCAAGAAACCTCAAATACCCTAAATCTCCGATGAAATCCCCAGGACCTTCTCATCACGACTGCCTCTAGCCATTCGAAGTCTCATACCATCCCAATACCGAACATCTCAACTGTCTAGTACTATCACTGACTTTAGACTGAAACAATAATTCATCATACTCCTCATCCTCGGCTTCTCAACCCCCATCCCAACACGTGAATCATCACAAGGACAGGGACTCCACTACCATACTCAATACCCATCATAGACAGAAGAGCCACCTCTCTGATATACTTGTCTGGATTACCCGCTGATACCGCTACCACGCACCCTACTATACTCAATTAGGGTGTAATGTGGTCCTTGACCATCTCAGTCCCCACTGACTACCTGCTCATGGTAGATCATTTCCTTACGGCAGACATGCTGCTTGATACTCTGGTGGAAAAATTGACATCAATGTCAACCCGTAGGGTTTACTCCTAAACCCAAAACTGAAATCTCGCGCCTCTCCTACTTCCCACAGGAAACATAAATAGCACCCATCAAGACGCAGAAGGTGACATCTCCTCCATCGGCTGATTGCTCACTCAGATCGCAATCCCCCATAAATGCCTGCTTTACTAATCCATGAGTCTTGCGACTACATATGACATCTTACCAAGATACTCTAAAATGCTCTCGACCTCCCTCTCAAGGGATGCCTCTTCGGACTCAATCATGGCCCTCAGGCCTAAAACCCCATCGCGCCCAAACTCTACCAATTAATCCTGATCGGACAACCGGAGAATCACAAGCATCATTTGCTAATAACCATGGTACTCAGCCCTTGACATCTCTTTTCAATTTGCTACAATGCATGGAACTCGAACTATAACATCACCCCTCAATCTGCTAAGATGCATGGTACTCGAACCATGGCATCACTTCCCAATCTGCTCCGATGTATGGTACTCGAACCATAACATCACTACTCAATCTGCTCTCGAACCATAACATTATTCCTCAATCCGCCCTGATGTATGATACCCGAACCATAACATCACTCCTCAATCTGCTACTTAGAACCTTTAGAATACTCCCTGTATTGAGTATGGGTTCTCTGCTTTTGGTAGTACGGGCCCATACTACCTGCCACATCTACCCATACTTTCCACACGGACCATTCCAGAGCTCCTAAGTAGCTGCTCAACCTTCTCGTTCACTAATTCCGCCATGCATGCTTGCTCCTCAGCAAAATGTTGTACTCCGCCAACGTACTCATCTGGATAAGGTTACTCCCTAGGCTCTTCCTTGGTCCTCCCACTTCTCCGCCATCAGCTGTTGAAGAGCTCCTAATGATGCCAGCCATCTACCTCCTGAATATCGTCATATTCACTTGGTAGCTGGCTCCCATCATCGAGAGTTCCACAAAGCATGAAGCAAGCAGCATTCGAGCATCGAAGAATACATAGAACTCACTCTGGGTGATAACTCCGCTTGCTCTGCTCATTCTCAAAAGTACCACCAAACTCTGCAAATCTACCCTTCGCGGGTTCTAACTATTCTTTCGATAAGCACCACAATACTCATCTAGGCGTCTCTCCTAGATTACTCCTCTACTCAAATCCCCTAAAACGATTCCAACTGAATACTCTCACTCATACTCAAAAGCACATCACATATAACAACAACTCCTAGGCTAAGGCATCACAAATCAGGTCACTCTAGTCCTAAGATATAAAATACCTAGCTTGTCTCTAGCATGCATAATATCTCATAAAATGTATCATAAATATCTCATAACACAAAAGTAAGGGTATTTTGGGAAATCACCGTTTGGGCTCTGGCTGATTGTACACACTGCTCTTTCTCGCTTTCTCTTTGAACTCTTATTCACTTTTAGAAAATCATTTCTTTGAAAACTTTTCTTACTTCCTCAGTTGGAGCCTAGATTTACCCGAAGGTATATCCGAATCCCTCAAACCAAGGCTCCGCTACCAACTTGAAACACCAAAAATTTCAAAACAAATTTTTCGTTTAAATTCACTTATCTCTTTATCACTTTTCATAAAAATATCATTTTTATTAAATTTACAATACATGACTCTTTTTTTCAATCGATTAATAAACGAGGATCCTTAAAACAAACGCTTCCTCTGGTGTGTACAATCGAGCCAGTGCCGTCCCATGATCCTAAGAAAACCTTAAACATATAACACAAAACACTGTAAGCACGAAGCTTAGTGAGTTCCCCAAAATACCACTCTAACACATATTAGCCACTCAAGGCTATAACTCTGTTGACCCTCTAGTCAGTGTGTCTCAGTGGGGCCCTCCAGTCCCAATTCTCTGTGGACCCGCTTGCCCTAACTCTATGTACCCAAAGGTCCTAACTCTATGGGCCCACTGGTCCTAACTCTGATAACTCTAAATCATGCATATCACATATCACAATAAAGATCAACACATAAATAGCATACAAATACACTGGCACATCTAACTCTGTGGATCCTCTGATCCTAGCTCTGTGAACCTTCCGGTTCTAACTCTGATATACACACGGCATAAATCACATAGAAATAATGCAGTGCAACACATCACATAAATAACATACAATAACTCTGCCACCTAACTCTGTTACCACTCAAGGTAAAGTATAGTGAGAAGACTCACCTCAAATGAAGTCGGATGAACTCTCGTACTCAACGTCCCGACCTGGCCTCCTCCTATTATTCAAATAACATCCCCGATCAATACTCTCTCATTGTCTCAGCTCTAAAGATTGGGTAGAAGACCATTCTACCCTTCCCTGAACTCTCTTAAGTCAGTTTTGACCAAAACCTTAAAGTCAACGAAAGTCAACGGTCAGACTTTGACCCGACTCATCGAGTGCACATGGGCGACTCGGCAAGTCCACACGTGTTCACGGAATCCTCCTCCTAACCTCGCTTGACATGTCAAGCCAACCCCTTGCTCGACGAGTTACACCTGGTATGAATCGCAGGGCAACCCCGACTCGACACGTCGAGTCCTCTCATGAACTCGGCGAGTTGCTCCCAAGACAACACTCATTTGACCTTCTGAGGTCAGATCTGTTCCTCTAATCCATAGATCTGACTTCCCTAGGACCAATAACCACGTAAAGGTCGAATCTTGGTACACATGCAAGGCTCTCTATGCTTATTTTGGTGAAATCCTTCATATCATGACAACCCTAGCTCATAACTCCAAGGAAAAGGCATAAAGCATAATGAAAGGGACTCTCTAGACCTCTTAAGGTCCAGATCTAGGAATCATTTCAGCATGGGACCTCTCATACTCTAGATTCAAGCTAAATAAAGCATGAAGAAACCCTAGATTCATGAAATATACTAAACAAACGAAGATGGACATGAATCCTTACCTCTCACAACAGCTCTGAACGAAATGATGGAAGATTTGAGTCCCACAAGACAGCCCAACTCGAAATCCTTCCTTCCCTTTGCTAAGACACCTCAAAAGATGATGAATTAGCCCTCCTCTTGCACTACAAGCTTCCCCTCTGCTCTCTATGGTTTCTCAGGGTGTAGTGGTCGCAAATGAAAGCCATAAGGACCTTTAAATAGGTCCCAAACCAGAGAAATTAGGGTTTCTCTACCCAACACCTACTCGGCGAGTCCCTCCTCTGATTCGTCGAGTCCACTCATTAAATCCGCGTGAGAAACCCGACTCGACTCGGCGAGTTGGATCCTCAACTCTTCAAGTCTCTTCTTTAATAAAAAGATTAAACTACACAATAATAACCCTGAAAATCCGGATGTTACACCGGCATGATCAGTACACACACATGAGGAGTTTTATACATTATGATCTTGGGTTGTGTTATGGATTGATATGTGAAACGATGAGTTTTTATAATGTTTACGAATGAAAATATGTTATTAAAATGTAGAAAAGTTGTTTGAAAAATTACGGTGTTATAATATCAAAGGCTGGAATTAATCCATCTTTTGACATCTCATGCATCCTTCTAAAGTTGACATGACCTAATCTGACATGCCAAAGCATAGATTTATCATCATTAGAAGCAGAAGATACAAATGCAGAATTTTGAACAGGTGATAATTTGTCAACAATATTTAAACGAAACATTCTATTACTTAAATATCCAAAGCCAATAGACATTCCAATCTTAGACAAAACAAACTTATCCGACTCAATAACTTGTTTATAACCAACATAATTCAAACAACTAGAACTAACAAGATTCTTGCAAATCTTGGGAACAAACAAAACATCAAATAACTTAATTGTCTTTCCAAAAGTAAATTCAAGACATACGACACCAAAACCACAAGTAGGAATAAAAGAATCGTCTCCCATTTTCAGCACTGACCCATCTTCAAGCGGAGTTAATGTTTCAAACATCTGTTTATCCTTGCATACATGGTTTGTTGCTTCGGAGTCGATCCACCAAGCAACATCATCATCCTGCACATAGAATGATTCATGAATAAATGAACACATAATAAGCATAATTCTAATTAGAATTATCAAAGTTAGTCAAAAACTGACCTGCTTTAACTTGGGCCGAAGACCCGTTCACTTTCCCATTGGCTCCACTGTTTCCAGCATCATTGTTGCCCAAATTCACACGACAATCACGCTTGCAATGCCCAACTTGATTGCCCCTCCAACAAACCATATCCTTTCTCTTTTTGTTGGAGTTGGTTGGGACATGTTCCTGCTTACGTTTTCCATGTCCTTTGTGGTTCTGGTTCCTTGGTTTGTTTTCAACCATATGAACCGAGGGCTGTCCAGGTTCAACTTTTCCTTTGGTTTTTCAGATTTCTCACTTTCCTTCGCACGAAGAGATTGCTCAATACGATTATGGCTAGCAAGTTGAACCAATGATAGTTCTTCCTTTTCATGTTTCAAGTTATGTTTGAAGTCTTTCCAGGACGGAGTCAATGATAGTGGATACATCAATGGATTCATCCATATTCATACGGTGCAATTTAAATTGACCGTATATACCAAGGAGTTCATTGTACTATTCAGTGACAAACCTTGAATCTTCTATCTTATAATTATTAAAGTCACTGACCAGAAACTTCTTGCTAGAATCATCCTCAGTAATGTATTTCAGTTCAAGGGTGTCCCACAACTCCTTGGCACACAAGGCTTCACTATGGATATCAAATAATGCATCAGACATACCGTTCAGAATGTGACCTTTGCAGATGTCATCATTGTCCCACTTCTGTCTCTTTCTTGTCTCTTTAGCCATCTCAACAACACCTTTTGCAGGCTCTGCTGGTCTTGGAGTAGTTAACACGTATGCTGTTTTTAGATTAGTCAGCATGAAGTGCATCTTCTTCTTCCAACGCCTGAAGTCGACATCTTCGAACTTCTCCAGTTTGGCAAATTTGGTAGTCATCTCATGGATTAAGTCATCCATCTCCAGGAATAGAAGATATCAGTTTGATTGTTAGGAATTTTAGGGATTGTAGTGGAGATCTGGATACCGACTTGGATTGTGATATCACTTTCCGAACTGATATTTCTACCATATGCTTGGGTTACAAGAAATTCAACCTAAGATAATCCAAGTGGACACTTATGATTCTAGGCACAAAAATCGTAAGCCAATATGCTAGAGGATTCTGTGAAAGTATGATCAAACGAAAGCTTAAGATCATAACCCTCTTTTGAAAAGAAGAGATGTTTATATAATAAATGATATTATGGTTTTATTAGGTTGGGCCGTCATTAGTTGCTTTGGAAGCAAGTAATGTTAATTCGGATTTAATGAAGATTTAGGGTTACTAAAAACTAACGAGTTTCGTTAGTTTTACCATAAATACACTCAAGAAATTGAATTTTCCACTATGGTCCCATATGTAAAAACTAACGAGTTTCATTAGTTGCTTTGGACCCCGCTAGGGGCGCTGCCCCTAGACCCCACCAAAGGGGCGCTGCCCCTTTGGAAACCCCGGACCCCCGACTAGTCGTCGAATCGGCTTCTAATTCGATCTTATACATGCGTGCACTCCGCACAACCCCATACATATATTAGAGTACAAACTATGAAACACCTTAGCTCAGATGTTAGTTTCAGTTACTTAAAATGACATGGTGACACTAAAATCACCAACACCTCATAAGTATAAGAAAGGCATATTTGGGTCAAAAGATGGTGATAAAGAGGTAATTATGAATGATTGCAGTTTTTACAGCTTTATCATCTGATGCGTTAATCCATGTTTATCCATTATTTACTAAATCTCATCTAAAATGTCAATTAAAAGAATTAGAAAATGAATTTGATGCCTCTAAAGAAGAAATCATGCCCATTCCGCTCTAAGCAAGAACATGTACATGGATACACTCTTTCATGCGCTCTTCCAATCGATCATCATGTTTTTAGCTTTTTTGTTTTCTTCTCTGATGTTCCTGCATGGATATATCATTAAAAGTAACGAAATGTTAGTGTATTGTTGATTAAAAATATTAAAAATGATGATTAATCAAGCAAGTTAACAAAAAATGTTAGACTTTGATCAATTTCTATGATCAAATTGTTCAAAGATCACAAATCTTTCAAGCCACAAAAAGATCATGAATATTTTCTATAATCCACAACGAAGAATGATATAAATAATATTACCTTCAAATAACTTTGGCTTGTACCCGGTTGTTTTATATTTATAGAATTAATATAACTAAAAGATATTAAATCTGAAATAGATTATCTGAGCAGTGTGAGCACCAAAAGAAACTCCCGCTTTGACTTTAGTGGTATGATCAAACCAACTATTTTCATAATCAAATTAAATTTTGAAGAGGATTTATCAGTACTATTTCCAACTCTTTTGACCATATATGTCAACATCCACAACTAGAAACAGGTTCAGAGACGGCCGAATCCGTCGTTATTCCGTTGCTAAATGACGTTTGCGACAGATCAGCGACAAACATACTCTATAGCCAATTAAAATGTGGTGAATAAGCTAGCAACAGGTTTAGCGACAAATTACTTTTTCCTTGCGACGACCTTAACGACAGATCATCCATTGCAAATTCATCACTTAATACAATTATTTAGGACATCGACGACAAAACTCGGTACCATTAATCCGTCGCTGATCCCTCGCAAAACTCTACTCTATGTTTTTTTTATATTCCATTGCTGATCCCTCGTAAATTTAATATATGTTTTTTTTCTTTTCCATCGCTGATCCTTCGCAAATGAGTAATAGCAACTTTTTTTTATTTTTATTTGAATTACAAATCTAAAACAAAAAATAATTATACAATACCAAATCAAACATTAACATTTAAATACCTAAAACATCAAATAAATATAGAATCCAAAACCAAACAATAACATTGAAACCATGGATTACTTACTTGATAATGCCACCATAGATTTTGCCTCTATTAGGATCCAACCATTCCTGAAACAAATCTTGAATAAGTTCTTGGCGATGTTTAAAAGTTCATAATGTCAGTCCCAAAAGTTCTATGAGGTTGTATTTAGGGAGTCACCAACAACCCCTACACTGTTTAAAAGTTCATAATGCTAGTCCAATTCCCATAACAACCATATGAGTGTTGGTATAACTGCAAATCTTGAAGAGTAAATTTATTTTAGAAAAGGATATATACTTACTTGAAGGTGAGTGTTGGTATAACTTCAAAAACTATCATATAAAACAAAATTGCTCCGTATGTAGGTATTCCTGAATCCAATAATAATAAACATAAAAAGGACTTCTTTCAGGTAATAAGTATTCAATGTAGGTTTTTCCTAAACATGTTGAAAAAATATAACTTTATTTCCAAAAATTTCAGCAATAAGCCATTGAAAATTTAAAATTTTGTGTAGGGATACTGATAAATTATGAACATGTATCACAATGTCCATCTTATCGCACTTGTTCCTATGTGTGTTTCTAACTCAATAGCTATATTCTTGACCTAAAAGTCAAACATGGATCATACAAAAAAGATAGGAATATAAAAGAGAAGAGTATTGGAGCAAAAATACATGCCAGCAATAGCAATAGCAATAGGTTCGAGACATTCTGAAACTCGTGATTGTTGTCGTTCGAATTTGAGCCCTTTGTTAAATGCCTAGACTCGGTACCAAATCCATATTGGTTCAAATCTAGAAAAAAAATTGTATGCTAATTTATATAATCTAGAAAGCAGAAATTGGAGTCAAGATGATAATGAACATGAAAGCACTAGGAAAACCAAAATTAAAGAGTTAATGAAGGTAGAGCTTAGAAAAATGAGTGGTGATATGAGCTAGAAATAAAAGAGAAGTAAGAGAGCTCCATGGAAATGCAACTTACATACTACTAGAAACCAGAATTGGAAGCTGATGAAAACTAATTTAGGATGAACCTTCAGATCGAACGTCATTGGCAGGGAAACGACGAGTCATAAAGGAAGGGAGATAGACCGAGAGAAAATCCAATAAGGATGTGATCTATGAGGTTTTTCGATTCTTTGAGAGGCTTAAGTATCCTTCAAAGAGGCGCACTGCAGGTGGACGGTGGTGGAGGTGATTTCTTGGGCGGAGGAGGGATTTGAGTAGACAGAGGGTCAATTAGGGCTTTGTGAGGAAATCGTTTAGGGCTTTGGGAAGAAATCAGAGGGAATGAAAAGAAAATGAGGGAACTGAAAAGAAAGAAAAGCCGGAACGAAAATAAAACGAAGGAAGGAAAACACAAAGAAAAGCAGGAAAAAAAAAACGATGCTTCTAAATACTAAGAGTGATTGGCTGAGGGCCAAGAAAAAAAAGCCATTGATTTTTAGCAATCCTTCATTCTTCCCTTGCTAAAAAGTTTTAATTTCCGACGGATTAATTAGCGAAGGACTATTTTTTGTCGATGAATGCTCGTCGCTGCTCCATCGGTAATACTTCTCCGAAATTTAATAAGTATTTTGGTTGATATATTTATGATTTGATTTCCGTCGCTGATCTCTCGATGAGCCGTCATCACTGATTAGCTACGGAATGTACCCGTAGCTGATTCCGTCACTGAAGGTCATGTTTCTAGTAGTGATCTCAGATAGTAAAGGGGACAACACATAGGGCCTTTTTCTTTTTCTTTTTTTTTAGCTATTTAGTGTTGGGTTAATCTTGATGGTTCAGATAGAATACGGGCCAAGTCGGGTATGGGTCATGTGCATGGGTTATCAATATTGTGCATGTTAATGACTTGGTCTAAAGTTGACTGAATTTGTTGGAGTTGAAAGTGAAAGGTGGAGTTTGTTGCTACTTAGAAGGAAAAACGTGGGGGGTGTTAATGAGAATGTGTTTTATTATTTTGTTTGTTATAAATAGGTAGCACTAGTAAATATATTTAGTAGGACGTAATCAGTTTTCTTGAAAGTAATATATACAAATTTGCTGTTTTGATCGGTGTTCAAAGAACGAGTGCGTGTCTGATTTCCAACATTTAGCCATTTACCTTTTGTTTAAAAATAATGGTTAATATCAACAATCGATGAAAAAAATTAAAAACCGTCATCAAACCAAATATTAATGGAACAAGTTTGTCATCCTTCCACGTGTTAGATATGATAGTGCATTGAGGAGCTAATTCCGGAAACCAAGAAACATTGTCTTGTTCACACAGAAAAAGTCCTTCCAGTTACATATATTGCTTTGTTCGAATCAAAGGAACAGCTGGACATTTTTTGAAACATAAAAATACAGGTTCCGACCCATTTTCTGCAAAATCTAGATGATAATCCCAAGTCCTAACTCTCCTGTTTTATTTTTGATCAAATAAATTAACCTTGTTTCCTTCTCCTTTTTGTTTCTTTTGCGGTTTTTGAATATTTCAATTGTGTATTCTAGTGGAGTTTGTTTCTGATCGTAACAAGATTTTGCACCCCATCTGTTTGTTACGCAACGTACAGCTTATTAATTATGAATTATGATCTTATGCTCAAAATACAGCTTGGTATAAGGTATTAACTCAATATTTTATTTTTCCTAACTCATGTAGACAATACTCTAAATTTAGTAAAAGTTATTACACATAGATTACAAGTTATAAGGCTTCAAAACATTTAGGAACATCTTTAAATATCAACCTAAGATTGAATTAAACACTTAATTATGCTTTAATTGCTTACAAACTGGGAAGACCAAAAGTGTTATTTTCTTTAAAAAAAATTCCAGAAGGTTTTTTGGGTTGTACATACGTATGCATTCATTGTGTCCTAATGGTGCACTTACAGACATTCTGTAGGAAGGCTAGGTCCAACTGAATCTATAAAACTGAAGCCTACAGCTTTTGATGCCAAGAAAAGGTTAGGGACAAAGTTTCCTCCTGAGGGATTGAAACATACGCCACCTCACCAGTCATCTGAATTTATATGGAGAGATTATTGCCCCTTAGTTTTCAGGTGAGTTCTTTGGTCCTGTTTTTTTACATATGGGATAGAACATGTTGTATTGTGTTTGATGTGCATTGGACTCAGTGTGGTATCGTCGTATCGGTGCAAAAAAAAAATTGTGAATTTTTTGTCCCACTCTCTACAAAAGACGTGAATACCCTTCTCCAAAACTTTTAACAAATATAAGTAGGACAAAAGGTGAAGTTTTGTGTCCCACAAAAAGGTAGAACAAGGATTTGCTATCGATCCGTTGTTATGCAAAAGACATAAATGCCCTTCTCCAAAATATTTGGGACAAATATAGGTGGGACAAAAAGTGTGCCTCCCAGAAACGTAGAACAAGAACATTCTCTTCATCGAAAATATTCCTAGAAGGTTTATCCAATCTTGTCTACTCTCGTGTAACAAAAAAAACCTTAACTGTGTTATATTAAACTATACTCTTAGGGTACTCTCATAAATATTTAATTTATGTTTGGTCCCATGATTTTCTTTCTTACATGTCATGGATGGTTCTAGGGCTCTTAGGAAACTATTTAATTTGGATGTGGATGATTACATATTATCAATATGTGGAAATGATGCTTTTCGGGAGCTCTCTTCTACGTGGAAAGGTGGAAGTTTCTTTTACTTGACTCACGATGACAAGTACATGATCAAGATAATAAAAAAATCAAAAGTTAGAGTGAGTTAAATCTCAATCCAATGCACGTTCTTTAAGTTCTTTTAATTTCAAATTCGCACAAAAAGCAACATACCTTTATTTAGTTGTGTATTATAGGCTATAGCATCTTACTTTCATTTCATCCTAATAGAATGCTATCCTTCCATGTGTATCTAGATGAAATTGCTATAACTAGACTCCGTAAATTTTTCAATATACATCGTTCTAATAGGAAAGTCTAAATTGTTGGTGATTTTATTGTCACCATGTAATTTTATGTAACTGGAACTAACATGTGAGCTAAGGGGCTTCTTAATTTGTACTCTAATATATGAACGGGTTGGTGTGAAGTGCACGCATGTATAAGATATAATTAGAAGTCGGTTCGACAACTAGTCACCTCTTTGGCTGGGTAGAAATATCAGTTCGGAAAGTTCTCTCACGATCCAAGTTGGTATCCAGATCTCCACCATAAACCCTATATTTTCCTACATAAATATGTGATGCGAAAATAAACAAATCAATAACAATACGTTTATGTTTCAAAACACAATGCTGTAATAGGTTCGACTACACATTGGATGCTATAATAAACAAATGAATGATAGTATGTTTGTTATTTCTTGCATTTAAGTTGTTACGTTCATGGAGTATTATCTTTTAGTAGTTTATTCACATGGATACTTATTATACTACTCTAGGTTCTAAACAGAATGCTTCCAGCCTATTTCGAGCACGTGAAGTCGTTTGAGAACACACTTGTTACAAAATATTGTGGACTACATTGCGTGAAGTTAAGTGGGCCCATACAAAAGAAGGTGCGGTTTGTTATAATGGGAAATTTTCTATGTACTGAAGTACCTATTCATAGACGCTATGAATTGAAAGGGTCTTCACATATGGGAATAACAGAAAAACCAGAAACCGAAATTGATGCAAACACCACACTTACAGATCTTGATCTTAAAGTTATTTTTCGGTTGCAGAAAGATTGGTTTCAAGAGTTTTGCAGGTGAACTATATTATATATGCCTGTTTCTTTTTTCACTTAATATAGAAAAACACAAATACAACCAAATAATTTTTTTTTAGTCAGGTCCACCGTTAAATGATCCCTGCATAAGAAGTAGCACTTAACAAATTTTCCCTTTTAGTTTCTTCCTTTTTTCTCAAATATTTTTTAACATTTTATAAATTTACCCTTTTTATAAATGTGCCCTTTTTTAATGAGTGTTCTCTTCATCTTTTTCCCTCGAATATATAAGTACGCTACTATTATGGGTAAAAAAATATATAAGTATGGCATGTAATGGCCCAATAAATAATATCAATGGAACAAAGACTGAATTTTTTTGCCCCATCCAAAATGGTGGGACAGGGACTCCCTCTTGATATCTCATTGGTGTAAAAGACGAAAATGGCCTTCTTATCCTCATTATCATAGAAAGAGCTATAAAGCTTGTCAAGCCCTTTGTAGCAAATTTAGCCATAATTCTTTTATATTTGTTAATTTGTTTTAAAATTTCCTTTAAGCTAAAGTGGTTTATAATTGATGTAGCCAAGTGAACAAGGATTGTGACTTTCTTGAACAAGAGAGAATTACCGACTACAATCTATTGGTTGGTATTAGCTTTCAAGAACCACATAGGCAAGCAGCTGAAGGTATATCACACACATCTTATACAACTTATTGAGTAGACAATGCAATTATTTTGTGTTTTATTTCTTTTAGTGAATGCCACGCATGATAGCAATGGAACAACTCCTAGCCTTTCAGCAGACATGGATTCTCTTATAAATCCTACAAAGTAAGTTACATGTTGAAATTTAATAAATATTATTTAAATAGTCTCGGTTTGAGCCTATAAGGCCCTATTTTTCTTTCTTTGTCTCATAAAGTGAAGTCATGTTTAAAAATGAGTATTTAAATTTTTACCCTTACATTCTTATCATACAATTTTCACGATACTCATTAATCTTAACAATTTTAGTCAATTTAAATATGAGAATATCACAGGAAAAAGGACAAATGGGAAAGGGTGGTGATACATTAAGCTAAGACCCCATTTGATAGACATATTTCTAGGTTCAAACAAATCTTTCTGGATAAATGCACCGGAAAGACTGTTTGATATGCACAAAAAATAGGTCTTTTCCGGTAAGATATGTTTTTCCCAGAAAGCTCCAAAACCATATCTTTCTGGCTGAATAGGCTGGAAAGACAATTATGCCCCAAACCCCGTCTCTTTTTTTTCTTGGATTATTGATTTCTTTTAAATAAATTTTTAATTTTTTTTATTGAATTATTACTTTTTTATTGGATTAATATATATTTATAAATATTAGTTTTAATATATAATATTTATGTATTAATTGATATTATTTTATCTCACCACTATCAGGCATAAACCGGGTCAAAAATCACACATTGAGTTATAAAAAAACAAAAATGGCTAGAAAGAATAACAACGTAACATCAACTTGAAAAACAATAAACTAAAAAAAACTTAATCAACATTCTATTTGGATTTTTAAATGATTATTGTGTAATTTCGATTTTGTATGACAATTTGTATGTTTTTATAATTATTCAGCAACACCATCCATCACAATATAGAACAACAGGGTGATATTGTCATTTTTCATCATTCAGCACAGCCAATCAGATGTACAATCAAATAACATGGTTTCTTTCCCAGTCAAAAAACTTTCTCATATAGCACTTTTTCAGACAGCACTATCCTAGACAGAAACTATCAAACGAGACCTTTTTGGCTTAAGTCATTAAGTCATTCTGTCTAGATTAAGTAAAAAACAAAACAATCATGTGCTCAACCCATTAAGCTCATTATGTTAAAAAAACAATGACATAAAGCTTACCGAATTAAATCTTGTCCTCATTAGTAAATGGATAAAATAGTGAAACTCAAATGGTACATGTTTTTAAATGAAAGTTAATTTGAATCCATACAATTGATGAAATTGTGGTTTGACCTAGATAAAGGTATCCCAATGTGGATGCCATGTCAGCCAATTCAACATTTTAATGAGTTGATTGGAACGTTATAAAGCAAAAGATTATTAAATGCGATAGTAAGTATGTTGCTGTTTGGAGTCTAAAAAATTTGTAAGATTCTAAATTTTCAGGTATAATTGTTTACGACTAGGGATTAAAATGCCAGCATGCATCGAATTCACTGTGAGAAGCAATGACACGCAACTAGTTGGAGAACCAACAGGACAATTTGGTGATGTCATCCTTTTCATTGGTATAATAGATATACTACAAGATTATGATAAAAGTAAACACACATATAAATCATTCCAATGTGATCCCACTTCCATTTCTGCTATCGACCCAAGATTTTATTCTAAAAGATTTAAGGATTTTATATTTAGAGTTTTTTCAGATGATAGTTAAATTTTTTTTTACATGATTTGAGATTATAAGAAAACCCGTAAGCGTCTAATGTATAGTTCGTCAAGAGTATATGATGTTGAATGTGTTTACCGGTGTACACGTAACTTATGATGTAGACTCAATAGTGGTTAGAAGTTACTAAAGATAAAGATATAGATTACTTTATATGAAATGCGTTGTTAGTTTCATTGTGTTTGATTAGGTTTATGTTCTTCTTGAATTACTAAAATCGACAAATTCTAGTTGGGTTTGTGTTCATGAAGTAAAAAACAAACCGAAAAAGGGAAATCAAAACTTGTCTATTGTTTATTATTTTAGATAAACGTGTCGCTTACGGGCGATTGGTGTAAAAGGAGTTTTTTTTGTAAAATAATAACATTATGGGTATGTTCGGCACAAAACTTTTAGCTTTCATGTAAAACACCTAAAAAAGGAAAAACATCCTTCGGTAGTAAAGGGTTTCGCTTTTATTTTAAACAAAAAAACTCATAATCTAGATGTTACTTTTGGAAGGTCTTAGCTTTTCAAAGTTTTTAGCTTTTAGGTTTATATAATTTTACACCTTTAAAAACTAACAACTATTTTACCGAACATTTTTATACAAATATTAGTTATAACTTCCGGTTAGAAGCTACTAATTAGTTTTACCAAACACACCTTATAGACACCTGATAGACATAAATAAAACAAATGACTGGCTCATATAAATATCAAAAAGGAAAGTATTCTATCATACCATAGTCAACTCAAAAAATTCTATAAAAAAAGTGAAAAACATAAAGTTTTGTAAAATCTAATAAAATAAATGATGAAATATAAACTAAAAGTATTAAAGAAGTACTACAATAACAATAAATAGTTTTTTAAATGGAAGAGATTTTATTAGTAAATTAGGTAAAAGCTAGTTAAAGAAAAGATTACAATGAGAAATAGTTACGCTTATATTTTGTAACCAACCAATCTAGTTGATTTTCAATTTTTCACTTCTATTAGACAACCATAAGTAAGATTGTGTGACATTTTTATCGAATAAGGCATATTTTCTTTTACCAATTATTTTGTTTTTGGGTGACAAATCAATATGCATCTAATAGAGACGAAGCTGTAGTCGGTCAGTATTGCAGTCATTAAGATAGATCAGAAGAAGTTTAACCTTATTAACCCTCTTGAAAGGAATACGATTGGTGTGCCTTCTGGTGGTCGGGTTTCTATTCGATTTCGAGCAGATAATCCAGGTACGTCGTTCTAGAATTGTCACTTGGAAGTGCATGCAAATGAATAGTTGGAACTGAAAATGAGGGAACACCACTCATATATGATTACAATATCAGGGAAGAGGGAAAATTGATCTAGGGCTAGGGAGAAACACGTGCGAGTGATGGGGATAAAAAAACTGAATTGAAGCTCAAGATTCAAAGGTGGAGTGAATGTGTGTGACGGTGTGTTTGATCTTGAAAAACAGAAATGTGGTTTTTTGAAGCTGGGAAAAAAATTGAAGAACCTGGATTTTTGGGGTCTCTTTGTGCATATAATCTTGTAGCCAAGTAGCAAAAAACTTGGGTTTTTTTTCCTAATTTGATAAATAAGGAAGAAAAGAGAAAGAGTCAAAGAGAGAGGGATACAGAGAGATAGAGAGTACGGTGGGGGTGGAAAATTCTTTAAAAAAAATCAAAATAGCATTAAAATATTTATAGAAAAAGGAAAAAAAATGACATAACCTTTTTTTTAAGATTTTTTGGACCAAAAACATATGAAAAACCTTGATTTTGGACCTTCCATGCACTTTGAAAACTTTTTAAACCCTATCTAAAATTTTTTAAATACCATAGGGACCAAATTTACATTTTAGTCAAATTTAAATATCAAAAAGGAAAGTATTATCGTATACCATAGTCAACTCAAAAAGAAAAAGTGAAAAACATCCAGGTTTGTAAATCAAATAAAATAAATGATTAAATATAAATTAAAAGTACTAAAGAAGTACTATAATAACAATAAATAGTTTTTTTTAAATGGAAGAAATTTTATTAGTAAACTAGGTGTGAAACCCGTGTATTACACGGGTTGATTCAAAAATATTAAAAATTAAAATGTAAACCTTTAATATTTTTTAAAATAAATATTCAAAAGAAAAAAAGAAAAAACGTATTTATTACAATTTACTATCACATTTATTACAATTAATACTTTACATATAACTATAAGTATCATATGGCTTTTTAACTTTTAAAATTGAAAAAAAAAACAAAAATTGACATGTGGATATAATTTATTTAAAAAATACCATAACAAATGTCAAAATTCATGAGAAATAGCTCACTCCAGATATCATAATTCATTTGATCTAGATCAAGAACAAAAGGTACAACATGTTGATATCATAATTCATTTGATCTAGATCAAGAACAAAAGGTACAACATGCTTGATGTTGATTGTAGAAGAAGGTTTTTCAGAAATCTTAAAAGAAGAAGATTCAACAGCAGACATGGTGACAAGAAGAAGAAAAAAAAAGAATTAGGAGATCGACTAGGGTTTAGAGGATATTAAGCCTGATACCGTGTAAACTTTTCCCATAAAAACATATCATTAAAGATATACGCATATATATACAAATACAAAGAAAAGGGCCTCCATAAAATGGTCCAAGCAAAACTAGCAATACAAAACACAATAAAAATAATATAACAAGACTGGCTGTTAACACTTATTACAAATTTATGCCTACTTTGTTATGATCAAAGACAAGTAACACAAAATCAATATTAAGATGAATTTGGCTATGTATGATAAATCTGAGAGTTACTTTCCTCGGATCAAGTCATGTAGACAAGAACAAATTTTGATCAACTATGCTCTCTTACACAATTGAAGTTACGAGCTTTAATCACCTAATCTAAAATTTGTTTAATCCTAGCTCTAGCAATTTAATGATCATAAACCACTAGGTAATCAACTTCAAGAAAACAGAATGATCATCTACTATAGTAAACTTAAATCAAGGCAATCAAAGACAAGAACTAAAACATATAAGGATTCGATTTATCAACACTAGAAAAACCAACAATAATTAATCATAACTTCGAAATGAACACATAGTTCAAAAGATTTATCTTCACCAACGAAAGTAAAAGGTTTTTAGCCTCTCATCATAATAGAAAAATACACTAAATCTATAAAAATAAGATTAGACATGATAACTAGAAAACCGATTAAATCAATGTTGTTTTCTTCTAGATGTCTTCAACTATTGAGATTCAATCGATTTCTGATCTTCAATACACTTTCTAGAGGATATCTATGACAATCCTTCTCCAGAAAATACAACATAAGTCCATTTATTCGACCTAAAACTGAATATTTATACTTTCCTTAAATCTGTCTCCTATGCCATGGCGAATAGGCTCTACGGCGTGGCAATCTGTTTCCACGCGTTTTCTCCAAGGCAATCATATGATCGAGAATTTTATGTCACCACATTGTGGCAGGAAATCCCCATGCCATGGGCTTTAAAAATCCTGACTCTTTTGCCTTTAATTGTCTTAGCCCATATTTTCCTGCTTCCAGCTCCACATGTAACACCCGAAATCTAGAAGGTTAATTGTGGAAATATTACCAATTTCAAGTCGAACTCGGCAAGTTGGAGAAGCCAAATCGGCGAGTTGAATATAATGAACCGCGAGGATTTAAGGGGTCTACTCGACAAGTTGAGGAATCTAAACTCGGTGAGTAGAGGTTGTTTTGGTCGCAAGATTAATGAGCCAACTTGACGAGTTGGGCGCTGTTTGAGAAACCCTAATTTTGGGATTTTGCACCCTATTTAAACACCTTAAGTCCTGGGTGTTGGCCTCATTTCTAGCCTCCATAGCCTCTAACCCTAATCTCAAAAGCCTAAAACCTTTTTGAGTGTTGTGAGCCATTTGTGAGTGTGTTTTAGTGTGTTTGAATCTCTTGGAAAAAGGAGAAGCTTTGTACAAGGTGGTGATTCAAGTCGAAGCCTTCAGATCTTGATAATTTGCATCATTTCCAGTATATTGTGGGTATAAAGTTCTATCATTTCTTAATATTTGATTAGATCTCTTTTTGGGTTAAGTTTTGATGCTTTTAGCCATGTTTGGGTGATTGGTGGGGTTGAAGGACATCCCAAGTGGTATTCTTCCAGATCTATGGTTCTCTTGAGCTCTTTTGGCATAAAATTGCCAACTTTATGATCCTAAGGGCTTCATGCACTAATTAATTCCTTTTTGTGGTATCTTTTAAGCTCTTGAGATTCTTCTAAGCATGAATAAGTGTAAAGTTGGAAACTGTACTCGTCCATCTAGCCTTATATGGTCAGATCTGCATCTTGGAGTTGTGTCCTTGTGGAATAAGTGCTTAATGATTAAGTCATTACCCTTTTAAGTTTAGGGTTTGGGTTTTGAACCCATTTTTGTGTTCATTAGGGGTAAAGTTGGAAACTTTACCCTTCTTAAGGCGATTTCAGTTAAGATCTGAGTGGGAGAAGCTGTTAGTTCGAATATATCAGCTTAATGGGTTGAGCTGTTTGGTCCCGGGTGAACTCGACAAGTTGGAGGAGAAAACTCGGCGAGTTGTTTTGGTTTTCCCTGATTCCGAGTTGGTGAGGGTCAACTCGGCGAGTTGGACAAGTTTCTTCCCGACTTTGCGGTTGTCAGAGGAACTCGACGAGTTGAAGGATAAAACTCGGCGAATTGGGTCAACTCAGGCCGTTGATTTTGACTTTTGACTTATGATTTTGAACAAGTTTCTACCACGGGGTTTTTGAAGCAATCTGAATTGGAAATGTGGGCTTAGGATAAGGCCCGTATGGGATTGGGCCCCATTTGGAAAAATGGGCCGATATTGGGCTTTCATGGATTTTATGGTTTTGGATCTTGATGGTTTTGCGCTTGGGCCTTAGTTTTTGAATCTTATTGGGCCAAGGTTAAAATTGTCATTTTACCCTAAGTACGGATTTTTTATCATGGTTTGGAACCCAATTGGTAATTAAGTGATATTTTGGTATTGTTAGCTCGAGGAGTTGTCAGGGCAGCAGTTAGAGGTTTCTTGAAGTAAGCTTCAGCATTTGAGGTGAGTCTCCTCGCTTGGTTTAGTGGGTTGAAGGCACAAATGTTAGCCCATGTATATGCTATGTAAGTATGCTAGTTATCTTCGTAACTCTTGCATGTGTATGTGTTTATATGCTTTCCGGGCTAAGATCCGATGTTGGGCGGGGCTTGATGATTGTTTGTATGCTATGTATCTATGTTGCATGTGTATGTGATTATTTGATATATGTAATATGCATGTCAGGCGGGGCCCGATTTACTACCGAGCTCAGCTCGATGACCGGTCGGGGCTCGACGACCGGGTGGGGTCCGATGACCGGGCGGGACCCGATGACCGAACGGGGTCAAATGACTGGGCGGGGCCAACTATATTTTTACTGTATGTTTGGTATGTAGTATTTTAGGGGAACTCACTAAGCATTGTGCCTATGGCTTTCAGTTTATGTTTCATGTATCTCCAGTTTTCAAATAAAAGGGGTCCGAGACAATCACAACGTATACACCCATGTTTTCTGCAATATATGATCTTTGGGTATGAACTCTGATAATAGTTTTATTTAAATGTTTTTTCAATGTTTGGACAAAGTTACAATGGTGTTTTTGTTGGATAAGGTGTCTAAGTCCATAACTATTTATGGGGTGTACTTGACCCGACCCGGCATGGTCCATTTGGGTTGCATGGCACCATGCAATTGGATAGACTAAATGAGAGAAATATCACTTGGAGATTATTAATATATTATAAGTTCTAATATATTAATAATATTATTTGATTAGTTTGATCAAAGAATTAATTTGGAATTAATTAAGTGATCAAAGGATAACTAATTAAATATATGGGTTGATTATGTAAATCATTCATATCTTGTATAGTGGGCTAAAAGGCTCCATGGATTATCAAGTTGGGCTTTACCCATAGGATGCTCCATGGATGCTCCATGGGAGTTACAAACCCATGGGTCATGAAAATGAAGAGTCATGACACAACACTATATAAAGGTCCCATTCTCCACAAATTGGCAACACACACAAGACATATAAGAAACTTGAGGGCTAGGCCAATTTCAAGAAGTGTGAATTCTCTCTAAAGTCTTTCCAAGAGCATTTGGTGTTGTGTGAAGCATTTGAGGCATCACACTTGGGGTGCTAGGCTCACAAGGTTTCAAGGAACACAAGCAACTACAAGGTAAGTTATTCTATCTTTTATTCAAGAAAAAATTGTTCCCCATGTATGCTAGATAGGAATATAACCTTGGAATTCAACTTTGCATGATAATTAGACAAACATAGATCCAAGGTTATTAGGGTTGCATGTACACTTAGGAAGTGTTAGAATGCTCAAAACCCATTAGTGGTATCAGAGCCTAGGCTTGTTTGCTTTTTATTTGTGCTTAAAAGTTGAAAGAAAAAGTCGAAATCTTGCTGTCTGACTGATGGACTCGCCGAGTCCATGGGGGAACTTGCCGAGTCCACTTGTATCTTCAACCTACTCGCCGAGTAGGTTCATGCACTCGACGAGTAGGGTCGACAGAGTGCAGAATTTCGACTTTAGTTGCTGGAAATGGATTGGATACATTACCCTAAACTGTTTTGGTACTTGAAAACTTGTTTTAGATGGTGTAATGTATTTGCTAATTCATTTACAACAACTAGTTATCAAAATTACAAGTTTAATGTGATTTTGATTCTTGAAAGTGTTCATATTCATATTCTTGTTCTTATGATGTTTAGATGATCATAGGAATTATTTGTAACCTATGTGGTAGTTTAATTCTTGATCATAATGTGTTTTAATGGAGTCCATAACTTGTCCTCAAGTTATGGAAAACCAAAAGTCTCTTGGATTAAAAACCATTAAAAGAACACAAGAGTTAGATAAAATGAAAAGTCCTCATTTTATTACTCTATTAAACTCATAAGTTACAAGAAATGAAAAGTTTTGAAAGTTTACAAAACTTGCCCTCAAGTTTTGGAACAAGTAAAGTCAAGATTAAAACTTTAGTTCCAACCCTTAGAATTTTAAAAGTTAAAATTCAACCCTTATACTTATATTATGATGATTTAATAATTATATATATGTATAAGAACAAAGTCGTCTTACCGCTAGTACGCCTCATTCACGAAGCCGGTCTATAAGGTGGGTATAAGGTTGTTGCCTATAAAATGGTGACTTAATGGGTGTCTATTCTCACCCACCGCTTGCTTGACTGGTGGAGGGTCGTTAGCCGAACGGGTAAGACAAAGACTTATAAATTCTCATTCAAAGTATGATGAATATTATAAAGTAACTAAATGTTTTATTAAATTCCCAATCTTAGTTACTTTAGGAAAAATGTGAATAAGGTGCTAATCCATGAAATTACACTTTACACTTTGATTGAGTCGTTGGTGGAGCGTGTGTGGTTAACCGGCACACTAACTTGGACTTAACAAGGTAGGTAAAGGGTGACTTAGGGTTTATTATAGTATCGATGGAGCGTGTGTGGTTTACCGGCACATCGATTGAGTGATAAACTTTAAGGGTACCAAGTGATTTGCATGGTTACTTCACACCTCGTTTTGTGATCCTCGGCATCCCAGTCACAAAACTTGGAGGGCACACTCGAGATTGAAACATGCCTTTGAAAAGTTCATTGAATCTCAAAGAATCTAGGAATTTCTAAGAACCAATCAAAAACCTAATACTTAAATGTTTCGGTTTTCGTGGTGGAAATTGGTGAATCGTCATTCACCTACCTTTCAAATATGGTATAGCTTAGATTACGGCATACCTCTTCTAAGTTATATTATATTGTGATTGGATCCTAGCCTTAATATTACATTTGGGTGTTTTATTAAGGACTCTCTTATATCTAAACTAATCTTGTCCTTTTCTTTCAGATGTCTTCGAACAATGTTGCTTCTGGCTCTAATCCTAATGGCTCCTTTACTCTTATGAGCTTGTGTGGGAAAGTCACCTTTGATGGATCCAACTTCAATGAGTGGATCAGAAACATCAGGATGATTACCCGCTACGAGGACAAAGAATATGTCCTTGACAAGGAGCTTAAGGAAATTGATGAGACCACTGCAACTCCCCAGGAGATCGCTGACTTTCATACTCATGAAAGAGATGCTACTAAGGTGGCTTGCATTATGTTGGCCACAATGACAGCTGAACTCCAAAAGTCTTATGAAGATTTCTATCCTTATGAAATGCACCAAGATTTGATGGAAAGATACCATCAGAGTGCACGACAAGAGAGGTATGAGATCATCTGCTCCATGATAACAGCTATGATGAAGGACGGGGAATCCGTCACGAGCCACATGTAGAAAATGCAAAGGTATGTGGATCGTTTTCTGAAGCTTAATGTGAACTTCCCTGAGTATCTTGAAATAGATATCATTTTGCACTCCTTACCATCGTGCTATGATCAATTCCGCATGACATATCACATGAATAAAGAAGAAGTCACACTCAGCAAACTTCAGGGACTTCTCAAGACCGCAGAATCAGGTCTTAAGGGGAAGTCGGTTGCTATCACTCCTACTCCAAACTCAACTCCGGTTTTGGAAATTGGGAAGAATCGATGGAGCAAGAGAAAGAGATCCTCGAAGGGTACCAAGGCTCGGACCCTTGATGGCTTTTCTTCAAGTGGAACCAAGAAAGGTTTCGTCACTCCTTCTTCTGACCCAAAAGAGGCTGACTGCTTCTATTGCCATGAAAAGTCTCATTAGAAGCGGAACTGCCCAAAGTACCAGCAGGATGTGAAGGATGGGAAAGTTAAACCCAACCACGCAGGTACTTACACTATCATTTCTAATAACTCACCCCATTCTAAATCTTGGGTCCTTGATACCGGTTGTGGTATTCATATTTGTTGTGACTTGCAGGAACTAAGAAGAAGTGAGAATGTGGAGCAAAGAAGAATAAACTTGATCATGGGGAATAAGAAAGCTTCACCTATCACCAAGATTGGAGTTTATACTTTATCGCTAAGTAGTGGGTTTAGTTTAGATTTGAATAAATGTTGTTATTCGCCAGGAATGGCAAGAAATATTATTTCCTTTCATGCTTTGTACAAACAAGGGTTTACCTTTTCATTTAATAATGAAGTTGGTTCTATAGATGTTTTCTATAATAATGTCTTTTATTTTAAAGCATTACCTTGTGATGGTGTGTATGAAGCTGTATCTGTTGTAGATAATTTAGGAAATAATGTTTTGTGTATTGATTCTACTAATAATAATAACTTGGATAAAGCATCATTATGGCATTGTCGTCTTGGACATATAAGCAAGAAACGCATAGGCCAACTCCAAAAGGATGGAGTCTTGGAGTCATTTGACCTAAAGTCTGATGATAGTTGCGAGTCATGCTTACTTGGAAAAATGACAAAGTCACCCTTCACAGGCTCATGTGAGAGGGGTGAAGGTTTGTTGGACCTTGTACACACGGATGTGTGTGGACCATTCAAACATGCCACAAGGGATGCTAATCGTTATTATTTGACTTTCACTGATGATTATAGTAGATATGGATATGTCTACTTAATCAAGCATAAGTCAGAGACTTTCGAGAGGTTTAAGGAATTTAAACAGGAAGTCGAGAATCAATTGGGAAGGAACATTAAGATGCTTCGATCTGATCGAGGAGGTGAGTATCTTAGTTCAGAGTTCCTCGATTATCTTAGGGAATGTGGGATTGTCTCACAATTGACACCTCCCAGGACACCACAGTTGAATGGTGTAGCTGAGAGGCGTAATCAAACCTTGTTGGATATGGTTCGTTCCATGATGAGTCGAGCTACGCTACCAATCTCATTCTAGGGGTATGCCTTAGAGACTGCCGCCCATATTCTTAATCTTGTCCCTACAAAGAAAGTTGCCAAAACTCCTCACGAGATGTGGACTGGTAAAGTACCTAAACTAGACCACATCAAGATTTGGGGTTGCGAGGCTTTCGTGAGACGCGAGACTCATGATAAGCTCGAACCTCGAAGCGAGAGGTGTATTTTCATCGGCTACCCACAGCAATCCTTTGGTTACCTCTTCTACAGACCTAGTGACAATGTGGTCTTTGTAGCAAGAAGAGGAGTCTTTCAAGAGAGAGAATTTATAAGCCAAGGAGACAGTGGGAGGCAAATTGATCTTGAAGAAATTCAAGAATCAAGTGGTGAAGGAACTTCAAACACTAGCCCTCAACTTGAGGAGGAAACTCCTGTTGAGCCAGTTGATGAGCCTGTACCTCTGAGGCGTTCCACGAGAGTTAGGAATGCACCTGAGCATTACTATGGTTTCCATATTACTGTGGAAGGTGAGACACTTATTAGTGATGAGACACTAGTAGGTCTGGATGAACCTAACAGCTACACGGAAGCCATGGCAGGCCCTGAGGCTGCCAAGTGGAAAGAGGCCATGGATAGCGAGATACAATCCATGTATGACAATCAAGTTTGGAACTTGGTTGAGAATGTACCAGGTCGTAAGACTGTAGGGTGCAAATGGGTCTTCAAGAAGAAGACCGACATGGATGGTAAAGTACACACTTATAAGGCTAGACTAGTTGCAAAGGGCTTCTCTCAAATTCCTGGAGTGGACTATGATGAGACCTTTTCTCCAGTAGCCAAGATTAAGTCTATTCGGGTTCTGTTAGCCATAGCTGCATTTCATGATTATGAAATATGGCAAATGGATGTCAAAACCGCTTTCCTTAATGGAAAGTTGGCTGAAGATGTTTACATGAGTCAGCCAGAGGGTTTTGTCAGCAACGAGTACCCTAATAGAGTGTGTAAACTCGAGAAATCCATTTATGGATTGAAACAGGCACCTCGCAGGTGGAATCTTTGCTTTGATGAGAAAGTCAAGGAATTTGGCTTTTCGAGGAGTGAAGATGAATCTTGTGTCTATATCAAGGCTAGTGGGAGCATAGTCAGTTTTTTGGTATTGTATGTGGATGACATACTACTTATAGGAAATGACATCCCAACTTTGCAGGAAGTTAAGTCCTGGCTTGGGAAGTGTTTCTCTATGAAGGACCTAGGAGAAGCTGCCTATATTCTAGGGATAAGGATTTTGAGAGACAGGAGTAAAAGACTAATTGGACTTAGTCAGAGTACATACTTGGATAAGGTGCTGAAGAGATTCTGCATGCAGGATTCCAAGAAAGGAGAGTTACCTATCCAGAGTAACGCCAGATTGAGTAAGACACAAAGCCCTAGCACTGAGGCTGAGATAGCAGAAATGAGTCGAATACCTTATGCTTCGGCTGTAGGATCAATCACGTACGCTATGACGTGTACTCGACCTGATGTAGCCTTTGCCCTAAGCATGGTTAGCAGGTATCAGGGGAACCCTAGCAAGGCACACTGGACTGCGGTAAAGAATATTCTCAAGTACCTACGGAGGACTAGGGACTGGGTCCTTACCCTCGGTGGGAGTGATGACTTGAGAGTTGTAGGGTACAGTGATGCTAGCTTCCAGACTGATAGGGATCATTTCCGCTCTCAGTCGGGCTGGGTCTTTACCCTAAACGGAGGAGCAATTTCTTGGAAGAGTTCCAAGCAAGAGACAGTGGCAGATTCTACTTGTGAATCAGAGTATATTGCAGCTAGCGAGGCGGCAAAGGAGGCGATATGGCTGAAGAACTTCATTGGAGACCTTGGAGTTGTACCAGCTATTAAAGAGCCAATGGAAATTTTCTGTGATAGTGAAAGTGTTGTTGCCTTAGCCAAGGAACCAAGGGATCACGGGAGATCCAGACACATCGACAGAAAATACCATTTTATCAGACATCGAATCGAAGAAGGACTCCTCGTGGCGAAGAGGGTATCATCGGATGAGAACCCAGCAGATCCCCTCACGAAGGGACTGAGTAGGGTTAAGCATCTCCAGCATGCTCGGAGCATAGGACTGAAGGATGATATAAGTTTTAGTAGTTAGATAACTTATGAAATTTGTAAAGTGTAATTGACATTTGATGATGAATAAAAGGTGTTTTATTTATGAGTAAAGTGTTGCTATCTCTTGTCGATCTTTTACTATATTTCTTTTGCATGTTTTGACTTCCAGAATAATTTTGGTTGGTATATCATATTATTCAAACCTCCACAGTCGGTCATATGTCGGAAGTAGGTATGAATCAAGACCATCATGATTGGTTGCAGAGGTCTAAGGTGTTGGACATGGCTACAACAATCATGAGTGCTCATAAGTTCTGAGCATTGGACTCAACCCACGCTCACTGGAATCACTTCATGGAATTTTATCTCGAGTGATCGTGAGACCGTAATATCATATAAGTCTTCAAACCTAGAGATATGATTTGTTACTTACGAGTTGGTTATGCATTGATTGTACGAAAATGCATTGGTAACTCGATGTTATAAAACGTGCTTTTGTGTGTAATTCAATGAGGGGTAGAACAAACATATGAGTCGAAGTTTATCTGTTCCTTCTTGGATTAGAAGTTGATATCTGGGCCGCTCGATGATTTTGTTTGACCTATGTACCGGGCCGGTCAGAACTAAGTTGATGTGTTCAATAAGTTCTTTGTCAAACAAATCGGAAATCGGGAAACAAACTGCTGGACATTAAGTAAGACATTGTTCCATGTATTTGTCCGGCTGATATCTAGAACAGAGGATTATATGATCTCTTATCTTAAATGGCGTACCATCATCTTCTCAGTTCCGAGAAACCTTGAAAGAGCTACGATTTCCAGTCGGTTCCTGATGTACTAGAGTTATAGTTATTAGACTTATCCAAGTGGGAGACTGTTGGATAAGGTGTCTAAGTCCATAACTATTTCTGGGGTGTACTTGACCCGACCCGGCATGGTCCATTTGGGTTGCATGGCACCATGCAATTGGATAGACTAAATGAGAGAAATATCACTTGGAGATTATTAATATATTATAAGTTCTAATATATTAATAATATTATTTGATTAGTTTGATCAAAGAATTAATTTGGAATTAATTAAGTGATCAAAGGATAACTAATTAAATATATGGGTTGATTATGTAAATCATTCATATCTTGTATAGTGGGCTAAAAGGCTCCATGGATTATCAAGTTGGGCTTTACTTATAGGATGCTCCATAGATGCTCCATGGGAGTTACAAACCCATGGGTCATGAATATGAAGAGTCATGACACAACACTATATAAAGGTCCCATTCTCCACAAATTGGCAACACACACAAGACATATAAGAAACTTGAGGGCTAGGCCAATTTCAAGAAGTGTGAATTCTCTCTAAAGTCTTTCCAAGAGCTTTTGGTGTTGTGTGAAGCATTTGAGGCATCACACTTGGGGTGCTAGGCTCACAAGGTTTCAAGGAACACAAGCAACTACAAGGTAAGTTATTCTATCTTTTATTCAAGAAAAAATTGTTCCCCATGTATGCTAGATAGGAATATAACCTTGGAATTCAACTTTGCATGATAATTAGACAAACATAGATCCAAGGTTATTAGGGTTGCATGTACACTTAGGAAGTGTTATAATGCTCAAAACCCATCAGTTTTGAATATAATAAAAATGGAATTTTTTTAACCTTAATTTTTGGGATGTTACAATTTGGCATCAGAGCCTTGGTTTGAGGGATTTGGGCATATCCTCAAGCGTGCCTGAACTGAAACTGAGGAATTGATGGAAATTTTTATAAAATAAATAAATAACTAAAAAGGAATTTCTACTTAATGAAATGGGTGTGATGCGTGCAATCAGTCGAGCTCAAGTAAGTGGTTCCCAGAATACCAATACATGTTTATTATGATATATGATATGATTATAAGAACTACATGCTAGCTTAGGACTAAGGATATGCTTAGTATTATATGATAAGAGAGATGCCTTTTATGTACCTAACTGTATCAGCTCTAGTATTGCATGCTAGTTTGTATACCCGATAAGTAGATGGAATGGATTGTATAGAGTATGCTGGTTAGATTTTCCATTGCATGAATGTTGATTGCTTTGTGCTTTATGGGAGCTCTTAGAAACATGAGTTAGCTACTAAGTGAATATGCTAAGTCACATGTGGTATACGTTGGATAATCTCAGAGTGATAGACTTGGACCAATTGTGCAGCTCTTGTCTGAGTCCAACCGTTCTAGGGTGGAGTCTTTTACACGAAGAATTATCTGATCTTTGTTACATGTGGCTATATTCATGACGTGGATAATTGACATTGGTGGGAGTCCTTCAGCAGCTTAGGGCTGGGTGGGGTCGGTAACCTAGGAGAGCCTGGGATATGCTTCAGTGGTGTAGTGATGCGGTTTAGTGAGTTTTGGTGCTTTGGCTAAAGAAAGTGACTTGGAGGATTTGAGAGGATTGCTAAGGAAAGTATGGATATGTGTGGAAAGTAGTATTAGGCCATTACTACTGAAAGCACATGATCTATATTCGAGTGGGTGAGAGTCTTGGAGAATCTAAGAAGCTGATGGGAGTAGGATTCTTAGGTATGTTCTGATCGTTGGGTTATGGTATTGCAATTGGGAGATGAGATCTTAGGGAGGTTGTTTAGGTTCAGGGTCTGGCGCAGGTACGGGTGCTGAGCCGATTAGCGAGCAGTTATGGGAGTTCATTTCATCATAAATTTCTCTTTGTATTTCGGAGACCTTGGATGAGCGCTTGGGTATGATCCTCGCCGAGGTTGTGGCCATTGTTGGAGCTCGCACTCCATCTCTCTATGAATAAGAGATCGATTTGGAGTGCCTGGGGAAGAGGGGGTTAGATCCGGTGCAAAATTTGGAGGGTCCCGGGAAGAGACCCAAGACTTCTGATAAGCGTTTAAGAGGCTATCAGGGCCGGAGTGAGTGCAGCGTGCGGGAAACAACATGATGGAGTTTGTCATTCTAGGGGTATGAGTTCCTACAAGTGTGGCAAGGTTGATCATGTCAGCAGGGATTGTCCTCAGGGGCAAAGCCAGTTATGCTTTCTCTACAGGCAAGTGGGCCATAAAAGAGTCGTCTCTCCGAGAAGGAGGGGAGGAGCAACGAGTGCACCTACTTTGGCTATTTTGTGAGTCTCTGATAGTCGAGAGGGTAGGGCAGGAGCCCCATATGAGAGGAGTCGGGATTTGCAGTGTCAGACAGGGGAGGTCAGGATTCCAGCAGTCGATGTTGTGGGTATGTATCTTTTGTTTTCTTTCAGTTTAATCAACGTTTTGTTGAGTGGAATCTTGCATCAGTTGGGTAAGCATATATTCGGTTCATTTCTTGCTCATGTTTGGGTTAAATCTTAAAATATTGTTATATGCCATTTGCATGCTGTGAATTGTTAGCGCTTTATTAAAGGGTTGTTTCTCTTATATCGGGTTTAGAGTATTATGTGTTACCTTGGTGGTAGTCAGAATCGGTTTAGGAGTAGTGTGTGGAAGGTTTAAGGTTAGGATGCAGCGGGTTAGTTGACCGGTATCTCTAGGATTGTGTGGTTTTAGCTATGGTGCTTGGATTGGCTTTTGGAGGTATCGAAGGAGGTGGTTTGTTGCTAAGGGTTTGGTTGGAGCATTTATCCTTTGGACTTCAAGATTTGAGGGAGATATCAGGTTAAACATATGGGATCATCAGCGTTGCAGGGATTCAGGAAGTGTTAGATGGTCTTTAGGGGTTGTTCGTCTTTCTGAGTTGGCTAGTAAGGGATCATTAACAAGGATAGGCGTTGGTTGCCAGCGGATCGATAGTTGGAAAGTAAGAAGGACTGGGAATTCTTCAATTCTCGTGTGCTGTTTGAACTTAGTCGATTCAAAGTGGGGGAGAATCATCCAAGGATTCAAGAGCAGAAGTGGCTTCGAAATTAGGAAGAGTTTCGCATCCCCGTCGGGGAGGAAGGCGACCCAAGTGGCTGTTTGGATTGAGGATTGTGTGAGCTGGAAGTTCGGGAAACTTACCAACATTGAGATCGCATTCTCTTGGTGCTTGATAACAGACTTTGGGAAATAGGTTGGGGTTCCAGGCATTGCTTGAGTTTAGCTTGGGCGTTCGGTCGAGTGTGTGTTCAACTCTGGGTGTATTCGATTTGATAAATTAGAGGTAAGGCTTTGGGCCACGATTATGGTAAGTGGGAGTGTTGTAATGTTGCGGGGTGGCCCATAGCATTCACTAGTTAGCAATTACTGTAGAAGTGTTACAAGACTGCGAGGTGGTCGTAACATTCACTAGTGATCAATTGGTGGGGGAGTGTTGTAAGACTGCAGGTTGGCCCGTAGCATTCACCGGTCCTTGTTTAGTGGTGAAATTGTAGCAAACCTGTGTTTTGCTCGTGGTTCCTTTAGGGTGGTTCAGGCCAGAGCGGGTCTGTTCGCAAGGATGTAGGAAGGCCGCAATATGTTTGGAATCAGGATATGGTAGGTCATGGGAGACCGGGTATGAGGAAAGACTGAATAAGGTCCTATAGCGTTTAGTTTAGCATCTGGTTAGTGTCGAGATGGTTTAGGTAGTTATTACCTGTGAGGCTTTCTGTTGGAAGTCGTAAGGGGCGACTGTGTGGGAGTCTTATGACTTAGTAACTTGGCTGGAACCCAGTATTTCAGATGAATGGCTGATGAATTGGGACCATGGAGGTCTCGTTGGATTTTGGAAAGAATTCAGGAGGCAGCATGTTGTTTCCGGCAATTTCAGTGTTTCGGGCAGTTTCAGTGTTTCGGGTAGTTTCAGTGTTTCAGACAGTGTTAGTGATTGGGTCTCGTGTGTGTGTGTGGAGTATGTGATTGATTGGGAAATGCTAAGTCACTCGTAGTGGGATTAAATAATCTCAGAGTAATTGATTTGATCCTGTTATGCAGCTCTCGTCTGAGTCTAACCATTGCAGGAATGAATCTTCTACTCAAAGGATTATTAGAGCCTTCTGTCAAGTATAAGTGTTTTGTAGTTGTTTATGGTCAGTGAATCTGTTCCCTTTTAAGCAGGAATATGATCGGTGGCGTTTCGGCGTGGGAGGTCTGACATGGAGTCAGACCATTGAGACTTAGGTTTCAGATTTCAGGTGATATATGATTGGTTTTATTTGAGAGATTGAGGTTTTGTTGTTCATCGTGGTTGAAGAGCTATTCTAAGGGTTGTTTTAGTAAATTGTATAGGCCATGGTATGTTCAGAACTGGAAGTGTTATGATTGGACGGTTATTCGTTGAGAGTTGGGCATGGAGTTGTTTCAGCATGAATGGTCTATCTGGGTGTCAAAACATTATAGATTCTAATCCTATAAAGGTAGAAGTGTTTGCAAGGGATGAAGGTTTGGATGTTATGTTCAGGATAGAAGTTTCGGTTTGGGATTTTGGTTGTCTTGGAAAGATTGTCTTATGCCCAGAATTTTGATTGTGTCCCTTAGGTGGATTGTTTTCTTATGAGGGGCAGTAAGGAGCGATTTCGAGGACGAAATCAAAATAAAGTGGGGGAGAGTTGTAACACCCAGAATCTAGAAGGTTAATTGTGGAAATATTGCCAACTCTGCGAGTTGAAGATGATGAATCGCGAGGATTTAAGGGGTCTACTCGATGAGTTCAGGAGTCTAAACTCGGCGAGTATAGGTTGTTTTGGTCGCGAGATTAGTGAGCCAACTCGACGAGTTGGGCGCTGTTTCAGAGACCCTAATTTCAGGATTTTACACCCTATTTAAACACCTTAAGTCCCAGGTGTTGGCCTCATTTCCACTCTCCATAGCCTCTAACCCTAATCTCGAAACCCTAAATCCTTTTTGAGTGTTGTGAGCCCTTTGTGAGTGTGTTTTGGTGTGTTTGAAGCTCTTGGAAAAAGGAGAAGCTGGGTACAATTCAAGTAGAAGCCTTCAAATCTTGATTATTTGCATCATTTCCAGCATATTGTGGGTATACACTTCTATCCTTGCTTAATATTTGATTAGATCTCTTTTTGGGTTAAGTTTTGATGCCTTTAGCCATGTTTGGGTGATTGGCGGGGTTGAAGGACGTCCCAAGTGCTAGTCTTCCAGATCTATGGTCCTCTTGAGCTCTTTTGGCATAACGGTGCCAACTTTATGGTCCAAAGGGCTTCATGCATTCATTAAGTCCTTCTCTTGGTCTCTTTTAAGCTTTTGAGCTTCTTCAAGCATGAATAAGTGTAAAGTTGGAAACTTACTTGGCTATCTAGCCTCATATGGCTAGATCTGCATCTTGGAGTTATATCCTTGTGGAATAAGTGCTTAATGATTAAGTCCTTACCCTTTTAAGTTTAGGGTTTGGGTTTTGAACCGATTTTGGTGGTTCTTTGGGGTAAAGCTGGAAACTTTACCCTTCTTAACGCCATTTCAGTTAAGATCTGAGTAGGAGAAGCGGTTAGTTCGAATATATCGGCTTAATGGGTTGAACTGTTTGGTCCCAGGTGAACTCGACGAGTGGGAGGAGACAAATCGATGAGTTGTTTTGGTTTTCCTTGATTCTTTGTCGAAGAGGATCAACTTAACGAGTTGATAAGACAACTCGACGAGTTGGACAAGTTTATTCCTGACGTTGCGGTTGTCAGAGGAACTCGACGAGTTGAAGGATATAACTCGGCGAGTTGGGTCAACTCAGGCCGTTGACTTTGATTTTTGACTTATGCCTTTGATCAAGTTTCTCCCATTGGGTGTTTGAAGCAATTTAAATTGGAAATGTAGGCTTAGGATAAGGTCCATATGGGATTGGTCCCAATTTGGAAAATTGGGCCGATATTGGGCTTTCATGGATTTTGTGGTTTATGAATCTTATTGGGCCAGGGGTAAAATGGTCATTTGACCCTAAGTATGGATTTTGGATCATGGTTTGGACCCCAATTGCTAATTAGGTGATAGTTTGGTATTGTTAGCTCGAGGAGTTGTTAGGGCAGCAGTTAGAGATTTCTTGCAGTGAGCTTCAGCATTCGAGGTGAGTTTCCTCACTAGGTTTAGTGGGTCGAAGGCACCAATCTTGGCCCATGTTATGCTATGTTAGTATGCTAGTTGTCTTCATGACTCTTGCATGTGTATGTGTTTACATGCTTTCCGGGCTAAGGTCTGATGTCGGGCGGGGCCCGATGACTGTCTATATGCTATGTTTTTCGCAATATATGATATTTGGGAATGAACTCTGATAATAGTTTTATTTAAATATTTTTCCAATGTTTGGACAAAGTTACAATGGTGTTTAGGAATATAATAAAAATGAAAATTTTTTAACCTTGATTTTTGGGATGTTACACCGCATTTGCTTCCTTTTCATCCCGAGAATGTCTTTGTTACTACGAAACAAATTTCAAATATAATAAGTGTCTTTTGTCCCATAATAAACACAATTGTAGCTAAAATATTAATATATTACGCAAAGTATATGAATAGATATGCACATATCAAAATACCCCATACTTTGCTTTTGCTTGCCCCCAAACAAAAATTATTTATAATCATCATATTATCACATCAAAACCTTAGCTACCAACATCACACAAGACAATTCATTTTAAGATCATTTATTACATCAATACCGCAATGCATGTATTTGTGTATAATATTCCTAAAAGCTTCCCCAATCCTAAATACTCACAATCCTCATAAACACTTGCCAGTTATTTTGAACAACTTTCATTTTATGCATCCCTCAGAATATATCCTCAAAAATATTTCTTAACGTCAAGGTAATTTTTGATTAAACCCCAAAGCATACATATAGAAAAATAACCTGGAAAGAAGAATTACAATAAAAATAAAATAGTCATTCGACTCGCACGACGTTATTTATTTTCTAAAAAAAACTCACCCTTTGTCTTGCACAACTAAAAATAAATAAACTTCCTAGATAAAATAAGAAAACATTATGATTATTCGGTTATGATAAAAGAAACAAAACAAAGAAAACTACAATAAAAATCAAAGAGGATAAAAACTCTTCAAATATCAGGTTGTCTCCTTATAATTGCTTCTTTTTTAGGAGTTGTGAGTTGGATTCCGTCTCGCTTTACGTTGTGTCGGTTGGGAGTGGGAGCTCCCTCTTCTCCTTCTGCTCCTTCAACTGTCTCTTGTATGCTTGAACTCACCTTATATATATATATATATATATATATATATATATATATATATATATATATATATATATATATATATATATATATATGTATATGTGTGTGTGTGTGTGTTCTCAAGTTTTCTTTCTTCTTTTTGTTTCTGCATTCCTCATATTTGCATTTCAATCCTTTACTTTTTCTAGCAGTTTGTGTCTTCCCTTCTTCTTCTGTTGCTTCTCTTTCTAGCTTCCACTTTCATCTTGTCAATGATTGGATCATCTTTCTCTTGTTCAATCCGCTTCTCACTCATCTCCTTATCATCACCCGAATTAATTTTTTCTTCTTCATTTGCTTCATCTACTTGAGCCTTGGGTGTAGTGAATATGAATACTTCAAAGATAATAGGAATTGGAGGTTTTGGCTTGGTAAGATTTACTTCTTCTACTTGAGGCTTCTCCCAAGCTTTCAATTCCTCCTCCATCAACTTCTCTATCTCATTTAACTAGTTGAGATATTCTTCCATTCTTTTTCCTTGCAAATTATTCACCCTTAACTCCTCATCTAATAGTTCATCATAACTTACTTCTTGGTGCATTTTTAAAGTTACTTCTTCATCTTCTATGGGAAGTGTAAGATTAGAATCATTGATGTCAACAAGGGCTCTTGCAGTGCTAAAAAATGGTCTTCCCAAGATTGTGGAAAGGTCTTCGTCTTCTTTCATGTCTAAAACTACAAAGTCCAATGGAAAAATGAATTTTCCAACCTTCACCAATAAATCTTCTACAATTCCGCATGGATGAGTGATTGAGTGATCTGCCATTCGAATTGTCAGTCTTGTGTTTTGAAGCTTTGGTAGAGCGAGCTTCTCGTAAAAATGATATGGCATGAGATTTATGCTAGCCCACGAATTGACTAAAGCATTTTTTTGAAGTGGAATTGGGAAATTCACAAGGCAAAGTAAATCGGCTCGGATATCCTATTTTTATTCATAATCCTTCAATGATTGCAGCATAACACAACTGGTGGAGTTTAGCGATGGATTTGATGAATGGATCATTGATTGAGAGGGATAGCACTTGTTGCATAAATTTCTTTTGGTCTGGTCGGATTCTTCTTAGTCATCGGTCCTTGAGAATCAAAAAGTTTTCTCATTGTAAAATTCACCCCATCATAGAAAATAGACACTTCTTGTTGAACGTTCAATTCATGTTGAGGAAAATTTCTTAGAAGGCCATTGTATCTCTCCTAAGCTTCGTATAAGGACTCTCCAGTTTCTTGTTGGAAGTTAACAATCTTCTTATGTAGTTTAGCAATCTTCGAATGAGGACTATATTGCTTTATAAACACTTCACGGAGGTTATCCCATGTACGAATAGCTCCAGGTGTGAGAGACTTCAACCAAATTTTTGCATCTCCACTAAGTGTTACTAGAAGCATCCTTAGTAAAACCGAATCACTACTAAAATTTTAAACATTAAAATAGTTAGCAATGTCCAAAACTTCATCAATGGGCTTGAAAGCATCTTCTTAGTCCTCCTCAGAAAACAAAATATCTTTAAGCATAGATAGAATATGCCCCTTGAGTTTGAAATTTGCGGTTGCCAGAATTTCAGGTGGTACAAGACCCGACCCATTGTCCATATGCATCCGCTTCTTGTACTCTTCCATCGTCATATCTACAATGCCCGACATCTCTTCAATGTCACTATGGATGTCTTCCTCCAAGTCATGTTCTATTTCTGGCTCGTACCCGGTTCCTTTATTGCTTGGAGTCTTCTCAAAGTGCTCAAACGTGTCAACTTCGAAAGTGCTAGTTGAGTTGTTGACCTTTTTGTCCTTCTTTTGATGGAAAGCCGATTCAAGATCCTTAAGTGGTGGAATTATTGGGTTTATGGATTCTCGGGTCATAAATTACTGAAGCAAAAACAAAACAAAAAATATACACATAAAATGAATAAAAATAAACTAACTAAAACTGATTGTTTAGTGACCACAACATGGCCAAAGATGCCCACGACGTGGCTGCTGAACAAACATAAAAATTTAATTAATGCTGAAAAAATAAATTTTGTTGTTTTTACCCCATAAAAAGGATCGAATAACTAAAAGTATTTAAACTAAAAATGAAATAAGCTTTTCCCCGTCAACGATGCCAAAAACATGGTGTGTGCAAAGATTACCTATCAACTTTTAAACTTACAAACATAACTACTTAACTGATTTATACACCTATAGTTAGCGTACCTAGTCTTATATTAGAATAGCTTTGGCAAGTCGGTTGTCAAACACAAGGAACAAAATTTAATTAATAAAATAATTACTAAAAGTTAAACTAAGAAACAAACAATAATGGGTTTTTTTTACTGATTTTGAAATATTAGAAGAACTTTAATCAAACAACTAAATTAATAAAAGAATATTATTCAAGTTCAATATTTAAAGAGTATTTTTGTTAGATCCGAATCGCCTTTTTCCATATGGTTGATTTCTTATTAAATTCCTATTATTGGTTACCAAATTATTATTGAAATAGTTAATATGATCGAATACCTAGTTATTATCAATTTATGCCTACTATGTAATGATCAAACACAAGTAACACAACATCGATTTAAGATGAGTTTGGGTATGTATGGTAAATCTAAGAGTTACTTTCCTTTGATCAAGTCAAGTAGACAAGAAAAAATATGATCAAGTATGCTCTCTTACACAATTAAAATTACGAGCTTTAATTATCTAATATAAGATTTGTTCAATCCTAGTTCTAGTAATTTAATGATCATAAACCACTAGGTAATCAAGTTCATGTAAATATAATGATCATCTACAACACTAAGTTTAAATCAAGTCAATCAAAGACTAGAATTAAAACATGGGATTCGATTTATCAACACTACAAAAGCCAACAATAATTAATCATATAGTCGAAATCAACACATAGTTCAAAAGGTTCATCTTCACCAGGGAAAGTAAAAGGTTTTCAGCCACTCATCATAACAAAAAAGTACACCAAATTTATGCAAATAAGATTAGACATGATTAAAACTAGCAAACTGATTGGATTAATGTTGTTTTCTTCTATGATTCTTCAAATATTGAGCTCCAATAATTTTTTTGAACTTCAATACACATTCTAGAGGATTTTTGTCGCAATACTTCTCTCCTGAAATTGGCAATAAGTTCCTCTTTTCGACCTAAAACCAAATATTTATACTTTCATTAAATCTGTCTCACACGCCGTGGCGAATATGCTCTATGATGTGCAATCTGGTTTCGCACTTATTCTCTATGGAAGTGATATGATCGCAAATATTCTAATCACCACAGAGTGGCAGTAAATCCGCATGTCGTGGGCTTCAGAAACCCTGCCTCTTTTTCCTTTAAGTGTCTTAACACACATTTTCCTGCCTCCAGCTCAACATTTTCTTCCTTTTTATCCCGTGTCACAACCATGAAATTCTAATGCTTTTATAAACATTAACAACGATAACATTTGTAACTAAAACTTAAAAGCATGTATGATGTTTATTCAATAACAACAAAATTCCATCAAACACACTATACAAACACTTCAAACGGTCAAAAAAAGATTGGAAACCCTAAAAATCCCTATTTAATTCCAATACGGACTAGGATTTTCTTATTTGGCCTAATAGACCAATAAGTATCCAATTTGACTATTTTGGGCCTAGAACCCTTTAATGGGCTCTGATTGGACCCACTTTCATGAAACTTAACATTTTAGGCCATAATGGATCCAAAATGAATTGGTTTATCTTAATGGGCCTTATTGGGCCATAATTGATTTAATTAGCTTTCATGGACCATAAATCCATTCTTTTATACAAAATTGGGCCTTGAACTACCCTAAACGCCCAATGGGACGAAAACTTCTTTATGAACCTCATAATTTCGAACCAAGATAAGAAGTGGGCCAAATTAATTTACCTCCTTTCTCCTAGCGCAAGATTTCGGCCCAAGAAAAAAAAAGAAAAATGAGATTAATGGTTGATTAAGGGTGGCGGGGGGTGACACCTCAAAATTGTATGTGGGATATCAATGCACCCTTTCTCACCTCCCCATGCATCTATCACTTCACTCTTTCTCTTCTTCCCTCTTCCTATCACCTCTCAGCCGAAAGACAAGAGGCACACATACACATACACAAAAACTCAAAACTCTTTCTAAGTATACATTTAAGAACACCTCTCCTCGTTCATCAAGAAATTTTGAGACATAAAAGCATTTCAAGGAGGTTTCAACCAAAAATCACTTCAAGCTGCATTCTAGTGGTAAGATCTTACAAATCTAAGTAGCATACTTTCTTTTGAACTCATTCATCCTTCTTACCACCCTAATTTCATGATCATGCTCCCTAGAACCCATCCAAGTTCGATATCCACTCAGGGAGCTTGCTAGAACCAAAAACCGTGATCTATGTGTGTATGCTTGTTATATGTGATTTCTTTGGTTTATGTTGTGAAAATATGATGTTATTTGCTAAATCTTTAATTCTATGGCGAAAGTGTGAGGGATACATAAACAATGTACATATTAAACAACTTACTTCAAATATCTAAGGATCTTTAGGCTTAAGAAGTGAATACAAAATCAAAATCCTTATAAGTGTCATTTCTGCCAAAATAATCAAAGTTTGGGGTCAAATATGGTATTTTCGGTTTTATAAGGACCAAATAGTATTATTTACATAGAAATCTAACTTTTATGAAAATAACACTTGTCTAGGGGTCAAAAACATAAATTTTAGCTTAATGGGCTTTAAAATTGGGCCTCAAGAGTTTTGGGCCCAAAGTTACGAAAAATGAAGTATTTGAGGGGCTGAAATGGAAAACTTAACAAACTATGAGTCTAAAATGTCAATAAACTATTTCAGGGGCTAAAAACGACTTTGATGCAAAAATTGGACTAAAAATGCAAAGTTATTGATTTTGGGGTCAAAATTGTAAAACTTACGGAATTTGAGCCAAAAACGTAAATTTTTTACAAATAAAAGCTGGAAATGACAAATGCAATAGTTTTGGGTTGAAATTATTATTTAAATAAAGTTTGGGTCAAAAATGTCAAGAAAAATGGTTTAAGGACCAAAAATGTCAATTTTCTTAAAAAGAGACTGAAAGTGCCATTTTTATAGATAAAGGGGCTACAATGGTCAATCTAAATGTTGTTGGGCCAAATAGACAAATATAAATTTTTGGGTTAAAAATATCAAGTTTATAACGCGTGGTTATATATATATATATATATATATATATATATATATATATATATAAAGCTTCATTATAAATCAAATGTTAAGATTTTTTTTTAAACATTGCGAATAAACATTTAGCATACAAAAAATACCTACACTACGAACTTAAACTCGATAAACCATAAATGATTCAATGATTGGGCCCAAAATCTTCTATTCGTGCTATTGGTCTTTGTGGCCCAATATCATTATTATTGGGCCCAATGTATTCAAACATGTTTATTGGGTCTCGGTGATCCAATTACATACCTAATGGGCCCTCAATGGCTTTTACATGCTATTGGGCCTTAGTGGCCCATTTGCATTGCTAGTATGGTCCAAATCAATCACATGCATTATTGGCTAACGTGTCCGTCGCATATTCGACAATCTATAATTACATACATAATTAGTGGACCACCGTTGTCCTCTTTCATGTCTGTTAGGCTGACTTCATATTCACGTAATCATCATTCAGGTTTTAAAACAAGGTTATTCAATTTCATGGGATTTAGTGAGAAATAACGGGTGGCACCAATAAGTGTCGATCGTAGTCTGTAGTTATAATCAGAGTCTCCTGGAGGGAGAGCGAGAGTTTGTGTATAAATCTATACGGGGGTGACTCCCCCACACCTGAGCTATTTGCTACAGTTAGACTCGGCCAGTGTAGGGTGAAATTTTTTTGATCAAAACCGCCATCCAATAGAATGCCAAGACATGTGAATTAGTCATTATTATGCATGTTTATAATTACTCACATAAAGATCCATTACCAACTAAGTAATCATGAGAAATCTTATTCATTCGTTGAGATGATACAATAATACAAAACTATCATATTATTCATATCGTAAAACATCAGGTTTTTCGAGGGAACAACATTATTCACTCCTATATATAGTAACTATATTACAAGAATAAATTTTGAACAACAATCACTTTTACATGTCTCGATATCACATACATATGCAGTTATGGGATCATCACATCTTTTTCGTAAAGAGCTTTTGTACAGAAAATATCGAATTTTCTGGGTGATACAAATAATACAAAACAATTATTATCAAACATGCTTATGAACTCACCAACATTATATATGTTGACCGTTTTCAAAATAACTTGGATTTTCAGGTAACAGATAAGCTGAAGAAAATTACTAAGTGTGTTAGGATGTTATGTTTCGTGACTCTCAAACAATTTATGCTATGGATATGTAATATTTAGACATTGTACTTGATGTGAACAATGACATTTGTACCATGTAATGTTGGTGATGTATGTGTTTGTTCATGTATATTCATTGTAATGGTATTCAATTAATAGTCACACGAGCCCTCAGATGTTTCCGTCATCCGGTTCGAGGGTGTGACAGATTGGTATCAGAGCTCTGTTTATAGTGAACTGGCATATCTAACCACACATTGATATGCAACTATAAACCCAAAGAGGGACTAAATAACTCTGAACAAAACAAATAAAATATAATAATAAACACTTTTACTTGTGCGACTTAGGAAAATAAACATAATAACAATTCAAATAAGATGATTGGAAAATCCTGACATCTCGGTTGTGTTACAGTTGTATTAGGGGTGAATGTAGCATAATCAACTACATTTCCTCCAGAATACAACTATCACATGCCCTGGGGCGATCGCGATGGTCGGTAAACCTAAGACATACCCATTTGTTAACCAAAAAGAGAACATCAACCCAATTTTTTTTAACAACTAAAACATCTTAGGCATAGTAATAGTTTATTTATATACCCTCCTTGCGTGTTCCTCATCACAATCACCATGGAAGAGGAGCATCATGGCATTTAGTTTCACCAGGCCTTGGTGGCCCACAGAATGTTGAAGACGACCCCGAGGAAAGACAAGGAGCAGCACATGACGTTGGACCCGACGACTACACTGATACCGACTATGAGTTTGAGGGGAAACTGAAAGCAAGAAGGAGAGTGATAACAAGAAGGGAAAGAATAACAAGCAGAAGGGACGAAAAAGCTCAGAGTTGTCAAAGAAACAATAAACAGTGACAGTTCATGCTGCAACCACCCAAGTTCCCTCTACACCACGTGCTCCAACCTCATCTACCCCAAGTGCCCCTAAGCAGCATTCCAGAAATCTTCCAAAGTGCAACAAGTGCAATATTCATCACAATGGTGAATGTGGGAGATGCATTGTACCAGTTGCAACCGAAAGGGTCACACGAAAAAATACTGTAGAACCTATCCTCCCCAAAACCAGCAACCGGGAAACAACAACAACAACCGCAACAAAAACAACAACAACAACAACAACAACACCAACAACAACAATGGCAACAACACTGGGGCTAGCCACACCTGTTATGGATGTGGAAGGACTGGACATTTCCGTTGACACTGCCCCAATGTCAACAACCCAAGGGAATAACAGATGGCTGGAGGAGGAGTCTGAAGAAGAACCTGAAGAAGACCCCGAGGAGGAGTCCGAAGAAGAACCTGAAGTGGAAGTCAAGGCCGGACTTGCCAAGCCAGTGGTAGACTTGGAAGAAGAAGAAGCCGAAGAAGACCCAGAGGGGAGTCCGAGGAAGAACCTAGTGATGACGATGAAGATGATTCGGACATAGAGTCCAAAGTTATGAACCCACCTTACCCGATTAGGGTGCCCGCTCATCGGATAGGCCCAACTGGCCCCACGCCTCCATGGGGTGTTGATATTTGAAGATGGAGCAGGCAGCAGGGGCAGCGACCCCCATATGGGATGGCCAGGGAATTCTATGATCTGAGAGATGGAGGACCAGCCGACCGAGCACTTCCTGTTATGGTGAGGCGGTTACGAAACACTAGCGACCTAGTCCAGTTCACTGCCGAGCAGCTGAATCAAATGCGAGCTGTAGTGGCAAGAGCGGAATGAGAAACTCAAGAGGTAATCCATAACTTTCATGTACGTCAAGCAATTTTGTAGGACCGACTACGAGCCACAGAACAACAGGTGGCGCGTCTTCAGGGCGCATCCACATCATCAGCCCCACCACCCAACATACCTCAGAATACTCCGGACCAGTAGACCTCCCTACTAGTGTTATGTTTCTTTTATGCGTACTACATTATGTATGGATCGACACTTTGTTTAAGTGATTATACTACTCATAGAGTCGTTATGCTGCCGAACTTTGTGCCCTTATGTATGCTATTTCGATCAAGTTTTCATGTATCAAAGTACGGATATTATTAGTGGAAAATATTATGTGTTTTATCATGATCTTGTTATCTGTTATGTGTCTTATATTCTTATTACTTGGTGTGAACCTATAGAACCTCACAGTCTGAAACTCCGACATCGATGCTTACATATCTAGGTTTAGTGAACTGTCTCTGTTGTGCCCTGGCATGATTGCCTCGGAAGGAAAGAAAATCGAATGATTCATCTGGGGATTAACTCCCCCAATTCAAGGAAACATGATAGCCGCAAACCCTGAAACCTTTGACACCGCCAAGAGGTTGGCCAAGAAGCTGTATGACCACAATAACCAAAAGGGGGAAAAAGCAAGGGAAATCTACGTAGGATGTACCCTGACCTTAAATCACCATTCATTTCAAATAAATTTGATGCATGTAACTATTATGAGTTTTGATGTGATTATCGGCATGGATTGGTTGAGCCCCCATCATGCCAAAATTATGTGTCACGAGAAGGTCGTTCGCCTTCATCTCCCTAATCACGAAACCCTAATTATATACGGAGACAAACCCAATACGAACCTTCATCTTATCTCGTGTATTAAGGCATAGAAGTGTCTACAAAAGAAGGACTTGGCGTTTCTGGCTCACATCGTGGATAAATCCAAGGAAGAGGTTAGTATTCGAAACATCCCAGCGGCTTGCAATTTCCCTGACATCTTTCTTGAAGACCTTCGGGGGATACCCCAGAAAGACAAGTCGAGTTTTGAATCGACCTTGTGCTAGGAGCTACACCCATAGCCAAATCACCCTATAGGTTGGCTATTGCGGAGATGCAAGAACTGTCAAGCCAACTCAGCGAACTTTTGAGCAAAGGATTCATCCGACCTAGTTTCTCACCTTGGGGAGCTCCGCTCCTTTTTGTTAAAAAGAAGGACGGATCCTTTAGAATGTGCATCGATTAAAGAGAGCTGAATAAGCTCACTATCAAAATCGCTACCCGCTTCCACGAATCGACGATCTATTCGACCAGCTTCAAGGAGCAAATTACTTCTCTAAGATAGATCTGCGATCCGGCTACCACCAACTCAAGGTCCGGGAAGAGGATATCCCCAAGAACTCTTTTCGAACTCGCTATGGACATTATGAATTTGTTGTAATGCCCTTTGGACTAACAAATGTCCCTGCTGCATTTATGGACCTGATGAATCGAGTTTGTCGACCATTCCTCGACAACTTTGTCATCGTTTTCATCGATGATATTCTGGTCTATTCTCGAAGCGAAGAGGAACATAGTCGACATCTCCAACAAATCTTGGAAACCCTGCAAGCCGAAAAGTTATATGCGAAACTCTCTAAGTGTGAGTTCTGGCTCCGTAGCATAAACTTTTTAGGTCATGTTGTCAGCCAAGAAGGGATACATGTGGACCTATCTAAGATTAAATCTATTGAAGGATGGGCAGTCCCAACGACACCACTAAAATTCGTCAATTTCTGGGTCTCACAGGCTATTACAGAAGATTCATTCAGAACTTCTCCAGAACGGCCAAGCCACTTACCATGCTTACATAGAAGGGCGTACCATTTGAATGGATAGAAAAGCAGGAGGTTGCCTTCCAAACTCTGAAACGAGCTCTCTGTAGTGCGCCAGTACTATCATTACCAGATGGAACTGAGGACTTCATAGTTTACTGCGATGCTTCGAATCAGGGTTTAGGCTGTTTACTCATGCAACGGGGGAAGGTGATAGTGTATGCATCTCGGCAACTAAAGACACATGAGGTGAATTATACCACCCATGATCTCGAATTGGGAGCTGTGGTCTTTGCCTTGAAGATTTGGAGGCACTACCTTTATGGTACAAAGTGCACCATTTTCACCGACCACAAGAGCCTCCAACACATTTTAAATCAAAAGGAGTTAAACATGGGGTAGGAAAGATGGGTTGAGCTGCTAAACGATTATGAGTGCGAAATCAAGTACCACCCAGGCAAGGCTAATGTGGTAGCTGATGCCTTAAGTCGGAAAGAATACTCAAATCGTCGTGTGAAAAATCTTCAATGACCATTTAATCCCATTTGTCCTCGCAAATCAAAGAAGCCCAGTTGGAAGCCATGAAGACAGAAAACAGAACAAGCGAAGCGTTACGTGGAATGGAAAAGAACTTCGAAATCAAGGAGGATGGAGCATATTATTTCATGAACCGAATTTGGGTCCATGAACTTGGGGGATTCAGAGAGGTAGTCATGAATGAGGCTTATAAGACACGATACTCTATCCATCTGGGTTTAGATAAAATGTACCTGAATATCAAGCAACATTATTGGTGGCTTAACATGAAGGCAGAAATTGCCACTTACGTTAGCAAGTGCCTTAGTTGCGCTAAAGTGAAGGTAGAATATCAAAAGCCCTTGGGACTATTACAACAGCCAATAATACCCGAGTGGAAATGGGAAATGATTACCATGGACTTTGTGACTAAATTACCCAAGACAAATGACGGATTGGATGCCATATGGGTAATAGTAGACAGGTTGACGAAATCCGCCCATTTCTTGCCAATAAATGAGACATACATGTTGGAACGAATAACGAGAATCTACATCAAAGAGATTGTGAAACTCCATGGAGTACCAATATCTATCATCTCAGACTGAGATAGTAGATTCACTTCACGCTTTTGGCAAACACTTCAGAAAGGCATGCGAACACAACTCGATATGAGCACTGCTTACCAACCACAAACAAATGGTTAAAGTGAGAGAACCATTCAAATGCTTGAAGATATGCTTCGAGCGTGTGCGATAGAATTTGGAAGGTCATGGGATATCCACTTGTCCTTAATTGAGTTTTTGTACAACAACAGTTATCATACAAGCATCAAAGTTGCTCCTTTTGAAGCATTATATGGGTGTAAATGTAGATCACCATTGTGTTGGGCTGAGGTAGGTGACACTCAACTAGCAAGAGGATAGACAGCGAATAATGCTTTAACAGGGCCATAAATCATAAGTGAAATGATAGAGAAGATAATTCAAATCAGAGCTCGACTTCAAGCATCACGAGACCAACAAAAGATCTACGTTGATAAACAACGAAAGCCCTTGGAATTTCAAGTCGGGGATCGGGTGTTGTTAAGAGTCTCTCCCTGGAAAGGGGTAATTTGTTTCGGGAAGCGGAGAAAACTAAGCCCACGATACATTGGGCCATTCGAGATTCTTGCTCGAATCGGTCCAGTGGCCTATGGGCTGCAGCTACCTATTGAGCTCAGCAGTGTACACCCCGTGTTCCATGTTTCCAATTTGAAGAATTGCTTATCCGATGTGACAACCGTCAATTTTCGGTCAAGTCAAAGTCAACAAAAGTCAACAAGTCAAACCGGTCAACTCAATTTGCCGTGAGTACTAGAGTTTACGTTATGTACTTCTAAACAACTCTCTATTCTAATGAGAGATCATAAATTGAAAAGTGCGTACATCTAGATCTCCTTAACCTAAAACGGTGGTACGTAGAGAGCCAAACCGATAAAACAATGTTACATACTCATCGGGAGTATGCAAGATCCCTAAACAAGGCTTAACGGGGTTTACGGACCTTGCAGTGCGTAGCCGGACACTCAAAAAGGTCACCAATGAAACCTCTCCCACATATCTCTAAGTATGTGAAACCTCTCCCAGATATCTCTAAGTATGTGAAACCTCTCCCACATATCTCTAAGTATGTGAAGCCTCTCCCACATATCTCTAAGTATGTGAAACCTCTCCCACATATCTCTAAGTATGTGAAACCTCTCCCACATATCTCTAAGTATGTGAAATCTATCCCACATGTCTCTAAGTATGTGAAATCTCTCCCACATATCTCTAAGTATGTGAAATCTCTCCCACATGTCTCTAAGTATGTGAAATCTCTCCCACATATCTCTAAGTATGTGAAATCTCTCCCACATATCTCTAAGTATGTGAAATCTCCCCCACATGTCTCTAAGTATGTGAAATCTCTCCCACATATCTCTAAGTATGTGAAATTTCTCCCACATATCTCTAAGTATGTGAAACCTCTCCCACATATCTCTAAGTATGTGAAATCTCTCCCAAATCTCTCTCTGTATGTGAAATCTCTCCCACATATCTCTACATTCGGTTTTTGGTATTTATGACTACACATCATTTGAAACCACATTTATAACTTTAAGTATAGACGATACTGGTTATTTTCTCGGTCCTGAGACTTAGGACTACATATACATTAAGTATTAACAAATATAAGAATTTGCGGGAACATCATTTAATTCAAATGCGTTTATGTCAATTTAAGCACATTTTATTTTCCTTTAATAAGAAAGGTTACTTATACATTTTGGTCGACGGTTATAAGACTACATTACATAAATTTTATAAAGAAAATATTGGATTTTCTGAATACATATCATATCGTTTTTACAAGGAAAACGGTCTACTTCTCCAATAAAATCTCTTATGAACTCACCAACCTTTGTGTTGACACTTTTCAAAACTACTTGTATTCTCAGGAATTCAGTGAAAACAGGAAACCAACAACGTTTTGAGGATGGGACGATAAGTCGTCAAACAGTTCATTTTGTTTCATAATGTATTTGATTCGAATCATGTAAACATATACATTGGTGTAACTTTTTCAGTTATATTTATGATGGTTGTATTTACTTTGAGCACTATTATACTCATTGTTATGATACTCTACATGAAGTCCTCCACCCTCGAACGTTTCCGCCATCCTTGGTTTGGGGGTGTGACAGATTGGTATCAGAGCATTGTTTATAGTGAACTCAGTATATCGAACCACATAAGATATACAAACTATAAATGCATTGGGACTAGAGTCTCTGATTTTATGTTTTCAAAACAACTATACTTTTAGAAATAAGTAGTTTCTTATTAAAAGTATACACGCATGCATACATACTAGGGTCACGTCGTTCTAGAACAAAACAAAAGTAATGATTGTTGGATATCACAGGTAAGCTCGGGGATGTATGGTCAGTCTTGGGATTGGCATAGCCTGATCAACTATGCTCGTCCGAGGAGTGATTAGCACATGCCCAAGAATGGTTGTGATATGGCAACAAGTCTAAAAACTTACCAACACTACCACAATGAAATACCATAGGGGTATTTGGTGTTATTATAATTACTTATCTGAGAACTAAATAGATTTTTATCAATAGGTCAATAATTGCTTGGTGGATACATTAAAATTATATGTAGCCAGGACGTCATAGACTTAGAATCTGTGAATCTTTGCTTTACTTCCTGTTCTCGTTGGATTGGGGATTTAAAGTTAGGGTTGCTTATTCGAAGGTCTATCTTGTCCCAAATACATATGACTAGTATGCACTAAACAGTGTATTGAAGTACCTGATAAAGATCATCTTATAATTCTCTAATTAGTACATCTACTTAGTTACTTCCTATATCCCCATTTCTCGCGAAGATATCATGGCTGGATTTCATCCCCACGACGACCCGTACTACCCTAGCCACAACAATACTGAATGGCTCGGAGAGGAGCCAGAGAATGATCACCCAATCCCTGTGGATGGTCACTAAGCTGAAGGCCTTGCTGACGGTTCTGACTCCGAACCTGAAATGGTGAACCTATCCTCGATGACCCGTGTTCCCAATCCCAATCCTCGGCCGGCTTTTCAAGGCCCGATGCCTCCTTGGGTAGAGTGCTTGGAAATCTGGAGCGAAAAGCAAGACCAACCTATGTCATTCGATGGAGATCGAAACTTCTGCAACATAAACGAAGGAACCCCAGCAGATAGGATTTTTCCAATCCTGGTTTGTAGAGTTGCCTGAGACGAGAATTCGGGGCAGAACAACTCTCCATAGTATCGTAGAGGTTGATGCAAATGCAAGAATACATACAATCCGCACCAATCGCCTTGATCGCACTCGTGAAAAGTCTGCGAAAGACTATGAAACCCTGCTGCAAACACTGGGTGAATCACAAACCGATGTCATAAAACTCCGAGTACGCCAGAGGGAGTACGAAAGGCACATGCCTGATATGGAGCGGCAGCTAGCTGAACTGAGAGATCACAAGAAAAATGACCGCCGCCAGTAGTAAACGCCTTACTTCATTTCATGTTAAAAAGGAATCGTTATCCCTATCTATGCCCTATGTGGTATTTCCTATGAAACTATCTTGTATTGTAGGTACCTTTAGTGAGACCTTTAGGCGGCCAAGACACCCCTGCTTTGATATGATATAAGACCCTCTACAAGGTCAATCTTCCCTAATTTGTTACATCTTAAACATCAATGACGTATCAATCAGCCGAGTTCTGTGTCACCCTTTTGTTCAAACACTCCCATCATGCTGCGATAGGAGCCTGCCTACAACCCACTCTATTCAAGTTGTAAAACTAGAGTAATCTAGCTCCGGAATCGTTCCTGATCTTCTCTCCAAGGTTGGATCATGTCATTCACCAACCAATGGAACCCGGTTTTAAACAACCAACATCAAAAGATCACTACCTAAACTTACTTCTACTCTGTATTAGGACTGCGTCATAGGGATGCAGGTCAAATCTTCGAGAACATGCTCCAATTGGTCATAATAAGGACCTAGCCTGGGTCAGCTATAAGGCACCACTTGGGTGCAGAACTACTAAAAATTCATGGGTTACCATGTAAAGACTCCCGTTATGAATTGTTTTCAGAACGCCCTTAACGACCAAATTACGTTACAAATCAATATAAGATAAAGCTTAGTTAGAAACTCACGACGTTTAGCCATTCTAAAAACTCATTATCATCTCACCCTTAATCATTTTGTTGAGAAGTTCCTTCATCATAGACTCATGGGTGCGATCATGCCAGCACTAATGCACCGGATCCCATCAGAACTCGCCAGCCAAGCGTGTTTGGACACACATGATTCTAAGATGGGTAAAGCTTGACGCCCGTATGAAACCTACCCCTACCCACTGCTGTAACCCTATTTCAAGAATGTTAGCGGAAACACTAGGAGTAGTACAGTAATGTGCAAAAATTTATATGCGTTAGTATAAATTGTAAGGATGCACTTAAGATAATCATTTCCACTAACGAAGATGTTTTTCATCGTGAAACAGAACTATGTCTTCACCAAGAGGAAACCAACCAACTAGCAAGGTGCCAACTCTGCAGATAGACGCTGCTACTTTTCAGGCTGCAGTCACGGCAGCCGTGGCAGCCGTCATGGCACAGTTCAATGCTAACAACGCCAGCAGAAATGGAAGCGGTGCTGACAATACAGATAATGGTAACATTCAGGAACACCAGCGGGTGTCCACCAGCAAAAATACCTCAGGTCTCAAACCTACGAACAAGAAGAGAAAATTTTGGAACATGAAAGAGAGCCACCAATCACAAAAATCCATTAAAAGACAACAACCGATAGCCACCCCCACCATCACAACAGCAGTCACAACGCATGCCTCGATACTAGCCACAGGATCTACCACCCAAATGTCGGCCAGACCATATGAGGGATCTCTCCCAAAGTGTGCCAAGTGCAGTTTCCATCACACATGAGCTTGCCGAATCTTAAAATGTGAAACTGCAACAGGAAAGGACATACCACCCGTTTCTGTAAGGTCCCGACCCAGTATCTCCCTTCAATCACCAGCACCAGGGCGGACTCAGTATGCTACTCATGCGGTGAAATGGGACACTTCAAGAGAGAGTGTCCAACCAAGAAGAATGACGGAGGAGCCGGAGGAATGTAACAAACGAACCGGCAGGATCAGTAGGAAACCATATTAGAACTTTTGTAATGTGTCCAACGACAAAAACGTTTAAGTACTATATGTTTGTAATGAAATTGTTATGCTTGCTAAAGTCACCGTCTTTCTAAAAGTAGTTAAAATACTCTCTCGTTTAAATCGAACCAAATACATTCATATATGATCTAAAGATCATTACCTCTAAGATGTGATGACTTTGTACATACATCGGGGTTAATCATAATCGAAATACTGAAGTTTTGAAACAAATAATTTCATCCCGACTCCTAATCCGTGTCTAATAGTAAGAGGTGAGTGGGGCCACCCACTCGACGATTCCCCAACATCAGATCACATACGACGTTCATATACCATTCGATCATAGGGAGACCTGTCAGGGGTCATGATGTCAAATATTATTACTAATTCTCGAAACACACCTGCCGCCAGTGCTAGGCACTGTGGTGTAAATCATCTACGATAATGATAACATTAAACAAAGTTTATCACCCTAAAAAGAAACACAAGATACTCTATCACTCTAGTGATCTCTTCTTGCGAATACAGCTTAGCTAGTTTTATCTAAAAAGATATTGCTGTCGTCATTCAATCTTCATTGATATAGCCCTCATCTTCCCAACTTAATATCTATAAAAGGACCTTTCACCTAACCCCTCCAAACATCGAAACCTTCGTCTCTCATAAACATCCAGCTCGAACCTACGGATTATCTTTTGCTATAGAACCCCAAAACACGCATCAGAGGAGTGTTATACTTCCGAAACCTTATCACAAGAGCTTACAGGAGACCCTTGGGAATGTCACGCATGTAGCAGACAAGGTCCAAGCACAGAAGCTTGGGAAAGACATGGTACGAGTTCTGCCATGAACTTCGGGCCAAGGTAGCCCAGGAGGGCGAGTAAATGTCCTACCATCTAAGAAGGCCTAATCGTGTAAACCAAACCCACATGCTTCCTACCGAGCTACAAGAACTCTTAGGTCAAACCTGTCGAACTATTCAACAATAAAATTGAAGAACCAAGCTTTTCACCCTGGAAAGCTCTGTTCTTATTCTTCAAATAGAAAGGCAAATTGCTCATAGTTCCATTAACTTCAGAGGCCCTGACAATATCTCCAGTAGAAACCTTCGCTATCTGCCTCACATAAACGAATAGGCCGACCAACCACAAGGAACGAGGTACCCTTTAGGAATCAGACCTGAGATCTGAATATCACCAGTCACGAGTATTGGGTAAGGATGTCCGAGGACAACCCTCCAAATTCGATGCGGACTCTGCAAGTCTGTAGTGATACCCCTCGGATAGGGCCAACCCGTTCGCAGTATTCATAGGGTGTGCCATTCTTACTAGGATCAGTTCATCGTTGTCGTTGTAAGTGACTTGCTTATCTACCCTCGTAGTAAGAAGAATTACTAAGTTATTTGTTATGATTTCCTCACTTATACATTCCCCAGTTATATATAACGAATACCTGGTAAATAATAGCATGTGAGAATTCTAACTTAGTTTCTTTTCCTCGTTGGGATGTGAAACTGAAGTAGAATCACACATTTTACTATCCGCCCAGTATTGGTTATATCATAATGTGTATGAGCTAAGATTTCGTGTATAATAACTCATCTCTTAGTCAGAATCAAAATAATGTAGAGCCGACCTTAGTCATTTACCAACTCCTTGCCTAAATTCGAATTTCGGGATGAAATTCCCTCTAACGGGGGGATGATGTGACAACCGTCAATTTTCGGTCAAGTCAAAGTCAACAAGTCAAACCGGTCAACTCAATTTGCCGTGAGTACTAGAGTTTACGTTATGTAACTTCTAAACAACTCTATATTCTAATGAGAGATCATAAATTTAAAAGTGCGTACATCTAGATCTCCTTAACCTAAATCGGTGGTACGTAGAGAGCCAAACCGATAAAACAATGTTACATACTCATCGGGAGTATGCAAGATCCCTAAACAAGGCTTAACGGGGTTTACGGACCTTGCAGTGCGTAGCCAGACACTCAAAAAGGTCACCAATGAAACCTCTCCCACATATCTCTAAGTATGTGAAACCTCTCCCACATATCTCTAAGTATGTGAAACCTCTCCCACATATCTCTAAGTATGTGAAACCTCTCCCACATATCTCTAAGTATGTGAAACCTCTCCCACATATCTCTAAGTATGTGAAACCTCTCCCAAATATCTCTAAGTATGTGAAATCTCTCCCACATGTCTCTAAGTATGTGAAATCTCTACCATATATCTCTAAGTATGTGAAATCTCTCCCACATGTCTCTAAGTATGTGAAATCTCTCCCACATATCTCTAAGTATGTGAAATCTCTCCCACATATCTCTAAGTATGTGAAATATCCCCCACATGTCTCTAAGTATGTGAAATCTCTCCCACATATCTCTAAGTATGTGAAATCTCTCCCACATATCTCTAAGTATGTGAAATCTCTCCCACATATCTCTAAGTATGTGAAATCTCTCCCAAATCTCTCTCTGTATGTGAAATCTCTCCCACATATCTCTTCGTATGAGAAATCTCTCCAAGAATGTCAAACCTCTCCCAAATCTCTCCAAGTATGTCAAATCTCTCCCAAATCTCTCCAAGTATGTCAAACTTCTCCCAAATCTCTCCAAGTATGTCAAACCTCTCCCAAATCTCCCTAAGTATGTGAAATCTCTCCCAAATCTCTCTCTGTATGTGAAATCTCTCCAAGTATGTCAAACCTCTCCCAAATCTCCCTAAGTATGTGAAATCTCTCCCAAATCTCTCTCTGTATGTGGAATCTCTCCAAGTATGTCAAATCTCTCCCAAATCTCCCTAAGTATGTGAAATCTCTCCCAAATATCTCTCTGTATGTGAAATCTCTCCAAGTATGTCAAATCTCTCTCAAATCTCTCTCGAAATCTCTCCCCAACTTTCTATAATCACTCGGGGCATTCCGACCCCCGAATTTGGCGAAAATAGCCCAAAAACGGAAGTCTACGCGAAAAACGGACTTAAGGAAACGAACCCTCCGAACCGAAAGTACTATTCATGAACCGAACCGAAAGTACTATTCATGAAGGTCCGAACCGAGAGTACTGTTCATAATCCGAACCGAGCTGTTGACTTATGAGCCGAACCGAGACTACTGTTCATCCGAACCGAACATCGCATAAGAGGAAGGTCCGAACCCGAAGGTACTGTTCATTACTGTTCACAACAGTCCCTTCGGTTCTAGCCTAGCTTCGGACCGAACCGCCCGACTCCGGACCGAGCCTTGGATCAACTCTCGCTTCGCTTCTTCCTTCTGGCGCGCCTTCACCTCCGAACCGTGCACATCTGACCGAACTTCGGCCTAGGGACCGAACTTCGGCCTAGGTCCGAAGGATCTCGCTGGAAAACTCCTTTTTCACCCCGTTTTTGCGTATTTTTGCGTTTTAAACCCATTTTTAATTATTTTAACATAGGATTTTCACCCAAAACTTTATTTTTAATTATAAGACCCCTAAATTAATGATTTAATCACATTTTAAGGGTAAAATCTTATCCAAATAAGAGTAGGTAAAGTACAAAGGTAGAGTGTTGACTTTACCTTATTTTATGACACAAGCAACCCCATACCCATTCCATGATTAACCCACACTCCTCCCCGCCATACCTTGTCACTTCCTTGTACTTTTTACCTCCCTCATAAGCCATCTCCATGTTTTGAGAGCTGGATATCCATCCTCTCTCCTCATTTCTCTCATTTGTTCTCATTTCACAAGAAGATCAAACTCCTTTCTCTCTCACTTTCTCTCTCTAGAAATCCGAGATTCAAGGGCTGATCTTGAGTTTTTCCTCCACCTTTGGTAAGCTTAATCCATTTCCTTTATGATTATCTCAATTATTTCCACTCAAATCATGGATATCTTACACAAACTCCATTATATTTGTGTTAGAGCTTCGAATCTTCAAGCGATTCTTCAAGTGTTCTTGGGTTGAACACTTCTCTTCTTCAACACTTATCTACTGAAATCATACAAGGTGAGTTCATACCCCTACATTTTCATGTTTTCTCAAGTTTTTAGGGGGGGAATACAAGCCAAAACACCAAGAACATAACTAAAATTTTCTAACAGCTTTCATCAGAAAAGTTGGATTCCATTCACGGACTGTTTTGGACATCTTAAACATTTTAGTTTTCATAACTGTTTTAGGTGCATGTAGTTCCACTTCTTAGCTTTAAAATGGCTACTTGCACATCCCCATACGATTTTTCTACAATTTATGGTGATTATTACAAAACTGCCTATCATTTCAAACACCAATCCGGACCAGTCTGTGATTATGGACTTTTTCACCTAAGTTACAGGTCATTAAAAATCATGATAAAAATTATGAGTAAACTAGACACATTTTGGGAACTCCCAGAATTTACGGGTTTAGTTTTCGACTTCGTATGATTTTTCTATAAATTTTCAAAAACAGTGTAGAAAGGCTGAAAATTTGTTAACAGCTTGTAATTTTTACAACACTTTGTATTATGTTGAGCAAAGTGTATAATGTCAAGTTCTAAGTATTGAATGTGATACGTTGTAAATTTTATCATCATAAACTGAAAATAAGTCATTCATGATAAGATTATTCATTCATTTAGAACACGTGTATATATATATATATATATATATATATATATATATAAACTATAATAAGCATAGTTTAATGGACTTTATAATCCTAACGCTTTTTCATAAAAGAGTTCTTATATATTACAAACGTTTTGGATAAAACTATAATAGGTATAGTTTTCGATACATCACATAACACACACGTACGAAAAGGGTACATTCATACAGAAAGGTTTTACACTCCCGCATACAACTTGTAAACTTGTTAACCTAGATTGTGAGACATTCTCTTTCCGTACGTCCGAGTGCGGAATATAAAATCATGTACGTTATAATCAGAGTCTCCCAGAGGGAGAACGTGATAGTTGTATATAGATCTATATTGGGTTTGACACCCCACACCTTGCTGCTAGCTACAGTTGGACCTGCAGGTCTACGGGTGATAATTGTCATTTCAGTTTTTCGACGCCTGAGAAACGTCGTGGCAGGTTCATTTAGTCTTAAGTATGATTATAGCGGCTCACATAAGGATATAACAATACATAAAGTTTACGGGATTTTTATAAAACTTAAATGGGTTTTATGACGATTTTAAAATCACCTTTTATCTCAATAAGTACCGATATTACTGTCTACATTCGGTTTTTGGTATTTATGACTACACATCATTTGAAACCACATTTATAACTTTAAGTATAGACGATACTGGTTATTTTCTCGGTCCTGAGACTTAGGACTACATATACATTAAGTATTAACAAATATAAGAATTTGCGGGAACATCATTTAATTCAAATGCGTTTATGTCAATTTAAGCACATTTTATTTTCCTTTAATAAGAAAGGTTACTTATACATTTTGGTCGACGGTTATAAGACTACATTACATAAATTTTATAAAGAAAATATTGGATTTTCTGAATACATATCATATCGTTTTTACAAGGAAAACGGTCTACTTCTCCAATAAAATCTCTTATGAACTCACCAACCTTTGTGTTGACACTTTTCAAAACTACTTGTATTCTCAGGAATTCAGTGAAAACAGGAAACCAACAACGTTTTGAGGATGGGACGATAAGTCGTCAAACAGTTCATTTTGTTTCATAATGTATTTGATTCGAATCATGTAAACATATACATTGGTGTAACTTTTCAGTTATATTTATGATGGTTGTATTTACTTTGAGCACTATTATACTCATTGTTATGATACTCTACATGAAGTCCTCCACCCTCGAACGTTTCCGCCATCCTTGGTTTGGGGGTGTGACAGATTGGTATCAGAGCATTGTTTATAGTGAACTCAGTATATCGAACCACATAAGATATACAAACTATAAATGCATTGGGACTAGAGTCTCTGATTTTATGTTTTCAAAACAACTATACTTTTAGAAATAAGTAGTTTCTTATTAAAAGTATACACGCATGCATACATACTAGGGTCACGTCGTTCTAGAACAAAACAAAAGTAATGATTGTTGGATATCACAGGTAAGCTCGGGGATGTATGGTCAGTCTTGGGATTGGCATAGCCTGATCAACCATGCTCGTCCGAGGAGTGATTAGCACATGCCCAAGAATGGTTGTGATATGGCAACAAGTCTAAAAACTTACCAACACTACCACAATGAAATACCATAGGGGTATTTGGTGTTATTATAATTACTTATCTGAGAACTAAATAGATTTTTATCAATAGGTCAATAATTGCTTGGTGGATACATTAAAATTATATGTAGCCAGGACGTCATAGACTTAGAATCTGTGAATCTTTGCTTTACTTCCTGTTCTCGTTGGATTGGGGATTTAGAGTTAGGGTCGCTTATTCGAAGGTCTATCCTGTCCCAAATACATATGACTAGTATGCACTAAACAGTGTATTGAAGTACCTGATAAAGATCATCTTATAATTATCTAATTAGTACATCTACTTAGTTACTTCCTATATCCCCATTTCTCGCGAAGATATCATGGCTGGATTTCATCCCCACGACGACCCGTACTACCCTAGCCACAACAATACTGAATGGCTCGGAGAGGAGCCAGAGAATGATCACCCAATCCCTGTGGATGGTCACCAAGCTGAAGGCCTTGCTGACGGTTCTGACTCCGAACCTGAAATGGTGAACCTATCCTCGATGACCCGTGTTCCCAATCCCAATCCTCGGCCGGCTTTTCAAGGCCCGATGCCTCCTTGGGTAGAGTGCTTGGAAATCTGGAGCGAAGAGCAAGACCAACCTATGTCATTCGATGGAGATCGAAACTTCTGCAACATAAACGAAGGAACCCCAGCAGATAGGATTTTTCCAATCCTGGTTTGTAGAGTTGCCTGAGACGAGAATTCGGGGCAGAACAACTCTCCATAGTATCGCAGAGGTTGATGCAAATGCAAGAATACATACAATCCGCACCAATCGCCTTGATCGCACTCGTGAAAAGTCTGCGAAAGACTATGAAACCCTGCTGCAAACACTGGGTGAATCACAAACCGATGTCATAAAACTCCGAGTACGCCAGAGGGAGTACGAAAGGCACATGCCTGATATGGAGCGGCAGCTAGCTGAACTGAGAGATCACAAGAAAAATGACCGCCGCTAGTAGTAAACGCCTTACTTCATTTCATGTTAAAAAGGAATCGTTATCCCTATCTATGCCCTATGTGGTATTTCCTATGAAACTATCTTGTACTGTAGGTACCTTTAGTGAGACCTTTAGGCGGCCAAGACACCCCTGCTTTGATATGATATAAGACCCTCTACAAGGTCAATCTTCCCTAATTTGTTACATCTTAAACATCAATGACGTATCAATCAGCCGAGTTCTGTGTCACCCTTTTGTTCAAACACTCCCATCATGCTGCGATAGGATCCTGCCTACAACCCACTCTATTCAAGTTGTAAAACTAGAGTAATCTAGCTTCGGAATCGTTCCTGATCTTCTCTCCAAGGTTGGATCATGTCATTCACCAACCAATGGAACCCGGTTTTAAACAACCAACATCAAAAGATCACTACCTAAACTTACTTCTACTCTGTATTAGGACTGCGTCATAGGGATGCAGGTCAAATCTTCGAGAACATGCTCCAATTGGTCATAATAAGGACCTAGCCTCGGTCAGCTATAAGGCACCACTTGGGTGCAGAACTACTAAAAATTCATGGGTTACCATGTAAAGACTCCCGTTATGAATTGTTTTCAGAACACCCTTAACGACCAAATTACGTTACAAATCAATATAAGATAAAGCTTAGTTAGAAACTCACGACGTTTAGCCATTCTAAAAACTCATTATCATCTCACCCTTAATCATTTTGTTGAGAAGTTCCTTCATCATAGACTCATGGGTGCGATCATGCCAGCACTAATGCACCGGATCCCATCAGAACTCCCCAGCCAAGCGTGTTTGGACACACATGATTCTAAGATGGGTAAAGCTTGACGCCCGTATGAAACCTACCCCTACCCACTGCTGTAACCCTATTTCAAGAATGTTAGCGGAAACACTAGGAGTAGTACAGTAATGCGCAAAAATTTATATGCGTTAGTATAAATTGTAAGGATGCACTTAAGATAATCATTTCCACTAACGTAGATGTTTTTCATCGTGAAACAGAACTATGTCTTCACCAAGAGGAAACCAACCAACTAGCAAGGTGCCAACTCTGCAGATAGACGCTACTACTTTTCAGGCTGCAGTCACGGCAGCCGTGGCAGCCGTCATGGCACAGTTCAATGCTAACAACGCCAGCAGAAATGGAAGCGGTGCTGACAATACAGATAATGGTAACATTCAGGAACACCAGCGGGTGTCCACCAGCAAAAATACCTCAGGTCTCAAACCTACGAACAAGAAGAGAAAATTTTGGAACATGAAAGAGAGCCACCAATCACAAAAATCCATTAAAAGACAACAACCTATAGCCACCCCCACCATCACAACAGCAGTCACAACGCATGCCCCGATACTAGCCACAGGATCTACCACCCAAATGTCGGCCAGACCATATGAGGGATCTCTCCCAAAGTGTGCCAAGTGCAGTTTCCATCACACATGAGCTTGCTGAATCTTAAAATGTGATAACTGCAACAGGAAAGGACATACCACCCGTTTCTGTAAGGTCCCGACCCAGTATCTCCCTTCAATCACCAGCACCAGGGCGGACCCAGTATGCTACTCATGCGGTGAAATGGGACACTTCAAGAGAGAGTGTCCAACCAAGAAGAATGACGGAGGAGCCGGAGGAATGTAACAAACGAACCGGCAGGATCAATAGGAAACCATATTAGAACTTTTGTAATGTGTCCAACGACAAAAACGTTTAAGTACTATATGTTTGTAATGAAATTGTTATGCTTGCTAAAGTCACCGTCTTTCTAAAAGTAGTTAAAATACTCTCTCGTTTAAATCGAACCAAATACATTCATATATGATCTAAAGATCATTACCTCTAAGATGTGATGACTTTGTACATACATCGGGGTTAATCATAATCGAAATACTGAAGTTTTGAAACAAATAATTTCATCTCGACTCCTAATCCGTGTCTAATAGTAAGAGGTGAGTGGGGCCACCCACTCGACGATTCCCCAACATCAGATCACATACGACGTTCATATACCATTCGATCATAGGGAGACCTGTCAGGGGTCATGATGTCAAATATTATTACTAATTCTCGAAACACACCTGCCGCCAGTGCTAGGCACTGTGGTGTAAATCATCTACGATAATGATAACATTAAACAAAGTTTATCACCCTAAAAAGAAACACAAGATACTCTATCACTCTAGTGATCTCTTCTTGCGAATACAGCTTAGCTAGTTTTATCTAAAAAGATATTGCTGTCGTCATTCAATCTTCATTGATATAGCCCTCATCTTCCCAACTTAACATCTATAAAAGGACCTTTCACCTAACCCCTCCAACCATCGAAACCTTCGTCTCTCATAAACATCCAGCTCGAACCTACGGATTGTCTTTTGCTATGGAACCCCAAAACACGCATCAGAGGAGTGTTATACTTCCGAAACCTTATCACAAGAGCTTACAGGAGACCCTTGGGAATGTCACGCATGTAGCAGACAAGGTCCAAGCACAGAAGCTTGGGAAAGACATGGTACGAGTTCTGCCATGAACTTCGGGCCAAGGTAGCCCAGGAGGGCGAGTAAATGTCCTACCATCTAAGAAGGCCTAATCGTGTAAACCAAACCCACATGCTTCCTACCGAGCTACAAGAACTCTTAGGTCAAACCTGTCGAACTATTCAACAATAAAATTGAAGAACCAAGCTTTTCACCCTGGAAAGCTCTGTTCTTATTCTTCAAATAGAAAGGCAAATTGCTCATAGTTCCATTAACTTCAGAGGCCCTGACAATATCTCCAGTAGAAACCTTCGCTATCTGCCTCACGTAAACGAATAGGCCGACCAACCACAAGGAACGAGGTACCCTTTAGGAATCAGACCTGAGATCTGAATATCACCAGTCACGAGTATTGGGTAAGGATGTCCGAGGACAACCCTCCAAATTCGATGCGGACTCTGCAAGTCTGTAGTGATACCCCTCGGATAGGGCCAACCCGTTCGCAGTATTCATAGGGTGTGCCATTCTTACTAGGATCAGTTCATCGTTGTCGTTGTAAGTGACTTGCTTATCTACCCTCGTAGTAAGAAGAATTACTAAGTTATTTGTTATGATTTCCTCACTTATACATTCCCCAGTTATATATAACGAATACCTGGTAAATAATAGCATGTGAGAATTCTAACTTAGTTTCTTTTCCTCGTTGGGATGTGAAACTGAAGTAGAATCACACATTTTACTATCCGCCCAGTATTGGTTATATCATAATGTGTATGAGCTAAGATTTCGTGTATAATAACTCATCTCTTAGTAAGAATCAAAATAATGTAGAGCCGACCTTAGTCATTTACCAACTCCTTGCCTAAATTCGAATTTCGGGATGAAATTCCCTCTAACGGGGGGATGATGTGACAACCGTCAATTTTCGGTCAAGTCAAAGTCAACAAAAGTCAACAAGTCAAACCGGTCAACTCAATTTGCCGTGAGTACTAGAGTTTACGTTATGTAACTTCTAAACAACTCTCTATTCTAATGAGAGATCATAAATTTAAAAGTGCGTACATCTAGATCTCCTTAACCTAAAACGGTGGTACGTAGAGAGCCAAACCGATAAAACAATGTTACATACTCATCGGGAGTATGCAAGATCCCTAAACAAGGCTTAACGGGGTTTACGGACCTTGCAGTGCGTAGCCAGACACTCAAAAAGGTCACCAATGAAACCTCTCCCACATATCTCTAAGTATGTGAAACCTCTCCCACATATCTCTAAGTATGTGAAACCTCTCCCACATATCTCTAAGTATGTGAAACCTCTCCCACATATCTCTAAGTATGTGAAACCTCTCCCACATATCTCTAAGTATGTGAAACCTCTCCCACATATCTCTAAGTATGTGAAACCTCTCCCACATATCTCTAAGTATGTGAAACCTCTCCCACATATCTCTAAGTATGTGAAATCTCTCCCACATGTCTCTAAGTATGTGAAATCTCTCCCACATATCTCTAAGTATGTGAAATCTCTCCCACATGTCTCTAAGTATGTGAAATCTCTCCCACATATCTCTAAGTATGTGAAATCTCTCCCACATATCTCTAAGTATGTGAAATCTCCCCCACATGTCTCTAAGTATGTGAAATCTCTCCCACATATCTCTAAGTATGTGAAATCTCTCCCACATATCTCTAAGTATGTGAAATCTCTCCCACATATCTCTAAGTATGTGAAACCTCTCCCACATATCTCTAAGTATGTGAAATCTCTCCCAAATCTCTCTCTGTATGTGAAATCTCTCCCACATATCTCTTCGTATGAGAAATCTCTCCAAGAATGTCAAACCTCTCCCAAATCTCTCCAAGTATGTCAAATCTATCCCAAATCTCTCCAAGTATGTCAAACCTCTCCCAAATCTCTCCAAGTATGTCAAACCTCTCCCAAATCTCCCTAAGTATGTGAAATCTCTCCCAAATCTCTCTCTGTATGTGAAATCTCTCCAAGTATGTCAAACCTCTCCCAAATCTCCCTAAGTATGTGAAATCTCTCCCAAATCTCTCTCTGTATGTGGAATCTCTCCAAGTATGTCAAATCTCTCCCAAATCTCCCTAAGTATGTGAAATCTCTCCCAAATATCTCTCTGTATGTGAAATCTCTCCAAGTATGTCAAATCTCTCTCAAATCTCTCTCGAAATCTCTCCCCAACTTTCTATAATCACTCGAGGCATTCCGACCCCCGAATTTGGCGAAAATAGCCCAAAAACGGAAGTCTACGCGAAAAACAGACTTAAGGAAACGAACCCTCCGAACCGAAAGTACTATTCATGAACCGAACCGAAAGTACTATTCATGAAGGTCCGAACCGAGAGTACTGTTCATAAATCCGAACCGAGCTGTTGACTTATGAGCCGAACCGAGACTACTGTTCATCCGAACCGAACATCGCATAAGAGGAAGGTCCGAACCCGAAGGTACTGTTCATTACTGTTCACAACAGTCCCTTCGGTTCTAGCCTAGCTTAGGACCGAACCGCCCGACTCCGGACCGAGCCTCGGATCAACTCTCGCTTCGCTTCTTCCTTCTGGCGCGCCTTCACCTCCGAACCGTGCACATCTGACCGAACTTCGGCCTAGGTCCGAAGGATCTCGCTGGAAAACTCCTTTTTCACCCCGTTTTTGCGTATTTTTGCGTTTTAAACCCATTTTTAATTATTTTAACATAGGATTTTCACCCAAAACTTTATTTTTAATTATAAGACCCCTAAATTAATGATTTAATCACATTTTAAGGGTAAAATCTTATCCAAATAAGAGTAGGTAAAGTACAAAGGTAGAGTGTTGACTTTACCTTATTTTATGACACAAGCAACCCCATACCCATTCCATGATTAACCCACACTCCTCCCCGCCATACCTTGTCACTTCCTTGTACTTTTTACCTCCCTCATAAGCCATCTCCATGTTTTGAGAGCTGGATATCCATCCTCTCTCCTCATTTCTCTCATTTGTTCTCATTTCACAAGAAGATCAAACTCCTTTCTCTCTCACTTTCTCTCTCTAGAAATCCGAGATTCAAGGGCTGATCTTGAGTTTTTCCTCCACCTTTGGTAAGCTTAATCCATTTCCTTTATGATTATCTCAATTATTTCCACTCAAATCATGGATATCTTACACAAACTCCATTATATTTGTGTTAGAGCTTCGAATCTTCAAGCGATTCTTCAAGTGTTCTTGGGTTGAACACTTCTCTTCTTCAACACTTATCTACTGAAATCACACAAGGTGAGTTCATACCCCTACATTTTCATGTTTTCTCAAGTTTTTAGGGGGGGAATACAAGCCAAAACACCAAGAACATAACTAAAATTTTCTAACAGCTTTCATCAGAAAAGTTGGATTCCATTCACGGACTGTTTTGGACATCTTAAACATTTTAGTTTTCAGAACTGTTTTAGGTGCATGTAGTTCCACTTCTTAGCTTTAAAATGGCTACTTGCACATCCCCATACGATTTTTCTACAATTTATGGTGATTTTTACAAAACTGCCTATCATTTCAAACACCAATCCGGACCAGTCTGTGATTATGGACTTTTTCACCTAAGTTACAGGTCATTAAAAATCATGATAAAAATTATGCGTAAACTAGACACATTTTGGGAACTCCCAGAATTTACGGGTTTAGTTTTCGACTTCGTATGATTTTTCTATAAATTTTCAAAAACAGTGTAGAAAGGCTGAAAATTTGTTAACAGCTTGTAATTTTTACAACACTTTGTATTATGTTGAGCAAAGTGTATAATGTCAAGTTCTAAGTATTGAATGTGATACGTTGTAAATTTTATCATCATAAACTGAAAATAAGTCATTCATGATAAGATTATTCATTCATTTAGAACACGTGTATATATATATATATATATATATATATATATATATATATATATATATATAAACTATAATAAGCATAGTTTAATGGACTTTATAATCCTAACGCTTTTTCATAAAAGAGTTCTTATATATTACAAACGTTTTGGATAAAACTATAATAGGTATAGTTTTCGATACATCACATAACACACACGTACGAAAAGGGTACATTCATACAGAAAGGTTTTACACTCCCGCATACAACTTGTAAACTTGTTAACCTAGATTGTGAGACATTCTCTTTCCGTACGTCCGAGTGCGGAATATAAAATCATGTACGTTATAATCAGAGTCTCCCGGAGGGAGAACGTGATAGTTGTATATAGATCTATATTGGGTTTGACACCCCACACCTTGCTGCTAGCTACAGTTGGACCTGCAGGTCTACGGGTGATAATTGTCATTTCAGTTTTTCGACGCCTGAGAAACGTCGTGGAAGGTTCATTTAGTCTTAAGTATGATTATAGCGGCTCACATAAGGATATAACAATACATAAATTTTACGGGATTTTTATAAAACTTAAATGGGTTTTATGACGATTTTAAAATCACCTTTTATCTCAATAAGTACCGATATTACTGTCTACATTCGGTTTTTGGTATTTATGACTACACATCATTTGAAACCACATTTATAACTTTAAGTATAGACGATACTGGTTATTTTCTCGGTCCTGAGACTTAGGACTACATATACATTAAGTATTAACAAATATAAGAATTTGCGGGAACATCATTTAATTCAAATGCGTTTATGTCAATTTAAGCACATTTTATTTTCCTTTAATAAGAAAGGTTACTTATACATTTTGGTCGACGGTTATAAGACTACATTACATAAATATATAAAGAAAATATTGGATTTTCTGAATACATATCATATCGTTTTTACAAGGAAAACGGTCTACTTCTCCAATAAAATCTCATATGAACTCACCAACCTTTGTGTTGACACTTTTCAAAACTACTTGTATTCTCAGGAATTCAGTGAAAACAGGAAACCAACAACGTTTTGAGGATGGGACGATAAGTCGTCAAACAGTTCATTTTGTTTCATAATGTATTTGATTCGAATCATGTAAACATATACATTGGTGTAACTTTTTCAGTTATATTTATGATGGTTGTATTTACTTTGAGCACTATTATACTCATTGTTATGATATTCTACATGAAGTCCTCCACCCTCGAACGTTTCCGCCATCCTTGGTTTGGGGGTGTGACATCCGACGAAACTCTTGTCATCCCATTGGAAGAAATCGAAATCAACAAAAATCTCCTGTTCATCGAGGAACCAGTTGAAATCATGGATAGAGAAGTGAAGCGTAATAAGCAAAGTCGCATTCCGATTGTGAAAGTTCAGTGGAATGCAAAGCATGGACCGGAATTCACATGGGAACACGAAGACCAGATGAAGCAAAAGTACCCCCCACTTATTCTCGCATTCTCATATCTAGCGTCAAAAAGAATTTCGGAACGAAATTCCCTCTAACGGGGGATGATGTCACAACCAGGAAATTGTAATGCTTTTGTGAACATTATCAATGATAACATTTGTAACTAAAACTTGAAAGCATGCATGATGTTTATTCAATGAAAACAAAATTCCATCAAACACTCTATACAAACACTTCAAATGGTCAAAAAAAGATTGGAAACCCTAAAAATCCCTGTTTAAGTCCAATACGGACTAGGATTTTCTTGTTGGGCCTAATGGACCAATAAGTCTCCAATTTGACTGTTTTGGGCCTAGAACCCTTTAATGGGCTCTGATTGGACCCACTTTCATGAAACTTAACATTTTGGGCCATAATGGATCCAAAATGAATTGGTTTATCTTAATGGGCCTTTATTGGGCCATAATTGATTTAATTAGCTTTCATGGACCATAAATCCATTCTTTTATACAAAATTGGGCCATTAACTACCCTAAGGGCCCAATGGGACGAAAACTTCTTTATGAACCTCATAATTTCGAACCAAGATAAGAAGTGGGCCAAATTAATTTACCTCCTTTCTCCTAGCCCAAGAAAAAAAAAGAAAAATGAGATTAATGGGTGATTTAGGGTGGCGAGGGGTGACACCTCAAAGTTGTACGTGGGATATCAATGCACCCTTTCTCACCTCCCCATGCATCTATCGCTTCACTCTATCTCTTCTTCCCTCATCTTATCACCTCTCGGTCGAAAGACAAGAGGCACACATACACATAAACTCAAAACTCTTTCTAAGTATACATTTAAGAACACCTCTCCTCGTTCATCAAGAAATTTTGAGACATAGAAGCATTTCAAGGAGGTTTCAACAAAAAATCACTTCAAGGTGCACTCTAGTGGTAAGATCTTACAAATCTAAGTAGCATACTTTCTATTGAACTCATTCATCCTTCTTACCACCCTAATTTTGTGATCATGCTCCCTAGAACCTATCAAAGTTTTAAAATCCACTCAAAGAGCTTGCTAGAACCAAAAACAACACCATCTTTTTTCCATTTCTTCTTCAAAACCATGAGCAACCAAGCAAGGTGAGTTCATAACCCTTTTTTTCAGTTTTTACTTTTGTTTGGGGGAGAATACTAGTACTATGTGTTGATCTAATGTGTATGCTTGTTACATGCGATTTCTTTGGTTTATGTTGTGAAAATATGATGTTATTTGCTAAATCTTGAAATATATGGCTAAAGTGTGAAGAATACATAAACAATGTACATATTAAACAACTTACTTCAAAGATCTAAGGATCGTTAGGCTTAAGAAGTGAATACAAAATCAAAATCCTTATAAGTGTCATTTTAGCCAAAATAATCAAAGTTTGGGGTCAAATATGGTATTTTCGGTTTTATAAGGACCAAATAGTATTATTTACATAGAAATCTAACTTTTATGAAAATAACACTTGTCTAGGGGTCAAAAACATAAATTTTAGCTTAATGGGCTTTAAAATTGGGCCTCATGAGTTTTGGGCCAAAAGTTGCGAAAAATGAAGTATTTGAGCGGCTGAAACGAAAAACTTAACAAACTATGAGTCTAAAACGTCAATAAACTATTTCAGGGGATGAAAATGACTTTGATGCAAAAATTGGACTAAAAATGCAAAGTTATTGATTTTGGGGTCAAAATTGTAAAACTTATGGAATTTGAGCCAAAACGTACATTTTTTACAAATAAAGGCTGGAAATGTTAAATACAATAGTTTTGGGTTGAAATTATTATTTAAATAAAGTTTGGGTCAAAAATGTCAAGAAAAATGGTTTAAGGACCAAAAATGTCAATTTTCATAAAAGGGGACTAAAGGTGTCATTTTTATAGATAAAGGGGCTGCAATGGTGAAACTAAATGTTGTTGGGACAAATAGACAAATATAAATTTTTGGGTTAAAAATATCAAGTTTATAACACATGGTTATATATATATATATATATATATATATATATATATATATATATATATATATATATATATATATATATATATATGTATATATAACCAAAGCTTCGTTATAAATCAAACGTTAAGATATTTTTTAACATTACAAATAACCATTTAGCATACAACAAATACCTACACGACGAACTTAAATTCGATAAACTATAAATGATTCAATGATTGGGCCCAAAATCTTCTGTTCGTGCTATCGGGTCTTTGTGGCCCAATATCATGATTATTTGGCCCAATGTATTCAAACATGTTTATTGGGTCTTAGTGATCAAATTACATACCTAATGGGCCCTCAATGGCTTTTACATGCTATTGGGCCTTAATGGCCCATTTGCATTGCGAGTATGGTCCAAATCAATCATATGCATGATGAGCTAACGTGTCCGTCGCATACTCGACAGTCTATAGTAACATACATAATTAGTGGACCACCATTTTCCTATTTCATGTCTGTTAGGCTTACTTCATATTCACGTAATCATCATTCGGGTTTTAAAACAAGGTAATTCAATTTCATGGGATTTAGTGAAAAAATAACGGGTGGCACCAATAAGTGTCGGTCGTAGTCTATAGTTATAACTAGAGTCTCCTGGAGGGAGAGCGAGCGTTTGTGTATAGATCTATACGGGTGTGACCCCCCCCCCCCCCCCCCCCCAACCTGAGTTGTTCGCTATAGTTAGACTCAGCCAGTCTAGGGTGACGAAATCTTGATCAAAATCGGCATCCAATAGAATGCTAAGACAGGCAAATTAGTCATTATTATGCATGGTTATAACGAATCACATAGAGATCCATTACCAGCTAAGTAATCATGAGAAATCTTATTCAGTCATTGAGATGATACAACAATACAAAACTATCATATTATTCATATCGGAAAACATCGGGTTTTTCGGGGGAACAACATTATTCACTCCTACATACAGTAACTATAATACAAGAATAAATTTTGAACAACAATCACTTTTACATGTCTCAAATCACATACATATGCACTTATGGTATCATCACATCTTTTTCGTAAATAGTTTTTGTACATAAAATATCGGATTTTCTGGGTGATACAAATAATACAAAATAGTTGTTATCAAACATGCTTATGAACTCACCAATATTATATATATTGACTGTTTTCAAAATAACTTGTATTCTCAGGTAACAGATAAGCTAAAGAAAATTACCATGTGTGTTAGGTAGTTATGTTTTGTGATTCTCAAACAATTTATGCTACGGATATGTAATATTTAGACAATGTACTTGATGTGAACAATGACAGTTGTACTATGTAATGTTGGTGATGTATGTGTTTGTTGATGTATATTTATTGTAATGGTATTCAATTGATAGTCACACGAGCCCTCGGACGTTTCCGCAGTCCGGTTCAAGGGTGCGACATCCCGAGAATGTCTTTTCTACCAGAAAACATATTTCAAACATAATAAGTATCTTTTGTCCCATAATAAGCACGCTTGTAGTAAAAAAATTTCAGATATTACACAAAGTACATGAATAAATATGCACATATCAAATATATCTTTATGAAAATGAGTGTTTATTATTATAAAATCTGTGATCTAGTGTATCAATCGAAGTCACTAGAATTGGTACGGAATCCCAATCTAATGATTAAGCCAAAAACATTTATTATGAATTAACAACACAATTATCAATCCTCAATGCACACTATATTGATAATAGTCTAGTACATAAGATTTTAAATAGCTCTCGGTTCTCACTTTCTCTCTAAACTTGATCTTAGCTCCTAAGAATAACTAACCTCTCTCATGGCTGAAACAATACTATATATATATATATATATATATATATATATATATATATATATATATATATATGTATGTACAAATATATACCTAGACCAAATTACAAAGGCCCAACCCAAAACCCATCCGAAATCCTCATTAAGCCCACCGAAATCACAAGGTGATTTCGCTCCAAGCACCACCGAAAACATGGTGTTTTCGTTACTAGACCGAGAACTCTAAAATTCATCAAAAGTAAGGTATAAACCATAAATCTGTTGGATAAGGTGTCTAAGTCCATAACTATTTCTGGTAAATACTTGACCCGACTAGACATGGCCCATTTGGGTTGCATGGCACCATGCAATTGAATAAACTAAATGAGAGAAATAACACATATGGTTTATTAATATATTATAAGTTCTAATATATTAATAATATTATTTAATTAGTTTTGATCAAGAATTAATTTAGAATTAATTAAGTGATCAAAAGATAACTAATTAGATATATGGGTAGATTATGTAAATCTTCCATATCTTATATAGTGGGCTAAGAGGCTCCATGGATTGTCAAGTTGGGTTTCACCCATAGGATGCTCCATGGAGTTAACCCATGGATCAATAAATGAAGATTCATGGAACATTAGGGTTTACCTAATGTAACACACTATATAAGCAATGTAACTCTCCCCAAAATTGGTTACATTATGAAATAAGAGGGCTTGGCCGATTTTGCATGTGTTAGAGTATTCTCTCAAGTTTATTCTTTGCATTTGGTGTTGTGTGAAGCATTTGAGGCATCACACTTGAGGTGCTAGGCTCACAAGGTTTCAAGGAACACTTTCAACAACAAGATATGTAGTTCTATCTTTTATACAAAGAAACTTGTACCCCATGTATGCTAGATAGGTTCATAACCTTGGAAATCAACTTTGCATGATAATTAGACAAACATAGATCCAAGGTTATTAGGGTTGCATGTACACTTAGGAAGTGTTAGAATGCTCAAAACCCATCAGTGGTATCAGAGCCTAGGCTTGTTTGTTTGTTATTTGTGCAAAATTGTTGAAAAAAGTCGATATTTTTGCAATCTGCCTGATGAACTCGTCGAGTCTATGAGGGGACTCTCCAAGTTCATGTGTATCTTCATCCTACTCACCGAGTAGGTTCGTGCACTCAGCGAGTAGGAGCCTCAGAATGCAGATTTTCGACTTTAGTTGCTGGAAATGGATTAGAAACATTACCCTAAACTGTTTTGGTACTTGAAAACTTGTTTTAGATGGTGTAATGTCTTTTCTAATCCATTTACAACAAGTTATCAAAATTAAAAAGTTTTAAGTGTAAGTTTTGATTCATGAAAGTGTTCATGTTCATGTTCTTGATCTTATGATGTTTAGATGATCATAGGAATTGTTTGTAATCTATGTGGTAGATTAATTCTTGATCTAATGGAGTCCATAACTTGTCCTCAAGTTATGGAAAACCAAAAGTCACTTTGTTTTAAAAACCATTAAAAGAACACATGGGTTATAAAAATGAAGAGTCTTCATTTTTAATACCCTAATAAACTCATAAGTTACAAGAAATGAAAAGTGTTGAAAGTTTACAAAACTTGCCCTCATGTTATGGAACAAGTAAAGTCATATTAAAACTTTAGTTCCAACCCTTAGAATTTTAAAAGTTAAAATTCAACCCTTATACTTATAATATTATAAGTTAATAATATATATATGTATAAGATCAAAGTCATCTTACCGCTAGTACGCCTCATTCACGAAGCCGGTCTATAAGGTGGGTATAAGGTTGTTGCCTATAAAATGGCAACTTAATGGGTGTCCACTCTCACCCACCGCTTGCTTGACTGGTGGAGGGTCGTTAGCCGAACGGGTAAGACAAGGACTTATAAATTCTCATTAAAAGTATGATGAATATTATAAAGTAGCTAAATGTTTTATTAAATTCCCAATCTTAGTTACTTTAGGAAAAATGAGAATAAGGTGCTAATCCATGAAATTACACTTTACACTTTGTCTAAGTCGTTAGTGGAGCGTGTGTGGTTAACCGGCACACTAACTTGGACTTAACAAGGTAGGTAAAGGGTGACTTAATGTTTATCATAGTATCGATGGAGCGTGTGTGGTTAACCGGCACATTGATTGAGGGGTAATACATTAAGGGTACCAAGTAATTTGCATGGTTACTTCACACCTCGTTTTGTGATCCTCGGCATCCCAGTCACAAAACCTGGAGGGCACACTCGAGATTGAAACATGCCTTTGAAAAGTTCATTGAATCTCAAAAGAATCTAGGAGTTTCTAAGAACCAAATTAAATATTTTTAATATTTTGGCTTTGGTGGAAATTGGTGAATCGTCATTCACCTACCTTTCAAATATGTTATTACTTAGATTACGGCATACCTTTTCTAAGTATAATATATTGTGATTGGGTCCTAGCCTTAATACTACATTTGGGTGTTTTATTAAGGACTATCTCTAAACTAAACTTATCTTCTTTTCAGATGTCTGCAAACAGTGCTGCTTCTGGCTCTAATCCTAGTGGTTCCTTTTCTCTAATGAACATGTGTGGGAAAGTCACTTTTGATGGATCCAACTTTAATGAATGGATCAGAAACATCCGAATGATTACCCGCTATGAGGACAAAGAATATGTCCTCGATAAGGAGCTTAAGGAGATTGATGAGACAGTTGCTACTCCTCAAGAGATCGCTGACTTTAGGGCACATGAAAGGGATGCCACCAAGGTGGCATGCATCATGATGGCCACTATGACAGCCGACCTCCAAAAGTCTTACGAGGACTACTACCCTTTTGAAATGCACCAAGATTTGATGGAAAGATACCATCAAAGTGCACGACAAGAGAGGTATGAAATCATCTCCTCCATAATAACAACCCGAATGAAGGATGGAGAACCCATCACGGGCCACATGCAGAAAATGCAAAGATTTGTGGACCGCTTGTTGAAGCTTAATGTGAACTTCCCCGAGGAGCTAGTAATAGATATTATTTTTCACTCCTTATCTTCATGTTATGATCAATTCCACATGACATACCACATGAACAAGGAAGAGGTGACTCTCAACAAACTTCAAGGACTCTTAAAGACCACGAAAAGTGGTCTTAAGGGTAAGGCGGTTGTTACTACTCCTACTCCTACCAACTCCGCCCCTATCTTGGCAATCGGGAAAGGACGAGGGAAGAAGAGAAAGAGTTCTTCGAAGGGTACCAAGGTTAGGAGCCTTGATGGCTCTTCTTCAAGTGGAACCAAGAAAGGTTTCATCACTCCTTCTTTTGACCCAAAAGAGGCTGAATGCTTCTATTGCCATGAAAAGGCACATTGGAAGCGGAACTGCCCAAAGTACCAGCAAGATGTGAAGGATGGGAAAGTTAAACCCAACCATGCAGGTATTTACACTATCTTATCTAATAACTCACCTCATTCTAACTCATGGGTCCTTGATACCGGTTGTGGTATTCATATCTGTTCTGATTTGTAGGGACTAAGAAGAAGTGATAATGTGGAGCAAGGAAGAATAAACTTGATCATGGGAAATGGGAGGTGAAGTACCCAAACTAGACCACATCAAGATTTGGGGTTGCGAGGCTTTTTTGAGGCGCGAATCTCATGATAAGCTAGAACCCCGAAGCGAGAGGTGTATTTTCATCGGCTACCCACAAAGATCCTTTGGTTAACTCTTCTACAAACCTACTGATAATGTGGTCTTTGTAGCAAGAAGAGGAGTCTTTCGAGAGAGAGAGTTTATAAGCCAAGGAGACAGTGGGAGGAAAATTGACCTTGAAGAACTTCAAGAGTCAAGTGGTGAAGGAACTTCAAACCCTAGCCCTCAACTTGAGGAGGAAACTCCTGTTGAGCCAATTGACGAGTCTGTACCTCTGAGGCGTTCCACGAGAGTTAGGAATGCACCTGAGCATTACTATGGTTTCCATATTACTGCAGAAGGTGAGACACTTATGAGTGATGAGACACTAGTAGGTCTGGATGAACCTAACAGCTATGCGGAATCCATGGCAGGCCCTGATTCTGCTAAATGGAAAGAGGCTATGGATAACGAGATACAATCCATGTATGACAATCAAGTTTGGAACTTGGTTGAGAATGTACCAGGTCGTAAGACTGTAGGGTGCAAATGGATCTTCAAGAAGAAGACCGACATGGATGGTAATGTACACACTTATAAGGCTCAACTGGTTGCAAAGGGCTTCTCTCAAACTCCTGGAGTGGATTATGATGAGACTCTTTCTCCAGTAGCGAATATTAAGTCTATTAGGGTTATGTTAGCCATAGCTGCATTTCATGACTATGAAATATGGCAAATGGATGTCAAAACCGCTTTTTTTAATGGAAAGTTGACAGAAGATGTTTACATGAGTCAGCCAGAAGGTTTTGTCAGCAACGAGTACCCTAATAGAGTGTGTAAGCTTGAGAAATCCATTTATGGATTAAAGCAAGCACCTCGCAGATGGAATCTTTGCTTTGATGAGAAAGTCAAGGAATTTGGCTTTTCTAGGAGTGAAGATGAATCTTGTGTGTATGTCAAGGCTAGTGGGAGTATAGTTAGCTTTTTGGTATTGTATGTGGATGACATACTACTCGTAGGAAATGACATCCCAACTCTGCAGGAAGTTAAGTCCTGGCTTGGGAAGTGTTTCTCTATGAAGGACCTAGGAGAAGCTGCCTATATTCTAGGGATAAGGATTTTAAGAAATCGGAGTAAAAGACTAATTGGACTTAGTCAAAGTACCTACTTGGACAAGGTGTTCAAGAGATTCAGCATGCAGAACTCCAAGAAAGGAGAGTTACCCATTCAGAGTAACACCAGATTGAGTAAGACACAAAGCCTAAGTACCGAGGCTGAGATAGCATGCTATGACGTGTACTCGACCTGATGTAGCCTTTGCCTTGAGCATGGTTAGTAGGTATCAGGGGAATCCTGGCAAGGCAAACTGGACTGCGGTGAAGAATATTCTCAAGTACCTACGGAGGACTAAGGACTGGGTCCTTACCCTCGGTGGTAGTGATCACTTGAGAGTTGTAGGGTATAGTGATGCTAGCTTCCAGACTGATAGGGATAATTTCCGCTCTCAGTCGGGCTGGGTCTTTACCTTAAACGGAGGAGCAATCACTTGGAAGAGTTCCAAGCAGGAGACAGTGGTTGATTCCACTTGTGAATCAGAGTATATAGCAGCAAGCGAGGCAGCAAAGGAGTCAATATGGCTAAAGAACTTCATTGGAGACCGTGGAATTGTACCAGCTATAAAGGATCCCATGGAAATTTTCTGTGATAGTGAAAGTGCTGCTGCCTTAGCCAAGGAACCAAGGGATCACGGGAGATCCAGACACATCAACAGAAAATATCATTTTATCAGACATCGCATAGAAGAAGGAATCCTCGTGGCAAAGAGGGTCTCATCAGAATAGAACCCAGCAGATCCCCTCACGAAGGGAATGAGTAGGGTTAAGCATCTCCAGCATGCTCGGAGCATAGGGCTGAAGGATGATATAAGTTTTAGTAGTTAGATAAATTATGAAATTTGTAAAGTGTAATTGACATTTGATGATGAATAAAAGTTGTGTTTATTTATGAGTAAAGTGTTACTATCTTTTGTCAATCATTTACTATAATTTCTTTTGCATGTTTTGACTTGCAGAATAGTATGTTGTGGTTTCACATATTATTCAAACTTTCCACAGTCAGTCATATGTTGGAACTAGATATGAAGTAAGACTGTCATGAAGTTGGTTGTAGGTGTCAGGATATAAGACAACACTTCATGAGTGCTCATAAGTTCTGAGTATTGGAACCAACCCATGCTCACTAGAATCACTTCATGGAATTTTATCTCGAGTGATCGTGAGACGGTAATATCATATAAGTCTTCAAACCTAGAGATATGATTTGTTGCCTATGAATTGATTATGCATTGATTGTACGAAAACACATTGGTAACTCGATGTTATAAAACGTACTTTTGTGTATAATTCAACTAGTAGTAGAATAAACATATGAGTCGAAGTTTATATGTTCCTTCTTGGATTAGAAGCTGATATCTGGTCCCATCGATGATTTTGTTTTGACCTATGTACCGGGCCCGGTCAGAACTAAGTTGATGTGTTCAATTAAGTTCTTTGTTAAACAAATCAGAAATCGGGAAACAAACTGCAGGACAATAAGTAAGACATTATTCCATGTAATTGTCCAGCTGATATCTAGAACAAAGGATTATATGATCCCTTATTTTAAATGGCATATCAACATCTCGTCAGTTCCGAGAGACCTTGAAAGAGCTACGATTGCCGATCGGTTCCTGAGGTATTGCAGTTGTAGTTATTAGACTTATCCAAGTGGGAGATTGTTGGATAAGGTGTCTAAGTCCATAACTATTTCTGGTAAATACTTGACCTGACCCGGCATGGTCCATTTAGGTTGCATGGCACCATGAAATTGAATAAACTAAATGAGAGAAATAACACATATGTTTTATTAATATATTATAAGTTCTAATATATTAATAATATTATTTAATTAGTTTTGATCAAGAATTAATTTAGAATTAATTAAGTGATCAAAAGATAACTAATTAGATATATGGGTAGATTATGTAAATCTTCCATATCTTATATAGTGGGCTAAGAGGCTCCATGGATTGTCAAGTTGGGTTTCACCCATAGGATGCTCCATGGAGTTAACCCATGGATCAAGAAATGAAGAGTCATGGAACATTAGGATTTACCTAATGTAACACACTATATAAGCAATGTAACTCTCCCCAAAATCGGTTACACTAAGAAATAAGAGGGCTTGGCCGATTTTGCATGTGTTAGAGTTTTCTCTCAAGTTTATTCTTTGCATTTGGTGTTGTGTGAAGCATTTGAGGCATCACACTTGAGGTGCTAGGCTCACAAGGTTTCAAGGAACACTTTCAACAACAAGGTATGTAGTTCTATCTTTTATACAAAGAAAATTGTACCCCATTTATGCTAGATAGGTTCATAACCTTGGAAATCAACTTTGCATGATAATTAGACAAACATAGATCCAAGGTTATTAGGGTTGCATGTACACTTAGGAAGTGTTAGAATGCTCAAAACCCATCAAAATCATGGCCTAACAATCTCCCCCTTGGTTTATAACTTTCTTTTCTTGACAATCTTCTCTTTGTTCTTTACATTTAGCTTTTATCTTCGATTTCTTCACAACTTCAAGATGAACATATGAATTTATGCATGAATGACTTCATCTTGAATAGTTGGATTTCCTTTAAAAATTGACTTTGAACGCACACTGGGTATAGAGGCTTCTTGTATAGGTTCTTGAAAATCAACACTATTAGCTTTGAAAAAGTTTAGAGATAATTACGGAGAAACTGATTCTTCTAGATCAATTCAGCAAGTTCATAGATAGCAGCAAATTGATTAAGGAGGCTTCAATGCAATCTGACACATAACTTTAAATACAGTTTCACCTTGCTTCTGGGGTTGAAAGGTTGTGTGTTGAAAAGTAATCTTCACTTCTTGTTCCTTCGAATGAAAACTCTTTTTTCGATCATAGATGTGTCTTAAAAGGTAAATATGACTAAAAAGTCCATGTAGATCACAGAATCATAAAGACCCTTCTCAGCACAGTTGTTTAAGGACCCAGCCTTGGCTCTGATGGAGACTACTCGCAGTATGTGTGTGAACACGGAGGAACGCACTGCAATTTGTTGAGTATCGGAGAACTACTCATGCCTATTTTTGATGTTAGCCCCTTCATATCCTCGATCAAAGATCTCAATACAGTTTTTCAAGTTAACAAGTTAAATTGTCCTATGGCGAGATGTTTAATGGTTTCTGAATATCAGCTGAGTGTACCATTCTAGTGTCAGTGAAAGTTAATTAGGAGTAACCCATAAAACCATCCTGTGACAAAATATCCGAAGACATATTTCCACAGTTTATCATGACACGAGGTCAAGGCCCTTTAGTGTGACATTCAGCGATAATCGTGCCTTGCAAGGTGCATCACCCTAGTGCCAATAACCACTAATTCCTTACATGTGAAGAATGTATTTGAGAATACATTTGAGTCTCTACAGTTTTGAATGACAAAAAGAATGTCAAGACCCTGGGCTGGATGTTCAACGATATCTATTTTACGGTTGGGTGAATCGCCCTGGTGCCATGACAGTTCTTAGGTAAAGATAACTGACAAAGCCAATTTTGACAAATTGTACAGTATCAAACTTTCACTTCCTTAAATAGGACAGTTCATAGAAAGAAACTGTCTAACTCAGAGTTTGGACAGTTTCATGTCTTCAATTCCGTGAATACGACAGTTCCTTAGAGAGAAACTTCCTAACTGACAATCTGTACGGTTTCATGCCTTCAATTCCTTGTGAAATTAGTGTGAAATGTAATTCCTTCAATTCCTTTCAAGATCTCTTTTTGCACAGAAAATTCCGACACAGTCTCCTTGAGTCTCTTCTTCTTTCGAATTCACATTTTATGACAAATGAAATTTTGAGATAAAAATAAAACTAAAAATAAAATAAACTTAACACACAATAAAAATAACTAAAATTAAAATTAAAATCCGCTCAAAATCAGTAAAAATATTTTTGGATTTTTGATTTTTTTGAAAAAGAAATAAAAATAGAAATAAAATAAACATATTTTTGGATTTTTGAATTTTATAATTTTTTTTGTTTTGTTTTAATTATCCCCCTAAATTTGTGCATAGAGGAGAAAGAAAGAAAAAAATATGAAAGAATTTAAGTAAAAAAAATAAAATACAAAATGTACAAAAAAAACTTTTAGTCTTCAAAACGAATCATTTTAAGAAAACTCACAGGCACATCAAACGAGCTTTTCCAAAAGGTTTTGTAAACAAATTGGCCACATTATTATGAGTGTGAATTTGTTCCAAATTAATGAGTTTACGCTCAAAACAGTCTCGTATAAAATGAGCTTTAATATCTATGTGCTTGGTTTTAGAATGTTCATTTGGATTTTCAACAATTTGAATAGCAGCATCATTATCACAGAAGATAGGAGTGTCAAGAAAAATTAAACCATAATCTTGCAGTTGATATTGCATCCAAATGACCTGAGATGTAACATCCCAATTTTCAAGACCAATTTTTTTTTTTAATTATGTTACTTATAGAAACGTTAACTGAAAAAAAATATCATCAATATCATATGAACCATAAAATCGTACTCACATGTCTCAAAATCATATCATCAACATTAATAATACTAGAGTACATTCCCATGGATCTCAAAAGGCGGAAATTAGGTGTGTGCGATGCGTTGCTACTGTGTCAGCTCCTTCCCCTTCGACGAAGAGGTACCTAAAACCAAAACTGTAAACAGTAAGCACAAAGCTTAGTGAGTTCCCCCATCATACCACATACCATACAACAAACATACCGCCGGGCAATTCTAGGGTGCCCGACCTACCCTGCCAGGAAATTATGGGGTGCACGAACCATGTCAAGCAGTTCTGGGGTGCTTGACTTACCCTGCCAGGCGATTCTGGGGTGCCTGACATGCCCATGTCAAGCGATTCTGGGGTGCTTAACCTACCCTTCGGTCCTTATTGTTGGATAAGGTGTCTAAGTCCATAACTATTTCTGGGGTGTACTTGACCCGACCCGACATGGTCCATTTGGGTTGCATGGCACCATGCAATTGGATAGACTAAATGAGAGAAATATCACTTGGAGATTATTAATATATTATAAGTTCTAATATATTAATAATATTATTTGATTAGTTTGATCAAAGAATTAATTTGGAATTAATTAAGTGATCAAAGGATAACTAATTAAATATATGGGTTGATTATGTAAATCATTCATATCTTGTATAGTGGGCTAAAAGGCTCCATGGATTATCAAGTTGGGCTTTACCCATAGGATGCTCCATGGGAGTTACAAACCCATGGGTCATGAAAATGAAGAGTCATGACACAACACTATATAAAGGTCCCATACTCCACAAATTGGTAACACACACAAGACATATAAGAAACTTGAGGGCTAGGCCAATTTCAAGAAGTGTGAATTCTCTCTAAAGTCTTTCCAAGAGCATTTGGTGTTGTGTGAAGCATTTGAGGCATCACACTTGGGGTGCTAGGCTCACAAGGTTTCAAGGAACACAAGCAACTACAAGGTAAGTTATTCTATCTTTTATTCAAGAAAAAATTGTTCCCCATGTATGCTAGATAGGAATATAACCTTGGAATTCAACTTTGCATGATAATTAGACAAACATAGATCCAAGGTTATTAGGGTTGCATGTACACTTAGGAAGTGTTAGAATGCTCAAAACCCATCACTTATGACCGTCCTCGAGGAATATTCCCCCTACTACCTACTATCACATAACACCTATCATGCTAACACATAAACATATCAACTAGTAGCAAACCCATATGATTATCACAAAGACAAACATCTACCAAACAACTTGTCACAACTAGCCTTTTTGGCTAGGAAATTCCGTCCTCGGGTAAGCAAGGACTATTGTGGGACTTATGCTAACACATTAAGTATACAATATGAGTTCCTAATGAGCCATGTAATGTTAGGATGCAAATCTCTCAAAGAATGCAAAATCTCACCAAGTATATTGAATCTCTCCCAAATCTCTCCAAGTATGTGAAATCTCTCCCAAATCTCTCCAAGTATGGGAAATATCTCCAAGTATATTGAATCTCTCCCAAATCTCTCTAAGGATGTGAAATCTCTCCCAAATCTCTCCACGTATCTCAAATCTCTCTCAAATCTTTCTAAGTACCTTCCTCAGTCGAAAACAACTCAAAACCAGAAGAGGAAACCCCAAAAGGACCCTCTTGGTCCGGAACCCTTTTAGTCCAGAACCCACTTGGTCCTGAACCTTTTGGTCTGGAACCCTCTTGGTCCGGACATCTTCTAAGGAGCCAAGCGGATTGCATCTTCGGAACTCCCCGTTCGAACCCTTCGGTTCTACTCCGGAAGGTAGCTCCAAATAGTCTCGCTTAAGGCCTGCTTCGGAACCTCCTAGCTGACTTCGCACACCTTTGTCCGGATCTGCTGGCCTCGCATCCGACTAGAGTGCTCTGCGAAGGGAGTGCTCCGGAACTTCACTATATGGCTTCGGAAATTTACTCCTTTGCTTTGGAAATGGAAGAATGACTCCAGAATGATGAGTTTGACTTCGGACCCTCACAGGAACATCATTCCACTCCGGATTTACGTCATTTTCGGACTTTTTCATCAGTTTAAGGCATTTTGACGCCGGAAATCTCTCCAAACTCATAATTTTCATATCTTAAACCCCTTAAACCCCTATTTTATGCCAAAATTAATTATTTTAAACATATTTATATAAAATAATATCCAAGATTTTTAAAGGGTTTCTAAGAAGATAAGGAGTTTGAATTTATGATGGGATACAAATTCCTCATTTCCCATGCAAATCTCAGTAAAACATGTATTATCCAATGAAACTAAGCTTTACCCACCAGCCTTCCATGCAAGTGTCAAGTCACCCTCATCCCTCCCTTTAGATACGTGCACTCCTTTTCCTGTCCTAGTTCCACTTCTCTCATTCACATTTAGTAAACTCCCAAGAACACTCTCAACACCTTTAAGCTTCAAGTTCATCCATTCAAGGGAAGTTCCCAGATTTCTTTGGTGAGTATTTTAACCTCTTTGAATAAAAATCCTTCACATTATTCTAAGATTTCATTATATTTACACACAAAAAAAAATTATTCTTAGAATCCTCTAAAGATTTAAGAATCTTCCAAGTTTTGGAGCTTGGAAACTTCCTCATCACTCTTCAAATCACCCAGCAAGCTAACCAAGGTGAGCTTCATACCCCACCTTTTTCAATGTTTTAATGATTTTGGGGGGAGAGTACAAGTTAAATCTTGCTTAAATCGTTGAATAATTGCATGTATATGTATGTTTGTATGTGTGTGTGAATTATTATTAAATTACTACTTTAGTAATATTCTCATGAACGTAAGATTTCACAACTTCATAAAGAACAGAGGTTACTTTGTGTACAAAAGAGCCTCCCAACTATTGAGTGTGTTCCAACTTAACCCCTTTATCTATGTTTTCGTGTCTAGAGATAAAAGTTATAAAAAGGGACTTTGATAAGTGGACACCATTTCTAGTAATTTTCGAAAATGGAAACTTTGTGACTATTTGCAAACTATCAGAGAGTATTTTATATATATATTCGATATAAAAGTTTGTAATCAAGAACTAATATGTTACCAAGTATAAACCACATAATTTTTATATCAATAAACATAAAAATTTATTCTAATATTTGCTAAAACAGGTTGTTGGGCAAAATACTTTGAAAATGACTAAAGTATGGACATAATAATATTTTGGATCATTTTCGACCAAACATAAATACAAGGGTTATCTTGGAATATTATGTCATACTCATGGCTTTTACCAGATTTACAAACTACTTTTGATTATTTATGAATATTTAATATAAATAATTTTATCAAGGAAAACATATTAAAACAGAGTTTCCATGACAAAAATATTTGTATGTCATAAACTGCTGTTATAAAACCTCCAAGAAGATAAGTAATGCTCTATATGTCATAAAACAGAAAATGCGTGTCATAATCGACATTTATAAATTTATACAAATTATAACTTGACACTTTTTCTCTTGACTAAAATGACTTATTTTTCACTAAACGAAAAGGAGTGAACACGAGCACCCAGTTAACGAGCAAAATCAACGATATGGAAGAGAACGATATTTCTATTCAATGACTACGAATTTCATTATTTATATAACAAATAATGGATCTCTAACGATTGCTCAAAAGGTCGTTAATATTCTAGTCAAACAAATCTCAAAAGTACCTAAATATAAAAATATTAGTGTACGTCTAAAATCCCGTAAGGAGTTATAACCAGAGTCTCCTAGAGGGAGAGCGGGAATTTGTGTATAGATCTATACAGGGTTGACACCCCGCACCTTCGCTATTCGCTACAGCTAGATAGACCAGTCTAGGGTAACAAATGTATTTTCCAAACCAAGGGCACCTAATAAATGCCAAAACAGGCACTCCGTCAAATTAGTATGGTTATAACGACTCACTAGAATATGTTATGTCATCTAGAAATTTATGTAAGGAAAAACCTCATAAATAAATTTTGGCACGTGGTGTTGACTGTCCTTTTTCATCGCGTAGAATGTCCACAATTGCCATGTTGATTCTTTCTCCTAACAAGTATAGAGTCGTAATACTGCTATTTTACAAACTAAAAAGCGTAGGACTCTATGGCAAACATTTGTAACCGGTTTTGAAAATGATAAACTAACCCACACATATACATAGTTAGAACTAGAACTTACAAATATTTTATAGCAGAAAATATAGGATTTTCTGGAGAAAACAATTTTCTACAATTTTGATAACGATAAACTAGAACGCACACTCAACTTTACTCAATAAGCGGAACAAGATTTCCATCCGTATTTTCTTTTTGAAATAAGGGATTTTTCTGGAAATGGTTGACTATTACTATTCAAAAGAACTATGCTCAGACACAACTCGCTTTCACAAATTATAATACTTTTCAAAATCACTCCTTATAAGGATGAACGAAAGTAATGACATGCACACATATATCCATGATTTTCAAGGCAAGACTTCAAACGATTTCACAGAAAATATCAGATTTTCTAAAAGTACAATGAGAACGATTCTAAACAAGTGTAAACGATTTTATACAAAAATGCTTATGAACTCACCAACTTTTTAGTTGACACTTTTCAAAATGACTTGTATTCTCAGGGATCTAGTAAGAAGGTAACAATGGGACGCGGATGCAAGAATATTAGCCGTAGTTTGGATTTTTCTACTTATGTCTCTTTTGTGTAATTCGAAGTACAAATACGATATGTAAACAATGTAAGTTTATTATCTCAATGTATGATGTTTGGATTGCTCTGTTTCATTTATATTCAATTATTATGATACTACACAATGAAGTCATCCGCCTCCGGATGTTTCCGCCGTCTGGTCCGGGGGTGTGAGACAACTCTACTAGCGGGCCTTGATTGTGGCCTTAAATCCACTTCTATTAGAAGGTAACTTACCTCAGTGTCATGAAGTCTGACTGTCCTCGATGCCGAGATCAACTCCTCTCAACTCCTACACATAACAAACTTCCTTAATTTACCGTTACATACTCTTAAACCCCTACAAGGGTTACTTAGGTCAAAGCCAAATTCAAGGTCAACACCTTGACCAAAGTCAACTCTAGGTCAAAGTCAATGTCTGGTGAACTCGACTCGTCCAGTTGACCCAACAACTCACCGAGTAACCATATCTTCAGAACACAAAAACCCCGAACCGACTCGTCGAGTCTTGCATGTACTCATTGAGTTCTTCTTCACACAAAATCGGGACCTTCTACAACTGACTCGCCGAATTCATCCTTGAACTCGTCGAGTCCTTCTTCATGCAAGAAGACATATTTAGGTATGGACTTGTTGAGTTCCTTATGAACTCGTTGAGTACGTCTCCATGTAGTTGGGACTTGCCATGACCTTGCCGAGTTTTGTTCTTGAACTCATCGAGTTCCATGATTTCCAGGTCCAGATTCACATCAATCATGTTGAGTCTTCTTCTAAACTCAACCAATTCGATCAAAACAGAAATGGGTTGGGGAACCATGGACGACTCGCCGAGTCCCTCAAAGTCCAAGTCCAAACTATTGATTTTAATCGAGTTCAACGCATCCAAAACATAGATCTAGTCTCCTAGGGTCCAAAATACACGTAAAGTTACAAACTTGACGTTCATGCATGGGTTATTTGGCACAAAAGGCCCTAAAATGGAGACTAAAAGATGCATGGGGTTCTTATGGACATAAAGTTGACACCTTTATGCCATAGGAACTCTTAATGGTCCCAGATCGGAATTCATACGCCTTTATAACCATAAAATCCTGAATATGGCTCTTCTAAGGCTTAGAAAATGTAGAAATGAGCCCTAACTAGAGATATAAGAGATGGATGGTCAAGGCTGAAGCTTTTTTTACCTTAAATGAGCTAGAAATAAAGCAAAACCTTTAGATCTACTTGCTTCTTCTGGAACCCCTAAGCTTCTACTTTCTTATTCAAGCTTGAAACAACCAAAAACACACAAAAATGGCTCAAGAACACTCCAAATGCTTTAGGGTTTCGATTTAGGGCTTTTTTGGACTGGGAGGGACGATGGAGGTTGGGTTGGGACAAGATAAGATGCTTAAATAGGGTGCAAACCTTAAATATTAGGGTTTCATCTAAACAGTCCTACTCGCCAAGTCGGGCTCTCCGACTCGTCGAGTAGGTTATTTAAAACCCGCATCTAAGAGTCTAGTCTACTCGATGAGTTGGGCCTCCAACTCGCCGAGTCCCAGGGTAAAATCATACAATTAATTAAATTTAAATACCGTAACACCCAGTTTCCCAGGTATATTGAATTATGTTGCAATTCTTTATTTATGTAGGGTGACTCGACGAGTTGGTGCTCAGACTCGTCGAGTCTGGTCGCGATTGGATGACGTGGTTAATGAGGGGACTCGACGAGTCAGGGGAGCGACTCGCCGAGTCAGATCGGACGAAAGAAACCCTAATTTATCGGGTTTGGGACCTATTTAAAGGCCCTTATGGCCTTCATTTGCGGCTACCAGTCCAAAGAAAGAAACCCTAGAGTGCTTGAGCGTTTTGAGAGAGAAAGGAAGCCATTCTTGACCTTTGTGGTGTTGTTTAGCAACAAGAAGGAGGTCCTAACCAAGGGGAAGCAAAGGAGGTTGCTATTCTATGGATTTGAAGCTAAGATCATCGCATTTGAGGTATTATTTCGGTTCATCTTCTGTTTTATGAAGTATATTTGGATTTAGGGGTTCTTATGGCATTTGTTAGGTTGATTTGATTGCCAAATAGTCCCTTTCTGGTGATGAGGGTTTGGATCTGGATCCATAGAGGTCCAGAGAGCCTCAGTCATCAAGCTTTATGAAGAGCAATGGAGGTTATGACCTTGGGTTGTGGTATTTGGGGCTAAATCATCATATATGGTCATATAGATGTTGCATGTACATCAAGATAGCGAATTTACATGATTATTAAGCTTGGAAAGGTTAGATCTAAGGATTAGAGGAATAGATCTGACCTCAGAAGGTTGTTTGAGGTTGTGTATGAAACGAACTCGCCGAGTCCATGAGCAGACTCGATGAGTCGGAGCAGGTTGTCCCGTGACTCAGATCAGTGGATGACTCGTCGAGTTGGGTGAGTGACTCAGTGGGTCAGAAGGGATTCAAAGGACTCGAGTTCACGTATGGACTCGACGAGTCTATGCAAGACTCGAAGAGTCGGGTCAAAGGTTGACCGTTGATCAGCGTTGACTAGGGTTGACTAGAGTTGACTTATTAGTGTTTGTCAAACTAAGTCAGGAAGGTACTAATTAGAGATGTACTTATGATATAGGAGGCGATACATTGGGGAATCGAGCTTGAGTGATTATCCGACATCAGCGAGGTGAGTCTTCTCACTATGTCATACCCGATGGGGTAACTAGGTTCCGAATCTCTCTCTAAAAATTAGACAAGAGAAATAGAGCGAACGCTCGGTCTATTTTGGTTTCGGATTTTTCGGGAACCGAAATGAACCGGACGCTCGGTCTATCTCGGTTCCATAATTTTTGGGAACTGAAATGAACCGGTTGCTAGGCTTATTTCGCTTCATTCTTTTAAGATAAGGTTTCGGTTGTACATTTTGTTTATACTATTAACTATATCTTTTTGGTGTTTTATGCTACTTTATATTTTCTCTTTCTGTTATTATTATTTTTCAGAAAATTTCAAAACTTCAAAAATCAGAAAATATTTTCTCTTTCTATTTTTATTATTTTTTCAGAAAATTTCAAAACATCCAAAATCCAAAAATATTTTCTCTTTCTGTTTTTATTATTTTTCAGAAAATCTCAAAACCTCAAAAATATTTTTTGGTTTGTTTGTTTTGTTTGTGTGGTGTGTTTGTTTGCTTGTTCTTTTACATAGGTCACAAGTATGTCAGTACAACAACATTTGTAGCTAAGGTTGGTATATATATTTTCTTTATTTTGAACTAGTTAAGGGTCCCTAGCCGCATGCTGCTACTTGTTGACCAAAGCCTCTATCACTAATAGTAAGGCCTTAATGATTCGATGTATACCTATCGTTTCTTCCCAATCGGGCCGCTACATTTAACTCAAGTCAAGAGCTACCTTACTCTTCTCATACGAGTTAAGAGTTTTCTGCTTTGTCATTTTTATATAGCATAGGTACTTGTAGTTCTTTAAACCATCCTTCTTCTATTCTCCATCAACCTTTGGTTCACCACTGTAACCCTTGAGACTCTCGGTATGAGGTTTATGGTTGCATAACATCTATGTTTATTATCTTAGATACGTATACCACGTGTTGAGTGAAACCCAAAATCCAACACCTACAATGCATTGACGGTGAATTATTATATTCAAGATCTTACTGTGTACCTATTGAAATCTTTTTTACTTTTGTGTGGTCCTTTATGAAATCGTCTAACACAAGGGCCTTTCTTCCCAAAAGGATCCAGTTTAATTTTTTTTGGATTTCTATCACTTCTTTCGTCACTATAAATTATATCCAACCTACTTGTACAACAGACCACATCGGTCTCACTAGTACTTCTACCAACAATCGATCTTATGTTAAGTATTGATGTTCGGTTGAAGATAAACTAACCTAAGCCTACAAATTAAAAGAAGCCTTTCAATGTTTCTCTTAAAATAGTTGATCGTATTTTCTCGGGAAACCACACAAGCACTTCAAGTCTCTCTTGACTTTGAAGGAAGTGATTCTTACCCGGAATCATCTGCTTCATGTCTTCTAATAAGACATCACTCACATCCCATACACATTTTGCTTTATTTCTTTATCTTTTGTCACCCTATTGCATGAAATTTTTTATTTTCCTAAACTCTGGTTGCTGATTGGTTCGGTTTTTGTTTATTTTTGGAGGGACGCTGAATTTCAAACGATGATTGAGGATAAGATTTTAGGCACGTGCCTTTGAACGGTTACTTAAACCACGCGTGCTGACATATACATGGGAGAAACCAACCTGTCACATTGCACTTTTTCATGCGACATTTCAGTGATCTCATCAATATGATGATGACTCTTTCTCTCTCTTGGCAATGGTATATAAAGGAGTTCTAATTCCATTTGTCTCTCTCACCTGCAACAAAGTCTCTATATCTACATGGCGATTCCCAACTATTCATCTTCTTCATTCCATCAACAATGGCGACTTCTTATCGGCTCACGACCAAACTGCTTCATCACCATTGCTCTCCATCAAGCCAAATCAGAACATGATTATTGAACTCAATCCGTTTCTATATGATTTGTATATGCTACAAGTGGTTGAGTGTTTGAAATATTCACCTCTGGTTATATCCCTAACCCAGGTGGAAGCCGTTCCTATGTCACTTCTATCCCAAGTTTACTCTAATGCCTCATATGACAAGAACAAGGAAAGAATCTACTTTCAAATCCATTCTAAAAAGGCTTCTATTTCAAAAGGTAGATTTGTTCCCTATTGCACCTGGCAGTGGATTCCTCTGTGATTTCACTAGACTTCATCACTACTACTCAACTATTCTCGATGCTCTACGAGATGGGGTATACTGACATGCTAACCACAGTTACAAAAGTATAGAAGTCATGCTTACCGTCCCCATGGAATGGATTGCTTACTCTTCTCATCAAGAGTTTGGCAGAGGGGAGTGGTGGATCTGATGACACCATCAAGGGTTTTCTAACCCTTCTCTACAATCTTTATAATGGTATCAATCTCGACTATGGTTCGATTATCTGTTCTCAAGTGGTGCAAAGCCTCAACTCTTCTACGAGGCATTCGGAAATTTTGTGTGGTCGATTCTGGACTCTTATTACACGAAGGGCAATTAATTCTTTGGAAATTCCTGTATTGGATCTTGTGGACAAGCCTGGCAACAGAGGGAAACGGATTACTACCAACAAAGAAAATGCGGATGATGATAAGTCCAAGAAGCGAATGTCCCAGAAAGGGGATTCTTCTAAACCAAAGAAGATAAACAAGATGGCAAAAAGATCCAAGAGTCCCACTCCTCCCAGTTCAGAAAATGACAAGGCGGATGACGAAGAGGAAATTCATCATGAATCACCAAGAGGTAACGCCCCTCCCCGGTCCCCATCTCCAACAAACTCTCCTCATGACAAACTTCCTACACCACCTCCATCACCGAAACAGACAATTTCAGTTTCGGTTTCTTCTATTCCCGCACCTACCACCTCTCAAACAACAACTTCAACAACTTCCTTATCACCACCATCACCGGTTATTTCTGTTCCTATATCAACAACCCCATGACTGCCTCCCATTATTTCCCAATCAACCACCACTACCATTCTTGAACCGACAGTAGAAGTCAACGTATCTGATACAGGGGAACCTACTGGAACTGAACCTCCGGTTACTTCTAAACCTCTTTCTCCAACCCACTCAACTGATTCCGGTGCCACTCTCGGTGGTGCTAATGATGAGTTTGATTCTACATACTATAGTCCATATAGGCTTCCTACCGATGAAGATGATGACGCTCCCATCACACGCCAGCACTTGCAGCCCCTTAATGAGAAACTGGATAAACTGCTTGATAACAACAAGTCTGCTAGTGGCGTTGTGCTAATAGCCTTTTTGGACACCGCTCTTGAGCAATACACAGAGTCCATTGACAAATCCACACAGGCTTTTAATGACTCTTCTTCTGCTTGCAAAAAGGCTACTGCTGATGTTGCAGACATTGTCCATACAACTCAGATCTTTCTTGACTCACTCAAGGGGCATGCTGAAACAAATGCAGCTAAGGTGCAAGCTTCTGTGGATTCATTCTTCAAGTCCATTCAAGAGGAGCAAACAAAGTTTGACGCTGTTCGTTCTTCCATCCAGGCAGAGAACACTTCACTTCTTAGTTTCGTGTCTTCTCGGCTAGAATCCCTTCAAGCTGATTTAGCAAAAGAAAGTGCTCTAAAGGAAGGACATGCCAGACAAGCATCCACCATTGAAGTTCAAAAGGTTCAGATTGCTCATGCCAAAAAGGAAATTTCTTTGTTGAAAACTGAGAGAGCTGTTTTTCGAAGCTGTGCAGCGGATGTAAAGGATATGCTGACCAACATTATTGGTGCTCATGATCCTATCCTATCTTTGACCATACAGAATCATCTCACCACAGAAATTCTTCCTGCCCTTGCATTGTTACACGAGATGAAGGGAGTTTCGGAGGGATTCGTACCTCCAAAACAAGGGGGAGAAGGTGCTCAACCGAAAGCGAAGGTTTTTGTAAAAACCGAATCTGCCCAACCGAATATCAAAGTCACAACCGAACCCAAGGGTAAAGAAGCTTCGGGTTCTGGTTCTCAAGCTAAGCTGAAAGAGATTGAAGATGATAGTGATGATGATATTGAAGAGACCATTGTTGAGGCTCTTAAAAGAAAGAAGAGCGACAGAGATTTGGATGAAACCCTGAAGGTTGCAAAGGAAGTTGAGGAAAGGGAAAGGAGGAACAAGGAAGAAAAAGAAGCCTTAAACTGCAAAAAGGCATTGTTTCCCCTTTGGACAAAAGAGACACTTATCAATCAGGCTTATAGAGTTTCCAAGTGTTTACTGGTTGGAACCTGTAGCTTCGTTTGACTGTGACAATTCTAAGGACTCATAGTTCGACATGCCAATAACACGAAAGGCATTCACATTTCATTGTTTCGATTCGACTGTTGATGTTCCTTTTCCTCATCCAAAAGTTGATCATGAGCTAATCGACTTTTATTTGAAGTATGGTCAACCACAGTACTTGACATGGAGCGCACAGAAGATTATAACTGTCAAGGTACTCAAACCCTCGCCTGCTGAGAAGTTCATAAATGTTAATTTCAATATCACTCGAGGATCAGCAAACTCGGTGTCGATTATCTCTCTAGCAAATCTTCCAAATTTAAATCCACACAACTGGATTCTTTTGTTTAATATTCTGCTCACTAATCCAAAAAAATATGAGCCGATACTGGATCACTTGAAGAGGATGTTGGCTTCAGAGGTTGCTGCTATGGATCAGGAGATAGCGAAAGTGATGAACAGGAAGCCAACTGCCAAGCCAACACCGAAACCAGGAGATGTGAACAAAATGAAAATGGGCCAAATAAATTCTGCACATCTCACCGTGATGTTTACAAAAGGCGAAGCTCACAGATTTCTGTTCGCTTTGGTTGATAAACATATGTTTTCAACAGACTGCTCGGAGCATATTATCAACATTATTCATAGGTGTAAGCAGAACTCAGATGCAGACAAGAAGAACTTCACGGACATGTTGCGGTGGTACATAACGTTCCGACATCATATGTTGGCTATCATACCGAAGGTGTTCAAAACTGTAAAGAAGTTCTCTGTTGCTCAACCGAAGTGAGATTTCGGCTCCATTGACGCAAAGGGGGAGATTGTTGAGTTTAATTGTGATGCGTCATGGGCTTGTATTTTGTATCCGGATTGGGCATGTCCATCTGTGATTATCTAGTAGGGTTAGACTATAAATATGCATGCATGTATGTATTAGAATGTATGGAGTTTTTATGTTTATTATTTTGTAACCCTAAACACCTCTACAGTCGAAGTTCTTAATCGAGCTCTTCTGAGGTGTTGAAGCATTAATCATACGACATATTCAAAGCCATTCTCGTGTTCATAATTACATTATTAATTGTTTGTCTGCATAGAATCTAACGATCCTAATTGAACTTTGTTTCAACACCATCATCTTCTCCTCAGCCAGATCAGCATCCTCACCATTTTCAATCTGGGCAAGATTAGCTCTTCCATCTTCAGCATGATTGAGAGCCTGCATCTGATCTTCCCACGAGAACTGTTGTGCCACCATAGATTTCTCATTATTCTGAGGCACTTCTTTTTGTTTCCAGCTGGAACCAAAACCCTCTCAGCAATATTCTCAACTCTTGGCTCGATGCACTCATGAGAAAAATGATCTGCATCATGACAGTTGTAACACCGCAGCTTGCTCTTGTTGAAGCCCACTTTCTTATCCACATTCACTCCCCAATTATTCTTTCTAGTTCGCAGAGTGAACTTCTTGCCCTAAACACCGCCATAGCAATTTGCCATGATATGTCCATCTCTTTAACATTCATAGGGTGAATTTGATCGAGTTCTCCAATCAAAACTGGAGGAACTAATTCACCAGCAACAAAGGCATTGTAGCAAATCATGAATCCAACCATCAGAGCCATGTTTTCTTTAGCTCCTTTGGCAGCAGCTGGAGACTACAAGGTGGATTTGGTGGTGGAACCGGACGCAAAGGAGTTGGGAGATATCGTTGGTATACCAAAGGATGGAGGATCATGATGTGAAGAAACAACTGAAAATGCATTGTTAGTGGTTGCTCCTAGCTTGCAGTTGAGTAGGAATTGACATGATTAATTTCTCTCTACTTGTCATCCATGTCACATGCATTGATAATAGCCATCACTTCGGAAATAGAGAGTTTGCTCAGGTCCTTTGTCTTTTTAATCATAGATAAATTCATATCCGAATTCCTGGGAAGTGAATTGAGCAGATTTTTATTTATCTCAGAGCGAGACAACACAATTCCGACAGTTCTCATTTCCGTGTTAAGAGTAATACAATGTCACAACTGAGCTTCCCAAGAACATGATTGAACATGTTGAATATTTAACGAAGCAGGTTCTGTCTGCTTTGCTTCATATTCTCATTCCATTCATTCACTTCAATCAAGGCTTCCCACAAAGCCTTAGCATATTTATACTCCCTGAAACATTGAGCAATATCAGGATACAAATCCATGGTAAGAATGGTCAGTGCTTTCTCATCATCTTCAATCTTGTCGAAGTCCTCATTGGTGTAATCTTTGATTGGCTTGTCAACCACAGTTTTAGCTTCATCATCCAAGGTGGTTGTGATCTTGATTTGACATCTTAGAAAGCTTCTCCACACTTTGCTATCCTTAATCTTGACATATTTCTCAAATCTGAATTTCCATTCAAGAAATTCATCAGCAGTCAGCAGCCGGTGAATTCGAGTTGTTGTCTCCATAACCGAATTAAGATCACTTTGCATTGTAGAAAGAGAAGTGTTCTATGAGTCCATGGTAAACTGAAAAGTAAATGATTTAACCGAAAACTACTAGGTTTGACCGAAAAATCAAAAAGTCAAGATTGTTGACTGAAAACCCTTTAACCGAGAATGTTGACCGAATACCCTGTTTTGACCGATATCGTTGACTGAATACAAAGTTTGACCGATAACTAGACGATTAATCTTGTTGACAGAGAACACTGGTAGCCGCCGAAATCACCTGAAACCTAGCCGAGAACATCTAAATCTAATTGAAAACTCCCAAAAATACTGGAAACACAAAATTGGTAACTTAACAAAACGAATTTCGATCAAAGTATCCAATAAGATGAAGAATACGAAGAACAACAACAACAATTTTTCGGTTATTTTTCATCGAAAAGGACTTAAAGACACCACAAATACCAAGACAATTCCAAGAAACGTGTAATGTTTAGGCCAAATCGATTGATACCAATCCTTCCTCTCATACCAATTGTAAAATCCGTGATCTAGTGTATCAATCGGAGTCACCAGAATTGGTGTGGAATCCCAATCTAATGATTAACCCAAAAACAATTATTATGAATTAAGAACACAATTATCAATCTTCAATGCACACTATATTGATAATAGTCTAGTACATAAGATTTAGAATTGCTCTCGGTTCTCTCTTTCTCTCTAAACTTGATCTCAGCTCTATGGAATGGCCAGCCTCTCTCACAGCTGAAACAACACAATATATATATATATATATATATATATATATATGTATATATATATTCATACATACATACATACATACATACATACACCTAGACCTAATTACAAAGGGTCGGCCCAAAACCCAACCGAAATCCTCATTAAGCCCACCGAAATCATATGGTGATTTCGGTCCAAACACCACCGAAAACATGGTGTTTTCGGTCCTAGACCGAGAACTCTAAAAGTCATCAAAAGTAAAGTATAAACCATAAATCATGTCCTGATAATTATATTTTAAAATGAAAAATTTGGTTTGTAAAATGGGATGTTACACAACTTCAAGATTTACTAGATAAGGGATTTATTCTCTCTAGTTTGCCTTGCAAAATGTGGAATAGATTTAAGAAATTCAGAGTCAAAATCAGAAAACTCGATGAACACGAATGTGTTTTGAGATTTGAAAACAAGCTTAGAGAAATTTCTGCTATGATACCATTTGTAGGATCATTAGAATCTATAAGAAAGAGATCATAATTTCCAAGACAAAATCATAAGAACACATCAAAGTAAATAAGATCTGATTTGTATTACAGAGTAAAAAGCACTAAATTCCAATGATTTAAGAAAGCTCTCAAAAGATACTATTTCTAACTATTTGCCCTTATATATGTAATACAAGGAAGTTGGTTAGGGTCTGACCAATTAGGTTAGGACAACTAAGCTAATACAACTATCAAACAAACAAACATAAACTGTGAAGCCAAAGTACAAAAAATATAAAAAACAAACATACAAAATCGAACATACGTTTCACATATACAAAGTGAAGACCAGAACATACAATTTATGAAAATCCAAGATCCATAAAAATGAAGGAATTCTTGAAGTAATGGATGAGGAAAGACCTGAACTGCTCAAGAACTTGAGGATCTAGACATGGTTGTGTATTTGTAAGCAAGGAGCCATTTGAACTGTTGAAGAACTTGAGGATCCAATATAGATGATGACATAGTGGTAGCATGAAAATTATTTTCAACTATAGATGCAACATTATTATAATGTGTTAGATGAGGGTTATATGACTGGAATGATGGTTGAAACGATCTAGATGGTATGTCTTGCTGTTGCTTTGCTTTGTTTGATAACAATGATAATTAAGACTCCTAATGGTTCCTCTATGTGCAGTAGACACATTCATCAAAAGAAACTTTGTAGACCGATCTATCCTTTGGAGTTATATTAATAGCAAATAGGCAAACAATAATCCTAAACGTTGAAAAGACAAACAAATCAAACCCTCGAAACCAATAATCAACAACAACAGACAAACATAAAAGAAAAACCTCGAAATCGACAAGCACTGATAACCAGACAAACTAAACTTTGAACAATCACACCGGATATTGACGAAATAACAGCAACAATCGAAACACTCAAAATGACAAATTCGAAAAGGTTAAAACAGACAAAATGTATAAACTAATCAGAAAATCATATCAATCAATCATAACTTTGTTATCATATAAACTAATGAACACCAGAGACAACATACAGCTAGGGTTTCATTATTGTTTAAAGAAAGTATAGTTACAAAGAAAAGAAAAACTAATTAGGTTAAACCTAACTAAAGGGTTAACGATAGGGTCCAAACCAAAAACAAAAACAGATCCATAAAGTTTATAAACTGCTTCAAACTTCTTACCTTTTCAAATATTTTTAATGTATGAATATGCTTCCTCATGACATCACATAAAGTTTTCATTCATAATAGCGATAATTAACAGAAACTATATGAACCCGATACATATCTTCCGAATGTAGATATAACATATTATTATTAATCATGAAGAAAGTTATTCCCAATGACCAAATTAAATACATGAGAATGACTAGATTATTAATATTTTGGAACAAAATCTATGAATAACAGATTAACATACTCCACAATCGTTGTTTCTGGAAAAGTGAAAGTGTCACTGTACCTATATACCATATCATTCATTCTAGCAAAATTAAGAATGGGTGCAAGAAGTTCCATTGACACTTCGGTTGGCTTAAGACAACCCTCGTTTATATCTTTCCAGTCATTTTCAATCATTTTCTTGAGTTCTTGAACAGCTACATTTTCTGGTACCCCGAAAGTCTTCATATATGTATGTACTGATTCGACTTGTTGTGCTCTTTCACCCTCAAACTTCATATAGACATTTAACTATGTTAAACAGTTTTCATGTTTAATTTTTAAGACAAACTTTTAATTTACTATGTTGTTTGTTGTTAGATAGTTATAAATTTGATTTACATACTTCAATTGTCTGAAATACCGATAATGGTTATTGTAAACATTTGCATGTGGAGGAAACCATTCATTTATTTTCTAAAAGTCGTTGTTTCTATAATGAGATGTGTAATTATGAATTACAAACCTGGAAACTCGTAACATCATTATAAAGTCTTCCAAGTGACATTGTAGCTTCCCCAATATTTGGACGACTCTCATACCAAGCCAAAGCCTCTTTACTGAAAATATCTCCCATAAACATTAAAGGAGAGTATATAAAAACATCGTAGGCAGAAGTAATTAATCCATTCTTCAAATATTCTTCAAATGATGGCACGTGTCTTTGGCATCTCCACTCAGCCTCTTGTAGGTAACCTCCGGCTAGTTTTTGAAACTAGCTTATCATGACAGAAATGAAAATAAAAAAATTAAGAAAAAGTAAAATATTTAAGTAGACATAAATAATTGGAATCTTCGTTACACAAGGTGAAATGATATCATACTGCTTGTTTTGTAGCATAAACCCTGTTTGCTCTTCCCTCTCTAGATAGTTGTTTTTCAACTTCAGTAAGCTCGTTCAAGAGAATGTTGTAAAATGGTTTAATATACTCCGGAAGTTGTTCCATAGCATTAATTTCCCAACTAAAATTTAAACCATGTTTATCATCAAATAATGGTCGTTTAATGATTTATGTTACTAAAGATATGGAATGAATCACCATTTAAGTTTTTCATCATACAAATTTTTGCTATTTAACATCATATAGGTTAGTAGCATATTCAATAAGAATATACCTGTTTATGGCACCCGTTAGAAGTCGAAGTTCCTCAATAGTACCATATGCATCATATATGTCATCTAACACCAATACTAGTTGTGCCATTTTTGCTAGTATGATTCTAGAATGAGAGTAATGAGGCTCGGGAATTATACCGATTGCCCATAAATAGAGTTCTGGCGTTCTGTCTCTTACAAAAGGAGTTATAGTTTGAAACTTCATGTCCTTGATCCATCTGAAACAAAAGAATATCAAGCTCTCTCTTATTTTAGGAGCATGAACACTAATATGCTTCTAAATTCTAATAATTATGGCAATGATATTTATACACTAGTATTAACTTGTGTGGAATCTATTTACGTGTATGTTATGTTCGACTAACGAATGAGTAATCCTACTCATAGCATCAACAATTTCCCTTTTATTATTATTGTAGCACAATTAAATCTAAAATACAATGATATTCAAGGAAATGTTGGAGAAATAAGTAAAGACTTTATTTGTTATCTTGCAGCTAGTACTAAAAGAAGGATTATAAATAGCCAACGGAAATTACAGATAGATGATTTGTTATATAATTTAAACGATAAAAAAAGGTAAGAACATGCATTTACTAGGGCCTAAGATTATCTATTACTATGTGCAACATATGTAGAACATGTGAGGATGATTTGCAAACCCGAGAACAAAGGGGATAAGAGAAGTATGTTTCTGCAAGTCTTGGAGTAGATTAGTTGAATATAATAATCTAGGTGGAAAAGTCGATAAATGTAAGCTGTTATTCTATATCATTATCATGTAAGATGTTTCCATATTTTTAGTAAAGAAATCCAAATCTATTTTTATTTTTTATTTTTTTTGGGCTAGGAATAATGACTTTAACTTCGGATTTTGAGAAACTTTATAAAAGGTTATTTTGAAGGTAATAGAGCCCATGATCATTAAGAATATCTATCTCACTTTCGAATAATTTATAAACCGGCCCAAATTTTAACAAGATTAATAGATTACGTGGTTTATCTCTAGGTCCAAAAAAAAAAATCTCCAACTATGTCATTTCATACTTTCTGTTAACAAAAAAGTTCAGCATTTCATTAAGCTATTTTCTGGTTTTTCTATATATAATAGTTTCTCGTTGCGCTTCTTGTTTTTTTTTACATGACTGAGAGACTAAAAAGAAAAGGGCAATAGTTATATGTGAGATGAGATGAAAATGTGTGACAATAGTGTAAATTAAAAAGGGTAACAGTTATTTTAAAGAGGAAGAAAGACATTGATTATCAATCCAAAAGAATGGTTATGCGTGGGAGGACTTGACTTAAAAGAAAAAGGCAATGGATGTATATGCTATTAGATTCTGGAAAATCTCCAAAAAAAAAATCATAAAATTTTGGTTCAATTTATGAAAAAGTCGCAAATTAAATTTTATTTATAGAAAAACACAGAGTACCGGTTAAAACTTCGAAAAAACACTTTTCGGCCGGTTTCGCAGATTTTGCAGGTATTCTGTCATTTTTCGTTAGTTTGCTCAAAATTTTAGGACATTTCCAAAAATTACACAATAACCAAAATATTGAGACTTTTTTGAAAATTACCATGAAATTAATGGATATTATTATTAACAAATCATTTATAAACATAAAAAATATTTTTATTATAAAAAAAGGAAATACATTTGTTGTTAATTTTAGGAATAAATTGGTGGTCCAAGTACTCTATTGCTTCCTGACCATTCAAACTCTCTACGTTCTTCCTATGCATTGTTGTGGGTATGATGATGAGATAAACTTAATTAACATTCCTCTAATGTTGGTGTTTCTCTTATGTTGTTTAACCTAACTACAAACCAACATTCATACATTTCATGTTAACAACCATCGGCTAACACACATCTATAAAATGTGAAAATTAAACCGTGAATGATAATTTATATGGAAACAAGTGAAGGGTTATTATCTATTTAAATTGTCATTCAAAGTTCACTTTTCACTCTCGATAGATGTGTGTAATTTTATGGTTGTTAACGGATAATATTTGGAGGTTAGGTGGTAGTTCTGTTAAAGAACATAATGAAAGATCTATATGTTCGTGTAATTATATTTTCTAATAACACGTGATCATACATGCCTAATAGTAATTAGACACTTATTGATTGTGTATTAATAAATATTATTAACTCTTGTATTGGTCACGTCTAACAGAGTACTTCTCAATATGACATCAACAACGATACATAGGAAGAACATAGCGACTTTGAAGTGGTCAACAAACAATAGAGAAGTACATAGCGGACCATTCTATTCCTAGAAATTAACAACAAATGTATTTCTTTTGTTTATAATTAAATAAATTATGTTTATAAATGATTTGTTAATAATAATATCCATTAATTTCATAGTAATTTTCAAAAAAGTCACAATATTTTGGTTATCGGGTAATTTTCAGAAAAATCTTAATATTTTGAGCAAACTAACGAAAAAGGACAGAATACAGACTAAATCTACTAAACCGGCCGAAAAGGGTTTTTTCAAAGTTTTAGCCGGTATTCTGTGCTTTTCTATAAACAAAAATTAGTTCCAGACTTTTTCATAAATCAGACTAAAATATTATGACTTTTCTGGAAATTTCCGTTAGATTCTCATACAACTATTATCTTTTTTCTTGTAAGTCTCTAGGTTTTTCCAATCATTACTCTTTTTGTTAAAGTCTTTGGGTCATTCCACATACAACTATATATCTATGATTTTTACCATCTCAAAATAAAAACATCATCACATATCAAACATCCTGCCGATATTTTTCAGTTTTGTATATAACCATATTAGGTGTGAGACTTATGTATTATATGAGTTTATTTAAAAGTTGATTAAACATGACATTTAAACATTTGAAGTTTGAATTTATAAAAAAAATGAGAAAACTAGTAAATTATTGAAATTAAAGAGGGTTTTTTTTAAAAAAATTAAACAAATAATTTAGATAAATAAACAAAGAAAACTAATAAGACTTTAATTTAGTAATTCTGAAATTAGAACGTATTAATATACATTTATTATTATTACATTTAAATATTATGTGAAAATTTAATAAAATAAAAAAATTATAAAATAACATAGAAAAAAATGAAAAAATAAAAAACCATGTGACATAATACACTAGAAAAGGACAAGTGACAAAACTATTATTAGGAGGATAATGATACCATGCTAAAAAAAAATTGCACTCAACAATCATTCGGAAAAGTTAGAAAATTTTGTAGGTTTTTATTAAAAGATAGATAAGTTTTACAATTTTCGGAATTAAGCCAAAACGTTTTTGTTACAAGAAAACCAACAACTTCCCAAAATTTCTATTTTGTTTATTTGCCAAAGTTAGCATACAAAACCGGATATTCAATCTAAATAAAAATAAAAAATCGAAAACACTGTAGGTTGTAATTTGAAATATCTTTTGGTGTAAATCGTAAACATGAAAGTTTTACATCTTTTCCAAGTTAACCATTAATAAAAATGTTGGTATTCACAAATAATAAACAAACAATTTTCATTAATACTTTTACATTTATAAAGCCAATAAATATTTATTGTATTCTAAAGTTTATCACAACATAAAAATATAATTTTTTTATTAATTAATTAATATAAAATATATAAAATAATATATAGGTCTGATATGTAAATAAGTAAAGCGACGCTTATGTATAAACCTTTATATATGTTGTTAAAGGAATGTGCGATGAGTTTTTGTATTACAAACATTATATGTTTAAGGATCTTTTAAAAATCATTACTGATTTTTTAGTTTATTAGAGAAATATAAATCAATAACTAGAAACGTTTGTGAAGCTTGGTTAATTCTTAACTTACTTTGTGAAAATGCATAGTTCTTCTCTGTGTAGTTGCTGCAGGTAGTTGAAGTGTGTATTTGCAAGATTTGATAGTGACTCATATGTAGAACATTCTTCTTCATAGTTCGAAAAATATAGCCTTGCTTCTACTATATGCATCCCTCGATGTGAAGGGCTCCTCAACGCCTGTCTCACCTGCCGTGCAAGATTACCTTCAAGAGTATCTACCAAATCTACAAGTTGAGCTTCTATGAAGACGAAGGCTTCATCTAAAATAGATTCTCCTCTGATTCTCAGTTGTGTAGATTCATAAAAACTTAACATGCCCCTTACATCATCTGTAATATATTCCTTGAATTTACCTGAGTTATAGTCTTTGAACTTCTTAAACACATCTGTGCAATTATATATAGCAAACAGTTTTAACAATAAGACATGCCTCAAACTTTGTTTAAAATCATGATTAACATACCACAAGACAACTTATAACCATGTTGTCTGAAAACTTGGAAGTTGATTGAAGTCGTATAAAGATCAGCTTGATCATAATCTTCCATGTTCAACTCCTTGAAAAGTTTGTCAAGTTGATATTCAATCTCTTCCGCGAACATATACCTCAAGCCAAGACGGTATACAGAATTGATCAAACATAATTTCGCATTTGAATCGATGTTTGGATTAATTATCAATCTTCTCAGCTCTTCTTTTCGCTCGTCAATGGCTTTAGCATATGCTTCCAACTCCTAAGAGGAAACCACACGTAGTTAATTATAACCAAATGATACAATAAAAACCCCTCCTAATTACATGAGGGCATGCATGGTTCGAGTCTGTAATTAATGGGAAGTACTCTTACCAAATAGTCAACAGTTAACGACAATAAATGATCATCCCAGATAGGCGGAGGGAAGTTGGCAAAAGGACGAACTGGATCTGTGTTGGTTTGGTTGTTTTCTTTTAGGGTAGTATTAGATTCATTTTGGGCCATTCTTGAAGGTTTTGATGTAGTTTTGGTTAAAGATGTATGGATCATGACTGTAATAATCTTAGGGGTACTTATAGTCTATGCAGCCCAATATGGTGTACTATTTTCTAATCAGCATAGGATGGAAGATATACATATAACGTCATTGGATAGCTTGGATATCTAAATATCCAAAGACAAATAGAGATTGTGTTTATGATTTTTCAATTTGGTAACACAAAAAGTTGTTTGGTGGGCCTTTTCGTATTTTGGATAGATACAAATAATTTGATCATATTCAATTATCTTTCATGATTGAAATGGAATATCATAAAGAAATATATGTAATAATTGGTTTTTGTGGTCTAAATTTTTTAGATCATATTACAAAAATGATGAGTGTGACACGGTACAAACTACAATTTCAGTCCATTAATTTTTTTATTTCCATACATTGAACAAAACTCATGATTGGAATAGTCCAATTTTTATTTGGTTGTGATTTTCATCCATGTAACTGAAAATGAGTGTTACATATTCTAAAGTACCAATTATTACATTAAATTATATGAATTGTATCTATGATTTGTGGTACTTTTCGTGTTGGATAACCTAACTTTTTTTTTAAAACTCTTAATGTCTTTATAGTTCCGTTTTGTTTCGATTTTGGTCCATAATCAATATGCAATGACAAATTTGGCCAATGTGGTTTTTTTACCACTTTATATTTATTAACTTATTAAAAAAATAGAGATGTTGGTCCCTTTATTCTTCTACTTCCCTATACCTAAAGATGGAGACATAAAACCTTCCGCTACAAGAAAAAAGACATGTAACTATATTTTTTTGAGTTTAAAAAATGTGACCATACCCCAATAGTCACATTGTTTTTTTTGTCGAAAGTGATCGTATGTCGTTACATACTAGACATCTTATGGTAACATTAAATTTAAGCATTTAAAAGTGTGACCCTTGCATAAAAAAGTGTGGCTATTTTCAAGGATTTTATCGAATATATGGTCGTAAATACTTTTTAGATAAAAATTTCATTAATAAAGTAGCGTTAGTTGTCTCTTTGGCGACAAGAATGTGTTATTAGTGTGACATTTGGTATTTTTTGTGAAACATAAACTTGTTAAGTATGACTATAACCTACCTTTTAGTCACATATAAAAAGTAATTTAAAACAAGATGATTTTATTTTAAACCATGGTTAGTTTATATTTGATGTGACTACTATTTACCCTTTAGTTACATTAGTTATGTTTAAGCATAATATATTATATTATTTATTTACACAAAGAAAACTCATAAAAAAAAATATGTGACCATGGTTTGGTATTAGTTTTGTATAATTGTTAAAACCATCACTAAATATTATTTATAACAACGCATTTTATCTAAATTATGTAGCTATTTGATACATTTTAGTGACATTCATTTACGATAAAGTGTGACATATAATATCATTTAGTCACATAAAGAGCAAAATGTTAATTGTTAAAGCTAGCGTTGAATAGTATCTATAACAACACATAGTTTCTAATTGTTGTGGTTATTTGTTACCCTTTTGTGAAATTCACTCATATTAAAGTGTGACATATGACATCATTTAGTCACATAAAAAAAACATATAAGAACAAAATGTAACCATTGTTTACTTTCAGGTAATAGATAATTGTTAAAACCATCAATGAATATTAATTTTAGCAACATATTTTTTCTATATGATGTGACTATTTATTACCCTTTAGTGACATTAATTTTCAGAGAAACATGACATACGGAGTCATTTAGTCATACAAAAAAACATTTAAAGAATAAAATATTACTATTGTTTGTTTTTCATGATACATAACTGTTAAAAATATTGTTGAATAGTACTTATAGCAACACATTTTTTTTTCTAATAATCTTGACAGAAGTCATAGTAATCTCAAAACTAAGAGTGTATAGAGAATGTACAAGTTTGACTTCATGAGAGGAAGTTATGCTTTTTAGAAGTTTCAGTATAACAGTGTATAAACCAAAATTGAGATCGATCGATTGTTAGGAAAAACAACCTAAACGAGAGTTGAAGATCTCATATATATATATATATATATATATATATATATATATATATATATATATATATATATATGATTTCGCCAATATAAAGACAGTCAATAATGAAATTCATATGAGAGAGTTATGATTTTTAAACGGGTTTTAACAGTCTAAGTCAGTTAAAACTATAGCGTTAAAAAAATCAAAATTAACGGACGGAGTCTAAACGAAAGTTGTAGATCTCGTTGATAGATATGTGTGGATATAAAACCCGTCGAAAACGGCGCTCGTACGGACACATGCCCCGATCGCTTGCAGCCACATGCCCCGACCGCTTGCACGACACGCACTGACGCATAGACGCGGTCTACCAAATTTTTGCCACGTTTCATGCGATGGTTGGAGCCACATCAATACTCCTGACCAGATTCGCATCGTGTATCTATATTACGTGACACGCATCCTCTTTTCAGCCCAATATATATATATATATATATATATATATATATATATATATATATATATATATATATATATATATATATATATATATATATAATTCAATTTTCATTGACTTCTCACACCACCTATTAATTCTCTCTTAACTCATAAGGCCGATTGTGAGGTCTTTCTTCGAGATTCGAAGTACCTTTGTTTAGCAAAGCTCTGAGGAAGTGATCCGAGCAGATAGAAGTGATCGGTATTGAGGTCCTGCCCGCGGCTATTCGGGTTTTTGTTAGAAAATATCTATAAGTGAAGCTACACTTACTAGACTTTTTGGATAACTCGTATTCATAATTATAGTCGTTATTAGGACCTTATAAATGCTAGATTCGTCAATAATTCTTGTTATAGTGTTCAATTATCTACATAAGGAAGATGTGTCTAGAATGGTCATGTTGTCTTGGTTGTTGGATTTAAGAAAGACTATACACCGAAATGATCCTGCATCCCGGCTTTCTGGCTTGGTTGATCCTTATTTTATAGAAGGTTCATTATTCATTGGGATTTCTGAAGGATCTAGTCTTCATTTACCAAATCGTCATAGAAATTAATAGGTTAGAGTATTATAGGTTAATACTTGTTCGATGCGTTATCTGCCAATTAAATTGACAGTAGAATCGCCCTGATAGCTATAAATCTTCCAAGTAATTGTCCAAGTGAGTTTTCTCACTATGTTATGTGCTCCAGTATATATCATTTGTATGTTAGGATATAGTTTCCATGTAGAATGTTATTAGGCTAGTTCTATTATTTACCAGCAATATTATATTAATGCATGTTGTAATAAATATATGTGTTAAGTTGAGGGCGAACTAGCTTCTGCTGAAGGTTAATAGACTCGGGCGAAATAGCATTATATTAAGTCCAAAGTGATGAACAACTATATGTTGTATGTAAAAAGGGGCGAACCAGTTTTGTGCTGAAGGCCAAGGGCAGACTAGCTTTTTGTTTATGGTCATAATGTGTATACATTTATATCTATTGTGGGATATGATATTTTGGAGAACTCATTAAGCCTAGCGCTTACCCAGTTGTTATAAATGTTTTTCACGTATTTCATATGAAAGGCAAGGTTCGGATGTACACACGCACATTCACAATCATGTTTCCGCATTATACTTTGATGTAATTGAATATTTAAATAAGTAAAAATGAAAATTTTGGGTTGGAAACTAGGGCATTACAAAAAATACGACAATTGTTTTCTTTCGGTAATACATAATTGTTCAAACAATTATTGAATAATTTTTCAATATGATATGGCTATTTTTTACCCTTTAGTGACATTCATTTACACTAAAAGCGTGACATATGAAAACATTTATTCACAAAAACAAAATATATAAAGAAAAAAAATGTGACCATTGTGTGTTTTCTTGATACATAATTGTTAAAATGAACTAAATATTGCGTATAGCAACATAATTTTTCTAATTGATGTGGCTATTTGTTACCCTTTAGTGATATTTATTTATCTTCAAATGTGACGTATCGTATCATTTAGTTACATAAAGATAACTCATAAAGAAAATAATTTGACCATTGTGTGCTTTTGGTGATAGATAATTGTTAAAACCATCGTTGTATATTGCAACACATTTTTCTAATTTATGTGGCTACTTGTTACCCTTTGGTGACATTCATTTACATATAATCATGACATATGATATCATTAGTCACATAAAGAAAAGTGATAAAGAAAAGAATATGACCATTGTTTGCATTTGGTGATACATAATTGTGAAATCCATCGCAGTTTTCTCTAACTTGTATACCTATTTGTTACCAGTTAGCTACATTTCATTTTTGTGATCATAGATCTAATTAACATTAGGTCACAATTATGAATGGACATCTTAAAATATTTAAAAAACATATTATAGGAGTAAACATGAATTAAATAAAATAGTATGAATCCTTAACCCAAATTAAATAATATACACAAATGTTGTAATCAAAATATACCTAGCATGGATACAAACGGAATATGAAATATAAGTAATAAAATGAAATCTATATTACTTCTTCAACTTATTAACCCTGTTACTTGTCTTTAGCGCATCAATCGATATGTAAGATATTTTGCATTTTTTAGAGTTGCCAATATTATTGTCCTTAGTTAAAGTTGTAGTCAGTACCTATAGCAACACAAGTTCTACATATCATTAAACATTAAAACAAAAATGATTAAAAGAAAAAATATAATTTAAAAGATATAACAGAATAAACAAACCTATCCATGTAATATGACAAGGCCTTTTGTCTAAGCAACAAAACCTTAAGTCCTTCTCTATCTAATTTGTGTTCGGCGGTTTGATTTGGTAAATATGCATTCTCCTTTAACACTTCTTCAATAGACACTTTATAGTATTCATCTTTCAGTGGAATCACATGAAGATATTGTTTCTCTTATGACAAATAAGCTTTACAATTGGCAACAAGGCTTCTTGATGTTGGTTCTACTATGTATAGATTACACTTATCTCCTACAATGATTTATATCCTAGTAACACACATGTACACACATGTACACACATACGTACACATACTTACACACACACACACACACACACACATATATATATATATATATATATATATATATATATATATATATATATATAGGATGACGCAATACATACTTGTATGACTTTTTCTTGTTGAGTTTGTGATGTTTTTGGGTGCATACTTGTTTATACTTGTTTTTTTTTTCAAATTCCTTAAAACCATAAATATAGTCATATATGTGAAATCTAAAATTATTGGAAAGAATATAGTAAAGTTTTGGACTTGACAACTTTTCACTTACTTGTTTTACAGATTCGTTTGTCTTGTTTGTATTTTTTCTGGATTGGATTGCATTCAGATCTAATATTATTTTCCATTGAAATTTCTTGCATAAATAAGCAAATAAAATTACCTACATAAATAAAGAAATAAATTATAAGTTGATTTTATGTAAATTAAAAAAAAACAGTATTATGCATTATAACAATGTTAACTATTTACTTACTGGTGATGATGATTCCATTATGCATTATAACAATGTTAACTATTTACTTACTGGAGATGATGATTCCTTTGACTTTGTTTTATTTTTGGTTGGGACTGTAGTTGGCTCTAATTCAACATTCTTGCCCAGTGATGAAATTTCCTTCATAAATAAAGAAGAAAACTATAACTAGATTTTGTCTAAATAAAATAAATCAATCTTCTGCAGTAAAAGGATGTTAACTTCCTACTTACCTGTGTAAATCATTCGTTTGGCCTTTTGATAGTTTATTTTATTTCCTTCTTTCTTACCGTTTATTTTAGTATTTTTTTTTGCTCTTTTTATTGTTATTACTTTGTATATTCTTTATTTTCTTTATCAAGGATCGTATCGGGTACTTTCTATTTTGTATGAGGTATTTTGTAGGGTTTTGGACCTTGTTGCAGTTGTGTATTAGCTTAGAGACGGTCATTGTGGACTTTTGAGGCACTATTTGCCTTTTGGATCCATCAAAGAGGAAGTGGGCATAAAATGTTGATGACTTGGACGAAGTAGGCTTATGAAGAAGGGTCTTGGATTCTTATTTTGGGCTTGGACTATCCATATTTTGAAACTCTAAGATGATTTGCCAAATTTGAATCATGTGAGGTGTGGAGGGGACCAAGGGAATCTTCAGTAGTGGGGTGGTGTAGTGGAGAAAAAAGAGTCATTAGCATTCCAGCAACACTTGCGAGGGTGGAGTATCAGTCGCTCAATACTTGCGAGGGTACCCCTCACAACTGCACACTTTGGGGCATTTTGGTTATTTTGCTCATGATTTACTTTTGGGGTTAGGTCTAGCAGCTCACACTTCGATTTTCCACCATTAGAGAGCATTGGAGGCGATTTTTTGAAGCTTGATACACATTCTTCTCATCTTTCTAAATAATTGTTAGTTTCTTGATGCAAAAACACTTTAGTGATTGTTATCTTGTTGCGATGAGTGTCTAGTTTCTTCATTTTGGTTAACTTTGGCTAAAACACTTGGATATTTTTGGGTTTTGAAGGATTCATGCTTAATTTTCATGTATCTTATGTTTATGATTCTAGTTCATATTTCTTATGCTTGTTTAATACTTTAATCATGAGCTTGGTACTTGAATGAGCAATTGTTGCTTTATTTCCTTGGTTTAGAATTGAATCATTGAATTTACTTAGAACAACGGATTTATGATGGTAGAAATCATCTCTAGCTTATGAATAATGAGTCCTTTATGGATGTGTAATCATTGACGTCCACTAGGAATTGGCGATTCCATCATTCTTAAGGCTAATCAACCTTCTTGGGTTCAATTGGTTCAATTCAATCCTTAATTTTGATTAAGAATATGTGTTGTGTGCTTCCCCAACCATTATACTACCTATGAGGATTCTTGACATATCATTCATCATGATTGCGATAACCAATTTGGGATGAATGATAAGATTCATATTGAATGCTAGTGATAAGCACACAAATGTTCGTTATGTTGAATTGCCTTGGTTTACCAATTATATCTAATATTTGAGCATCTCACCATCTTGCTTAATTGTAAGCTTTTTAGTTATTCAAGTCTTTTACTTTTCAAGCAATCATAAAACCCCCTTTTTAGTTTAATTGTAGTTCATTAGTTTTATTACACTAGTTCTATTGGATTGCATTGATGATTTAATACAACATTTCCCCGAGGATCGATACCCCTTTTTACAAATATTACGTTTTATTTGCAGCCAGGGTGTATTTTGCTTAGTGGACTTGACATCCTACCAAGTTTTGGCGCCGTTGCTGGGGAAATTGGTTATTGTTATTTTATTGTTTATGCCTATGTCTACAAGAACCGATGAACTACTCTACAATCCGGATATTGAAAAAGAAGCAAAAATGTTGAAAAAGTTACCCAAACAAGCAAAACAACAACAACTTGTTCATGCTTCTTCCTCTTCTCCACTAATCAACATAGAAGATCAAGTTCATACTTCAAGCGACATCGACACCGAACCGAGCTCTCCAATTGTTGGTCATTCCTTTTAGGACATTCCATTTGAAAACTACGTAGCCATGAATCATACTCCACCTCACAATCCCAACCAAAACCCAAACAATCATGATAACAATACCCCACCCCAACAACCAACACAATAACAACAACACCAAGAGCATCTCATAGGTATGCCACCTTAGAATCAGTCCCTCCTCACCCAAATCAACCCAATTATCAACCACCACAACCACAAAACCAAAACTTCCACCAAAACAACCAACCTCAAAACAATGCTCTTCAAGTTCAACAGCAACAAGCACATCAACCAAATCAACCCAATTACCGACAACCTTTAATGTTCCAACACCCAATGTACCCACAACAACAACCCCCTACAACTGATATCCTATCTAGTAACCTTATCCACCACAAATGTACAATCACCAACAATACCCATATCCAAATTATCAACAACCTCCCAGTTACATGCAAGAATATACCAATAACTCTAATCCACCCAATCCCCCTCAAGAGTTGACACTTCGAAAAATGACGGTGACGGATGTTACTCACACACCTCTTAGTATTGTTTATCATGAAAACCTCCAAGGGACTGAATTGGAGTCAAGTTTCATACATCAACTGTAACACCCATAAAATTCATTAAAAATTTAAACTTTTAAAAACATTCAAAATTGTCATTGTTTATAACTTGTTTTCAAAATAAGTTTCATATCAGAGATATCCCAAAATCGTGAAACAAAAACATGAGGAGGTGTACGATCACGCCTTTGCCTTCCCGCGATCCTCGAAAGTACCTGAAACATAATCCAAAATTGTACGTCGAAAGCTTAGTGAGTTCCGTCAAAATACCAATACAACAACAACACACATATAATAACAACATACCATGAGCCCAATAAAGCATCAGGTTGGAATGCCCCATGCCCTCCACCTTCGGGTTGGAATTCCAACATACTATGGGTCCAGTCAACCTTCGGGTTGGAATACCCCCGACCCTCAACCATCGAGTTGGAATGCCAACATACTAAGGGTCCAATCATCCTCGGGATTGAATACCCTCGACCCTCAACCAACGGGTTGGAATACCCCAGTCTGTTGGATTATGCACAAAGCAGAAAAAGTCTCAGCCACCAATCAAACATGTGTACATATAACATATAATCATATAACAATCTACAGCTAATCAAACAGATCTAACAAACCACTAAGAATAGCATCATCCTATATACTAGGATACCAATCTAACTTATCATAATAGCATAGTAACATCCTATCTACTAGGATACTGATCTAACATATCATAACAACATAGCAACATGCATAACATAATATCAATCGACTCGGCCGGTATTGGGGCCTTCGACCCGCAAGTATAGTAAGGAAAACTCACCTCATAAGCAGCACTGGTTGATAAGATCCAACTCTCAAATCTCAGCTCCTTACTCAAATGTCTACAACCACCATGTGACAATTTCCACTAAAACTCCAAAATACCCAAAATCCCCTCAAAAGTCAAACTTGGTCAACTATGGTCAAAGTCAAAGTCAACAGTCAAGGTCAACAGTTCATGTTGACCCAACTCATCGAGTGCACCTATCAACTAATCGATTTCCTTAAATATTCAGAAATTCCGGAAAAGCCCTAGCCAACTCGCAGAGTTGGCTGGAAAACTCGCCAAGTTTTACCCGTTTTCAGATTCAGTCCTTTTTCGTCAAGTCCGACGTTTCAAGATTTAGATCTAGCACCCAAGAGCTGTAAAGTCACGTAAAGTTGCCAACTTTACGTTCATGCATGCCTCAAAGAGGATCTAACTCTCACGGAAGCTTAATAAGGAATATTAAGCATGAAAGAGGCCTAGAACTCAATAAAGTTTGCAACTTTTAGCCAAAATAGGCCGTCAAACATTCTGATCTAAAGAGATAACTCGATGAAATGCTCAATCCCATGAACAATACAAAAATGAATCAAATATGACAATAAACTTCCAAGGGAGTGATCTAAGAAATAGATGAGCAAGCTTTCGACTTTTTACCTCAAAAGAGTAGAAAAACCCAATGAGATTTTGGATCTATGGCTTTCCCTTAAAGCTACAATCCACCAAATTCAAGTTGTTTCTAAATGAAACCAAAAGAAGCAAATTTTAAGCTCACACACTCAACTTGGGATAAGATGCATGAATTCTAGGGTTTTTGGACAGAGGATGCGATTAAGGAGGCCATAAAGGGGACTTAAGGCCTTTAAAGAGGGTGCAACACCCTAAAAATTAGGGTTTCATATTTAGCCACCAACTCATCGAGTTTTCCTCTCCAACTCGTCGAGTTGGTCCAAAAAGATTCGCGGCTCAAGAACTTTCAACACATCGAGTTGAGGACATCAACTCGACGAGTTCTAGGGAAAATTTGTCTTTTTGATTAAAAAAATTCATACCTAGGAATCAGGATCTTACAATTCTCCCCCACTTAAACTAGGTTTCATCCTCGAAGCCTGTTGAAGTGAAAAAATCCGGATAATGCTCCCATATCTCGGCCTCCGGCTCTCAAGTCCATTAAGACCCCCTACGATGTTGCCACTGTACCTTTACCAAAGGTACCTCCTTTTTACGTAGAACCTTTACCTTCTTTTCCAAAATAGCTACCGGCCTCTCGACATAGTTTAGGCGCTCATCAACCAGAATATCATCCAATGATACCAATGCATCCTTGTCCAGTACACACTTTCACAACTAAGAAACGTGGAAAGTGTTATGAATCAGACCGAGCTCCTTTGGATGATCCAATCTATACGTAACCTTACCAACCCCGGAAACAATCCGGAATGGTCCGATATACCAGGGGCCCAACTTCACCCTCTTCCTGAAGCAAATCAAACCCTTCCAGGGCAGTAACGCCATGTCAACGACCTGAAACTCCAACTAAGATCAGTGTCGGTCGGCATAACTCTTCTTTCGACTCTAAGAGATTTGCAATATCTACCAGATCTGCTGAATCAACTCTGTAGTCCACAGAACCACCTCGGTACGACCCATGACCCTGTGACCTTGCCTCAACAAACTGGGGTACGACATCTCCGCCCATACAGAAGCTCCACTAATACTGGAGTGGAAACTGTTGTTGTACAAAAACTCTGCAAGAGGTAGGTAGGAGTCCCAACTCCCACCAAAATCGATGACGCAGGCTCGCAACTTATCCTCGATGGTTTGAATGGTCCTCTCGCTCTGGCCGTCAATCTGCTGATGATAAGTTGTGCTTAAGTGAAGCCTCGTGCCCCGTTCCTCATGGAACCTCTCTGAAAATTGGGAGGTGAACCGAGCATCACATTCTAAAACAATTGGGACAGGAACCTCATGGCGATGAACGATCTTGCGAATATACACATCAGCCAACTTTTCAGCCGACGAGTTCTCCTGAATTGTCAGAAAAGTCGGTACTCTTGGTCAATCGACCCATGTTGACCCAAATTGTAACGCCCCAAATTCTGGTATGTAATTTAAATAAAGTAATTCTCATTTCTTAAGAGGTACTTGACGAGTCTGAAGCTCGACTCGTCGAGTAGAGTCGGGATTTGCACGCGGATTAAGTTGGCGACTCGACAAGTCTATATTCCCGGACTCGGTGAGTCTGCCAGTCTGGATGAAACCCTAATTTCAAGGGTTTGCACCCTATTTAAACATCTTATGTTCCCCAAGACCAGCCTCCCTCAACCACAAAGAGTCCCATACGAAACCCTAGCTGTTCTTAAGCATTTTTGGAGCATTTTCTCACTTGTGAAGGTTTTAGTGCATCTTCGGGATTTGAGGAAGAAGAGAGAAGAGAAGTATTCAAGGGGGAGCAAGTTGATCCAGATTTCTTGTTGCATTTCAGTCTCCTTCGAGGTATCAAGCTCGAATGTTTGCTTATTATCAATTAGATCTCTTGAAAGCTTGCTCTTGTTAATTTTGAGCCCTTTCTAGACTTTAAGGTCGAATTAAGAGTTAATATGATGAATAGACTTCAGATCTAAGCTTTCCAGAGCCTCTTAAGCTCAAGGTTGCCACCTTTATTAAACCAAATTTCCATTCCAAGCTTAGATCTCTTCTTTTAGCTTATTTTGGGTATTTAAGCTTCATATTAGCATGCATGCACGTAAAGTTAGAAACTTTTATGTGTAAAACCAGCCCTAGGAGCCCAGATCTATGAATGGAATGCACTGGATTCGAACAGAATTGACTGTACAGAAATTGCATGCGTGGGACTAAACGAGTCGTTCTTCAGACTCGATGAGCCGAGTCGCGAGTCCCCAAGTTTTTCCCCGTTTGAGAGTTTAGGGTGGAATTAGTGAGTAGGTAATGGACTCGGTGAGTTACGGCTCAGATCTAGTAGTGAAGGGACTCGAAGATTTGTTCATACAACTCAGCGAGTCAAGGACTGATCACATTTATAGGATGAAGGAGGACTCGATGTTAGTATCAAATATGGACTCGTTGAGACTTTGCTAACTCGACGAGTAGAAGCGTATAGAGGATTGGAAATAAGGACATGGACTCGGTGAGTTGGCGGCCCAACTCGGCGATTCAGGTCAACTGAGAGTTGACTTTGGACAGAGGGTTGACTTTGACCCGGGGTAAAATAGTCATTTTACCCTAAGTTTAGTTATCAGTAATTAATTGAGTATTTGTGGGAATTGTAGCCGGGAAGCTACAGAGCAGCACCAACAGTCAGTTTCCGAGTAGCATTTCTTCAGCCAACTTATGAGGTGAGTTTTTGCTTCCAGTAGGAATGGGTCTAAAGCCACAATGTCGGCCCGTTTAGTCAGTAGTAGTTTCGGACTTCGGTCCGATGCAGTAGTTTAGTGTGCTTGATGTCTTTGTGATTAAAGCATGTCTTTGTGTTATGTGTTCCGGACTTTGGTCTGATGCAGTATGTAGTATATGTGTTTATGCTAGTAGTTATTATTATGCTATCCCATGTTCTGTCAGTTTTCGGACTCTGGTCCGATGCAATTTCCGGACTTCGGTCCGATGTAGTTTCCAGACTTCAGTACGATTAAGTTTCCAGACTTTGGTCCGATACAGTTTTCGGACTTCAGTTTGATGCAGAGGGCAAGGACCTGGTTAGTTTCCGGACTTCGGTCCGATGCAGTTTCCGGACTTCGGTCTGATGCAGAGGGCAAGGACCTAGTTAGTTTCCGGACTTTGGTCCGCTGCAGTTTCCGGACTTTGGTCTGATGCAGTTTCTGGACTTCGGTCCAATGCAGAGGGCAAGGCCCTGGTTAGTTTCCAGACTCCGGTCCAATGCAGTTTCTGGACTTCGGTACGATGCAGTTTCCGGATTTCGGTCCGATGCAGTTTCCGGACTTCGGTCCGGTGTAGTGGGCCAGGCCCAATATGTGCTTATATGATATTGTATGGCATGTGGTAGTTTGGGTGAGCTCCTAAGCTTTGTGCTTACAGTTTTTGGTTTTGGTTTCAGGTACTTCCACTAGCAAGGGGAAGAGCTCAGGATGATGGCATGGCAGACAACACATTTACAGTTTAGCCTGGGAGTTAAACTCTGATATTTTGTCATGTTTTGACATCATTTGTGATTCGAGACATATGTGATGATATTTTTGGACACGTGAAATATGGTTTATATTATATAATATTTTGATATTATGGTTTTAGTAATGTGTTACAACAAAAATTTTTGGCTCGTATTTTGGGATGTTTCAAGTTGGTATCAGAGCCTTGGTTTGAGGGATTCAGGCACACTTCGGGTATGACTGGACTCAAACTAAGGAAATGGTAAAATGTTTTCAAAAGAGAAATGTTTTCAAAAGAATTATTGGAAAAGAAACTTAAAAAGAAAAGAGTTTTTGAGAAAAAGAAAAGGGTGTGGTGCATGCGATCAGCCGAGCTCAAGTAAGTACTCCCAAATTACCCATACAAGTTTATGTTATAATTATCAGTTTCAGTTTCAGTAGAACAACATGCTAGAATAGGACTAAGGGTCTAGAAGAATGCCTTATGTTCCTGCTTTATTTGTTTCAGATTTATGAGAATTGCATGCTAGTATTGAGTAGACAGTATTAGGATATCATGTTTAGTTTATTCCTGATAGTATGAGCTTAGCATTGTATGCTAGTACAGTTTCTCGTTTTGAGAATAGAATTGCTTGAGTAGTTTCTTGTGTCCAAATGTTGCTTTATTTGTGCTTTGTGGGACTCTGAGTGATGGGATTTAGCCATTAGGTGAGTACGTCATATCACATGTGATCAGGGTTGAATAATCTCAGAGTGTTGGATTTGGCCCTATTGCGCAGCTCTTGTCTAAGTCTAACCGTTGTAGGGAAGATTCTTTTACTTGAAGGATTATCTAAGCCTCGTCACATGTGATGGTATTCAGGTGATGACTAAATAGAATTACAAGGAGGCCTTCAACAGCCGAGGACGTGCTTGGGTTGAGTTATAGATTTCCCTAGGGCAAGCCTAGGATGAGAGCAGCAGAGATCAGTAGCAGTAGAAATGACTTGGTGGAGTCAAGGCAGTTCTTAAGGAAAGTACGTATAGATGTGGAAGGTAGTATGGGCCCGTACTACTGAAAGCAGATGATCCATACTTGAATCAAGGAAGGCTGAGATGAGACCAATAAATTTGTGGTAGTAATGATACCTTGAGATATATCAGTGTTTCTGACATTCATGATGTGTTTTTCAGAATGGTGGTTTTACGCCCTAGGCCAGCAGTCGGCAGTTCAGGAGCCGACGAGGGATCAAGATCAGGCTTGGGGGTCGAGCATTTAGATGAGCACACCAGAGAGTTCCTCACTTCATAGTTTACTCGCACCATACTTGAGCAGACTCCTGTGATCTTCGGTTCGATCAAGGAGGGTATCCTAGAGCTGATGGACGAGAGGTTGAGCACGTTCCGTGCTGAGGTGGCAGCCATGTTGGGTTCGCACACACTCACCTTCAGGGAGTTCCGGGCTTGTGGACATCCATACTACCATGGGGCACGGGATGCCATAGCCAGTACCAGGTGGTTGGCAGATGATGCCAATACTTTTCGCACCAGCAGATGTCCCGATGGGGACAATCTCAGACTAGCATCCTGTCTTCTGAAGGACAGGGCAATAGATTGGTGGGAGGAGATCGGGCATGTCATCGGGGATGATGCAGCACTTGATGCGATTAATTGGGCTGATTTTACTACCAGGTTCAGAGCCGAGTTTGCACCAGTTATTGAGGTGTAACAGTTAGCCAGGGAGTTCCAGGATCTCACCCATACTATAGAGACAGTGGCGGAGATTACCGCCAAGTTCAGGGAGAGGGCTCTTCTCACTCCTTAGTACACAGCTAATGAGGAAATGAAGAAGGTTCGTTATCATGATATGTTGCAGAGTGATATCTTCCAGTTTGTGAGCCGGTCTAGCTGTAAAACGCTGGATGACATGATTGCTAGGGATCGAGAGAGAGAGAGAGAGAGAGAGAGAGATTAATCTAGAGATGGAAAAGAAGAGGACGTCAGAGGCGGCATCTGGCACAAGGAGTTCGAGCAAGAAGCCCAAGGTATCAGATCACAGATCTAGAGGACAGCAGAGCCACAGTCGGTGTGGCAAGTGTGGGAGATTGCACGATTGGGCGTGCAAGGCAGGGAGTTTCGGTTGCTACAAGTACGGTCAGACTAGGCATATGAGCAAGGATGGTACAGCTACTACTACCACTGCAGCTTCTGATCTAATTTTCTTTCATTGCAATCAGAGGGGACATAAAAATTCCCACTGCCCGAGTTTAGCAGCAGCAGAGAATGTGGTAGCACTTGCCCCTACTACTTTGAGGATTATAGACGACCGTCAGGGCCGGGGTGAGGCACCAGTGGCGAAGAGTAGAGCTTTTCAGATGATAGCAGAGGAGGCGCGAGCGACTCCTGACGTGGTGGAGGGTATGTATCTTTCTCTTATCTATTTATTGATATTGATTGTTTCTCATGGTCATATGTTTTCGTATAGGGTCGTTCTTAGTGAACGACATTTCATCTACAGTATTGTTTTGATTCAGGGGCTACCCAATCATGTGTTTCTCTTGCGCTTAGCAAGAGGTTTAGCAGAGCTCCGGGGGAGCTGGATTGCCCATTTGAGGTTGAGATAGCTAATGACAGGACCGTCATGGTCGCAAGAGTACATAAGACGTGTTCGCTATAGTTATTTGATGAGCAGTTTTCAGTGGACTTGGTTCCCATTCCCCTACAAGGGAATAAGGTTATAGTGGGTATAGATTGGTTGAGACACAATGGGGCATTGATTGATTGTGAGCTACAGTTAGTTAGGGTCCACACTCCTAGTGGGGGAGAGCTAGTAATTCAGGGCGAGAGGCCACAGCACGGACCAATTCCTTGTTCAGCAGCGAGAGCACGACGCTACGTTCAGCATGGTTGCGCGGGGTACGTCGTCTATGTTTTAGATGCCCGGGAGAAGGGCAAGGCGACTGTTGACGATGTACCGGTAGTACGAGAGTGCTTGCATGTATTTCCATAGGATTTTTCTAGGATAGGTTGAGTTTTGAATTGACCTGGTTCCGGGTGCGGCTCCGATAGCCAAGGCACCGTATCAGTTGGCTCCTCCAGAGATGTTGGAGTTGTCTACGCAGCTGCAGGAGCTGCTAGACAAGGGTTTCATCAGACCAAGTAGTTCACCATGGGGAGCCCCGATCCTTTTCGTAAGGAAGAAGGATGGGTCGCACCGTACGTACATAGATTACCGGGTGCTGAACAAGGTAACAGTGAAGAACCGTTACCCATTTCCGAGGATAGATGACCTGTTTGATCCGCTTTAGGGAGCATCTTGGTTCCTCAAGACTGATATGCGCTCTGGTTATCATCAGATGTGGGTCATAGGTGAGGATCTTCAGAAGACTGCTTTTAGGACCCGCTATGGTCATTATGAGTTTGTGGTGATGCCATTTGGGCTCACCAACGCTCCATCCGCATTCATGGATCTCATGAACCGCGTATACAGACCGATGTTGGATCGGTCTGTGATAGTTTTCATTGACAACATCTTGGTTTACTCCAAGAATCAGGAGCAGCACGAGGAGCACCTGACAGAGGTGCTAGAGACGCTGAGGAGGGAGAGACTTTTCGTGAAGTTCTCCAAGTGTGAGTTTTGGTTGCGCAAGGTGCAGTTCCTTGGACACCTCATCAACCAGAAGGGGATACTAGTAGATCCGGCCAAGATAGAGGTCGTGATGCAGTGGGAGGTCCCGAGGTCTCCATCTGAGATTTAGAGCTTCCTATGTTTGGCAGAGTACTACAGGAGATTTATCCAGGATTTCTCCAAGATAGCAGTTCTACTCACCCGACTGACTAGGAAGTCGGTGGTGTTTCCCTGGGGGCCTGAGAAGCAGGCAACATTTGAGACCCTCAGACAGCGATTGTGCGAGGCACCGATTCTTACCATGCCGGAGGGAGTGGATGACTATGTAGTCTACTATGATGCATCGATCACATGTATGGGAGCAGTGTAGATGCAGCGAGGGCATGTGATCGCCTATGCCTCTAGGCAGTTGAAGTCTCATGAGGCTAACCATCCGATGCACGATTTAGAGCTAGGGGTAATGGTGTTTGCCCTCAAGATTTGGCGGCATTATCTCTATGGGGTCCGCTATACCATTTACACATATCACAAGAGTCTGAGGTACCTCATGGACCAGCAAAATCTAAACATGAGGCAGCGTCGATGGTTACATGTGGTAAAGGACTACGATTGTGAGAACCTTTATCATCCGGGCAAGGCCAACGTTGTGGCAGATGCCCTGAGCCGCAAGGAGATGGAGGCTCCGATATATGTCTGAGGATGACGGTGATTAATCCATTGTTGGAGCAGATTAGAGAGGCACAAGTTGAGTACCTGAAAGAGGAGAGGCAGAAGTGTGAGAGGATTGTGGGCCGAGTAGCTTCTTTCGATTATGACAGTCGAGGATTGTTGACCCTTCATGGGAGGGTTTGGGTATTGTATTGGGGAGGAGTACGGAAGGTGTTGATGGATGAGGCCCATAAGTGTAACATCCCGAAATTCAGGCACAACTACTTAACCCTTCTCTTTTGTCAACTTGTCAAAATTAGTCCTTGAGTAGAAAATGTTGCAAATGAGTACGCTGGGCGTACTAGAGAGTACGTTGTGCGTACTCATGCGCTTGATATTGACACGGACTCCTTAAGGTACGCGGGGCATACAAAAGTTACGTTAGGCGTAGCTGGTCCAGACGCAAACCCTAAATGAGACTTGAGCCCTATATAAAGAAAGCTATGGCCTTATCCTTAACCACCCTTTAAGAGAGTGAAACCCTAAAAGAGAGTCTACCTTCGTGCTAAGCATGTGTGAGTGTTTTTAAGCTTGAAGATCCTTTGTGTGTTTGTGAAGAAGAAGAGAGGATCTTGGAGGAAGTAAGTCTTGGAGTGCAACCTTGGATCTGAGCTTTTCAGAGGGGGAAACATCACTTGGAGGTAAAAAGCTCAAAAATTTCCTCTTCATTTTGGATTGGTACATTATGAGCCATTTTAGGGTTTAAGTCCCAAAGCTGGATACTTTATCAACAAAAAGGGACTCCATGAACCTAGATCTGTCCCATTTCAGTGATATGTGTGTTGTAGATCCATAAAAATCCCAACTTGGTCGTCATTATAGAGTCATTCTTGAGTTATGGGCTTGTAAGTGTTGGAAATGGAATTATTTGGGTGTTGGTGACTTTTACAGCCATGCAAAGGCTTAAAGTCACCAACTTTATGGATTAGGAGGCTTAGGGACAATCAAATCCAAAAGTTTGACGTGTGTCTTAACCGTTTAAGACTCAAAAATCAAAAGAGTACGAAATTGGGACTTACGTGGGGCGTAATCCTAGTACGCGCACCATAGGGGGTCGCGTTCCCCGATTCTATGAAGTTGCCGGGTACGTTCATCGTACAGATTTGGTACGCTTCGCGTAACCCGGAGGGTTGACTTTTGTTGACTTTTAGGGTTTAGTCAATGATTGGGTCTTTGAGCCATGAGGGGGGTAAAATGGTCTTTTACCCTTCTGAGGGAACCTAGAGAGGGATTAGTCTAGCCTTTGAGAGTTGTATTGATTAGAGTAATTATTCCACGTGATTAGGCGGAGGCTAGACCAGTATTACCGAGTATGAGATTTACCGAGTTACCCGAGGTGACTCTTCTCACTATACTTTACCTAGAGTGGTAATTAGAGCTATGTGACAGAATATCTTGTATGCTATCTGTATGATATGATTTTGTGCTATGTATGATATGTGATTTGTGCTATTTATGATCCAAAGTTTACAGATTTAGGACCAGAGGGTCCACAGAGTTAGGGCCAGAGGGCCCACAGAGTTATGGGACTCGAGGGTCCCACTGATACACATTGACCAGAGGCTCAAATAGAGTTATAGCCTCGAGTGGATAATATGTGTTATATGTGGTATTTTTGGGGAACTCACTAAGCATTTATGCTTACAGTGTTATGTGTTACGTGTTTCAGGTACTAGTGACGATCGCGGGAAGGCGCCGACATGGTACGTACACACAGACAGAGGATTTTATTTATGATCTTGGGACATGTTTTATTTTGATGAAAATTGTTAAAAATGAGATTTGAGAATGTTAAAAGATATTTCATGTTGTTTGAAAAATGAAAAATTGTTTGAAATTTTACATCGTTACAAGTTGGTATCAGAGCCTTGGTTTGAGGGACTCGGATGCACCTTCGGGCGTATCTGAACTTAAACTGAGGATTTGAGAAATTTTCAACAATAAAACAAATTTTTCTAAAACAGCAAAAGATTTTGAGACAAGCAGAGCGGAGCAGTGTGTACGATCAGCCAACACCCGAACGGTGATTTCCCAAAATACCCTTACATTATGTGTTATGAGATATGATATGATATGTTATGCATGCTAGAGTAGGCCAGGTATTCATGTTAGGACTAGAGTGGCCTAATTTGTGATGCCTTAGCCTAGGAGATTACTGCTACTATGAGATGCTTTGAGAGTGAGTAGGTAGCAGCGAGGAGCTTATGAGAGGTCTACTGGAGAGTAGCCAGTGTATAGCGAGATTAGAGTACTTGTGATCTGCGATCCTAGGAGGAGGACATGGGGTGAATGCTGATGCGGTGTGGACGGTAGTAATGGGCCCATGCTACGGAAGACACCGGATCAGAGCCCAGTCCAAGTAAGAATCATTAGGGTACTAAAGAGCAAGAAGGGTTAAGTTACCGATTGTAAGTATACTCGAGCGGGTCTCTGATATTTTGTGTTGTATTTCAGAGCGAAATCATGGTTGGGACATGCCACACACCTGAGAGTAGCTGTGTCAGTGATGAGGAGATCCGCCGGTTGATTCATGAGGAGGTGGTTGCGGCCATCCGAGCTGAGATACCAAAGATGTTCGGGTCTATCAAGACCATGTTGATCGATACTTTTGATGAGCGGTATGCCGCTCTTACTAATGTTGTTGTTGTTGTAGCCATCGCAGTCTTCGCTGCTGCCAGGTCGCAGGGGGGTGTGTCGCTGCTACTCCGAGAGTTCAGCAACACGAAGCTACCAAAGTCTGATGGGACTTAGGATCCGATAGCAGCGTTGAGATGGATCTCTGGCATTGAGGGGTGCTTCTACACGTTTTCGTGTCCGGAGCACCTGAGAGTACGGTTCGCACTAAACCAGCTTCGCTTGGGATCGAAGGACTGGTGGAAGTTTGTGACAACACACTTCACTTCTCCAGAGATTGTTGTGGTGACCTGGGAGAGATTCACCGCCATGTTTCGTGATGAGTACGTTCCCCCGGTGGAAAGGGAACGGTTGGCCCAGGAGTTCTTATCCCTTAAGGAGGGAACTGAGTTTGTTACTATGATCGCCAGGATGTTTCACGAGAGGGCGATGTTTTGCCCTGAGCATGTGTCTTCGGATCAGGCACGTATGAGTCGATATCTGAGCATACTGAGGATGGATATTCACAAGTTTGTGGCGAACTCGACGTATCGGACATTCGCCGAGCTCCAGGCGAATGCTTGGAAGAGAGAGATTGAGCTCGAGACTCAGGCCAGGGAGGAGACAGAGTTTCAGGGTAGGAATCGGCGACTGACACAGTCCCAGCCAGCAGCCAAGCGGGCAAAGCCCGCCAATTCGAGGCCAGGGAACCAGAAGGGCTGCACTTGTGGCAAGTGCAGCAAGAGTCATGAGGTGACATGTCGAGCGGGGTCTTCCTACAAGTATGGCAAGGAAGGCACATGGCTAAGGATTGCCCCAAGGGATTTGCAGTGTGCTTCCACTACAACCAGACCGGGCATCGGAAGGCCGAGTGTGTATAGCTGCGGGGGTCGGCACAGGGAGCACCTCAGGGGTCTGCCCCTGCTGCCGTTCGAGCTATAGAGATTCGGCCAGTGAAGGTCGTGGCACCGAAGGCTCGCAGAAGAGCCTTACAGTTGACAACAGAGGAGGTCCACGCAACACCCAACGTCGTGGCTGGAATGTATTCTTTTATCTTTATTTCTGAGTTTGAGATTTTGTGCTTATATTGTGGTATGCTTAGTTACTTTTCTTGTGAATTTTGTACCTGCTTTGGTGTTATTTGACTCGGATGTGAGTCGATCTTCCGTGTCATTAGCGTTTAGTCAGCACATTAGTATCTGACGAGAGGCGTTGAGTCGACCTCTGCAATTTTCTATAGCTGACGACAGAACGGTGTATGCTACTGTTGTGATTCGAGGAAGTATACTCGAGATCATCAGTGTTAGGTTCCCGATAGATCTGGTCCCGATTGCGATGGGGGATGTCTGTGTTATCGTGGGCATGGACTAATTGAGCAGATTTGGAGCGGTCTTCAACTGTGAGTGACAACTGGTGACCATACGAGACGCTAGTGGGGGGTGCTTACGGTGTACGACGAGGGTACCCATTCTGAGTCATCATTTTGTTCGGCTGCTAGAGCGAGGCAGAGTCTTCAGCAGGGATGTAGTGGGTTTGTGGCATATGTGATGGACACAAGAGTGGCCACAGTGAGGTTGAGTTTGGTGGGTAATGTACCGATAGTGCTGGAGTTCCCGGACATTTTCTCTGAGGAGTTGGTGGGTGTGCCTCCTGAGAGGTAGGTGGAGTTTTGTATCAATCTCGTCCCAGGAGCGGCGCCTATTGCCAAGGCATCCTATCGCCTTGCGCCGTCAGAGATGCAGGAGTTATCCTCACAACTTCATGAGCTGCTAGGAAAGGGGTTTATACGACCGAGTAGCTCGCCGTGGGGAGCGCCGATCCTTTTTGCCAAGAAAAAGGATGGTTCACACCGGATGTGCATTGGCTATCGGGAGTTGAAAAAGTTGACGGTCAAGAACCGTTACCCCTTACCGAGGATCGATGATCTATTCGATCAGTTGCAGGGAGCGTCTTGGTTCTCCAAGATTGATTTGAGGTCTCGATATCATCAGATGAGAGTGCGTGACGAGGATATCCATACGATGGAATTCAGGACTCGTTACGGTCATTACGAGTTTGTGGTGATGCCTTACGGGCTCACCAATGCACCAACAGCGTTCATGGATCTCATGAACAGAGTATGAAGGCCGATGTTCGATAGATCGGTGATCGCGTTCATCGACGATATTCTGGTGTATTCGAGATCTAGAGAGCAGCATGAGGAGCATCTCAGAGAGATTCTCGGAGTATTGAGATCGGAGAGGCTTTTCGCCAAATTCTCCAAGTGCGATTTCTGGTTGCAAGAGCTCTAGTTCTTGGGGTGTAACACCCCGAGATTCAGGTACATTTATTTCACCCTTATTCTTTGTCAATTGGACATGATTGGTCCTTGAGTGGATGAAACCTTTCAAGTGAGTACATTGGGCGTACCAGAGTGGTACGCTGCACGTACTCATGCGCTTATTTTAAACGCGGAGTCGCTAGGTACGTTAGGCGTACCCATAGTTACGCCGGGCGTACCCGGCCCAGATGCAAAACCCTAATAAGACTTGTGCACTATTTAAAGGATGCTAAGGCTCATTACTCAGCCTCCATATTAGTGAGTAAAACCCTAAGAGAGATCCTTCCATCATCCTTAGTGAGTGTGTGTGTTCTTGGAGCTAATAGTGCCTTGGTGTGTTATTGAAGAAGGAAGAAAGGAGCTTGTGGAGACTAAAAGCTTGAAGTGTAAGCTTGGATCTGAGATCTACAGAGAAAGGAGCTGCATTTAGAGGTATACAGTTCAAAACATTCCTCTTCTTTTTGGTTGTGGTTGCATGTGCCATTTCTAGGGTTAAAAACCCCAAAGATGGAGACTTTATGAATATAAGGTGCTCCATGGTCCAAGATCTGTCCCTTTTCAGTAGTATTTGTGGTCTAGATCCATAAAGTCCCCATTTTGGTCAATGATATGAGGTCATGCTCTAGTTCTATACCTTCTAGGGTTAGAGAATGAGATGTTTTGGGTGCTAGTGACTTATTCGGCCATTCAGGGCTTAAAGTCATCGACTTTATGGTTTTGGAGGGTTAGACATGGTCAGATCTAAAAGTTGGACGTAGGTCTTAACTGTTTAAGACCCCAAGAGCTGAAGGACTGAAACTGGGTATTACGTCGGGCGTAATTCCAATACGCACAACGTAGGGGGTTGCGCACCCCGATCCTCTGATGTTATCGGTTACACCCAACGTACATGTTTGGTACACGCAGCGTAACCCAAAGGGTTAACTTTTGTTGACTGCGAGCGACAACTGGTGACCATACGAGTCCCTAGTGGGGGGTGATTACGTTGTACGACGAGGGTACCCGTTCTGAGTCATCATTTTATTCAGCTGCTAGAGCGAGGCAGAGTCTTCAGCAGGGCTGTAGTGGCTTTGTGGCATATGTGACGAACACAAGAGTGGCCACAGAGAGGTCGAGTTTGGTGGGTGATGTACCGATAGTGCTGGAGTTCCCGGACATTTTTTCCGAGGAATTGGCAGGTGTGCCTCCCGAGAGGTAGGTGGAGTTTCGTGTCAATCTAGTCCCAGGAGCGGCGCCTATTGCCAAGGCATCCTATCGCCTTGTGCCGTCAGAGATGCAGAAGTTATCCTCACAGCTTCATGAGCTGCTAGGAAAGGGGTTTATACGACCGAGTAGCTCGCCCTGGGGAGCGTCGATCCTTTTGCCAAGAAAAAGGATGGTTCACACCGGATGTGCAATGGCTATTGGGAGTTGAAAAAGTTGACGGTCAAGAACCGTTACCCCTTACCGAGGATCGATGATCTATTCGATCAGTTGCAGGGAGCGTCTTGGTTCTCCAAGATTGATTTGAGGTCTCGATATCATCAGATGAGAGTGCGTGACGAGGATATCCATACGATGGAATTCAGGACTCGTTACGGTCATTACGAGTTTGTGGTGATGCCTTACGGGCTCACCAATGCACCACCAGCGTTCATGGTTCTCATGAACAGAGTATGAAGGCTGATGTTGGATAGATCGGTGACCGCGTTCATCGACGATATTCTAGTGTATTCGAGATCTAGAGAGCAGCATGAGGAGCATCTTAGAGAGATTCTCGGAGTATTGAGATCGGAGAGGCTTTTCGCCAAATTCTCCAAGTGCGATTTCTGGTTGCGAGAGCTCCAGTTCTTGGGGTGTAACACCTCGATATTCAGGTACATTTATTTCACCCTTATTCTTTGTCAATTGGGCATGATTGGTCCTGGAGTGGAGGAAACCTTGCAAGTGAGTACGTTGGGCGTACCAGAGGGGTACGCTGCACGTACTCATGCGCTTATTTTGGACGCTGAGTCGCTAGGTATGCTGGGCGTACCCATAGTTACGCCGGGCGTACCCGACCCAGATGCAAAACCCTAATAAGACTTGTGCACTATTTAAAGGATGCTAAGGCTCATTCCTCAGCCTCCATATCAGAGAGTAAAACCCTAAGAGAGAGCCTTCCATCATCCTTAGTGAGTGTGTGTGTTCTTGGAGCTAATAGTGCCTTGGTGTGTAATTGAAGAAGGAAGAAAGGAGCTTGTGGAGACTAAAAGCTTGAAGTGTAAGCTTGGATCTGAGATCTACAGAGAAAGGAGCTGTATTTAGAGGTGTAAAGTTCAAAACTTTACTCTTCTTTTTGGTCGTGGTTGCATGTGCCATTTCTAGGGTTAAAAACCCTAAAGGTGTAGACTTTATGAGTGTAAGGTGCTCCATGGTCCAAGATCTGTCCCTTTTCAGTAGTATTTGTGGTCTAGTTCCATAAAGTCCCCATTTTGGTCGATGATATGAGGTTATGCTTGAGTTCTATGCCTTTAAGGGTTAGAGAACGAGATGTTTTAGGTGCTAGTGACTTATTCAGCCATGCAAGGGATTAAAGTTATCGACTTTATCGTTTTGGAGGGTTAGAAATGGTCAGATCTAAAAGTTGGACGTGGGTCTTAACTGTTTAAGCCCCCAAGACCTGAAGGACTGAAACTGGGTATTACGTCGGGCGTAATTCCAATACGCGCCGCATAGGGGGTGGCGCACCCCGATCCTCTGATGTTATCGGTTACACCTAGCATACATGTTTGGTACGCGCAGCGCAACCCGAAGGGTTGACTTTTGTTGACTTTTAGGTTTTGGTCAACTTTAGGGTATTTGAGCCATGTGAACGGTAAAATGGTCTTTCACCCTCATAAGAGTATTAAGAGAAGGGATGGTCTAGCCTTGGGAAATGTGTTGATATCGAGTACTTACTTCATATGATTAGGCGGAGGCTAGGTCTTATCCCACGGAGTCCGAGATTTCTGAGATTTGCGAGTTACCAAGCTACACGAGGTGAGTCTTCTCACTATACGTTACCTAGAGTGGTATTTATGTGGATCGGTGGGTCTTATGTGTTATGTATAAGATTATGTGAATCTATGTGCTATGTGATATTTGTATGCTATATGATTGTGTAGACCGGACCGGATGGTCCAACGATACAGACCGGACCAGAGGGTCCAACGATTTAGACCGGGCCGGAGGGCCCAACGAATCAACGGGACTGGAGGGTCCCGCTGAGACACATTGACCGGAAGGTCGTATTATAGCCTCAAGTGGCGTATATGTTGTATGCGGTATTTTGGGGAACTCACTAAGCATTTATGCTTACAGTTGTTGTGTTATGTGTTTCAGGTGCTAGTGATGAGCGCGGGAAGGCGCCGGCATGATTTGTACACACTTATGGAGTTTATGTTTGAGATTCTAGTGAATGTTTTGTGATGATAACAATTGATACAATATATTTTGAAAATACTTTATGAGTAAATGTATGTTTTAGAAATGAAAAATTGTTTTGAAAATTTACATTGTTACATAGGGCATCTCATCAACCAGAATGGGATATTGTTCGATCCAGCCAAGATTGAGGCGGTTATGAGATAGGAGGTGCCGAGATCCCCCACCGAGATTAGGATCTTTTTACGGCTAGCCGGCTATTACCAGAGATTTATCAGGGATTTCTCCAATATCATTGTGCCTCTTACCAAGTTGACCTGGAAGAGAGTGACGTTTAGTTGGGGTACTGAGCAGCAGACCTCCTTTGAGACGCTTCGTAATAGATTATGTGAAGCCCGGATATTAGCCCTTCCAGAAGGGATAGAGGATTTTGTGGTGTATTTTGACGCATTGATATCGGGATGCAGTGCTTATGCAGAGAGGGCACGTGATAGCATATGCATCGAGGCAGCTGAAGCCTCATGAGATGAGGTATCCCACCCACGATTTAGAGTTGGGGGCAATGGTGTTCGCCCTCAAGATATGGCGTCATTATTTGTATGGGGTTCGGTGTACCATATACACGGACCACAAGAGTTTAAAGTACTTGATGGATCAACCCAACCTAAACATGCGCCAGAGGAGATGGTTGGATGTGGTAAAGGATTATGACTTTGAGATCCTGTATTACCCGGGCAAGGCTAACGTTCCGATGCCCTGAGCCGCACAGCGGAGAGTGCCCCGATACGAGGCATTTGTATTAAGATGAGGGTGATGACTCCGGTGCTGCATACAATACGAGAGGCCCAGACACAGGCTGTGAGACTGGAGAACCGCGAGAGAGAGCGGGTGATTGGGCAGGTACCTATGTTCGTTACCGATAGCCAAGGGCTTTTGACCTTTCAGGGTCGGATTTGGGTGCCGTTTGCAGGTGGGGCACGTACCATACTGAAGGAGGAGGCGCACATATCGAGGTTCTCGATCCGTCCTGGAGCCACTAAGATGTATTTGGACTTGAAGAGAGTGTATTGGTTGCCCTGTATGAAGTGGGATGTAGCATGGTTTGTTGAGAGGTGCTTGACCTGTCGCAGGTTAAGGCCGAGCACCAACCTCCGCATGGCAAGTTGCAGCCACTGGAGGTTCCCCAGTGGAAGTGGGAACAAATTTCTATGGATTTTATGTCCAAATCACGAAGGACCGAAAGGGGTGTCGATGCAATTTGGGTGATCATTGACCGACTGATGAAGAGCGCTCACATCCTTGCTATCAATGAGAGCTCTTTCGCAGATAGGCTGGCAGAGTTGTATGTGAGAGAGGTGGTATCGCGGCATGGAGTACCGGTCTCGATTGTGTCAAACCGAGATGTACGCTTCACTTCCAGATTCTGGAATAAGTTCCATGAGGAGTTAGGGACGAGGTTGCATTTCAGCACCGCTTACCACCCGCAGACAGACGGATAGAGTGAGCGGACAATTCAGACGCTCGAGGACATGCTTCGGGCATGTGTATTGGACTTCGGAGGAAGTTGGGACACATACCTACCGTTGGCTGAGTTTTCCTACAACAACAGCCACCATTCGAGCATTGGTATGCCTCCCTTCGAGTTGTTGTATGGGAGGAGGTGTTGGACTCCCATCAGCTGGGGACAGGTAGGGCAGCACTGAGATAGTGCTTCAGATGACAGAACAGATAAAACTGGTCAGACAGAGGTTGTTGACAGCTCATAGTTGCCAGAAGAGTTACGCGAATAGGCGACGATCCGAGCTCAAGTTTCAGGATGGAGATTTCGTGCTCCTGAAGGTATCTCCTTGGAAAGGAGTGATCCGATTCAGGAAGCGGGGCAAGCTGGGGCCCCGATACATTGGTTCATTCAAGGTGATTGTGAGGGTAGGCAGGGTGGCATACCGTTTGGAACTACCTGCGGAGTTGAGCCAGATACATGATACCTTCTACGTGTCTCAGCTGAGGAAGTGTATTGCCGACGAGGTGGCAGTTGTACCACTGGAGGACGTTTACGTGGATGCGAGCCTGAATTATGTGGAGAGGCTTGTCGCAATTGTGGATCAAAGGATCAAGGTTCTGAGGAACAAGGAAGTGCCCCTGGTTCAGGTCCAGTGGCATCACTGGAGAGGGTCCGAGCTCACTTGGGAGCCGGAGATGGAGATGTGGGAACAGCATCCGAAGTTGTTTACGACAAGAGACTTCGAGGGGGAAGTCTCATTCTAGTGGGGGAGAATTGTAACATCCCAAAATTCAGGTACAACTATTTAACCCTTCTATTTTGTCAAGTTGTCAAAATTAGTCCTTGAATAGAAAATGTTGCAAATAAGTATGCTGAGCGTACTGGAGAGTATGTTGCGTGTACTCATGCACTTGATATGGACGCAGACTCCTTAAGGTACGCGGGGCGTACCAAAGTTATGTTCGGTGTAGCTAGTCTAAACGTAAACCCTAAATGAGACTTCAGCCCTATATAAAGAAAGTTATAGCCTTATCCTCCTCAACCACCCTTTCAGAGAGTGAAACCCTAAAAGAGAGTCTACCTTCGTGCTAAGCTTGTGTGAGTGTTTTTGAGCTTGAAGATCCTTTGTGTGTTTGTGAAGAAGAAGATAGGATCTTGGAGGAAGCATGTCTTGGAGTGCAAGCTTGGATCTGAGCTTTTCAGAGGAGGAAACATCACTTGGAGGTAAAAAGCTCAGAACTTTCCTCTTCAGTTTGGATTGGTACATTATGAGCCATTTTAGGGTTTAAGTCCCAAAGGTGGAGACTTTATGAGCAAAAAGAGACTCCATGAACCTAGATCTGTCCCATTTCAGTGATATGTGTGTTGTAGATCAAGAAAAATCCCAACTTGGTCGTCATTATGGAGTCATGCTTGAGTTTTGAGCTTGTAAGTGTTGGAAATGCAATTGTTTGGGTGTTGGTGACTTTTATAGTCGTGCAAAGTTTTAAAGTCACCAACTTTATGGATAAGGAGGCTTAGGGACAATCAGATCTGAAAGTTGGACGTGTGTCTTAACCGTTTAAGACTCAAAAATCAAAGGAATATGAAACTGGCACTTACGCGGGGCGTAATCCCAGTACGCGCAACATAGGGGGTTGCACTCCCCGATTCTATGAAGTTTTCGGGTACGCTCATCGTACAGATTTGGTACGCGTCGCGTAACCCGGAGGGTTGACTTTTGTTGACATTTTGGGTTTAGTCAATGATTGGATCTTTGAGAGATGAGGGGGTAAAATGGTCTTTTACCCTTCTGAGAGAACTTAGAGAGGGATTAGTCTAGCCTTTGAGAGTTGTATTGATTAGAGTAATTATTCCATGTGATTAGGCGGAGGCTAGACCAGTATTACCGAGTACGAGATTACCGAGTTACCTGAGGTGAGTCTTCTCACTATACTTTACCTAGAGTGGTAATTAGAGCTATGTGACAGAGTATCTTGTATGCTATCTGTATGATATGATTTTTTATGTGATTTGTGCTATTTATGATCCAAAGTTTACAGAGTTAGGACAAGAGGGTCCACAAAGTTAGGGCTAGAGGGCCCACAGAGTTATGGGACTCGATGGTCCCACTGATACACATTGACCAGAGGTTCAAACAGAGTTATAGCCTCGAGTGGATTGTATGTGTTGTATGTGGTATTTTTGGGGAACTCACTAAGCATTTATGCTTACAGTGTTATGTGTTATGTGTTTCAGGTATCAGTGACGATCGTGGGAAGGTGCCGGCATGATTCGTACACACAGATAGAGGATTTTATTTGTGATCTTGGGACATGTTTTATTTTGATGACAATTGTTAAAAATGATATTAGAGAATGTTAAATGATATTTTATGTTGTTTGAAAAATGAAAAATTGTTTGAAACTCTACATCGTTACAAGTTGGTATCAGAGCCTTGGTTTGAGGGACTCGGATGCAACTTCGGGCGTATCTGAGCTTAAACTGAGGATTTGAGAAATTTTCAACAATAAAACAAACTTTTCTAAAAGAGAAATTTTTTTTGAGACAAGCAGAGTAGAGCAGTGTGTACGATCAGCCAGCGCTCGAACGGTGATTTCCAAAAATACCCTTACATTATGTGTTATGAGATATGATATGATATGTTATGCATGCTAGAGTAGGCCAGGAATTCATGTTAGCACTAGAGTGGCATGATCTGTGATGCCTTAGCCTAGGAGATTACTGCTACTATGAGATACTTTGAGTCTTTGAGAGTGAGTAGGTAGTAGCAAGGAGCTTATGAGAGGTTTACAAGAGTGTAGCCAACGTATAGCGAGATTAGAGTACTTGTGATCTGCGATCCTAGGAGGAGGACATGGGGTGAATGCTGATGCGGTGTGGACGGTAGTAATGGGCCTATACTACAGAAGACACCGGATCAGAGCCCAGTCCAAGTAAGAATCCTAAGGGTACTAAAGAGCAAGAAGGGTTGAGTTACCGAGTGTAAGTATACTCGAGCGGGTCTCTGATATTTTGTGTTGTATTTCAGAGAGACATCATGGTTGGGACACGCCACACACCTGAGAACAGCGGTGTCAGTGGTGAGGAGATCCACCGGTTGATTCATGAGGAGGTGGCTGCGGCCATCCGAGCTGAGATACCAGAGATGTTTGGGTCTATCAAGACCATGTTGATCGAGACTTTTGATGAGCGGTACGCTGCTCTTACTGATGATGTTGTTGTTGCAGCCTTCACTACTGCCAGGCCCCAGGGGGGTGAGTCGCTGCTGTTCCGAGAGTTCAGCAACACAAGGCCACCAGAGTTTGATGGGACTCAGGATCCGATATATGCGATGAGATAGATCTCTGACATTAAGGGGTGCTTCTACACGTTTTCATGTTCGGAGCACCTGAGAGTACAATTCGCGCTCAACCAACTTCACTTGGGAGCGAAGGACTAGTGGAAGTTTGTGACAACACACTTCACTTCTACAGAGCTTCCTACGGTGACCTGGGAGAGGTTCACCGCCATGTTTTGTGATGAGTACGTTCCCCCGGTGGAAAACGAACGGTTGGCCCAGGAGTTCTTATCCCTCAAGTAGGGAACTGAGTCTGTTACTGTGATCACCAGGATGTTTCACGACAGGGCGATGTTTTGCCCTGAGCATGTGTCTTCGGAGCAGGCACATATGATTCGATATCTAAGCATACTGAGGAGGGATATTTGCAAGTTTGTGGCGAACTCGACATACCGGACATTCGCCGAGCTCCAAGAGAATGCTTGGAAGAAGGATATCGAGCTCGAGACTCTGGCCAGGGAGGAGGCGGAGTTTTAGGGTAGGGATCGGCGACCGGCACAATCCCATCCGGCAGCCAAGCGGGCAAAGCCCGCCGACTCGAGGCTAGGGAACCAGAAGGGTCGAACTTGTCGCAAGTGCAGCAAGAGTCATGAGGGGACATGTCGACCGCGGTCTTGCTACAAGTGTGGCAAGGAGGGCACATGGCTAAGGATTGCCCCAAGGGATTTGCACTGTGCTTCCACTGCAACCAGACCGGCCATCGGAAGGTCGAGTGTCCACAACTGTGGGGGCCAGCATAGGGAGCACCTCAGGGGTCGGCCTCTACTACCGTTCGAGCTACAGAGATTCGGCCATCGAAGGTCCAGGCATCGAAGGCTCGTGGGAGAGCCTTCCAGTTGACAGCAGAGAAGGTCCGCGCAGCACCCGACGTCGTGGCTGGTATGTATTCTTTTATCTTTATTTCTGAGTTTGAGATTTTGTGCTTATATTGTGGTATGCTTAGGTATTTTTCTTGTGAATTCTGTACCTACTTTGGTGTTATTTGACTCGTGTGCGAGTCGATCTTTTGTGTCATTAGCATTTAGTGAGCACATCAGTATCCGACGAGAGGCGTTGAGTCGACCTCTGTGAGTTTCTATAGCCGAAGAGAGAGCGGTGTATGCTACTAATGTGATCCGAGGATGTATACTCGAGATCTTCAGTGTTAGGTTCTCGATAGATCTGGTCCCGATTGAGATGGGGATGTCTGTGTTATCGTGAGCATGGACTGTTTGAGCAGATTTGGAGCGATCATCAATTGCGAGCGACAGCTGGTGACCATACGAGACCCTAGTGGTGGGGTGCTTATGGTGTACGACGAGGGTAACCGCTCTAAGTCAGCATTTTGTTCGGCTGCTAGAGCGAGGCAGAGTCTTCAGCAGGGCTATAGTGGGTTTGTGGCGTATGTGATGGACACACGAGTGGCTGCAGAGAGGCAGAGTTCGGTGGGGATCTACAGATAGTGTAGGAGTTCCCAAACTTTTTCCCCGAGGAATTGCCGAGTGTGCCTCCCGAGAGGCATGTAGAGTTTCGTATCGAGCTAGTCCTGGGAGCGGCGCCTATTTCCAACGCACCCTATCGCCTTGCGTTGCCAGAGATGTAGGAGTTATCCTCACAGCTTCAGGAGCTGCTGGGAAAGGGGTTTATTCGACTGAGTAGCTCGCCGTGGGGAGCGCCGATCCTTTTTGTCAATAAAAATGATGGTTCACACTGGATGTGCATTGACTATCGGGAGTTGAACAAGTTGATGGTCAAGAACCGTTACCCCTTACCGAGGATCTTTGATCTGTTCGATCAGTTGCAGGGAGCATCTTGGTTCTCCAAGATTTATTTGAGGTCTGGATATCATCAGATGAGAGTGCGTGACAAGGATATCCAGAAGACGGCGTTTAGGACTCGTTATGGTCATTATCAGTTCGTGGTGATGCCTTTCGGGCTCACCAATGCACCAGCACCGTTCATGGATCTCATGAACAGAGTATGAAGGTCGATGTTGGATAGATCGGTGATCGTGTTCATCGACGATATTCTTGTGTATTCGAGATCTAGAGAGAAACATGAGGAGCATCTGATAGAGATTCTCAGAGTATTGAGATCGGAGAGGCTTTTCGCCAAATTCTCCAAGTGCGATTTCTGGTTGTGAGAGGTCCAGTTCTTGGGGCATCTCGTCAACCAGAATGGGATATTGGTCGATACGGCCAAGATTGAGGCGGTTATGAGATGGGAGGTGCCGATATCTCCCATCAAGATTAGGAGCCTTTTAGGCTGGCCGGCTATTACCAGAGATTTTTCAGGAATTTCTCCAAGATCGCTTTACCTCTTACCAAATTGACCCGGAAGGGAGTGACTTTCCGTTGGTGTACTGACCAGCAGACCTCCTTTGAGACGCTTCGCAAGAGATTATGCGAAGCCCCGGTCTTAGCCCTTCCGGAAGCGATGGAGGATTTTGTGGTGTATTGTGACGCATCGATATGGGGATTGGGTACAGTGCTTATGCAGAGAGGGCACATGATAGCATATGCATCGAGGCAGCTAAAGTCTCACGAGATGAGGTATCCCACTCACGCTTTAGAGTTGGGGGCATTGGTGTTCGCCCTTAAGATATGGTATCATTATTTGTGTGGGGTTTGGTGTACCATATACACGGACCACAAGAGTTTGAAGTACACTAGGGATCAACCCAACCTAAGCATGCGCCAAAGGAGATGGTTGGATGTGGTAAAGGATTATGACTGCGAGATCTTGTACCACCCGGGCAAGGCTAATGTTGTAGCCGATGCCGTGAGCCGCATGGAGGAGAGTGCCCTGATACGAGGCATTTGTATGAGGGTGACGGTGATGACTCCGGTGTTGGATACCATACGAGAGGCCCAGACAGAGGCTGTGAGACTGGAGAACCGCAAGAGAGAGCGGGTGATTGGGCAGGTACCTACGTTCGTTACCGATAGCCGAGGGCTTTTGACCTTTCAGCAACTGGAGGTTCCCTAGTGGAAGTGGGAACATATTTCTATGGATTTTATCACCAAATTACCAAGGACCGCAAGGGGTGTCGATGCAATTTGGATGATCATTGACCGACTGACGAAGAGCGCTCACTTCCTTGCTATCAATGAGAGCTCTTCTGCAGAGAGGCTGGCAGAGCTGTATGTCAGATAGGTGGTATCACGGCATGGAGTACCGGTCTCGATTGTGTCAGACTAAGATGTATGCTTCACTTCCAGATTCTTGAAGAAGTGCCATGAGGAGTTGGGTACGAGGTTGCATTTCAGCACCACTTACCACCATTCGAGAAGCTCGAGGACATGCTTCGGGCATGTGTATTGGACTTTGGAGGAAGTTGGGACACATACCTACCGTTGGCTGAGTTTTCCTACAACAACAGCCACCATTCGAGCATTGGTATTCCTCCCTTCGAGTTGCTATACGGGAGGAGGTGTCGGACTCCCATCTGCTGGGGTGAGGTAGGGTAGTGAGTAATGGGCAGCACTGAGATAGTGCTTCAGACGATAGAACATATACAGCAGGTCAGACAGAGGTTGTTGACAGCTCAGAGTCGCCAGAAGATTTACGCGGATAGGTGATGATCCGAGCTCGAGTTTCAGGTTGGAGATTTCGTGCTCCTGAAGGTATCTCCTTGGAAATGAGTGATGCGATTTAGGAAGAGGGGCAAGCTGGGGCCCTGGTACATTGGTTCATTACAGGTGATTGTGAGGGTAGGCTGGGTGGCATACCGTTTGGAGCTACCTGCGGAGTTGAGCCAGATACATGATACTTTCCACGTTTCTCAGCTGAGGAAGTGTATTGCCGACGAGGCGCCAGTCGTACCACTAGAGGACATTCAGGTGGATGCGATCCTGAATTATGTGGAAAGGCCAGTCGTAATTGTGGATCAGAGGATCAAGGTTCTGAGGAACAAGGACGTGCCCCTGGTTCAGGTCCAGTGGCAACACCAGAGAGGGTCCGAGCTGACTTGGGAGCCGGAGACGGAGTTGTGGGAGCAGCATCCGGAGTTGTTTACGACAAGAGATTTCGAGCGAGAAGTCTGATTCTAGTATTGTAACATCCCAAAATTCATGTACAACTATATAACCCTTTTCTTTTGTCAAGTTGTCAAAATTAGTCCTTGAGTAGAAAATGTTGCAAATGAGTACGCTGGGCATACTAGAGAGTACGCTGCGTGTACTCATGCGCTTGATATAGACGTGGACTCCTCAAGGTACATGAGGCATACCACAGTTACGTTGGGCATAGCTGGTCCAGACGCAAACCCTAAATGAGACTTGATCCCTATATAAAGAAAGTTATGGCCTTATCCTCACCCACCGTTTCAGAGAGTGAAACCATGAAAGAGAGTCTACCTTCTTGCTAAGCTTGTGTGAGTGTTTTGAGCTTGAAGATCCTTTGTATGTTTGTCAAGAAGAAAAGAGGATCTTGGAGGAAGCAAGTCTTGGAGTGCAAGCTTGGATCTGAGCTTTTCAGAGGGGGAAACATCACTTGGAGGTAAAAAGCTCAAAACTTTCCTCTTCATTTTGGATTGGTACATTATGAGCCATTTTAGGGTTTAAGTCCCAAAGGTGGAGACTTTATGAGCAAAAAGGGACTCCATGAACCAAGATCTATCCCATTTCAGTGATATGTGTGTTGTAGATGTTGGATTAGTGTCTAAGTCCATAACTATTTTGGTATATACTTGACCCGATGGTGCATGGTCCTTTTGGGTTGCCCTCACCAAAGCAACTTGATAGGATGAATTATGGAGAGAAAGGATTAAATATGATTTATTAATATATTATGAGAATAATATATTAAAGGAGAAATCATATTGTTTAATTAATATTAGTAAATAATTAATTGGTAATTATTTTTGTGACTAAAAGAGATTAATTAAACTTAAGGGAATGGAATTGTAATTATAAGATAATTGCAATTTGGGCCATGTATTTCCTTTTATTATAAGGTGGACGAATTCTATGGGGGAAGCCCATATGAAATCGTCCAAGGCCTTAAGGAAAGGTCTCCATGGGTTTCTTAGAGCTTAAGCATCCAAATTAGGGTTTCCTTGTTAGATAACCCTATTTGCCTCCTATATAAAGAGATCCCTTATGACCAAAAACGGGAATAAGACTTCTCTAGGGTTTGTACACGTTTTTGGGCAGCCTCCATCCTCTCTCCTCTTCATCCTCTTGCTTATGGTGTTTGTGAACCATTAGAGGAGTGACACTTGTGACTCTAAGCCTTCCAAAGTCAATACAAGGAGATTTGGGATTGCCATTACTACATAACAATCAAGGTAACATCTTAAACCTATTCTCATGTTAATATGATTACTTGAATGCTAGAATTAGGGTTTATAGTCTTGGATAATGTGCATGTACAATAGAGAAACCTAGATCCAAGCATTAGGGTTTGTATGAGCACATAGGATGTTCTTAGGACCAAAACCCAACAGTAGATCCATAAAAATCCCAACTAGGTCGTCATTATAGAGTCATGCTTGATTTATGGGCTTGTAAGTGTTGGAAATGGAATTGTTTGGGTGTTGGTCACTTTTACAACCATGCAAAGGCTTAAAGTTACCAACTTTATGGATTAAGAGGCTTAGGGACAATCAGATCTGAAAGTTGGACGTGTGTCTTAACCGTTTAAGACTCAAAAATCAAACGAGTACGAAATTGGGACTTAAGCGGGGCGTAATCCTAGTACGCGCACCATAGGGGGTCACGTTCCACGATTCTATGAAGTCGTCGGGTACGTTCATCGTACAGATTTGGTACGCGTCGCGTAACCTGGAGGGTTGACTTTTGTTGACATTTAGGGTTTAGTCAATGATTGGATCTTTGAGCCATGAGGGGGGTAAAATGGTCTTTTACCATTATGAGAGAACCTAGAGAGGGATTAGTCTAGCCTTTGAGAGTTGTATTGATTAGAGTAATTATTCCATGTGATTAGGCGGAGGCTAGACCAGTATTACCGAGTATAAGATTTACCGAGTTACCCGAGGTGAGTCTTCTCACTATACTTTACCTAGAGTGGTAATTAGAGCTATGTGACAGAGTATCTTGTATGCTATCTGTATGATATGATTTTTTATGTGATTTGTGCTATTTATGATCCAAAGTTTACAGAGTTAGGACCAGAGGGTCCACAGAGTTAGGGCCAGAGGACCCACAGAGTTATGGGACTCGAGGGTCCCACTGATACACATTGACTAGAGGCTCAAACAGAGTTATAGCCTCGAGTGGCTAATATGTGTTGTATGTGGTATTTTTGGGGAACTCACTAAGCATTTATGCTTACAGTGTTATGTGTTTCAGGTACTAGTGACAATCGCGGGAAGGCGCCGACATGATCCGTACACACAGACAGAGGATTTCATTTGTGATCTTGGGACATGTTTTATTTTGATGATAATTGTTAAACATGAGATTTGAGAATATTAAATGATATTTTATGTTGTTTGAAAAATGAAAAATTGTTTGAAAATTTACGTCGTTACAATAAGTCCCGGTTCTCCATCCATCCAGGGGTGACGAAGATGTATAGAGATCTTCGACCCGATTATTAGTGGACCTGCATGAAGCAGAACGTAGCCTGGTACATAGAGAGTTGGCTGACCTGTAGGAATGTCAAGGCAGAACACCAAAGACCCCATAGCAAGGTGCAGCCGTTAGACATTCCAGTGTGGAAATGGGAGGATATCACTATGCATTTCATCACTAAGCTTCCCAGGACCTTACATGGAGTTGATTTGTGACAACCCGAAATTTCCATTCTGAACAACCCATATCAAGACAATAGAGCTTAGAACAGTTTCAGGGAAATTCCAGACTTCGGGTATAAGTTTGGCAGTTTTCAGGATTTACACTTAAGAAGATATCAGGAGAGTGGTTGCACTAGGGTTTTGTGCAACACTGTTATTCCAACACTCTGTTATATGAGAAATCATTTCAGGAATAAAAATATTTTCTGCCAAATATATCTCAAGACTATATGTCACACCCCCGAACCAGACGGCGGAAACGTCCGGGGGCTGTCGTGACTCAATTGAATACCATAACATTGAATATATATGAAACAAACAACATTCGTCACCATTCATCAACATAATACAACCAGTAGTGTTTACATGTCATACATTGTTTGAGATATTACATTTCCAAAAATTAATATTGTTTGGTTCATTCAAAAATAAACTGCAACCGTCACTGAGCATGATTTCCCTTGATTCACTGGTTTCCTGAGAATACAAGTATTTTGAAAAACGTCAACATATGAAATGTTGGTGAGTTCATAAGTAGTGTTTGAAATCGAATGTTTATATTGTTTGAAAGACCACCAGAAAATCCGATATTTTCTGAAAAGACAAGCTTTCAAAAACGTTTGTGAAGATCCATAGGTATGCTTGTTTGTTTCTATACTTGCCAAAAATTGTTCATTTAAGATGTATGCGTTTAAAATCTGTATGTGATAAAAAAAACCCTAGGGAAACCCGATGTTCCCCTAGTTCTTTTGAAATCCGTTGAGTTGCGTTGAAACCATTACAAAAATAGTAGTATCGGTCCCAAGCGACGTTGGAAGGTTCTCGAGCATTGATTATTTACTACAAACCCGCATTACACAAACGCCCGGTTTATAGATATACCAACGATTCCCGAAGGCGTCGTCAGTACTAATCACGTTATCCAATCGCCCGGACTATGAGTGGTCCCACATCCGAAGAGAAAGAGGTCACGAAGACCCCGGTAACTCTATTAACCGGCTGGGGAAAAATGTGTGCGAGGGGTCCCCGACCCGCCTCGTAAAATGTGTAGACTTTTCTAGCAATACCATGGCCCTTGGGGTCCAATGATACAAGCCATTGAAAGTCACCCTACGTTGTGCCAAGTCGGTAAAACTCAACACTTCGTAGAAAAAAAATGTCTTCGGGCCTTAAGATCAGGTCATTGGGCTAGCTAGGCCCAACAAACAAGATTTTACACTTTTGGGGCCCGAAGATGGTGCGTAGACGTCTGTGCACACTCGCATGTATGTGTATTACCAATCGTTATTTGTATGTATCAAAGAGTTAGTAGTTGTGGATTTTCATTGGCTCGAGACCGAGCCAATTCGTTTAACAACGACTTTTGGTATTGTAATGAGTTGTATTTCGTTGGTAGTTGAGGTGTCATTATTTGATCACATTGTACATAATGAATCAGCCTTGAAATATTTCTGTTTTCAGCCCCTCATCATTTGTAAAATTTACATTTTCAACCCTTTTCTTTAAATATTTCCCGGTTTGGTCCTTAAACTATTTTTCTTGACATTTTAACACCAAAAATTATTGAAATTAATATTTTCCAGCATATTTTTCAAAGAAAACAGTTTAAGTCCCTGAAAATGCAGTTTTTCTCGGTTTTAGCCCATCTTTTCGCAATTTTGACAATTTTGGCCCAAAATGGAAAATTTTTGCAACTTTGGTCCTTTTTAAATTTAAAAAGCATTTTAAACCTTTGAAAAGGGTTTGGGACACTTATAGTCCACTGTTTTACAGAATTTCACAGTTTTGGCCCTTCAAAACAGAAAAATTCGCATAATGGGCCTTATTGGGCCGAAATTTACATTTTTAGCCCAATAGGCTTGAAATTTATGTTTTTAGTCCACTAATTGAATAGAATTCCAGAAATAGCTTTATGAAAACTGTTTTGGCACATTCCAACCATCAGAATCTGTAAAATGTCAATTTGGGCCCTTACTTTTGTATTTTTCACATTTTTGGCCCAAAATGTGTGTTTTTAGCTTAAAGAAAATTGTTGCTAACCACTTGGCTATTTATCTAGTATCACTTATTATGTAGGAACATATTTGAAGCTAGTATCATAAAACATGAGTTATATCTCGGTTTTGAGGGGTTTAATGGCTAGATCCAACATTAAAACACATATAAGCATACATATAAGCATGGAAATCATACAAGGCATACAAATACATATAGATCTACACTTTCACTTGTATTCCCCCCCACAAAAACTCTTAAAAACAGAAAATAGGGGTATGAATCTCACCTTGGGGTGTTGGTTCGGTTTTTGCAATGAAAATGGAAGGAAAAATGAAGTGTTTTTGGCCTTGGCTCCCTTTGGTGAAGATCTTGAGTTTGAGATGGTTTGAGGATGCTAGATCACGATTTTTGTATAGATTAGGGGAGGATTTTGATAACAAAAGAATTTAAACCATAGATCTATGCATAATCTTACCTTAGGAGATGATTTACTTGCAAAAATCCCTTTGGAAAGCCTCTAAATTTCGAGATCTTTGGAGAGGGGAAGGAGAGAGCTTCTTGAGAGAATTTTTGAGAGAATTTTGTGAGATGTGTGTGTGTGTTGGTTATCCTCGGCCGAAACAAGAAGGGAGAGGGAGAGAGAGAGAGAGAGAGAAGGAAGAAAAGACTTTGAGGTGATGCTTGCATGGATGAATGTGATTTTTGCATGGAGAACCCATGGGTAAAAATGAGGTGGCACTTAAAAGTCAACCTCTCCTTGTGTTTGGGCCTTGGGCCGAGAATATGAAGGGAAGGAGGAAAAATTTGGGCTTTTGCCCCTAAGCCCAACATTAGAGGTAGTTTAGGGTATTTATTGGACTTATAAAATAAAATTGTGATTTTTGTGCTTTATTAAGCTAGGTTAGGTTTAATTATGGATCAAAACTTGTGTTTTATTTCCTTCTAGGTTCTACCTAGCCCAAAATATTGAAATAAACGAGTGTGGGTCTAATTAGAGCCCAATTAGGGTCCTAAACCCATGATATTCAAATTGGAAGGTCATTGGTCCGTTTGGATCCAATAAGGAAGTCTTAGTCCAAAATGGACTTAACAAGAACTTCTAGGGTCTCCAATTGTTTGATGACTACTTATAGTACTTGTATTTGATTGAAGTTTTTGATTCACATTAGGTTGAATGCATAGATTACATGGCTCAAAATTTACAGTTGTGACATCATCCCCCCGTTAGAGGGAATTTCGTCCCGAAATTCCGCTTGAAAGCTAGATTTGAGAAACTAAAATAGGTGAGGGTACTTTTGTTTCATTTGATCTTCGCGTTCTCACGTGAATTCTGGCCCACGCTTTGCGTTCCACCGTACCTTCACGATCGGGATGCGACTCTGCTTAGTACGCTTCACCTCCCTGTCCATAATCTCGATTGGTTCTTCGACGAACAGGAGGTTCTCATTGATTTCGATTTCGTCAAGAGGAATGATAAGGGTTTCATCTGATAGGCACTTTTTCAGGTTAGAGACGTGAAACACGGGGTGCACACCGTTTAGCTCCGCGGGTAGTTGTAGTCTGTAGGCTACCGGACCTATTCGGGCGACGATTTCGAAAGGTCCAATGTACCGTGGGTTTAGCTTTCCTCGTTTTCCGAAACGTATAACCCCTTTCCAGGGTGAGACCTTCAACAATACTCGATCACCGACCTGGAACTCTAAGGGCTTTCGCCGTTTATCAGCGTAGCTCTTCTGCCGGTCGCGCGATGCCTGTAATCGAGCTCTGATCTGGGCAATCTTTTCTGTGGTCTCGCGAATGATTTCCGGTCCTGTCATTGCCCTATCCGACGTATGTGTTCCTGCTAGCTGGGTGTCACCTACTTCAGCCCAACATAACGGTGATCTACATTTACGTCCGTACAGTGCTTCGAACGGGGCCACCTTGATGCTCGAATGATAACTATTGTTATATGAGAATTCGATCAACGGCAGGTGGGTATCCCAAGACTTTCCGAAGTCTATCACACAAGCACGAAGCATGTCTTCAAGCGTCTGAATGGTTCGTTCGCTTTGACCGTCCGTTTGTGGGTGATACGCGGTGCTCATATCAAGATGAGTTCCCATTGCCTTGTGGAGCGACTGCCAAAAGCGTGACGTGAATCTACTGTCCCTATCTGAGATGATAGATTTTGGCACTCCATGAAGTCTTACAATCTCTCGTAGGTACAAACGCGTCAGCCTCTCCATCTTGTAGGACTCCTTGATGGGCAGGAAATGGGCAGATTTCGTCAGTCGGTCGATTATTACCCATATGGTGTCCAATCCGTCCGATGTCTTGGGCAGCTTGGTCACGAAATCCATAGAAATCCCCTCCCATTTCCACTCAGGGATTGCCGGTTGCTGTAACAATCCGGAAGGTTTCTGGTATTCCACTTTTACTTTGGCACACGTAAGGCACTTACTAACATAAGTTGCGATTTCCGCCTTCATGTTAGGCCACCAATAGTGCTGCTTAATGTCCAAATACATCTTGTCCGAACCAGGATGAATGGAGTATCGTGTCTTGTGGGCTTCCTTCATAACGATCTCCCTGAACCCTCCGATTTTTGGAACCCAAATACGGTTCATGAAGTAGTATACCCCATTCTCTTTGACTTCCAGGTTCTTCTCCATTCCGCGTAATGCCTCGCTAGTTCTGTTTTCCGTTTTCATAGCCTCTGCCTGGGCTGATGCAATTTGAGTGGTCAAATGAGACTGAATGGTTATCGAGTGCGTTTTCGTACGTCGATTTGTGTATTCCTTTCGACTTAATGCGTCAGCTACCACGTTGGCCTTGCCGGGATGGTACTTGATCTCGCATTCGTAGTCGTTTAACAATTCCACCCATCTTCGTTGTCTCATATTCAGCTCCTTCTGATTCAAAATGTGCTGGAGGCTCTTGTGGTCCGTAAAGATGGTGCACTTTGTACCGTACAGGTAGTGCCTCCAAATTTTTAGGGCGAAGACCACAGCTCCCAGTTCTAGGTCATGGGTTGTGTAATTTACTTCGTGCGCCTTTAGTTGACGGGACGCATATGCTATCACTCTTCCACGTTGCATGAGAACGCAACCTAAGCCCTGATTTGACGCGTCACAGTATACTACAAAATCTTCCGTTCCTTCAGGTAGAGATAGTACAGGGGCGCTACAAAGAGCTTGCTTCAAGGTTCGAAACGCAATCTCTTGTCTGTCTGTCCACTTGAATGGCACACTCTTTTGCGTAAGCAAGGTAAGTGGCTTGGCGATTTTTGAGAAGTTTTGGATAAATCTTCTATAGTAGCCTGCTAGGCCTAAGAACTGACGAATTTCTGTGGGAGTAGTCGGAGTTGCCCATCCTTCCACAGCTTTGACCTTAGAGGGATCCACATGAATTCCATCTTGGCTAACTACGTGACCTAAGAAATTCACACTCCGAAGCCAGAACTCGCATTTGGAGAGTTTGGCGTAAAGCTTTTCCGATCGCAGCGTTTCTAGGACTAGTCGAAGATGTTGGCCATGCTCCTCTTTGCTTCGAGAATAGACGAGGATGTCATCGATAAACACAATGACGAAGTTGTCCAAGAACGGTCGACAGATTCGGTTCATTAGGTCCATAAATGCAGCGGGTGCATTAGTTAGACCGAAGGGCATTACGACGAATTCATAATGTCCATAGCGGGTTCGGAAAGCGGTTTTAGGAATATCCTCTTCTCGGACTTTGAGTTGATGGTATCCGGACCGTAGATCTATTTTAGAAAAATAGCTAGCTCCTTGGAGCTGGTCGAATAAATCATCGATTCGCGGGAGTGGGTAGCGGTTTTTGACAGTGAGTTTATTCAACTCTCTGTAATCGATGCACATTCTGAAGGATCCGTCCTTCTTTTTGACAAAGAGCACCGGAGCTCCCCATGGCGAGTAGCTAGGTCGGATAAATCCCTTGTCCAGAAGCTCACTGAGTTGGCTGGACAATTCCTGCATTTCAGCAGGAGCCAGTCGATATGGTGATTTAGCGAGGGGAGTTGCTCCTGGAACGAGGTCGATTCGGAATTCAACCTGTCTCTCTGGGGGTACTCCTGGAAGATCTTCGGGAAACACGTCCGGAAATTCACACGCTACCGGAATGTCTTGGATGTTAGTTTCTTCTTTTGTCTTGTCCACTATGTGGGCCAAGAACGCTAAGTTGTTCTTTCGCAGATGTTTTTGTGCTTTGATGCACGAGATGAGGCGGAGATTCGTACTGGGTTTGTCTCCGTAAATTACTAGGGTTTCGTGATTCGGGAGACGAAGGCGAACGGCCTTCTCGTGGCACATAATCTCAGCATGGTGGGGGCTTAACCAATCCATGCCGATAATCGCATCGAAACTCCTAATTGACACTGGCATCAGATCTATTTGAAAGACGTGCTGGTTAAGGGTTAGGGTACATCCGATGTAGATCTCCCTAGTGGATTCGGTCTTCCCATTGGCCATTTCCACCGTATAGGTTTCATTTAGCTTCTGGGGTTGTTGTTTTAATAAATGTTTAAACTTCTCGCTTACGAAACTTCGCTCCGCTCCGGTATCAAATAAGATGCATGCATAAGTGTGGTTTAGGAGAAACGTACCGGTCACAACTGCGGGATCTTGAACTGCATCACTCTGACCCATGGTCAGCATTCTTCCTGTTCCTCTGTTTCCGGAGTTGTTGTTGTTGTTAGGGCAGTCTCGACGGAAATGCCCCGTTCTTCCACACCCGAAACAGGTGTGGCTAGGCCCTGCGTTGTTGCCGCCGGCATTGGTGTTGTTGGTGTTGCGGTGATTGTTGTTGCTGTTCTGGTTGTTTCCCTGACTCTGGTTCTGAGAAGGGTAAGTCCTGCAGAACTTTGCAGTGTGTCCCCTTCGATTGCAACTGGTGCAATGGAACTCCCTACATTCTCCTTGGTGATGGAAACCGCACTTGTTGCATTTGGGATGAGTGCCGGAATAGGGTCTTGAAGTATTTGAAACAGCTGAGGCTGGAGCATGTGATGCGACTGGTACCGGCGCAGTGACAGCGTGAACTGCCACCGTTTGCTGCTTTTTAGAGGTCTCGGGACCTTGACGCCCCTTCCTCTTGTTGTTCCATCCTTTCTTACCGTCGCTCTCCTTCTTCTTCTCAGTCTCTACCGGTTTCTCGCCCTTTTTGTGGTTATGATCATAGAGCCTCTTTGCCAATCTCTTCGCGCTGTCAAACGTTTCAGGGTTAGCAGCTATCACGTTCCCCTGAATGGGGGATGTCAGTCCCCAAATGAATCGTTCAATCTTCTTCCCCTCTGATGTGATCATACCCGGGCACAACAGAGATAGTTCGCTGAACCTCGATATGTAAGCATCGATGTTCCCATTCTGCACAGTGAGATTCCATAGTTCCTGCTCCATCTTCTGTATTTCGCCTCGGGGGCAGTACTCAGCCGTCAACATCTCTTTCATCTCTGCCCAGGGAATAGAGTTGGCGACAGGAAGTGTCATAGCTTCCACATGACCATTCCACCAAGTGAGCGCTTGGTCCACAAAAGTGCAGGCCGCGAACTTCACTTTCATCTGCTCGGGGCACTCGCATATCTCGAATACCGACTCTACTTTCTCGATCCATCGCTTTAGGGCGATCACTCCTCCGGTACCGTTGAAAGTTCGGGGTTTAGCGTTCGCAAAATCCTTGTAGGTGCACGTTTTAGTGAGTCCTTGGTTCGTCCCGTTGTTCGAACTTCCGGATCCTTGCCCGTTGCCTCCTCCGTTGTTCCCTCGGTGAAGTTGTGCCATAGCTGCCGTGACCGCAGCAGACACGGCTGCCTGAAAAGCAGTGGAGTCAACTTCCGGCGGGGTTGGTTCGGGATTCCCGCGAGTAGCTGGGCGAGGCATCTTTCTGTCATGAAACGGAAAGATGTTGAGTGTACGTGGTTTCGGTGAAGTTATGATCCTACTAACTAGGTGTAGGGTACGAACCTAAGCATTACTATCATCAAGCATATAATCGTAACAACTCAACACATAACAACTGTGAATATCATAGCAAAACACGCAAAAGTTCATTAATATTATCCGTGTTTAGTACAAGAAAATTTGCTCGTAGGAGCATACATAAGTAACACTAATCCGACAGCATAACGGCTCCATGAGTAGTGTAGTCACTTAAACATAGAGCCGGAGTACATAACATAGTTACTAATCTCCTACTACGATAGGTCTATCCCTAACCGCGATGAGCCGCGTCAGGAGGTGGTGCCGAAGATGTGGACGCTCCCTGAAAACGAGTCACCAAGCGTTCTGCATCCTGAAGTCGAGATTCCCACCTTACCTGCCTCATGTGAAACTCCCGGAGGACGTCACGCGTCTCCTGTTCCGCACGCTCTACTCTAGTCCACAGCTGGCGTACTTGATCAGCAGTGTCCTGAGCAAGGTCGCCGGTGTCCCGTAACCGTCTCACCATGACCGGTAGGGCTCGGTCGGCCGGTCCTCCGTCCCTCAAGTCGAAGAACTCACGTGACATGCCAAACGGGGGTCGCTGTCCCTGTTGTCTGCTCCATCTCCAAAGATCCATGCCCCAAGGAGGGGTAGGTCCAGTGGGTCCCACACGATAAGCAGGCACCCTGATCGGGTAAGGGGGGTCGATGACCTCGGACTCTGCATCCGAATCACCCCCTTCGCTGTCATCGAGCTCCTCTTCGAAAGGTTCTTCGTCTTCTTCGGGTTCGGCAGGCTCGCCCTCGACTTCTGCTTCCGGTTCCCCATCTGATTCCTCTTCGGGGTCCTCCTCAGGTTCTTCTTCAGGCTCTTCCTCAGGCTCCTCCTCTAGCCACCCGTTGTTTCCCTGATTAGGGAAGTAGGGGTCTCCAGGGTGATGAAAACCAGCCATGCTGTCTGCGCGAGTACGTAATTATGCTACATTATTCCTAGGGTACTATGACTATTACACAGACCAAGCAATTATTCTCTTTTTGGGTGATATAGGGTAAAATTTTTAGGTTCCCTGGCTATTCCGATCTCATCAAGACATGTGTTAGTTTTACCTCGGAGAGAATGTAGTTGATCAGGCTACATTCACTTCTTGGTATCACTAAGAACAGTCCCGAATTAACCGAGATACCAGTATTATGGTGTTTGATTCAGCGTTAGGTCCTTACTCCTAATGCAAGCAAGTGTATTTTATCCATTTGTTTTGTTCAGAGTTATGTTAGTCCCTCTTTTTGGTTTATAGTTGCATATCAATGTATGGCTCGACATGCTAGTTCACTATAAACAAAGCTCTGATACCAACCTGTCACACCCCCGAACCAGACGGCGGAAACGTCCGGGGGCTGTCGTGACTCAATTGAATACCATAACATTGAATATATATGAAACAAACAACATTCGTCACCATTCATCAACATAATACAACCAGTAGTGTTTACATGTCATACATTGTTTGAGATATTACATTTCCAAAAATTAATATTGTTTGGTTCATTCAAAAATAAACTGCAACCGTCACTGAGCATGATTTCCCTTGATTCACTGGTTTCCTGAGAATACAAGTATTTTGAAAAACGTCAACATATGAAATGTTGGTGAGTTCATAAGTAGTGTTTGAAATCGAATGTTTATATTGTTTGAAAGACCACCAGAAAATCCGATATTTTCTGAAAAGACAAGCTTTCAAAAACGTTTGTGAAGATCCATAGGTATGCTTGTTTGTTTCTATACTTGCCAAAAATTGTTCATTTAAGATGTATGCGTTTAAAATCTGTATGTGATAAAAAAAACCCTAGGGAAACCCGATGTTCCCCTAGTTCTTTTGAAATCCGTTGAGTTGCGTTGAAACCATTACAAAAATAGTAGTATCGGTCCCAAGCGACGTTGGAAGGTTCTCGAGCATTGATTATTTACTACAAACCCGCATTACACAAACGCCCGGTTTATAGATATACCAACGATTCCCGAAGGCGTCGTCAGTACTAATCACGTTATCCAATCGCCCGGACTATGAGTGGTCCCACATCCGAAGAGAAAGAGGTCACGAAGACCCCGGTAACTCTATTAACCGGCTGGGGAAAAATGTGTGCGAGGGGTCCCCGACCCGCCTCGTAAAATGTGTAGACTTTTCTAGCAATACCATGGCCCTTGGGGTCCAATGATACAAGCCATTGAAAGTCACCCTACGTTGTGCCAAGTCGGTAAAACTCAACACTTCGTAGAAAAAAAATGTCTTCGGGCCTTAAGATCAGGTCATTGGGCTAGCTAGGCCCAACAAACAAGATTTTACACTTTTGGGGCCCGAAGATGGTGCGTAGACGTCTGTGCACACTCGCATGTATGTGTATTACCAATCGTTATTTGTATGTATCAAAGAGTTAGTAGTTGTGGATTTTCATTGGCTCGAGACCGAGCCAATTCGTTTAACAACGACTTTTGGTATTGTAATGAGTTGTATTTCGTTGGTAGTTGAGGTGTCATTATTTGATCACATTGTACATAATGAATCAGCCTTGAAATATTTCTGTTTTCAGCCCCTCATCATTTGTAAAATTTACATTTTCAACCCTTTTCTTTAAATATTTCCCGGTTTGGTCCTTAAACTATTTTTCTTGACATTTTAACACCAAAAATTATTGAAATTAATATTTTCCAGCATATTTTTCAAAGAAAACAGTTTAAGTCCCTGAAAATGCAGTTTTTCTCGGTTTTAGCCCATCTTTTCGCAATTTTGACAATTTTGGCCCAAAATGGAAAATTTTTGCAACTTTGGTCCTTTTTAAATTTAAAAAGCATTTTAAACCTTTGAAAAGGGTTTGGGACACTTATAGTCCACTGTTTTACAGAATTTCACAGTTTTGGCCCTTCAAAACAGAAAAATTCGCATAATGGGCCTTATTGGGCCGAAATTTACATTTTTAGCCCAATAGGCTTGAAATTTATGTTTTTAGTCCACTAATTGAATAGAATTCCAGAAATAGCTTTATGAAAACTGTTTTGGCACATTCCAACCATCAGAATCTGTAAAATGTCAATTTGGGCCCTTACTTTTGTATTTTTCACATTTTTGGCCCAAAATGTGTGTTTTTAGCTTAAAGAAAATTGTTGCTAACCACTTGGCTATTTATCTAGTATCACTTATTATGTAGGAACATATTTGAAGCTAGTATCATAAAACATGAGTTATATCTCGGTTTTGAGGGGTTTAATGGCTAGATCCAACATTAAAACACATATAAGCATACATATAAGCATGGAAATCATACAAGGCATACAAATACATATAGATCTACACTTTCACTTGTATTCCCCCCCACAAAAACTCTTAAAAACAGAAAATAGGGGTATGAATCTCACCTTGGGGTGTTGGTTCGGTTTTTGCAATGAAAATGGAAGGAAAAATGAAGTGTTTTTGGCCTTGGCTCCCTTTGGTGAAGATCTTGAGTTTGAGATGGTTTGAGGATGCTAGATCACGATTTTTGTATAGATTAGGGGAGGATTTTGATAACAAAAGAATTTAAACCATAGATCTATGCATAATCTTACCTTAGGAGATGATTTACTTGCAAAAATCCCTTTGGAAAGCCTCTAAATTTCGAGATCTTTGGAGAGGGGAAGGAGAGAGCTTCTTGAGAGAATTTTTGAGAGAATTTTGTGAGATGTGTGTGTGTGTTGGTTATCCTCGGCCGAAACAAGAAGGGAGAGGGAGAGAGAGAGAGAGAGAGAAGGAAGAAAAGACTTTGAGGTGATGCTTGCATGGATGAATGTGATTTTTGCATGGAGAACCCATGGGTAAAAATGAGGTGGCACTTAAAAGTCAACCTCTCCTTGTGTTTGGGCCTTGGGCCGAGAATATGAAGGGAAGGAGGAAAAATTTGGGCTTTTGCCCCTAAGCCCAACATTAGAGGTAGTTTAGGGTATTTATTGGACTTATAAAATAAAATTGTGATTTTTGTGCTTTATTAAGCTAGGTTAGGTTTAATTATGGATCAAAACTTGTGTTTTATTTCCTTCTAGGTTCTACCTAGCCCAAAATATTGAAATAAACGAGTGTGGGTCTAATTAGAGCCCAATTAGGGTCCTAAACCCATGATATTCAAATTGGAAGGTCATTGGTCCGTTTGGATCCAATAAGGAAGTCTTAGTCCAAAATGGACTTAACAAGAACTTCTAGGGTCTCCAATTGTTTGATGACTACTTATAGTACTTGTATTTGATTGAAGTTTTTGATTCACATTAGGTTGAATGCATAGATTACATGGCTCAAAATTTACAGTTGTGACACTATAAATAGAATTCTGAACAAAATTCATTCATTATTCGCATTTCCAACTAGAGAAAAGCCATTTTCTCTCTCACGGATCTTCGGGTTTTTATCCCAAATCGTGAGTACCCCTCTCTAGTAGTGTTATATAGCTTTAAAGGTGTTCATAACATATATTTCATAGCTAAATCACTAGATTTAGGAGTTTACTCCCCAAGGTGTTCTTGGGGGGTAAACTCCCGAAACGAAGCCTAGACCGACCCTTGTGTTATGCTACTGCCTTAGACTCATGTATATGTGTATTAGGGACATGAAATCAAGCAAAGATCACCCAAGTTTGGGAGTTTACGGCCCAAGAATATCATAGGCCGTAAACTCCAAATTCAAACTCAAAATGGTACTTTTAAGGCTCCTAAAGCCTTAGACAATTACCTAGACTTTTTCCCATTAAATCAAGGGCTTGAACCACATATAAATCACGTACCAAAGTGAGTTTACGGCCAAGACATGGTTCTTGGGCCGTAAACATGAAAGAATGGCACCAAAGTGTGCCTAATGTCTTCATATGCTTGGAATAAAAACCTAGAACTTATACCACCTATGCTTGAGGCTTGAAAACAAAAAGAACACCATTCGAATGGAGTTTACGGCTGCAAACTCCAAAGGAAATGGCCTTAGGGCCGTAAACTCCTAATTGGGGTGTTTCTAGACCTTAAACCCTTCCAAGAATTTAACCACCAAGTTGGAATAATTCTAGGAATCATTTGGAACTTCAAAACACACAAAACCCTCATGGTTGGGAGTTTACGGCTGTAAACTCCATGTGTGTTAGTATATGAGGAGTAAACTCATATATGGGGTCCTTTGAAACACTAAACACAAGTGCCTCGTCCCACAATAGCTTAGATGCAATCCTTAGGGCTTAAAACACTTATATAAAGTGTTTATTATGTCTAGGATGTCTTAGCTTTATCAATTAGTAACTTAAGACTAATTGAGTGCATATATGTGTGATTATATGTTCATTAGGATCGTAGTGTGTGTAAAAGTCCTCGCTTGACACCTAGCAATCCTAAGAAGAACGATCATAAATTCATTTTCTTTCAGTAACAGAATTATGGCTCCCAAGAAGAACGATCAGCCCATCAACCAAACACCAACTCTTCAGATTGATGCAGCTACCTTTCAAGCTGCAGTCTCGGCTGCCGTGTCAGCTATTCTGACCCACCTGAACGCTAATGACGCAGGTGTTAGCGGGATTGTTAACAATCATTCCAATCCAAGTATCAAGTGAAAGTCTTGGACTAACTCAAAGGACAAGTCGCTTCGAAGGGCGAACAAGAAACAACCACCAGTAACAACCTTCACAGCTACGACATCAGTACCTCCAACTACCATCTCTTCGGGCATCCCAATGGTCCCCAAACCAGCCAAACTTTATGCTGGAAAACTCCCAAAATGCATCAAATGTAATTATCACCACCATGGACCTTGTAGGGAGATGCAGTGCTCACACTGCAACAGGAATGGACATACTGCTAGTCACTGCAGGATCCAGATCCAACACATTTCTTCAACCACCAATATCCAAACCTCCCAGATATGCCATCTATGTGGCGTCATGGGACACTTCAAGAGGGACTATCCATCGGAGAAGGACAACGACAAATCCGGATGAGTTTGTCCTCAAAATGCGAAAAGGCAGTTAAGGAACCTAATATAGTATAGGTTCCCTCCAAATCGTCAGTATTTAGTATGTACAAAAACATGTTTAAAACTAGTGCAACCAAAGGCTTATCTTTTGCGAGATTCCGTCCGTTAAGGGACTCTCGTGCTGCGTATACTTGTCTTTTGTAGTATACCTTGTTTCGCAGCAATAGTCTTCTAATAAATCCTAAGTACAGTAACTCTGTTAATGGTTGCACTGTTGTGTTTTGTCTGTAACGCCTTATGTTCAAATCTAATGTCTTTAGTTTCCATATGTTTCCGACTTTATCATACGACTCGAGTAAATTAATCCTCGCAACACCAGCTTCATAAGTACATCTCTTTCTTAGTAAACGTCTTTTAGTGAAGCCGTCATATCAGAACACCGAAGTACTCATACCAGGAGTACCTTATAGTTCTTTTCCTTTCCGAAGGAATCCCCACATTATTGCTCATGCAGTACGTCAAGTTCAATTCCAGGATTCTTACGGGTGATCTATCACTAAAGAATGTATACATGAGAGTGATATATAATCAATTTTCTACAGGTTTATAATTGATGATTCCACTTTAACTTCTTTTCCCTCGATGGGATGTGAGATTAAGGAAGAATCAGTTATTTGACAACCTTTTCAGTCTTAATTATATACGACTCGTATACACGAAATTGTGATCATTGAATCACGTATGAATTCTAATATGAACTTCAGGACGGAGACTGTCCAGGAGTATGAGTAATTGCTTTGGCATAGGAACAAACTTAGAATCCAGTATGACTCTTATAACCAGATCGCCTTACAGTCTAAACACCTACGGAAGATACAAGAACAGCCCGGACAACACAGCGAACTACTCAACAATAGAATTAGAAGACCAAGCTTCTCACCCTTGAGAGCTCCAGTTTTATTCTTACTAGAAGTCGACGGAGTGCATTCTATGTACCTCGACGACCGGAGACTTCATGTAGATTTCCTTTAGAAATCGTTGTCTCTGCCTCGCATAGACGAATTGATTGGGTAAACACAGGGAAAGAATTTCTTCAGAAATGGACCTGAGATCCGAATATCACCAGTTCGAGTGTTAGGGAAGGATGTCCTAGACACTACCCTCCGAACTCGATGCGGACACTTCGAGTCTGTAGTGATACCCCTCGGGTAGGACCAATACGCCCATAGTATTCATGAGCTAAATGAGTGGAGTACGCCTTTCTTACTGGGATCAGTTCGTCATTCTCCATGTAATGGCTTACTTATCTACCCTCGTAGTAAGAAAGAACCCATAGAAACATTACCCTCGGAGATACTTTTCGCAAAGTTCTCTAATCAAGAGTTTGGAATTTAGAGTCAAATTTCCTGAGACACGCTATTAGTGTTGTGGAAATTCTTGAGTACTCTGTCAAATTATCCAAAACCGTTGGGAATTTGTCGGCACCGTAGTCACCAACGGAAAATTCGCCAAATTCTAGGTCTTACAGACCTACTATCATAGTCCATTCGGAACTCCCTGTAAACTTCAGGATCCCTTTCGACTTTGACCAAGCAAGGGATGGCCCTTGACTGGGAAGTAAGCGAGAGAAAGAACATATGGAATTCCAAGTGAGATACCAAATTCTTTAGGAGACCTCACTCTGGGAACGGCTTAATACGCTTCGTAAAGCGTGGAAAGCTAAAAATCCAATATAGTTAGGACCTCTGAGATTCTTACCAGAATCGGTCCTGCATCTCACAAACTAGACCTACTCCGCGAACTCAGTAACGTACATTTTTCCCCTTCGCGCCTCGAACTTGAAACAGTATCCTTCCATTAGGACTTTCGTAATCCCTCTCGACGAGATCGAGATCTATGAGATCCTTGCCTTCGTATTAGAACCGTAGTGACCCTCGACCGAGTGGCCAAGCGGATGAAGCAACGCCGTCGCCCATTAGTGAAAGTTCGTTGAAATACCAACTGAGAACCTGATTTCACTTGGAAGCGCGGGAGCAAATCGATTAGGAAGTTTTCACCTAACGACTCGATCATTTATACCTACTTCCTTATCTAAATTCTAATTTCGGGACGAAATTCCCTTTAGCAGGGGGATGATGTGACAACCCGAAATTTCCATTCTGAACAACCCATATCAAGACAATAGAGCTTAGAACAGTTTCCGGGAAATTCCAGACTTCGGGTATAAGTTTGGCAGTTTTCAGGATTTTCACTTAAGGAGATATCAGGAGAGTGGTTGCACTAGGGTTTTGAGCAACACTGCTATTCCAACACTCTGTTATATGAGAAATCATTTCAGGAATAAAAATATTTTCTGCCAAAAATATCCCAGGACTATAAATAGAATTCTTAACCAAATTCATTCATTATTCGCATTTCCAACTAGAGAAAAGCCATTTTCTCTCTCACGGATCTTCGGGTTTTTATCCCAAATCATGAGTACCCCTCTCTAGTAGTGTTATATAGCTTTAAAGGTGTTCATAACATATATTTCATAGCTAAATCACTAGATTTAGGAGTTTACTCCCCAAGGTGTTCTTGGGCGGTAAACTCCCGAAACGAAGCCTAGACCGACCCTTGTATTATGCTACTGCCTTAGACTCATGTATATGTGTATTAGGGACATGAAATCAAGCAAAGATCACCCAAGTTTGGGAGTTTACGGCCCAAGAATATCATAGGCCGTAAACTCCAAATTCAAACTCAAAATGGTACTTTTAAGGCTCCTAAATCCTTATACAATTACCTAGACTTGTTCCCATTAAATCAAGGGCTTGAACCACATCAAAATCACCTAACAAACTGAGTTTATGGCAAAGACATGGTTCTTGGGCCGTAAACATGAAAGAATGGCACCAAAGTGTGCCTAATGTCTTCATATGCTTGGAATAAAAGCCTAGAACTTATACCACCTATGCTTGAGGCTTGAAAACAAAAAGAACACCATTCCAATGGAGTTTACGGCCGTAAACTCCAAAGGAAATGGCGTTAGGGCCGTAAACTCCTAATTGGAGTGTTTCTAGACCTTAAACTCTTCCAAGAATTTAACCACCAAGTTGGAATAATTCTAGGAATCATTTGGAACTTCAAAACACACAAAACCCCAATGGTTGGGAGTTTACGGCCGTAAACTCAAGTGTTCACAACCGTAAACTCCATGTGTGTTAGTATATGAGGAGTAAACTCATATATGGGGTCCTTTGAAACCCTAAACACAAGTGCCTCGTCCCACAATAGCTTAGATGCAATCCTTAGGGCTTAAAACACTTATATAAAGTGTTTATTATGTCTAGGATGTCTTAGCTTTATCAATTAGTAACTTAAGACTAATTGAGTGCATATATGTGTGATTATATGTTCATTAGGATCGTAGTGTGTGTAAAAGTCCTCGCTTGACACCTAGCAATCCTATACCGTTCAGTTCATCCCAATCACCAACTATAGGTGAGTTCATACCACTTAATCAATGTTTTAAATGATTTTAAATGCTTTAATGGGGGGGGGGGGGAATACAAGTAGAAAACAATATGTTATTAAATCAATCTTATGTATTTTATAACTGTGTTTTCATTCAGTAGATTTCACATATTTCAAAAGGTGTTACATGAAATGGTTTTCTATCTTAAAATACCTTGATAACAAAAGTATTAGTTTTGATATGTTTATTAAAATGACATCAAGTCATTCTTAATTATTGTTCAAAACTCCTAGATATCTTGAAAAACCATTATTTTACCTTCTTGAATAAAACTATACTTATGCGCATATGTTCATTTATATGTTAGAGATTATAGTTTTCATCCTTCGTTCAGTCTCCCACACCCTGGTGTATCAAGGGTGCATAAATCTACTTGAACAACCACTTACTTTCCAGTTAATTATCATAGGGATAGTTAGAAGAAACCAAACATTATTCCTATTACAAGGAATCACACAAGAGTAAGTTCATTCATGAGTCTATACCAGTACATTACCTGATACATGAGTACCTTTATATTTGATTACATGATACATGAGTATGTTTACATATACTTACATGATACATGAACACGCTTACATGAACACATTACATGAGAAACTTTACGTAGATACACTTAACTATGTACATTAACATGAATACTTGTATCTTGAATTGCGAGGATGATTTATTAGTGCCTTCTGTGTAAATCTTCATGCATATCCCTAGTACCTCGGGATATCTAGACAGGACCCTATCCCTAGTACCTCGGGATACCTAGATGTGCCTCTATCCCCAGTACCTCGGGATATACGTACGGGACTAACCATTCCGGAACTCATCTGTTAGCAACAGTGGGTGATGAACATCTACGGATGCCTACGGTTATTACTTATACTAGGAGTACCTTTACAGGGACTAACCATTCCTCCGCCCTGATGCTGCTACAGAGGACAAGTAGACAATCTTCGGATGTTCATTAGGTTATATGTATTATGTTAGCCCTAGTACCTCGGGATAACAGTTACATTCGTCGTGTTAGCCCTAGTTCCTCGGGATAACACTTATATTAGTGATTTTTCCAGTTTACTTTATTTTGTGATACTTTCACATAAACGATGAGTTAGACTAAGTACTCTAGTACTAGTCAATAGAAAGGAAAAGCTATCATATTACTTACAAAATATTCGAGTCTTGGTAGAAGACTACTTAGTCATAATAGAACATTCGGGTCATGGTAGAAGACTACTTAGTCATAATAGAACATTCGGGTCTTGGTAGAATACTACTTAGTCATAATAGAACATTCGGGTCTTGGTAGAAGACTACTTAGTCATAACAGAACATTCGAGTCTTGGTAGAAGACTACTTAGTCATAACAGAACATTCGAGTCTTGGTAGAAGGCTACTTAGTCATTACAGAACATTCGAGTCTTGGTAGAAGACTACTTAGTCATAATAGAACATTCGGGTCTTGGTAGAAGACTACTTAGTCATAATAGAACATTCGGTTCTTGGTAGAAGACTACTTAGTCATAACAGAACATTCGAGTCTTGGTAGAAGACTACTTAGTCATAATAGAACATTCGGGTCTTGGTAGAAGACTACTTAGTCATAATAGAACATTCGGTTCTTGGTAGAAGACTACTTAGTCATAACAGAACATTCGGTTCTTGGTAAAAGACTACTTAGTCATAACAGAACATTCGAGTCTTGGTAGAAGACTACTTAGTCATAACAGAACATTCGAGTCTTGGTAGAAGACTGCTTAGTCATAACAGAACATTAGGGTCTTGGTAGAAGACTATCATATCATTTGCCTATGTTACTTTATTTTGTGATATATTCACATAAACGATGAGTTAGACCAAGTACTCTTAGTACTAGTCAATAGAAAGGAAAACCTATCATTTTACTGGTCATAACAAAACATTCGGGTCTTGGTAGAAGACCACATTTCATACTTATATCAACTGTGCTATTTAAGGATTTATACGACATTCTTAACAACATTCCAAAACAGGACAATAACACATAAATACTTATGAATTCACCAGCTTTAAAGCTGATACTCGCTTTCAATATAACTTGTATTCTCAGGTCATCAGTTAGACAGGTGCGATGGCCATGTTACCGGAGAAGATGGAGCACAGACAAGACTCGCCTTATTTTGATTATTCATTTTATTGTCGTACATTATGAAAGAACACACATGTATTAAAACTCTACTTATAATGCAATGGATGATGTTGTTGCTTGTTTATTATATTACACTGTTGTGATACTGTACATGACGTCCTCCACCCCTGAACGTTTCCGCCGTTCGTGGTTTTGGGGTGTGACATGATTCGATTTGGGTCATAGTGGATCGGCTGACCAAGAGCACACATTTCATACCTAGGAGAGCATATCGGCCGTGAAGCTAGCCGATATCTATGTGCGCGAGGTAGTGGCACGGAATGGGGTTCCTATATCGGTAGTATCAGACCGAGATGTACGTTTTACTTCCAGGTTTTAGAAGCGGTTTCATGACGAGATGGCTACTCTTCTTCATTTCAGCACCGCTTTCCACCCCCAGATGGATGGGCAGAGCGAGAGGACGATTCAGACTCTCGAGGACATGCTTCGGGCATGTGTCCTGGATTTTAGTGGCAGTTGGGATACATATCTTCCATTAGCAGAATTTTCGTATAACAACAGTTACCACGCTAGTATTGACCGCCCTCCCATCGAGGTACTCTATGGGAGGAAGTGTAGGACCCCGATTTGTTGGGGCGAGGTCGGTCAGCGAGTCATCGGGAGTACCAGGGTGGTGCTCAAGACCACATAGTTGATCCAACAGGTCCGTAGCAGACTGCAGACTACGTAGAGTTCGCAGAAGAGTTACACCGACATGAGTCGTTTAGACTTGGAGTTTCAGGTGGGCGATATGGTCCACCTGAATGTATCACCCTGGAAAGGTGTAATCAGGTTCTTGAAGAGGGGCAAGCTGGGCCCCAAGTTCATTGGCCCTTTTAGGGTTTTGCACCAGGTGGGTCGGGTTGCTTATCAGTCGGACCTTCCAGCAGAGCTTAGCCAGATCCACAACACTTTCCATGTTTCTCAGTTGAGGTAGTGTTTAGTGGACAAGTTAGCAGTTGTACCCTTGGAGGATATTTAGGTTGATAGCAGCTTGAATTATACTGAGAGGCCAGTTGCGATCTTGGATCGGAAGACGAAGACCTTGAGGAATAAGGTAGTCGAGCTAGTGAAGGTGCAGTGGCAGCACCAGAAGGGTTCAGAGTGGACATGGGAGGCCGAGGAAGAAATGAGGGATCATTACCCAGAGTTATTTATAGATTCAGCAACAGCAGACTTCGAGGACGAAGTCTAAGATTAGTGGGGGAGAGTTGTAATGCCCCAAATTCCGGTATGTAATTTTATTAAAGTAATTCTCATTTCTTACGAGGTAGTCGACGAGTCAGAAGCTCGACTTGTCGAGTAGAGTCGGGATTCGCACGCGGATTAAGTTGGCGACTCGACGGCTCTATATTATCGAAATCGAAAAGTTTGCCAGTCTGGATGAAACCCTAATTTCAAGGGTTTGCACCCTATTTAAACATCTTATGTGCCCCAAGACCAGCCTCCCTCACCCACAAAGAGTCCCATACGAAACCCTAGCCGTTCTTAAGCATTTTTGGAGCATTTTCTCACTTGTGAAGGTTTTAATACATCTTCGGGATTTGTGGAAGAAGAGAGAAGAGAAGTATTCAAGGGGGAGCAAGTAGATCCGGATTTGTTTTTGCGTTTCAGTCTCCTTTGAGGTATCAAGCTCGAATCTTTGCCTATTATCAATTATATCTCTTGAAAAGCTTGCTCTTGTTGATTTTGAGCCCTTTCTAGACTTTAAGGTCGAACTAAGAGTTAATATGATGAATGGAATTCAGATCTAAGCTTTCCAGAGCCTCGTAATCTCAAGGTTGCCACCTTTATTGAGCCAAGTTTCCATTCCAAGCTTAGATCTCTTCTTTTAGCTTATTTTCGGTATTTGGGCTTCAGATTAGCATGCATGCATGTAAACTTAGAAACTTTATGTGTAAAACCATCCCTAGGAGCCTGGATCTATGAATAGAAAGCGTTGGATTCGAGCAGAATCGACTGTATGGTAATGGCATGCATGGAACTCGACGAGTCGTTCTTCAGACTCGACGAGTCGAGTCACGAGTCCCCGAGTTTTTCCCCGTTTGAGATTTTAGGGTGGAGTCAGTGAGTAGGTAATGGACTCGGTGAGTTAGAGATCAGATCTAGTAGTGAAGCAACTCGACGAGTTGTTCATACAACTCGGCGAGTCAAGGACTGATCAAATTCATGGGATGGAGGAGGACTCGACGAGTTTTTCATACAACTCGGCGGGTCAGATGAAGATGGACTTGATGCTATTATCGAATATGGACTCGTTGAGACTTTGCTAACTCGACGAGTAGAAGCGTATAGAGGATTGGAAATAAGGACAGGGACTCGGCGAGTTGGCGGCCCAACTCGGCGAGTCAGGTCAACTGAGAGTTGACTTTGGCCAGAGAGTTGAATTTGACCTGTGGTAAAATAGTCATTTTACCCTAAGTTTAGTTATTTGTAATTAATTGAGTATTTGTCGGAATTGTAGTTGGGAAGCTACGGAGCAGCAGCAGCAGTCAGTTTCCGAGTAGCATTTCTTTAGCCAACTTATGAGGTGAGTTTTCCTTCTAGTAGGAACGGGTCTACGACCACAATCTTGACCCGTTTAGTCAGCAGTAGTTCCGGACTTCGGTCCGATGCAGCAGTTAACTATGCTTGATGTCTTTGTGATTCAAGCATGTCTTTGTATAAACACATAACACAAAGTTTACTATGCTTCGGTCCGGACTTCGGTCCGCTGCAATATGCAATATATGTGTTTATGCTAGTAGTTATTATTATGCTATGCTATGTTCAGTCAGTTTCCGGACTCCGGTATGATGCAGTCTCCAGACTTCGGTCTGATGTAGTTTCCGGACTTCGGTCCGATGCAGTTTCCGGACTTTGGTCCGATGCAGTTTACGTACTTCGGTTCGATGCAGAGAGCAAGGCCTTGGTTAGTTTCCGGACTTCAGTCTGATGCAGTTTCTGGACTTCGGTCCGATGTAGAGGGCAAGGCCCTGGTTAGTTTCCAGACTTCGGTCCGATGCAGTTTCCAGACTTCGGTCCGATGCAGAGGGCAAGGCCCTGGTTAGTTTCCGGACTCCGGTCCGATGCAGTTACCGGATTTCGCTCTGATGCAGTTTCTGGACTTGGTCTGATGCAGTGGGCCAGGGCCAGTTTGTGCTTATATGATATTGTATGGTATGTGGTAGTTTGGGGGAGTTCACTAAGCTTCATGCTTACAGTTTTCAGTTTTTGTTTCAGGTACTTCCGCTAGCAAAGGGAAGAGCTCGGGATGATGGCATGGAACACACCACATTACAGTTTAGCCTGGGAGTTAAACACTGGTATTTTGTCATGTTTTGGCATCAGTTATGATACATGACATATGTGATGATATTTTGAGACAAATGTCTTATGGTTTATATTATATAATATATTGATATTATGGTTTGAGTAATGTGTTACATCAAAAAATTTTGGCTCATATTTTGGGATGTTTCACAAATAGCATCTGCACCCATTGCTGTATTCGGCAACTCGGTGACAAAGCCTATCAAAATTTGCTCCCATTTCCAGATGGGAACCTCCAGAGGCTCTAGCTTGCCATGCGGCCTCTGAAGCTCGGCCTTGACCATCCTGCAGGTCAAGCTTCTCTCAACATACCAGGTGATCTCCCTCTTCATGTATGTCCACCAATAAGATCTTGGCGACCCCCGGAGGGATAGAGAAGCAAGACTTATGAAGCTCCTCCAACACGATCTGTCTGACCCCACCAGACACAGGAATCCATACTCGACCACAACGGGTCAACAAACCATGATTGTCTGGAAGAAATCTGGTAATCGCATCCTTAATAATCTCAATCTTCCAATTCTCCTCTTAAACACCCAAGTCTAAGCCTCCCTAATCGAACCTACAAGTGGAGAATCCACAAATATCCTCATACATGTCATCGGAACAGAAGATCAAGCCGACTTGCGGCTCAGGGCATCCACCACCACATTCTCTTTACCCAGATGGTAAAGGATCTCACAGTCATAATCCTTGACTACGTCTAGCAACCTGCAATGCCTCATGTTTAGGTTCGGGTTATCCATAATATGCCTCAAACTCTTATGATCCATGTAGATGGTACAACAGACCCCATAAAGGTAATTCCTCCGAATATTGAGGGGGAAAACCACTGCCCCTAACTCAAGATCATGTATGGTAACCTTGTCTCATGCGGATTTAGCTACCACGAAGAATAAGCTATCATTCATCCTCTCAGCATGAGGACTGCCCCCAACCCGGTGATGGATGCATCACAGGAAACCACAAAATCCTGGATTCCCTCAATGATGCTCAAGACTGGGGCCTCATAAATTCTCTGCTGAAGGGTCTCAAATTCTAACTGTTGCTCCGAGCCCTACCGGAAATCCACCCCCTTCCTCGTCAGACGAGTGAGGGGTACCGCAATCTTGGAGAAATACTGAATAAATCTATGGTAGTACCCTGCCAACCCCAAGAAACTCCTGATATCCGAGGGTGATTTCAGAACCTCCCATTGCATCATCGTATCGATTTTGGCCAAATCGACCAAAATCCCTTCCTGGTTAACGAGATGTCCAAGGAACTGAACCTCCCACAACCAGAACTTGCACTTCAAGAACATAACATAAAGCCGTTCTTTCCTCAAAACCCCAAGAAACTCACGATGATGCTCTGCATCATGCTCTATGGTCTTTTAATACACTAAGATATCATCAATGAACACGATAACCGACCAATCGAGCATCGGACTGCATACCCGATTCATCAAATCCATAAATACTACAGGCGCATTGGTGAGCCCGAATGGCATCACCACAAACTCATAATGCCCATAATGAGTCCAGAGCGTGGCGTTCTCCACGTCCTCCTCTTTCACCCTGACATGATGGTACCAGACCTCAGATCCATCTTGGAGAACAAAGATACTCCCTATAGCTGATCAAAAAGGTCATTAATCCGCAGAAGGGGATAACGGTTTTTCACCGTTAACTTGCTCAACTCTTGGTAATCAATGCACGTCCTCCTCTTTATGTAATATTGTATGTGTTTACGGTTTGTGTGTATGGCCGCACACCCTGTGTACGGCCATACACAGGGTGTGCGGTTGTACACATGTGTATGGTTGGAGGTCCATATAAATAGAGGAGTGCTTGTGGGAGTGTACGGTTAGAAAAGAAGTGGCTAGAGAAGAGAGAGAAACTAGAGAAGAAGTGTGTGTGTGTGAGAGAATCAATTGTAAGGAGCATAATTCATATCATCAATACATCATTAGATTCATCTTAATCCTTCTTCTCTCTCTCTTCTATTTGATCTAACATCATCCAATTGATTGGGATTCCGCACCATCAATTGGATCTGATTGATACACAAGCAATTTTGGGGACTTACAGTTGGTATCAGAGCGTAGGCTTGCTTTGAGCACTCTAATTTCTTCAAAGTAACAGCGCCGGAGGCACGACCTGGCCAATTAAGGCCAGGAGCACATCGCCGACAGAAGGGACGAGTAAACCGGTGCACACCTGAAGGCGGACCAGCCGACCCAACCCAAAGTCCAACAATCAGGGCCAACTGAGCATGTTGAGATGAATGATACTAATGATTCTACTTCTTGTGCAGGTAAAGTAGCAGAGGATGAGAACAAGGAGAACACCATTGAACAAACCAACATCTCCTTGAACTCTGAATCTGTTGCTTCGAACTCAACTTCTTCTAATCAACCCGTCGTTGAGAAATACAGGCCACCAATTCCAACACAACAGAGTTCTTGTTGCAAGTGTGCATGTGGGAACAACAAGAGACAAGGCATGGACACGCCACCAGGGGCAAGAAGAAACAACTCCACAGTGAAGAAAAAGTCATGTTTTCACTGTGGAACACCTGGACACATTGCCAGAAGTTGTCCAAATCGCGCATACATTCCCTACTACGCACATGGCTGGCAGAAAACACCAAGAGGGAGATACTCCAAAAGAAACCCCTCAAGGCCACATTTAGAAAATAGCGACTGGAATTCCATGAAGGCCAAAAATCAACCCCACAAGGCCAAGAAATCAACTCCCAAGGTCAAGAAGGGAATGTCGGCTAAGAAGCCAAATCCAAGAGATGCTCCCGTCAAGCCAAAATCAAAGTCATCTCGACGATCGACTTCAAGTTCAAAATCAAGTGCCGAGGCACCCATTCGCTCGAAAAAGAAATGGGTTAAACCCAACTATAGATGGGTATCGAAGGTGCAATCTCCCAAATCATCTAATGCTTTTAATATTTCTACATTTTCTGTTTGTGATAAAAAGGATATGTCATGGGAGAGAGTATCGTGCAAAGATGACAAAGGTCGACCCAGTTTCAAAATGGACTGGGTTCCAAAGACCAACTGATCCCGCTCTGTGTCGGAGCAGCTATGGAGGCATATCATCAAACTTTGGTTTGTTGGTAGTGGCTGTTCCTGGCACTTGATAGGGGACATCTCTCAACTGTACAACATTCAGACATTTGTTTGAGAGTATGTGTCCTTTGCGGGAAGGGAAGAAAGGAAGTGATCACTCACGGGGTTTGTGCTTAATGGCATGAAGAATTTTCGGATCTGTTATGAGACTACGCGTGCTGTTCTTAGACCTTCTAGATGCAAATTCAATCGGTGACTTACGGTTTGAGTTTTCTTCTCTATACTCTTGAGTTTTTCTTAAGTTGATTTGCTTTAAAGACAAATTTTTGTTTTAAGATAGTTTAAATTTGCGCATTTACTTTCGTTCCTCTCCTATGCGCAAATTTAGGGGGAGAAATAAAAACAAAACAAAAATTTTAAAATTTTTAAAAAAACATTAAAAAAATAATAATAATATGTTGGTTATGGAATGTGCTTGAGGGGGATGTTTTGGGAAATGATATTATCAAGTGATAACAGGCAATCTAAGTCTGTGTAACGTACCCAAAGTTGAAGGGTCTATGCTCTGGTTTGATGCGTCGGTAGGCACGAAAGATTCTAAATAGACATGACTAGGCAGAGTTGAACTTAAGAAATCAAATGACTTGACAAATCTTGACCTAGTTAGATCCGTTTAGCCTGACAATACGACGCTTGGATAGGTCTAGCAGGGAGATATATATGGGAATCTACTCGTCACATTAAATGAACCCGTATCTGGAACCATGGTTTAACTTTTCCTCCATGTGCGGATTATGTCCTTAATTCCGGTATTGATGGGGCGACTGATAAATTCCGATAAATTAGGTCTGTAGAAAATCATTTTCTTTCTTTCTGTCTGTTAGTCATATGTTACCTCCTCTGCGTGATTGGAAGAGATCCGACATGGACTGTAACATATGCAACTCTATTTCTCTGCATATTATACATATACATATATGAAATTCCTCTTATCTATTAGCCATATGTTGTCTCCTTTGCGTGACTAACAATCTGACCTGGTACTCTGGAAGTCCTTGATTACCGGGGCATATCTGGAAGCGGGAAACATGTTCCAGTACAATTAAAATTGAACACTCAAAGATTGTCTATAGATCTCGCTGCTCAATTTAGGTGGACAACAATATCCCTGGTCGTCGTCAACTGAATGGTCCTTAAGATATATTATCTAGAAACTTAGGATCATATATAATATCTAGGAACTTAGGATCACATTGACTTGTCACTTATAGTATGTCCTAATTTTTTCACAATTTTTCGTGTTTAAGTGGACAACAATACCGACGATCGACCGGACAAAGATGTGAATATGAAAGGTACCGACAAGCGGATAAAGGCTGTCTAAAAACTTTGATCCCAAATCATTCTTAAAGTTAGATATCATTTTATTTTTGTTAAATTTGTTCATAGTTTTCCTTTATGTACAAATTTTAGGAGGAGAATTAAAAATAATTCAAAAATCAAACAAAAATCAGGAAATTAAAAATCCAAAAATAGTGTTATTTATGTTTTATTTCTTGTTCAGAAAAATCAGAAAATCCAAAAATATTTTGTTTATGTTTTTATTTTTCCAGAAAATATTAAAAATCCAAAAATATTTTTTTTGTGCTAATTTTTCTTTTAGTTTTGTTTTGTCTTGAAAAGTGATTTCAGGCGTAGATGAGACTCGTGCAGACTATATTGAAGATCTTCTGAGCCAAGGCTTCATTCGTGAGCATCGAAGAATTCGAATTCGAAGGAGCAAGAAATGAAGACTATTCTTCCATCATTCAATCTTTCAACCCCAGAAGCAAGGTGAAGTTGAAATTGAAGATTATGTGACGAATTGCATTGAAGCCTCCTCAATCAGTCTGCTGCTATCTTAAACCTGCTGAAGTGATCCAGAAGATTATTTCTCTCTGATGTTCTCCCTGAAGATTCTCAAGCTGAAAGAGCTATCTTTCAAGAATCTTTTCAAGAAGCCTCCTCAACTAACGTGCGTTCAATGTCAAATTTTGAAGAAAAACCCAACTGCTCAAGATGAATTCATTTATTAAAGATTCATATGTTTATCTTGATGCTGTGAAGAAATTTGAAGATTAATGCTGAAGCCAAGCTCCCAATGAAGATTAAAAAGAAAAAACCAGCTACTTTTTAGGGGGAGTTTGTTGGGCCAATTAGAAAAGAAAGCTATAAACCAAGGGGGAGATTGTTGGGTAAAAAATATGGTTTATACTTGGCTTTTCTAGGAAAATATAATTTTATGTAATATTGTATGTGTTTACGGTTTGTGTGTACGGCCGTACACGTGTGTACGGCCGCACACCCTGTGTACGACCATACACCCTGTGTATGGTCGTACACAGGGTGTGCGGCTGTAAACATGTATATGACTGGAGGTCCATATAAATAGAGGAGTGCTTGTGGGAGTGTACGGTTAGAAAAGAAGTGGCTAGAGAAGAGAGAGACACTAGAGAAGAAGTGTGTGTGTGAGAGAATCTATTGTAAGGAGAATAATTCATATCATTAATACATTATTAGATTCATCTTAATCCTTCTTCTCCTTCTCTTCTATTTGATCTGACATCATCCAATTGATTGGGATTCCGCACCATCAATTGGATCTGATTGATACACAAGCAATTTTGGGGACTTACATCTGGACACCAAAACACGGTGGATTCAGAGATAATTCATGACTGAAGCACACAATACTCGATATTCCATTCATCCAAGTTCAGATAAGATGTATCTAGATCTCAAGAAACGATATTGGTGGCTTAACATGAAAGTAGAGATTTCTACCTTCGTAAGTAAGTGTCTTACTTGCGCAAAGGTCAAGGTCGAGTACCAAAAACCCTCAGGTTTACTACAACAACCGGAACTACTTGAGTGGAAATGGGAGCGGATTACTATGGATTTTATAACCAAGTTACCCAAAACAATGGGTGGACTTGATACCATTTGGGTCATCGTCGATAGATTGACCAAATCCGCGCATTTCCTACCGATCAAAGAGAATGACAAGATGGAGAAACTGACCAGAACTTACCTTAGAGAAATAGTGCAACTTCATGGTGTACCCATATATATTATCTCCGATCGAGATAGTAGATTCACCTCAAGGTCCTGGCAGTCATTACAAAAAGCTCTAGGAACTAGTTTGGACATGAGTATAGCCTATCATCCACACACAGACGAACAAAGTGAGAGAACTAATCAAACTTTGGAAGATATGTTGCGAGCCTGTGTGATAGACTTTAGAAAGGCATGGGATACTCATTTACCCCTTGTCGAATTGTCCTACAATAATAGTTATCATACGACCAAAAAGGCTGCTCCATTTAAAGCCCTCTACGGCCATAAGTACAAATCCCCTCTGTTCTGGGCTGAGGTGGGTACACACAGTTAGCTAAATGTCGAGTTCCTGATATCACTCTCACAAGTCCGGAAATCATACGGGTACGACAGAGAAGATCATTCAAATTCGTGAACGATTGAAAGCCTCTAGAGACCGACAGAAAAGCTACGCAGACAAGAGAAGGAAACCATTGGAATTTCAGGTTGGAGACCGCGTTCTATTGAAAGTCTCACCCTAGAAGGACTTGATATGTTTCAAAAAGCGTGGAAAGCTAAATCCAAGATACATAGGGACTTTCGATATTCTCGCTAGAATCGGCACTATAGCTTACAAACTCAAATTACCTCACGAACTTAGTAACATACATCCAACTTTCCACGTTTCAAGATCAACGAGATCGAGATCAACGAGAGCCTCAACTTCGTGGAAGAACCAGTAGAGATCATGGACCGAGAGATCAAGCAAATAAAACAAAGCCACATCCCGATAGTGAAGGTTCGCTGGAATGCGAAGCGGGGACCTGAGTTCACTTGGGAGCGTGAGGATCAAATGAAACTGAAATATACTTTTCTTTTTACTTAGTTATTTGTAACTACTTAAATGCTTAAACTCTAATTTCGGGACGAAATTCTCTCTAACGGGGGGATGATGTGACAACCCGAAATTTCTATCTAGTACAACCATTCAACTCAATAAAAGTCAGACTTGTTTTGACTATCTTTAAAGATTGTTTAGGGTCTGTTTGAGTGTTCTAAGCCTAGTACATCCAACGAATGTGTGTTACACAATATCTTCCAAAGTGTGATTTCTAAGACTTGTTTTGAGTGTTCTAAGCCTAGTACAACCATTGTTTAGGGTCTGTTTGAGATTCTCGAAGTATTGAGATCGGAGAGGCTTTTCGCCAAATTCTCCAAGTGCGATTTCTGGTTGCGAGAGCTCCAGTTCTTGGGGTGTAACACCCCGATATTCAGGTACATTTATTTCACCCTTATTCTTTTTCAATTGGGCATGATTGGTCCTTGAGTGGAGGAAACCTTGCAAGTGAGTACGCTGGGCGTACCAGAGGGGTACGCTGCGCGTACTCATGCGCTTATTTTGGATGCTGAGTCGCTAGGTACGCTGGGCGTACCCATAGTTACGCCGGGCATACCCGACCCAGATGACTTGTGCACTATTTAAAGGATACTAAGGCTCATTCCTCAGTCTCCATATCAGTGAGTAAAACCCTAAGAGAGAGCCTTCCATCATCCTTAGTGAGTGTGTGTGTGTGTTCTTGAAGCTAATAGTTCCTTGGTGTGTTATTGAAGAAGGAAGACAGGAGCTTGTGGAGACTAAAAGCTTGAAGTGTAAGCTTGGATCTGAGATCTACAGAGAAAGGAGCTGCATTTAGAGGTGTAAAGTTCAAAACATTCCTCTTCTTTTTGGTCGTGGTTGCATGTGCCATTTCTAGGGTTAAAAACCCCAAAGGTGGAGACTTTATGAGTTTAAGGTGCTCCATGGTCCAAGATCTGTCCCTTTTTAGTAGTATTTGTGGTCTAGTTCCATAAAGTCCCCATTTTGGTCGATGATATGAGGTCATGCTTGAGTTCTATGCCTTTAAGGGTTAGAGAACGAGATGTTTTAGGTGCTAGTGACTTATTCAGCCATGCAAGGGCTTAAAGTTATCGACTTTATCGTTTTGGAGGGTTAGAAATGGTCAGATCTAAAAGTTGGACGTGGGTCTTAATTGTTTAAGCCCCCAAGAGCTGAAGGACTGAAACTGGGTATTACGCCGGGCGTAATTCCAGTACGCACCGCGTAGGGGGTGGCGCACCCCGATCCTCTGATGTTCTCGGTTACACCTAGCATACATGTTTGGTACGCACAACGCAACCCGAAGGGTTGACTTTTGTTGACTTTTAGGGTTTGGTCAACTTTAGGGTATTTGAGCCATGTGAAGGGTAAAATGGTCTTTCACCCTCATAAGAGTATTAAGAGAAGGGATGGTCTAGCCTTGGGAAATGTGTTGATATCGAGTACTTATTTCATATGATTAGGCGGAGGCTAGGTCTTATCCCACGGAGTCCGAGATTTCTGAGATTTGCGAGTTACCAAGCTACACGAGATGAGTCTTCTCACTATACGTTACCTAGAGTGGTATTTATGTGGACCGGTGGGTCTTATGTGTTATGTATAAGATTATGTGAATCTATGTGCTATGTGATATTTGTATGCTATATGATTGTGTAGACCGGACCGGACGGTCCAACGATACAGACCGGACCAGAGGGTCCAACGATTTAGACCGGGCCGGAGAGCCCAACGAATCAACAGGACTGGAGGGTCCCATTGAGACACATCGACCGGAAGGTCGTATTATAGCCTGAAGTGGCGTATATGTTGTATGCGGTATTTTTGGGAACTCACTAAGCATTTATGCTTACAGTTGTTGTGTTATGTGTTTCAGGTACTAGTGATGGGAGCGGGAAGGCGCCGACATGATTCGTACATACTTATGGAGTTTATGTTTGAGATTCTGGGGAGATGTTTTGTGATGATAACAATTGATACAATATGTTTTGACAATATTTTATGAGTAAATGTATGTTTTAGAAATGAAAAATTGTTTTGAAAATTTACGTTGTTACATAGGGCATCTCATCAACCAGAATGGGATATTGTTCGATCCAGCTAAGATTGAGGCGGTTATGAGATGGGAGGTGTCAAGATCCCCCACCGAGATTAGGAGCTTTTTACGGCTAGCCGGCTATTACCCGAGATTTATCAGGGATTTCTCCAATATCGTTGTGCCTCTTACCAAGTTGACCCGGAAGAGAGTGACGTTAAGTTGAGGTACTGAGCAGCAGACCTCCTTTGAGATGCTTCGCAATAGATTATGTGAAGCCCCAATATTAGCCCTTCCAGAAGGGATAGAGGATTTTGTGGTGTATTTTGACACATCGATATCGGGATTGGGTGCAGTGCTTATGCAGAGAGGGCATGTGATAGCATATGCATCAAGGCAGCTGAAGCCTCATGAGATGAGGTATCCCACCCACGATTTAGAGTTGGGGGCAGTGGTGTTCGCCCTCAAGATATGGCGTCATTATTTGTATGGGGTTCGGTGTACCATATACACGGACCACAAGAGTTTGAAGTACTTGATGGATCAACCCAACCTAAACATGCGCCAGAGGAGATGGTTGGATGTGGTAAAGGTTTGTGACTTCGAGATCCGGTACCACCCGGGCAAGGCTAACGTTCTGATGCCCCGAGCTGCAGAGCGGAGAGTGCCCCGATACGAGGCATTTGTATTAGGATAACGGTGATGACTCCGGTGTTGGATACAATACGAGAGGCCCAGACAGAGGCTATGTGACTGGAGAACCGCAAGAGAGAGCGGGTGATTGGGCAGGTACCTACGTTCGTTACCGATAGACAAGGGCTTTTGACCTTTTAGGGTCGGATTTGGGTGTCGTTTGTAGGTGGGGCACGTACCATACTGATGGAGGAGGCGCACAGATCGAGGTTCTCGGTCCCTCCTGGAGCCACTAAGATGTATTTGGACCTGAAGAGAGTGTATTGGTTATCGTGTATGAAGAGGGATGTAGCATGGTTTGTTGAGAGTTGCTTGACCTGACGCAGGTTAAGGCCGAGCACCAACCTCCGCATGGCAAGTTGCAGCCACTGGAGGTTCTCCAGTGGAAGTGGGAACAAATTTCTATGGATTTTATTACCAAATCACGAAGGACCGAAAGGGGTGTCGATGCAATTTGGGTGATCATTAACCGGCTGAAGAAGAGCGCTCACATCCTTGCTATCAATGAGAGCTATTCCACAGAGAGGCTGGCAGAGTTGTATGTGAGAGAGGTAGTATTGTGGCATGGAGTACCGGTCTCAATTGTGTCAGACCGAGATGTACGCTTTACTTCCAGATTCTGGAATAAGTGCCATGAGAGTTGGGTACGAGGTTGCATTTCAGCACCGCTTACCACCCACAGACAGACGGATAGAGTGAGCGGACAATTCTGACGCTCGAGGACATGCTTCGGGCATGTGTATTGGACTTCAGAGGAAGTTGGGACACATACCTACCCTTGGCTCAGTTTTCCTACAACAATAGCCACCATTCGAGCATTGGTATGCCTCCCTTCGAGTTGTTGTATGGGAGGAGGTCTCAGACTCCCATCAGCTGGGGAGAGGTAGGGCAGCACTGAGATAGTGCTTTAGACAACAGAACAGATACAGTTGGTCAGACAGAGGTTGTTGACAGCTCAGAGTTGCCAGAAGAGTTACGCGAATAGGCGACGATCCGAGCTCGAGTTTCAGGTTGGAGATTTCGTGCTCCTGAAGGGTAATTTACAAAAATACCCTTACATTATGTCTTATGAGATATGATATGATATGTTATGCATGCTAGAGTAGGCCAGGAATTCATGTTAGCACTAGAGTGGCATGATCTGTGATGCCTTAGCCTAGGAGATTACTGCTACTATGAGATACTTTGAGTCTTTGAGAGTGAGTAGGTAGTAGCAAGGAGCTTATGAGAGGTTTACTGGAGTGTAGCCAATGTATAGCGAGATTAGAGTACTTGTGATCTGCGATCCTAGGAGGAGGACATGGGGTGAATGCTGATGCGGTGTGGACGTAAGTAATGGGCCCATACTACGGAAGACACCGGATCAGAGCCCAGTCCAAGTAAGAATCCTTAGGGTACTAAAGAGAAAGAAGGGTTGAGTTACCGAGTGTAAGTATACTCGAGCGGGTCTCTGATATTTTGTGTTGTCTTTCAGAGATACATCATAGTTGGGACACGCCACACACCTGAGAGCAGCAGTGTCAGTGATGAGGAGATCCACCGATTGATTCATGAGGAGGTGGCTGCGGCCATCCGAGCTGAGATACCAGAGATGTTCAGGTCTATCAAGACCACGCTGATCGAGACTTTTGATGAGCGCTACACCGCTCTTACTGATGTTGTTGTTACTGCAGCCTTCACTGCTGCCAGGCCACAGGGGGGTGAGCCGCTGCAGTTCCGAGAGTTCAGCAACACGAGGCCACCAGAGTTTGATGGGACTCAGGATCCGATATATGCGATGAGATAGATCTCTGACATTGAGGGGTGCTTCTACACGTTTTCATGTCTGGAGCACCTGAGAGTACGGTTCGCGCTCAACCAACTTCAATTGGGAGCGAAGGACTAGTGGAAGTTTGTGACAGCAGACTTCACTTCTACAGAGCTTGCTACGGTGACCTGGGAGAGGTTCACCGCCATGTTTTGTGATGAGTACGTTCCCCCGGTGGAAAGGGAACGGTTGGCCCAGGAGTTCTTATCCCTCAAGCAGGGAACTGAGTCTGTAATTGTGATCACCAGGATGTTTCACGACAAGGTGATGTTTTACCCTGAGCATGTGTCTTCGGAGTAGGCACATATGATTCGATATCTAAGCATACTGAGGAGGGATATTTGCAAGTTCTTGGAGAACTCGACATACCAGACATTCGTCGAGCTCCAGGAGAATGCTTGGAAGAAGGAGATTGAACTCGAGACTCTGGCCAGGGAGGAGGCGGAGTTTTAGGGTAGGGATCGGCGACCGGCACAGTCCCATCCGGCAGCCAAGCGGGCAAAGCCCGCCGATTCAAGGCTAGGGAACCAGAAGGGTCGAACTTGTCGCAACTGCGGCAAGAGTCATGAGGGACATGTCGACCCGGGTCTTGCTACAAGTGTGGCAAGGAGGGCACATGGCTAAGGATTGCCCCAAGGGATTTGCAGTGTGATTCCACTGCAACCAGACCGGCCATCGGAAGGTCGAGTGTCCACAACTACGGGGGTCGGCATAGGGAGCACCTCAGGGGTCGGCCCCTGCTGCCGTTCGAGCTACAGAGATTCGACCATCGAAGGTCGAGGCACCGAAGGCTCGCAGGAGAGCCTTCCAGTTGACAGCAGAGGAGGTCCGCGCAGCACCCGACGTCGTGGCTGGTATGTATTCTTTTATCTTTATTTTCGAGTTTGAGATTTTGTGCTTATATTGTGGTATGCTTAGGTATTTTTCTTGTGAATTTTGTACCTACTTTGGTGTGATTTGACTCGTGTGCGAGTCGATCTTTCGTGTCATTAGCGTTTAGTCAGCACATCAGTGTGATTCGAGGATGTATACCCGTGATCTTCAGTGTTAGGTTCCCGATTGCGATGGGGATGTGTGTGTTATCGTGGGCATGAACTGTTTGAGCAGATTTGGAGAGGTCATCAACTGCGAGTGACAGCTGGTGACCATACGAGATCCTAGTGGTGGGGTGCTTACGGTGTACGACAAGGGTACTCGCTCTAAGTCAGCATTTTGTTCGGCTGCTAGAGCGAGGCAGAGTCTTCATTAGGGCTGTAGTGGGTTTGTGACGTATGTAATGGACACACGAGTGGCCGTAGAGCGGCCGAGTTCGGTGGGTGATGTACAGATAGTGCAGGTGGAGTTTCGTATCGATCTAGTCCTGGGAGCGGCACCTATTTCCAAGGAACCCTATCGCCTTGCATCGCCAGAGATGTAGGAGTTATCCTCACAGCTTCAGGAGCTGCTGGGAAAGGGGTTTATTCGACTGAGTAGGTCGCCGTGGGGAGAGCCGATCCTTTTTGTCAAGAAAAAGGATGGTTAACACCGGATGTGCATTGACTATCGGGAGTTGAACAAGTTGATGGTCAAGAACCGTTACCCCTTACCGAGGATCGTTGATCTGTTCGATCAGTTGCAGGGAGCATCTTGGTTCTCCAAGATTTATTTGAGGTCTGGATATCATCAGATGAGAGTGCGTGACAAGGATATCCAGAAGACGGCGTTTAGGACTCGTTATGGTCATTATCAGTTCGTGGTGATGCCTTTCGGGCTCACCAATGCACCAGCAGCGTTCATGGATCTCATGAACAGAGTATGAAGGCCGATGTTGGATAGATCGGTGATCGTGTTCATCGACGATATTCTGGTGTATTCGAGATCTAGAGAGCAACATGAGGAGCATCTGATAGAGATTCTCGGAGTATTGAGATCGGAGAGGCTTTTCGCCAAATTCTCCAAGTGCGATTTCTGGTTGTGAGAGGTCCAGTTCTTGGGGCATCTCGTCAACCAGAATGGGATATTGGTCGATACGGCCAAGATTGAGGCGGTTATGAGATGGGAGGTGCCGATATCTCCCATCGAGATTAGGAGCCTTTTAGGCTGGCCGGCTATTACCAGAGATTTTTCAGGAATTTCTCCAAGATCGCTTTACCTCTTACCAAATTGACCCGGAAGGGAGTGACTTTCCGTTGGCGTACTGACCAGCAGGCCTCCTTTGAGACGCTTCGCAAGAGATTATGCGAAGCCCCGGTCTTAGCCCTTCCGGAAGCGATGGAGGATTTTGTGGTGTATTGTGACGCATCGATATGGGGATTGGGTGCAGTGCTTATGCAGAGAGGGCACGTGATAGCATATGCATCGAGGCAGCTGAAGTCTCATGAGACGAGGTATCCCACTCACGATTTAGAGTTGGGGGCATTGGTGTTCACCCTTAAGATATGGCATCATTATTTGTGTGGGGTTTGGTGTACCATATACACGAACCACAAGAGTTTGGAGTACACTAGGGATCAACCCAACCTAAGCATGCGCCAAAGGAGATGGTTGGATGTAGTAAAGGATTATGACTGCGAGATCCTGTACCACCCGGGCAAGGCTAATGTTGTAGTCGATGCCGTGAGCCGCATGGCGGAGAGTGCCCTGATACGAGGCATTTGTATGAGGGTGACGGTGATGACTCCGGTGTTGGATACCATACAAGAGGCCCAGACAGAGGCTGTGAGACTGGAGAACCGCAAGAGAGAGCGGGTGATTGGGCAGGTACCTACATTCGTTACCGATAGCCGAGGGCTTTTGACCTTTCAGCGACTGGAGGTTCCCTAGTGGAAGTGGGAACATATTTCTATGGATTTTATCACCAAATTACCAAGGACCGCAAGGGGTGTCGATGCAATTTGGATGATCATTGACCGAGTGACGAAGAGCGCTCACTTCCTTGCTATCAGTGAGAGCTTTTCTGCAGAGAGTCTGGCAGAGCTGTACATGAGAGAGGTGGTATCACGGCATGGAGTACCGGTCTCGATTGTGTCAGACTAATATGTACGCTTCACTTCCAGATTCTTGAAGAAGTGCCATGAGGAGTTGGGTACGAGGTTGCATTTCAGCACCGCTTACCACCATTCGAGACGCTCGAGGACATGCTTCGGGCATGTGTATTGGACTTTGGAGGAAGTTGGGACACATACCTACCTTTGGCTGAGTTTTCCTACAACAACAGCCACCATTCGAGCATTGGTATGCCTCCCTTCGAGTTGCTATACGGGAGGAGGTGTTGGACTCCCATCTACTGGGGTGAGGTAGGGTGCAGCACTGAGATAGTGCTTCAGACGATAGAACATATACAGCGGGTCAGACAGAGGTTGTTGACAGCTCAAAGTCGCCAGAAGAGTTACGCGAATAGGTGACGATCCGAGCTCGAGTTTCAGGTTGGAGATTTCGTGCTCCTGAAGGTATCTCCTTGGAAAGTAGTGATCTGATTTAGGAAGAGGGGCAAGCCGGGGCCCCGGTACATTGGTTCATTACAGGTGATTGTGAGGGTAGGCTGGGTGGCATACCGTTTGGAGCTACCTGCGGAGTTGAGCCAGATACATGAAACTTTCCACGTGTCTCAACTGAGGAAGTGTATTGCCGACGAGGCACCAGTCGTACCACTAGAGGACATTCAGGTGGATGCGATCCTGAATTATGTGGAGAGGCCAGTCGCAATTGTGGATTAGAGGATCAAGGTTCTAAGGAACAAGGACGTGCCCCTGGTTCAGGTCCAGTGGCAACACCAGAGAGGACACAGTTTGAAGTATATATGAAATCCTTTGTTTGAAACATAGTTATAAATCACATGTGATTGATTATATAACTAACATGTTTTATACTTGTATCCCCCCACCTAAAAGCATTTAAAATCATTTAAAAGATAAGTTAAGGGGTATGAACTGACCTGTAGTGAGTGATACTGGAGTATGGTTGAAAGATGATTGTAGAGTGTCAGGTGTAACCTTGAGCACACAAAGATCCTAATAACCATATAATGACATGAATGTGCATGTAATTAGTGTCTAAATAACTAATTAAGAAGGGTAACACCCTTATAGACTAGGAAACTCTAAGATTTATGGGATACAATCACCTATGATTGCATAACTAGGGTATATGGCCACCCTATGGAGTTTACAGTCAAAGAGGTATGATCATTGCAGTTCACAGTCCAAGTGTTCACGGTCCTTGGAGTTTATGGTCCATTGAGTTCACGATCCTATGTGTTTACAGTCATAAGATTTACGGTCTAGTGCGTTTACCACCGTACACTCACATCCTTTTGTGCATAGGATGATTTCCAAGAATTTCAAAAGGTTCTAAGTTCCATTCTAGGCTTTAGGAGGGTTTAAGGTCTCTAATGCACCTTTCATTAGGTTTTACGGTCTAAGGAGATACACTAGACCGTAAACACCTTTGTTCTTGGGTAAAGTGATGATTTCAAGTTCATAAACAAGAATCCTAACTAGATACAAGTATAGGAGGAAGGTACTCACGATTTGGAGGCAAAGGAGTGTGTTTTCGGTCCATAACACTAAGGTGTTCTTGAGAATTCTTAAAGATCTAGATGAAAAGATGATATTCATGGATGAATCAAGAGTGAATCATGGATATAGGAAGGGTCTAACACACAAAGAAGGGCTCACTTACTTGTTCTTGAAGATTTGGAAGAAAAAGTTTATGTTTTTTGAGAGAGAATCGGTTCTAAGGTTTGAAAGAAGGAAAAGAATGGCTGAAGTGATCACCCTCCATATATATAGGGATGGTTTTACGGTCACCATGACCGTAAACTCATTGATCTTGACCGTAAACTCCCTTTTTGAGGAGGTTTACGGTTGCAGGCAATTAAGAACTTAAGCTCCTATTTCCAATCTCTTATTCATTTGATGTACTAGGGTTAGAACACTCAAAACAGTTTCCAAACAGTGATAACTGGAAGCAAAATTAGTTTGGCGCTAATAGGTTTAACTGATTATACAAGCCTGGAAATTTCGAGCTGTCACATCATCCCCCCGTTAGAGAGAATTTCGTCCTGAAATTAGAGTTTAAGCAATTAAGTTATTACAAATAACTAAGTAAAAAGATGAGGATATTTAAGTTTCATTTGATCTTCGCTGTCCCAAGTGAATTCGGGTCCTCGCTTGGCGTTCCAGCGAACCTTCACTATCGGGATACGGCTTTGCTTAGTTTGCTTGACCTCTCGGTCCATGATCTCTATAGGTTCTTCCATGAAGTTGAGGCTCTCGTTGATCTCGATCTCGTCGAGTGGTATTACAAGAGTCTTGTCGGACAGACACTTTTGCAAGATTAAGACATGGAATGTAGAATGTACGTTACTGAGTTCACGAGGTAGATTGAGTTTGTAAGCTACAGGGCCGATTCTAGCAAGAATCTCGAAAGGCCCTACGTATCTTGGATTTAGCTTTCCACACTTTCTGAAGCATATCAAGCCCTTCCAGGGTGAGACTTTCAATAGAACGCAGTCTCCAACCTGGAATTCCAAAGGTTTCCTCCTTTTGTCAGCATAGCTTTTCTGTCAATCTCTAGAGGCTTTCAATCATTCACAAATCTGAATGATCTTCTCTGTCATTTCCCGTATGATTTCCAGACCTATGAGAGTGTTGTTAGGAACTCTTCCTTTAGCTAACTGTGTGTCACCCACCTCAGCCCAACACAGAGGGGATCTGTACTTCCGGCCATAGAGGGCTTCAAATGGAGCAGCCTTTATGCTCGTGTGATAACTATTGGTGTCGGAAAATTTGACAAGATGTAAATGAGTATCCCATGCCTTTCCAAAGTCAATCACACAGGCTCTCAGCATATCTTCCAAAGTTTGTATCGTCCTATCACTTTCCCCATCGTTTTGTGGATGGTAGGTTGTACTCATGTCCAGCCTAGTTCCTATGGAACTTTGTAGCGACTGCCAAAACCTTTAAGTGAATCTACTATCTCTATCAGAGATAATGGATATAGGAACACCATGCAGTCGTACGATTTCCCTAATGTAAGTTCTTGTTAGCTTCTCCATCTTGTCAGTCTATTTGATTGGTAGAAAATGTGTGGATTTGGTCAATCTGTCAATGATAACCCAAATGGTATCAAGTCCACCGGTTGTCTTGGGTAACTTGGTTATGAAGTCCATAGTAATCCGCTCCCATTTCCACTCCGGTATCTCCGGTTGTTGTAGTAATCCTAAAGGTTTCTGGTACTCAACCTCAACCTTTGCGCAAGTAAGATGTTTACTCATGAAGGTAGCAATATTTGCTTTCATGTTAGGCCACCAGTACAGTTTCTTATGATCCAGATACATCTTATCTGAACCTAGGTGGACAGGATATCTAGTTTTCTGCGCTTCAGTCATGACCAAGTCTCTGAACCCACCGTGCTTCGGTGTCCAGATACGATCCAAGAGATATGAGGCTCCGCCACCCTTAACTTCTAAGTTTTTATCCATTCCTCTTAAGGATTCACTTTCCATATTTTTAGGTTTCAAGGCTTCTAGTTGAGCCTCTTTAATTTCTATGGACAAATGTGAATGGATAGTCATAGTCAGAGATTTGACTCTCCGACTAGAGTATTATTTCCGACTCAGGGCGTCAGCTACTACATTGGCCATGCCGAGGTAATAAGAAATTTCTCATTTGTAGTCATTGAGTAGCTCGACCCACCTTCGTTGTCTCATGTTGAGCTCCTTCTGATCGAATATGTGTTGAAGGCTCTTGTGGTCGGTGAAGATAGTGCTCTTTGTACAATATAGGTAGTGTCTCCAGATCTTCAGAGCAAATACCACTTCTCCTAACTCAAGATCACGTGTTGTATAGTTGACTTTGTGTGTCTAAAGCTGACGGGAGGCATAGGGAATGACCTTTCCTCTTTGCATAAGAACACAACCAAGCCCTTGGTTGGATGCATCGCAATACACGACGAAATCTTCTATCCCTTCTGGGAAGGATAATATCGGTGCAGTGCACAAGGCTTGTTTCAATGTCTGGAACGCCTTCTATTGTTTCTCTTCCCAATCAAAGGCTACGCCTTTCTAGGTCAATGATGTAAGTGGTTTCGCAATGCAAAAGAAGTTCTGTATGAATCTGCGATAGTAGCCAGCGAGACCTAGAAATTGACGAATTTCTGTAGGTGTCTTCGGTGCTGACCAGTTCTCAATGGCCTTGATTTTGGAAGGGTCGACGTGAATTCCCTTCTCGCTAACAACGTGGCCCAAAAATTCGACTCTTCGAATCCAAAACTCGCACTTAGAGAACTTCTCATAGAGCTTCTCTGATCGTAATGTTTCTAAGACTCTTCGTAAGTATTAACTATGCTCCTCCTTACCACGAGAGTAGATAAGTATGTAATCAATGAAAACAATGAAAAACTGATCTAAGTAAGGACGGCACACCCTATTCATTAGATCCATGAATACAGTTGGTATGTTGGTTAATCCGAACGACATCACTACAAACTCGTAGTTTCCATAACGAGTTCGGAAGGCTGTCTTGGGGACATCCTCCTCTAGCACTCGTAACTGGTGATACTCGGATCTTAGATCTATCTTCGAGAAGTAGTTCGCTCCTTGAAGTTGATCGAATAAGTCTTCAATACAAGGTCGAGGATAACAATTCTTGACGGTAAGTTTGTTCAGCTCTCTGTAGTCGATGCACATACGAAACGATCTGTCTTTCTTCTTCACGAACAAGACCGGTGCTCCCCATGGTGAGAATCTTGGCCTAATGAATCCCTTTCCGAGAAGGAGATTTGGCTACTGGTGCTAGTCGATAAGGAGATTTGGCTACTGGAGTAGCCCCTGGAACTAAATCGATTAGGAACTCGACTTGACGTTGTGGTGGTAATCCCGGTAGTTCTTCTGGAAATATGTCGGGAAAGTCGCGTACTTCTGGTATTTTCTGAATATCTTTCACTTCTTGGCTCATATCGATGATGTATGCAAGGAATGCATGATATTCCTTTCGTAAGCACTTCCAAACTTGAATACACGAAATGATGCAAAGGTTCGTACTTGATTTGTCGCCGTAGATAACTAGAGTTTCGTTGTTAGGGAGGTTAAGATGAACTGCTTTCTCAAAGCACATGATGTCGGCGTGATGATGACTTAACCAATCCATGCCGATTATGACGTCGAAACTTTTAATTGAGATCGGTAAGAGGTCGATTTGGAAATATTGACCATCTAGAGTTAAATTACAACCTATGTATATGCAGTTAGTACTTTCTGTTTTCCCGTTTTCCATTTCTACAGTGAATGATTCCTCTAGTATACGTGGTTTTTGTTTGAGTAAGTGAGCAAATTTCTGGTTCACGAAACTCCTCTCTGCTCCACTATCGAATAGTATGCATGCATATGAATTATCGAGGAGAAACGTACCAGTAACCACCGTAGGATCAACTACGGCTTCCTCGTGGCCTATTTCCAGAATTCTTCCCACTCCTCCGGCATTTCCTGCCTTCGGGCAGTCTTTCTTGAAATTACCAACCTCGCCACAACCGTAGCAAGCCTGGCCCACAACAATGTCGGGAACTTGGTTAATTGGCCTCGCCGGAGCCTTGCAGAATCGGGCAGTGTGCCCTTTCCTGTTGCAGTTAGCGCACTGCATTTCCGGGCAAGCACCGTTATGATGGAAAGTGCATTTGTTGCACTTGGGCAGATTATCAATATACTGTGACAACCCAAGTTGTTCCGTTACATTTCTCCGTTACCGTTAACGGAATATTCCAGTTTATAAAAGTTCCGTTAATTAGAGGTCGTCAATTTAATAAACATTCCATTTGTTTACAATTAATGTGCCGTTAAGTCGTGATAAAAGGAAATAAAAACACATGACACACATTTCCATTTAAATGGAAAAAGTTAGTTTTTATTATTACGACCACTAAATCGGGTGCGACCAAAAACCCCGTATAACGGCAGTATCTGGTAGATTTCCATTGAGCTCCAACTCCCACCCATATATAAAGGGGAGTAAACCCCATTTGGAGACTTTTTACACTCTCTCTCTCTATACTCTCTCTCTAGACTCGTTTTCACCCCGAATCCGCAACCAAACGCTTCCAAATTGTAAGTCCGCTTACCCTAGCTTATTCTAAACATATTGATTCATGTTTATAGCTTAGAAATCGTACATAGAAGCTGTGAAAGAGGAGTTTATGGCCTAAGCTCCTCCTTAGGCCGTAAACCCCTAAATCAAGGCCAAATTGACCCCAAAATGTCCTTAAATGCTTAGAAACTAATAGAGGAATTAGCCTAGGAGTGTTTGCACATTTAAAACAATCAAATTTGGGCATAAAAGAGAGTTTACGGCCCAAGCACATGCTTAGGCCGTAAACACCTCTAGATCTTGTTAAAATGCTCCAAAAACACTCCCAAACCACCCATAGGCTTAATACAACATTTAGGGACTTGATATTTCGGGTTTTGATCAATTAAACACAACAAAATGAAGGGACAAAAGGAGTTTACAGCCCAGGCATGTACCAAGGCCGTAAACACCCTTAAACATGTCAAAATATTAAGTTTTGTCCCCCAAATGGCCTTAGACTATTTCTACAAATTACTAGGAAGGTATTAGGGGCTTTAAACTTCACAAAACTCAAAGAATGAGAGTTTACGGCCATAAACTCCCTTAGGAGTTGTCCTTGGGCCGTAAACTCCCTAAAGATGCCCTTAAAGACCTTAAACTCATTCACGCTATATAGTTTTGGACCTAGAATAATTCCTTGAACACATTAGAAGCCTTAAAACACCCTAGAACCCATCACCATGAGTTTACGGCCGTAAACTCATGGTGAGTAGTCCCTGTGCCATAAACATGGTACGGAGAGTTTAGTCTTGGAGAGTAAACTCCATTCCTAAGCCATTTGAGTCGTTAGGCGCTACCCGGGACACCCAAACACTTACCCAAAGCATTTTCCGCTCCTTTGAGCGCGTATACTTGTTTAATTAGTATTAAATATACTAATTGTATGTGAACATATGTTATCATATGTTAAATAGGTCATTGAGTGTGTTCAAGTCTTTACGTGACACCGAACGCCCAAACGGCACCTTCGTCGGACCTACTTACACCACGTGAGTTCATACCCCTGAATGAACCTTTTAAATGTTTTTACATGTTTTATAGGGGGGGAATACAATTTAAATATGCCAGTTATCATATCAATCACATGTGATTGATAACCCGCATGCACAAGGTTTTACCACACTTTACACCGTTTTACCGAGTAGGACACTATAATGGTTTTCAAAAGGGATTTCAATTGTTTCAAAACTCTTACTTATACTGTTTTACCTAAATTAGTTTTAAACTGGTTTATGAAAGATTTCAAGGATTTCTAAAGGTTTTCACACTTATTTTACCAAAGAATACCAAATGCGAGTTTTCCTGAGTATAAAGGTTTTTCCAAGGTTTTTATCAAAGTTCCATTTCACGTTGTATACTTTTACTGGTTTGTTACTGCTACTTTGCTTTTACTTATTTAAAACTCCTACTTGATAACGCATTCCCTTCGTGATACGCTTATACCCGTTATTGTCTCTATATCGCTTATACTTGTAGTCGCTTATACTTGATAGACGCTTTTACTTCACTTATTGTCATCTCCACTTCGTAATACGCTTATACTTGTTAGACACTCCTACTTCACTTGCGGCCGCTCCTACTTCACTTGTTAGACACTCCTACTTCACAAGAATCACTTCTACTTGATACACACTCAGTTGTAGTTAGATGTATGTCTGTGCTTATATAGGTACGTATAAGTAATGATTGAAAGACTTAGGAAGACTCGTCCGCCCTTTTTCCTTTTCTTTGTTGAGATGTGGTCTGGTGGGATCGGATGGCCGTCCGAAGGTCGTTTGATTTATTAATTATATATTATGTATATGAGTATGGACATACAGGAATTTTCTAGTCAGTTCAGTTAAGAGTCTCTACCTCTAGTCTACACTTACATTAGAAACACACTACCCACTATTTGGAAGCCTCTACCTCTAGTTCAACACTTACACACTACCCACTATTTGGAAGTCTCTACCTCTAGTTCAGCACTTACACACTACCCACTATTTGGAAGTCTCTACCTACTATTTGGGATGCATCTTCAGGACACGGTCTTCTCCGTCGTCTAGTTGGTAACCAGAATCTCCTATAGGGAGAGCGGACATTGTGTGTATAGATATATACGGGATTAACAACCCCGCACCCAGACTGCTAGCTACAGTCCCGGCATACCAAGCCAACGGGTGACAAATGTCATATTTTAGACGCTTGTAGGGCATCTGGTACTCTAGTCAGTATGGTTATGAGTATCCCGGGTTACCTTATAATTCATTGGCCTTAAGGTAATGATATTTCGCCAGCAATTTACACTGTATGCTGGTATCTCATTTTCAGAGTCACTGTTTTGACCTTACGAGACGTATCTTTCATTTGATACTGTCTGGGGTCTGTATTCTCTGTTTTGACCTTACAAGACGTATCTTTCATTTGATACGGTCTGGGGTCTGTATTCTCTGTTTTGACCTTACAAGACGCATCTTTCATTTGATACTGTCTGGGGTCTGTATTCATTGTTTTACACCTTACCAATTGTACCTTTCATTTGGTGCCTTCTGGGGTCTGTGTCTCCACTTGTTAGACTGAACCAGGTGTGTCGTTTGTTCGATACTTTCCTGGAGTCTATGATTCCCTTGCCTTAGTCAGCAGTCCTCACTGCTGAGGTATATGTATTTCCCTGATGTCTCTTTCTTTCTTTAATAATCAAATTCAGTATTTTGATAATGATATCAATTAAGGGAAAACTACTTTTTACCACATAACACTGACCAGTAGAAGGCTGCTTTTATTAAAGAAAATATAGGATTTTCTGGAAAGAACTCTAATACATAGTAAACACTTAAACTACTACTTTATAAAGTTATTTGGATAAATGTCACTAAATGCTTATGAACTCACCAGCATTTGTAAAAATGCTGATACTCGCTTTTCAAATAACTTGTATTCTCAGGTTAGCATTAGACAGGTACACCCCTGGAGCTGTTGATGAAGATAGCTTAGTACCTTGCTGTACTTATTACATTTGTTTGTATTACTTTGATGTATTGTGATGTAACCATGTAAAACTATTACTATTAATGCAATGTTTTGTTGTACTTTGATTACTATAATGCATGTGTTGTGATACTTGACATGACGTCATCCACCCCAGAACGTTTCCTCCGTTCCGGTTTTGGGGTGTGACATATACTGCTTCCTCGGCACAGTAGCAGCAGGTATAATCGTGGCATGAACAGCCACAACTTGCTGCTTCTTGGAAGAGTTATGTTCCGACTTGCCCTTTTTGTTATCCCAGAACTTTCGATTGTTGTCAGCGGCTTTGGAGGGTTCTGAGATAGCCAGCGTTGTTGTCGTTGTCAAGGTAGGGACTTTGTAATTATTGAGTCATTGTGCCAATCGCTTGGCACTATCAAAAGTAGTTGGGTTTGAAGCTAATACATTCCCCTTAAATGGAGGAACTAGCCCCCAAATGTACCTTTCGATCTTCTTTCCCTCAGTGGGAACCATCTTAGGACATAGTTCTACCAGATCGTTGAATCTGGAAATGTAAGCCACTATGTTGGAGCCCTTCATGGTCAAACTCCAAAGTTCTTGTTCCATTTTTTGAGCCATTGCGATAGAGCAATGACTCCACCGATTCCATTAAAGATTCGGGGTTTACAATTGGTGAAGTCTTTATAAGAGCACTCTCGCGAGCGCATGATGACGTCACCTGGTGTGGAATGAACGACTGTTCCACCTCCGCTAGTACCCTGGTTGTTGTGGTATTGTGTCATGACTGTACCAACAGCCACAGCTACCGCAGCATTAAGAGTTGCTGTATCAAATTGTGGAGGAGGTGGTGTTTGAGTTGGAATTATCGGAGGAATGCGCCTTGTTGGCTTACGAGGAGGCATCTTTCAATTATAAGTTTAAAATATGAGCACAATGATAAGAATCCAATAGTGAAATTAATGAATGAGTCCCATGAACTAAATCGCCATAGTTCAACAACTAGATAAGAGGGTGAGTTCCATAGAGTTTTAGTATTATAAGAATGAAAGTATTTGAACAAAGATTTCTACAAAAGGTTAGTTGACCGCCAATATCATTGATATTAAGGATGTAATAAGTTTGGGGAAAATTGACCTAAGAGTAGGTCTTACATCATATCAGAAGTAGTAAAATTTTGACAGCTTAGAGGTCTAGTTAAAGTATTCGAAAGACAGGAGTATTTTACAGAAAAGTGCTTCATAGAGCACCGATACGAAAGGCTAATCCTTAAAGCAAAAGAAAAGATGATTCAAACATCTTCTATTGGCGACAGGTACTCCTGGGGCAAACCCTCAGATCTTCCAGTTGACGTACTAAGTCTTGAAGATGTCGCTCATGAGCTCTCTGACGCACTCGAAGTTCTATGACTTCAGCTCGGGATGCAGCTAGTTGTTGCTGAAGAGCCTCATTGGCTCTCCTAGTCCTTTCCGTAGCTTCTTCGAGATGACGAATGCGGACCGTGTTAACGCCCGAATTGGCATCAACTTCCATGACTCGGTCGATGGCTGCCTGACCTTGCTCATCATTCCGAACAATCCTACAGACCATAATGGACAGGACTCAGTCAGCTGAGCCTCCCTCGCTGAGATTGTAAAACCTTCGGTCTCCATTGAAGGGTAAAGGTTGACCCTGTTCGTCACTCCAACAATTCAAATTTGTCGCCCACAAGGGTGTGGGACCTTGAAATGCGGATCGGAGGTTGAGATTTGGGACTTGAACCTCTTGAGGTAAGTTGTTGACTTCTGGTTCGGAGTCAGAACCATCTGAAAAGCCTTCTGCGAGGTGATCATCCAAAGGGATTGGATGGTCATCTTCCAGCTCGTCTTCAATCCATCCAGCATTCCCTTGGTTTGGGAAGTATGGATCACCATGAGGATGGAATCCAGTCATGATATCTATGCGAGAAAAGGGGTAAAAGAATCTTATATAAATAGTCGTACTACTTAAGATAATTATAAGATTATCCGTACTAGTTACTTCAATACTTTCATAGTGCATACCACTTATATGAAATCAAAACATGATAGACCTTCGAATAAGTAACCCTACCCCCAAATCCACAACCAAACAAGGAACAAAAAGTAAAGCAAACATCACAAATTCTAAATCTATGACACCTTAGTCCCATATAACCTTAGTGTATCCACTTAGCAACTATTGACCTACTAGTAAAGACCTTTTTAGTTCTCAAATAAGTAATTATAGTAACACAAAATACTCATATAGTATTTTAAGTTTATGTTTGGTTCTAATGTTCTCATTGCAGTAGTGTTAGTAAGTTTTTAGACTTGCTGCCACATCACAACCATTATTAGGCATATACTAATCACTTCTTGGACCAACATAGTTGATCAGGCTATGTCATTCCCAAACTGACCATACATCCCCAAGCTTACTTGTGATGTTCAACAATCGTAATACTTTTGTTCTGTCCTAGTGACACTAATTTTAGTATGAATGTAGGTATGTATAATAAGTTAAATATTTTATTATTTAAAAGTATAAACTCTTGGTCATATTATTTTAATCCCGTTGTGTTTATAGTTTGTATATCTTTTATGGGCTGATATACTCGATTCACTATAAACAATGCTCTGATACCAATCTGTCACACCCAAAAACCAAGAACGGTGGAAATGTTCTGGGGCAGAGGACGTCATGTATAGTATCACAACAATGCAAAGTGTCACACCCCAAAACCAAGAACGGCGGAAACGTTCTGGGGCGGAGGACGTCATGTAATGTATCACAACAATGTAAAGTAGTAAACAAGCAACAACATCATCCATTGCATTAATAGTATAATTTTAATTACAAGTGTGTTCTTTCATAGTACACAACAACATAATGAATAATCAAAATAAAAGACGAGTGTGAACGGCTCCGTCTTCACAAAACCTGGTCGTCGAACATGTCTATTTGTGACCTGAGAATACAAGTTATTTTGATAGCGAGTATCAGCCAAAAAGCAGGTGAATTCATAATATTAATGTGTCTTTAATTTGTAAAACTTGTAATGAAAGACTTGAAATTGCTTTAAAAGAAAGTTCGTATAAGTATGAAAATGTTTGTAACAACTGTAAACGTTTGAAAACCCTAGAAATCCCTATGTATCCTACTAGTATAAAAGGGAGTCTTCTACCCAGACCTAACTATTTTGAAAGTAATCTTGTACCAAGACCTAACTGTTTTGAAAGTAGTCTTCTACCAAGACCTAGTTGTTTTGAAAGTAGCCTTCTACCAAGACCTAACTGTTTTGAAAGTAGCCTTCTACCAAGACCCAACTGTTCTGAAAGTAGCCTTCTACCAAGACCCGACTGTGCTACTATTATTATTATTATTATTATAAGAAATTGTATCCTTTGGTACTAGGATACTCAAATATAATTCACCTCATCGGTTGTGTGAATGAGTCACAAGATAAAGGTAATAATATAAATAACCTAAGTATTATCCTTTTTTACTAGGATAACTAACAGTGTTAACTGAAGACATCCGTAGATGTACATTTACCTCTGTTGCTAACAGCTAGGTATAGGAATAGTTAGTCCCTTAAAGTATACTTGTAATGGTATCAACCATTGACATCCGTAGATGTGCATTTACCTATGTAGCTAACAATGTTTTAGGAATGGTTAGTCCCGCAAAGTATCCTTTGGTACTAGGATATTACGTCCAATCTATCTTGTCGATTATGTGATTGAATCACATAATAAAGATAAGAAGGAGAATTATATAACTGTATCTATACATTTAAAACGTAATAGTAACTCATCATATATTATCTATGTAAACGTACTCATGTAAGCATATCTATGTGAACGTATTCATGTAAGCGTATCTTATGTAAATGTATTCATGTAAGCGTATCTATGTAAATGTATTCATGTAAACGTATTCATGTAAGCGTATCTATGTAAATGTATTCATGTAAGCGTATTTACGTAAATGTATTCATGTAAGCGTATCTATGTAAATGTATTCATGTAAGCGTATCTATGTGAATGTATTCATGTAAGCGTATCTATGTAAATGTATTCATGTAAGCGTATCTATGTAATTGTATTCATGTAATCGTATCTATGTAAATGTATTCATGTAACATGTAATGTACTAGTATAGACTCATGAATGAACTAACTCTTGTGTGATTCCCTATACTTGGAATGGTAAGTAGTATCTCCTAACTATACCTATAATAGTTACTAATGGTGTATATGTATCACTTGAAGTGTGCCTTTGCTACCCAAAGGTACTGAACTTACTGAGGAAAACTTTTATGTCTCTATATGTATACATGGTATATAATTGATGGTTAAACGACCTTTGGACGGATACCTGATACCCACCAGACCACATCCGAACGGGGAAAAGGAAATAGAGCGGGTTAGCCTTCCTAAGTCCTTTAAACATTACTTATATAACTATACGTATACAGGCATGCATTTGATAATATAAAAGCATAAAAGAAGTTTTGTAAAACCTTTGAAAAAGATTAATATCTAAGGAAAGATCGACTTGATGTCAGTTTATAAAACGGTTTGAAAGTATTTGTTTGATAAAACAGTTAAGTATAAAGGAACCTTTGTTTGAAACATAATTGTAAAAGAGTTTGAAATGAAACCTACGGTGTATAATGAACAGTTTAATAAAGAGTTTTAAACATATAAAACGTTTAAGAAAATCATTTGAAGAAATTCGTTTGGTAAGACGGGTAACGTATAGTAAATCCATTTGCATATTAGTTATTAATGACATATGATTGAGATAATAACTAACATGTTTCAACTTGTATTCCCCCCCCCCCCATAAAGCATTTAAAAACATTTAGAAGCATTTAAAAGGTTAATTCAAGGGGTATGAACTCACCTAAAGTGAGCGGATCGGAAGGAAGTGTCGGATATGGTGCTAGGTGACAAATGGAGACTTATACACACACACGAGCCTAGTTATCATATAATAAACATATATATAACTAATTAGTCAATTTATAACTAATAAATTAAGTTGGGACACTCCAGAACATGGAAACCCTTTGATAAAAGTGTTAGGAGGCTATCGGGATGCAACAAAGGAGTGGAAGGCCTCATACGGGATTTTATGGTCCAATGACCATGTTTGTTGGAGTTTATGGCCCAGGGGAGTAAACGCCTAGCCGTAAACTCTCATTTGGTCACCAAAAGGGGCTTAAAACTCTAAGGGTTTAAGTGGTTAAGTGCTCTGAAGCTTAAACAAGTGTTTGGGTGAGTTTAAGGTCTTAAAATGACCCTAACTTGTGTTTACGGTTTTTGAACCATGTTCTTGGGAGTTTACTACCGTAAACACATGATTTTATGGTATTAAAATCATGGTAACCCATCCATTTCATGAATTGAGGTCCTTACGTCGATGGTGTAACGTTCTAGGCTACTAGTCAAGGCTTAAAAGGGTGTTTAGGGCATTAAAACACACTATGGGGGAGTTTACGGTTTTGGGATATTCCCAAACCGTAAACCCATATTCCATGGGGTTTTATGGTGCTTTTCTCGTGCTAAACACATCAAGGAAGGATTTATACATGTTTCCTAAGCTTGTGAAGGGACTAGGGCCATTTATGCACACTTTTGGGGTGTTTACGGTTTTAAGAGATCCCCAAACCGTAAACCCATATACAAGGGGTCTTAAGGTGTTTTTCATGAGCTATAACCATTAGGGAAGGGTTCCATACTAGTTTCTAAGCATAAGGGAAGACTTGGGAGCACTTTGGCACCCAAAATAGAGTTTACGGTCCAACGAGATCTTGGGCCGTAAACTCCTTCTTCTTGTGATTCTTGAGTGATTTCTAACATATCTAAACATGTAGTAAGCTTTAAAACACTCTAGGGTAGAAGTACTTACAATACGGAGCAAAAGATTGAAGATCCTTGGGAGAGAATTCGAGCTTTTCTCTAGATGAAATGGAAGAAATGAACTAAAAATTGCTAAGTGCCCTTTATATAGTCCGTTGAGTTTTTGGTCCAAAAATATTATTTGAGCCGTAAACTCCAACCTCGTGGAGTTTTGAAACTTTCATGATGCACAAAATACTCTAGGGCATCCTCTCTCCTGCTATCACCCAAAGTGTAAATCCTAACATACACAAACTTGTTCCAAAAAGTTTGAAACTTAGCAGCAACTTTTCTGACTTCTATTGTATTGAAGGGTTGTACAGAATAGAAATTTCGGGTTGTCACACAAAGTAGTAAATAAGCAACAACATCATCCATTTCAATAATAGTATAATTTCATACAAGTGTGTTCTTTAATATTAATAAGACACGAAAAAAAAATGAATAATCAAAATAAAAGATGAGTCCTGAAGATGGTCCGTCTTCTCAAAACCTTATCATCGGTACCTGTCTACTGGTGACCTGAGAATACAAGTAATTTTGAAAGCGTACATCAACATTTAATTTGTTGAGTTCATAAGTATTTAGTCTCAATGTTTGTATAAGTTTGATGAAAATGTTTGTAAATGATCAATGTAAATGTTTGTATATGTTTGAAAACTCCTAGAAAATCCTATATTGTCTACTAGTATAAAAAGTATTCTTCTACCAAGACCCGACTGTTTCATGTGTTTGTTTCTCTGTAAAAGTGGATGCTTTTCCCAAATATGACTATCATTACCATAATATAGTTTTATATTACCCTTTATGTGAGAAGATCACAATTTGAATATAATGGGAAATTATATGTGTACTTCAGTGTTATTTGTATTAATTACTGAAGTAATAACTACCTTAAAACCAATGGTTTAATTAAGGCAAATTGTTACCATACTAAACTGACTATAACACGACGATGAAAGACGTCAGAAGACATGACATTTGGCACCCATAGACTTGCAAATCCCACTGTAGCGAACAACAAAGGTGTAGGAAAGTCAATCCAGTATAGATCTATATGCAAACTCACGCTCTCCCTCCAGGAGATTCTGGTTACAAAACGTGACATAACGAAATGGTAGATGTGTTATGAAGTAGTATCACACATTATGTTATCTCTAAATCTTGTTATAGTAATTTTATTCTCTGTATAGTATCCTTTGTAAAGTATTCTCACTTATAGTATTCTCTGTTATAGTGTTCTCTGTCTGGTATTCCCTGTTATAGTATTCTCTGTCATAGTGTTCTCTGTCTTGTATTCCCTGTTATAGTATTCTCTGTTATAGTATTCTCTGTCATAGTATTCTCTGTTATAGTATTTGTATATGATGGTATTCTCTTAAACTATAGATATTATAGTTTACTAGTAATTTATGTAGTTTGAATGAATGAAAGTATACCTTTGCTACCCAAAGGTACTGAACTGATTGATAGTACTTTTATATCTACATATGTATACATAATATATATCTAATATTTAGATGTACTACGGACAAATAACCGATACCCTAGGTCCACATACAAACAAGGAAAAGGAAATAAAGTGAGTTAGCAGTCCTAAGTCCTTTAAACAGTATATATATATATATATATATATATATATATATATATATATATATATATATATATATATATATATATATACATATATAGACATGCTTTTGAGAATATACATAGGTTTAAAAGAGGTTTTGTAATACATTTAAAGAGTTTAACAATAAATATTAATGACTTGCTGTCAGTTTATAAAACGATTTAAAAGTAATTTGATTGATAATACAGTTTTAAAGTATAAGAAATCATTTGTTTGAAACACAGTTTGAAGTATATGAAATCTTTTGTTTGAAACATAGTTATAAATCACATGTGATTGATTATACAACTAACATGTTTTCTACTTGTATTCCCCCCCCCCCCATATAAGCATTTAAAATCATTTAAAAGATAAGTTAAGGGGTATGAACTAACCTGTGGTGAGTGATACTAGAGTATGGTTGAAAGAAAATTTTAGAGTGTGAGGTGTAACCTTGAGCACACAAAGATCCTAATAACCATATAATGACATGAGTGTGCTTGTAATTGGTGTCTAAATAACTAATTAAGTAGGGTAACACCCTTATAGACTAGGAAACTCTAAGATTTATGGGATACAATCACCTATGATTGCATAACTAGGGTATATGGCCACCCTATAGAGTTTACGGTCAAAGAGGTATGACCATTGGAGTTCACGAACCAAGTGTTCATGTCCCTTGGAGTTTACGGTCCATTGATTTCACGGTCTAATGGGTTGACGGTCCCATGTGTTAAAGGTCTAATGACCTTACGGTTATAGGGTTTACGGTCTAGTGAGTTTACCACGGTAAACTTACATCCTTTTGTGCATATGATGATTTCCAAGCATTTCGAAGGGTTCTAAGTTCCATTCTAGGCTTTAGGAGGGTTTAAGGTCTCTAATGCACCTTTTATTAGGGTTTACGGTCTAAGGAGATACACTTAGACCATAAACACCTTTGTTCTTGGATAAAGTGATGATTTCAAGTTCATAAACAAGAATCCTAACTCGATACAAGTATAGGAGGAAGGTACTCACGATTTGGAGGCAAAGGAGTGTGTTTTTGGTCAAAAACACTAAGTTGTTTTTGAGAATTCTTGAAGATCTAGATTAAAAGATGAAATCCATGGATGAATCAAGAGTGAATCATGGATATAGGAAGGGTCTAGCACACAAAGAAGGAATCGCTTACTTGTTATTGAAGGTTTGGAAGCAAAAGTTTATGCTTTTTGAGAGATAATCGGTTCTGAGGTTTGAAAGAAGGAAAAGAATGGCTGAAGTGATCACCCTCCATATATATAGGGATAGGTTTACAGTCACCAATCTCTTATTCCTTTGATGTACTAGTTGCAGAACACTCAAAACAGTTTCCTAACAGTGATAACTGGAAGCAAAATTAGTATAACATTGATAGGTTTAATTGATTATACAAGCTTGGAAATTTGAGGTTGTCACAGATCATTAGACTCCCTTAGTTCCTTTGCAGCCTCTTGAGAGTCCAGATACCCTAATTCGTGTGTGTGCTCCATATTAGTGTGAATTTCAAGCTTGGAAAGAAGACCTTGATGCAAGAAGCTTGAAGATCAAAAAGTTGGGGGCAAGAACATTAGTGGGTCTGAAGTCTATCTCATCTAGCTTCATTTGAGGTATCAATTCATGATCTTGGCCTCATTCCTTTCTAGATCTCTTTGGGTGAAGTTAGGGATTCTTGGGTATGAGCTCGGATCTGAAGTTGTAACTTCAGATCTGAACTCTCTTTGATTTGTAAGTCCATAAAGCTATCAGCATTGGCAAGTATGAACCCCTCCTTAAGTCTAAAACCCCATTTCAAGCTTGGTTTTGGCATTTTGAGTCATTAGAGCCTTACATGCACGTAAATTTTGCAACTTTACATGATAAGCATGCCTTGGGAAGTTAGATCTGCAGTATGGAGCCTTAGCATGGCTTAAAAAGCATATGTATGGATGAAGGACTGAAGGTACTCAGCGAGTCGCATGGTAGACTCGTGCAGTCATATGAAGATGGTCATGAACTCGACGGGTTGGATGAACAACTTGGCGAGTCCGATGAAGATTGCCTTGGACTCGGCGAGTGGCATGGTGACTCGGCGAGTTGGAAATTTATGCAAGGAACTCATCAAGTAGCTGAGGGTACTCGGCGAGTTGAGGTCAACATGGACTGTTGACCTTGATAGTTGACTTTGACTTTGACCAATGGTTGACCGTTTTGACTTTTGAGGATAATTGGTAAGCGGGTATTTATAAATTGGATCATTGATAGTTATAGGTGTTGGAGTTTGGGGCCATGTTTCGGGAGCGTGATTTCGTGGTTTAGTCCTGCATTACAAGGTGAGTTATCCTCACTATATCAACATGGTCTACGGCACTAAGGCCGGCCCTTTATCGGACTTGTATCCGGGTAATTGCATGATATGTTTACTGATTTGTAGATCCGTTTCCTGGTAGTTAGGACGATATTAGGTTTAGTGACCTGGTTTAGGTCGGTATTCTGGTATATAGGATGATGTTATGTTAGTGACCGGTTAGGCCGGTATCCTGGTTATAGGATGTTGCTATGCTATATGATCTGTTAGATCGGTTTGTTTGCATATAGACTATTATGTGAGTATCTGTTATATGTGCACATGTTTATTGGATTGGGGGAAAGGGTTGAGGCAGGTCCTGCTCTGTGCTATAGGCCAAGACACCCTAGGCGGATTGGGTAGACTGCAGGCCCGGGCCGGACAAATCTAGTCAGGCCAAAGGCCGGGTGAGCGGTCCGGATAGGCTGACAGCCCTGAGAAGGCGGTCTAGGTGTGCTGAAGCTCGGAGAGTGGGCCAGATAGACTGAAGGCCCGGTGCGGGCGGTCTTGTCAAATTGTAGACTCAGAAAGTGGACCAGGTGGACTGAAGGCCCGGTATGGGCGGACCAGTCACACTGTAGACTCGAGATGCATGACTTTTTTGTACTTGTTGATATGTTATGATTATGGTTATATGAGGTTGGTATTTTGGGGGTAACTACCAAGCTTTCGGGCTTACAGTTTTAGTTTATTGTTTCAGGTTCAGCGGATGGCCGCGAGTAGGCAAAGGCGTGACCGTACACTTCCTCGATTAACGATTATGATTTCTGGGAACTCTGATGTATAAACTATTTTGAAAACAAATTGTAATAATTGAATGGTTTTAAATGGCTATAAAGGTTTTAAATTGGCTCGAATTTTATGGGTGTTACAAGTTGGTATCAGAGCCCTGGTTTGAGTGAATTAGAGGAACACTCGTGCGCATCTTGTCTCAAACTAAGGAAAAAGATTGTCGAAATTATTTCTAAATAGTTTTAAAAATAAGTAAACGAGGATCTGAAGTGTAAGAAAAGCCAGAGCTAGTAAGTTGACCCCAAAATACCATGCAGTTTTTGATTATGTGATATGCTAGAACAGCATGCTAGTGATAAGATAGGGATCCTTAGGAACCATCTGATAGAATTGTCTGATCTTTGATGCCTTATCTTATGTAGAGTACCTCATTGATTGTTGTATGACTATTTTGCGTGTGAACTAACTATTGGGTGAATACTCCAAATCACATGCTACATGGGTTAAATGGTCTTAGGGTAAGGGATTTGGTCCTGCTGTGTCACACCCAAAAACCGGAACGGCGGAAACGTTCTGGGATGGAGGACGTCATGTAAAGTATCACAGCAATGCATAATAGTAAACAAGCAACAACATCATCCATTGCATTAATAGTATAATTCAATACAAGTTTTCTGTGTATAGTTTATAAGACACTAAAAATGAATAATCAAAAATAAAGACGAGTCTGGAAGCTACTCCGTCTTCTCAAAATCTGCCAACAATACCTCTCTACTGATAACCTGAGAATACAAGTTATTTTGAAAGAGTTTATCAGCATTAAAGCTGGTGAGTTCATAAGTATCTTAGTTTCATTTGTTTGTGTAAGTTTGAAGCAAATGTTTGTAACAGTGTAATGTAAAAGTTTGCAAATGTTTGTAAATGTTCTGTAAATGTTTGAACTTCCTAGAAAATCCTATAAGTTCTACTAAAATAAAGTCATCTACCAAGACCCGACTGTTCTGTATGTTTGTTCTTTGTAAATTTATGAGTTTTTCCCAGCTATAACTATCATTATGAAAATATAGTTTACATTATCGTTTATGTGAGAAGATCACAAAGTGAATGTAATATGAAAAATAATGTAGTACTGTGGTATTGTATATAGTAACTATTGTTGTATTTACTACCTTAAATCAATTGTTAATTAAGGTAAAATTTGATATGTTGTAACCATAATTGATTGACAAGTGGAAACACGATGCTGAAATACGTTGAAAAGTTATGACATTTGTCACCCATAGACCTGCAGGTCGCACTGTAGCTAGTAGCAAGGTGTAGGATGGTCAGTCCAGTATAGATCTATACACAAATTCACGCTCTCCCTCTAGGAGACTCTGGTTACAAAACGAGACACACCAGTGATGCCATGCCCCAAAGTAATGACTCACATTTATGTTATAGTATTCTTGTATATGTATAGAATGCTCTTTATGTATAGTGTATTTCATGTTCTCTTAGTATAGTATATAGTATGTACTCTTAGTTTCTCATCATAGTATGTTCTCTTAGTTTCTCATCATAGTAAGTTTGTATTGACTCATGAGTGAACTGACTCATGTATGTTTCTTTGTACTAGCAATAGTGAATAGTATACATCTAAACTATACCTATTATAGTTAACTAATAATATTGTTTGAATGACTTAGTAAGTTTATACACCTTTGCTACCCAAAGGTGTTGGTATTGAGGTAAAACCTTTTGTATCTGAACATATATACACAATATATAACTAAGGATCAAAAGACACTCGGAAAAAAAACAGGGTACTCTAAGTCCACAACCAAACAAGGAACAGGAAATAAAGTGACTTATCAGTCCTAAGTCCTTCCAATCTTATTTATATAACTATATATGTATAGACATTGTTTTATCAATATATAAGTTTAAAAGAGTTTAAAGAAAAGGTTTAACATACAAAAAGAGTTTGATAAAGATGTTTTGAAATAGATGTTTGATAACACAGTTTGAAAGTATAAGAAATCTTTCTGTTTTTTCTAGTTATTAATCACATGTGATTGATATAATAACTACAATGATTTAACTTGTATCCCCCCCCCCCCCCGCCATAAAAGCATTTAAAAGGTAGATTAAGGGGTATTAACTCACCTGTAGTGAGTGGTTTGGATGAACGGGTGGTATAGGATGCTAAGTGTCAAGTGAAGACTTGAGCACACACACGGATCCTATTTAGCATATCATGACACATATATGTATATAATTAGTGTATAAACAACTAATAATAAAAGGTAACACCCTATTAGACTAGGAAACCCTAAGAATGAAGTGCTATAATCACATATGATTGCATACTAGCGGTGTATGGCCACACTAAGGAGTTTACGGCCAAAATGGTATGTCTAAGGGAGTTCACGGCCGTAGGGTTTACGGCCCTATGTGTTTACGACCACTTGAGTTTACGGCCGTAAACTAATGCCATTTAGGGCATATGGGTGTTTTTAAAGGGCTTTCAAGCATTAAGGAAGGGTTCTAGGTTCCATGTTTAGCCTTAGGAGGGTTTAAGGTCACAAATGCACCCTTATCAAGGGTTTACGGCGAAGGCAGATGCTCTTGGCCGTAAACTCTTGTTGTTCTTGGGAAAGGCTTTTTTTAAGGATTAAATCAAGAGCCTTATCTAGATAGCAATTATATAAGAGGATACTTATGATTTTAAAGCTTAGAAGAGTAGATTTCGGCCCAAAAACTAATGTGTTCATGATGTTCTTGAGGATCTTGAAGATCTAGACCCAAAAGATGAAATTCAAGGATGAATTCAAAGGTGATTCAAGAATAAGAGATGTATTAACACATAGATGGAAGAAATCACTTACATTTTTGAGGGTTTTGAAGCAAGATCCTATGATACTTGAGAGAGATTTCGAGTTTCTAGACATGGAAATGGTAAAAGTGAAGAAAAATGGTCAAGCATCATACTTATAGCCTAGACTTTACGGCCACCATGAGTTTACGATCGTAAACTCATGTGTCCTGGCCGTAAACTCCTCATAGAGGGGTTTATGGCTTGTTTGTTGGTTTTGAACTTCAGTTGACCCATTCTAACACTTGATCCTTTGATATACTAGGCATAGAATGCTCAAACAGACTCTAAACAATGCTAAAAGTTAGCAGAAACAAGTCTGACTTTGACTGAATTGAATGGTTGTACAAGATAGAAATTCCGGTTTGTCACATGTTGTGCAGCTCTTGCCTGAGTCCAACCATTGTGGGATTAAATCTTTTAGTCCAAGATTGTTTAAGCCATGCGGTATGTGATTGTATTCATGCAATAGTTAACTGGCACCAATGAAGGGTCGTGTGGCAGTTGGTGGATGGGTAGGTAGTGAGAGGTCGGGAGGCTAGTTATGAGATATTTAGCATTCCTCTACGAGTGAGGATGGATCGCTCGCTATGTTTATCAATATTGTCAGGGTGTTGTGGTGATATTTGAGACAAATATGGGTAGGTGTGAACGGTAGTATAGGCCTGTACTACTGAAAGCACAGGACCCATTCGCGTAGCAAGGAAGTCACAACCCCTAGGGTTTAGTTGGGAGTAGGTTCCCCGTCGCGTATGTGGATTATCTGATATCTTCCTGGTATATGTTCAGTATGGTGATGGCGAATCGATTTGAGGCGGGATCCGGATCAGGATCGGAAGCGAGTGGCCAAGATAGGCCGGTATTGTCCGTCAATCAGATACGGGAGATGATTTCTGTGGAGGTTTCTCAGATTTTGCGAGAAGAATTGTTCGGTTTCTCAGATTTTGCGAGAAGATTTTGCATTCGAACCGTCCCTAGGTTTTGATTTTGTTATGTTTGTGGTCCCTGCCAGATGTAAAAAAGGACTATACTACCCTTTTATATTTTCTTTTTTCATTTATTTGTTCTTTATAATTTAAAGAAAATAGCTTAGTGGGTCCCACCACCCTACTGACCCCACCCTCACTTCCAGACTCCAACAATTAAACCTCACACATCGATTACTTCTCCTTATTTCTTACCCGAATAACACGTGCACCACATTCATAAGAATATTTACAGTAAGATTCAGAAAGAAGGATAATTAAGCAAATCTGGATTCTGGACCCTTGTATCTATCGTGTATTGATGGAAGTTTAAGCAGTGGTGGGTAATCGAGCATGTCTGGACACTTCCCATGTATCAATGGGATCTCCACCATCAACAAGACAACATATCTTTCCCACAACAAATTTAATTTGACGACCTCAACTTATCGGACCCCATCTTCGACCACCTCTTCTCACTAGTCATCGCCCTCATTCTTACCATCTCCCATCGGAGATGAAGATGAACAACTACAATCACATAAAAATCTCAACAAACTTACAAGTTGATGAATCTAGGTATCCAGTGGTGCAGAGGTTTCCAATGTCGGTTTCCAATGGATCCCTAAAGTGTTGTATACGGAAAGGAGAGTTTTCTGGTGATGCAAAGATTGCCGACAAATCTAGGCCTTAGGTAGAGATTGCCGACAAAAAGCTACAGATGGGGAAAAGATTGCCGACATTTTGTGTTCTCTATTTAGGGAAGAGAGGAAGATTGAGAGGAAGAGTTTAGGAGGGGTGTGATTGATTGAACCGATGAATGAGTGGGGGTAAAGAGGTTGCCCATTTCACTTTTTAAAATTGTAAATGTGAATTTTGGATCCGAAGAGTCGAATTCATGGGTCACGTGGTTAGCGAAGAGGGAATTCACGTGGACCCTTCCAAAATCAAAGCCATTGAGAACTGGTCAGCATCGAAGACGCCTACAGAAATTCGTAAACTTCTAGGCCTCGTTGGCTACTATCGTAGGTTCATACAAAACTTCTCTAGGATCGCGAAACCGCTCACTACATTGACCCATAAAGGTGTGGCCTTTGGCTGGGAAGAGAAACAAGAGAAGGTGTTCCAAACACTGAAGCAAGCCTTTTGCACCACACTGATACTATACCTCCCAGAAGGAATAGAAGACTTCATGGCCTATTGTGATGCATCCAACCAAGGACTCGGTTATGTCCTCATGCAACGATTAAAGGTCATCGCCTATGCCTCAAGACAGCTGAAGACGCACGAAGTAAACTACACTACACACGATCTTGAGCTAGGAGCAGTGGTATTTGCTCTGAAGATCTGGAGATACTACCTGTATGGTACGAAAAGCTCTATCTTTACAGACCACAGAAGCCTACAACACATATTCAACCAGAAGGAGCTCAATATGAGACAACAACGGTGGGTCGAGCTACTCAATGACTATGAATGCGAAATTCGTTATCATCCGGGTAAATCCAACGTAGTAGCAGATGCCCTAAGTCAGAAAGAATATTCTGGTCGAAGAGTCAAATCATTGACTATAATTATTCATTCGCATTTGTCCTCACAAATTAAGGATGCTCAACTTGAAGCCTTGAAACCTGAAAATGTGGCGGGTGAATCCCTGCGATGGATGGATAAGAACTTGGAAGTCAAGGGTGGCGGAGCCTTATATCTCATGGATCGGATCTGGACACCGAAGCACGGTGGCTTCAGAGACTTGTTCATGACCAAAGTGCGCAACACTCGATATTCTGTCCACCCAGGTTCAGATAAGATGTATCTAGATCTTAAAAAGTTATACTTGTGGCCTAACATGAAAGCAGAGATTGCTACCTTCATGGGTAAATGCCTTACTTGCGCCAAGGTTAAGGTCGAATACCAGAAACCCTCAGGTTTACTACAGCAACCAGAGATACCGGAATGGAAGTGGGAGTGGATCACCATGGACTTCATAATGAATTTGCCCAGGACAACGGGTGGTATTGATACCATTTGGGTGATCGTTGACAGGTTAACAAAGTCTGCACACTTCCTATCCATCAAAGAGACTGACAAGATGGAGAAGCTCAGAAGAACATATATTAGGGAGATCGTACAACTACATGGTGTTCCTATATCTATTATCTCCGACATAGATAGTAGATTCACCTCAAGGTTCTGGCAGTCGCTACAAAGTTCCCTAGGAACGAGGCTGGACAGGAGTACAGCCTACCATCCACAGCTCGATGGACAAAGTGAGAGAACTATTCAAACCATAGAAGATATGTTGCGAGCCTGTGTGATCGAATTTGGAAAGGAATGGGATACTCATTTACCCCTTGTCGACTTTTCCTACAAGAACAATTATCACAGGAGCATAAAGGTTGCTCCATTTGATGCCCTCTATGGCCGATAGTGCAGATCCCCTATGTGCTAGGTTGAGTTGGGTGACACCTAGTTAGCTAAAGGGCGAGTTCCTGACAGCACTCTCACAGGTCCGGAGATCATTCGAGAAACGACAGACAAGATCATTCAGATTCGTGAACGATTGATAGCCTCTAGAGACCGACAGGAAAGCTACGCAGACAAACAAAGGAAACCTTTGGAATTCCAGGTGGGAGACCGTGTCCTTTTGAAAGTCTCACCCAGGAAGAGCTTGATACGCTTCGGGAAGCATGGAAAGCTAAATAGAAGATACATAGGGCCTTTTGAGATTCTCGCTAGAATCGGCCTTGTAGCTTACAAACTCAACCTACCTTGCGAACATAGTAACGTACATTCTACTTTCCACGTCTCGAACTTGAAAAAGTGTGTATCCGATGAGACTCTTGTAATCCCACTTGACGAGATCAAGATCAACGAGAGCCTCCACTTCGTGGAGGAGCCAATAGAGATCATGAACCGAGAGGTCAAGCAAACGAAGCAAAGTCGTATCCCAATAGTGAAGGTTCGTTGGAATGCCAAGCGAGGACCTGAATTCACTTGGGAGCTCAAGGATCAAATGAAATTGAAATATCCTCAACTTTCCGCTTAGGTATTTATAACTAATTAATTGATTAAAATCTAACTTCGGGACGAAATTCCCTCTAACGGGGGGATGATGTGACAACCCGAAATTTATATCTTGTACAACCGTTCAATTCAGTCAAAGTCATACTTGTTTCTGCTAACTTATAGCACTGTTTAGAGTATGTTTGAGCATTCTATGCCTATTATATCAAAGGATCAAGTGTTAGAATAGGTCAACTGAAGTTCAAAACCAACAAACAAGCCATAAACCCCTCAACAAGGAGTTTATGGCCAGGACACATGAGTTTACGGTCGTAAACTCATGGTGGACGTAAACTCTAGGCTATAAGTATGAAGCTTGTCTATTTTTCTTCACGAATAAGACCGGTGCTCCCCATGGTGAGAAATTTGGTCTAATAAAGGCCTTTCTGAGCAGTTCATTAAGTTGATCGGATAGTTCCTGAATCACAGGTGGTGCTAGACAATAGGGAGATTTGGCTACTGGGGTAGCCCCTCGGGCAGTATTCCTCGATCATGAGCTCCTTCAGAGCTTCCCAGCCCATAGCGTTAGCCACTATAAGATTTAGCGACTTGACATGGCTATTCCACCATGTAAGAGCTCTTTCTGAGAAGGTGCAAGCAGAAAATTTTACTTTGCTTCCTTCTGGACAGGAGCAGATCTCAAAGATCTACTCTGTCTTCTCGAATCATTGCGAGAGGGCACTGATTCCACCAGTCCCGTTAAAGGACCTGGTTTTGCAGTTGCTGAAATCTTTATACGAGCACTCCCTAGAGTCCACTGGAGCTTCGACAATAGTGGGAAGCACATTAGTCCCACTCCCGCTGATATCGGTGTTGGTGAATTGTGCTAGAGCTGTCATAACAGCCGCATTTACTGCAGCTTGGATAGCTTTCGGATTGTATTGTGGAGGAGGCGGTGGTGGTGGAGTTGAAGTTATCAGAGGATCGCGTCTCAATGATCGACGCGGAGGCATCTTTTAACTAAAAGTTTATAAAGATGAAGATAATAGTAAGAATCGATTGTAAGTATAATGAGAGTGATCCATGGGCTAAATCGCCATAGCCCGACAATTGAATGAGTGTATGATTGAAATAAAGATATAACTGTAAGAATGGGAAAACACAAGAGCAAAGATTTTCTAACATATTGGATAACTGCCAATAATTTTGGTATTAACTATGTAATATGTTCGGAAAAATGACCTAACAATAGGTCTTACATCAAACCATATAGGGAAGATGTTGAGAGTTTAGAAGTCTAGTTAAAGTACTTGAAAGACAGGAAAATTTTACAGACAAGTGCTCCACAGTGCACAGATAAGAAAGGCTATTCCTTTAACCAAAAGAAAAGATGAGTCAAACATCTTCTACCGACAACGGCTACTCCTTCGGTGAACCCTCATTTCTGCCAGAAGACGTACTACATCTTGAAGATGTCGCTCATGAGCTCTTTGACCTACTCGAAGTTCTATGACTTCAGCTCGGGATGCAGCTAGTTGCTGTTGTAGAGCCTCATTGGCTCTCCTAGTCCCTTCCATAGCCTCTTCGAGATGGCGAATATGGACCGTGTTAATGCCCAAATTGGCGTCAACTTCCATAACTCGGTCGATGGCTGCCCGACCTTGCTCATCATTCTGAGCAATCATGCGGACCATATTGGGCAGGACACAATCGACTGAGCCTCCCTCACTTAGATTGTAAAAGCTTCGGTCAACAATGTAGGGTAAAGGTTAACCATGTTCATGACTCCTTCAGTTCAAGTTTGTTGCCCACAGAGGTGTGGGACCTTAAAATGCTGGTCGGGGGTTGAGGTTTGGGATTGGTGCTTCTTGACGAAGGTTGTTGACTTCTGGTTCGGAGTCAGAACGTTTGGAGAAGTTTTCTGCAAGATCCTCATCCAAAGGGATTTGATGATCCTCTTCTAGCTCTGCCTCAATCCATCCGGCATTTCCTTGGTTTGGGAAGTACGTATCGCCAGGAGGATTGAATCCAGCCATGATATCTACGCGAGAAAAGGGGTATAAGAATCTTATATAAATAGACATACTACTTAAGATAATTATAAGATGATCCTTAACAGTTACCTCAATACTTGCATAGTGCATACCAGTTATATAAAATCAAAACAGGATATACCTTCGAATAGGTAACACTAACTCCAAATCCACAACCAAACAAGGAACATGAAGTAAAGCAAAGGTCACAGGCTCTAAGTCTATGACACCTTAGTCACATATAACCTTAGTGTATCCACTTAGCAACTATTGACCTGCTAGTAAAGACCTTTTTAGTTCTCAAATAAGTAATTATAGTAACACAAAATACTCTTATAGTATTTTAGCTTCATGTTTTGCTCTTATGTTTTCATTGTAGTAGTGTTGGTAAGTTTTTGTCACACCCCAAAACCGGAACGGCAGAAACGTTCAGGGGTAGAGGACGTCATGTACAGTATCACAACAGAGAATAATAGTAAACAAGTAAACAACATCATCCATTGCATTAATAATACAATTTTAATTCAAGTGTGTTCTGTGGTTTATAAGACACCAAAATATGAATCAAAATAAAAGATGAGTCTTGTATGTGCTCCATCTTCTCAAAAGCTGGCATCGGTACCTGTCTACTGAAGACCTAAGAATATAAGTTATTTTGAAAGAGTTTATCAGCATTAAAGCTGTGAGTTCTTAAGCATTTTAGTGTCATTATTTGTATGAAAACATTTGTAAGTGTTTGAATGTAAAAGCTTGTAAATGTTGGTAGTAAAGTTGTAAGTGTTTTCTAGTAGAAAAATGTTCGTTGTAAATGTTTGTAAAATTGTTTGTAAAATGTTCATATCATCCTAGAAAATCCCATATTTTCTACTAAAACTGTAGTGTTTTACCAAGATCAAATGTTTGGTTTGTTTGTAAGAGTATGTATTTTTCCCAAGTCTAACTATCAATATCAAAATATAGTTTGTACATTATCGTTTATCTAGAAAACATTTCAAGGCAAATGTATTAGGGAAAATATTATAGAACCGTAATTTTGTATATGTAAACTAACTTAATATTGCTTACCTTAAAGCCAGTGAATTATAAGGTAAGGTGAGATTTGTAACCATACTGATTGACGGTTGAAGAAACACGACGATGAAAGACGTCAAACATAAATGTGACATTTGTCACCCCATCGGATTGGTCGGCCTAGGACTGTAGCTAACAGTCAGGGTGCGGGATAGTCTGTCCCGTATAGATCTATACACACAATGCCCGCTCTCCCTCTAGGAGACTCTGGTTACCAACATGACAACAGTGGAATCCGCGTCATGTAGAAGTAAATCTCATATTCTAATTGTTATGTTCGTGTATGTTCCTTCTGTTTACTTGTAAATGTATATGTATATGTTCTCTTCTTGGTATATGTATATGTATATGTTCTCTTCTTTGTATTTTTATATGTATATGTTCTTGTTTAATCCTCACAATAGTACGTTCTGACTCATGTATGAACTGACTCTTTGTATGTTTCATAGTATTTAGCATTACTGAGTAGTATCTTCCTAAACTATACCTATTATAGTTTATTAGTAGAATTGCTTGTATAAGTGAATGTATTGAACTGAGATAAAAGCTATTATATCTTATACATATATACATAATATATAACTAAGGATCAAACGACGCTCAGACAAACAATAGGGTACTCCAAGTCCACAACCAAACAAGGAACAAGAAATAGAGTGTATTATCAGTCCTGAGTCCTTCAAACCTTACTTATATAACTATATGTGCATTAGACATGGTTTTGACAATATATAAGTTTAAAAGAATTGAAAGTAATGATTTGTTAAATAATAATATGTTTTATCAAGGGTTTAACATGTAAAAACGTTTGATAATCATTTTGAAGTAGTTTTGTTGACAAAACAGTAAAAAGTATAGTAAATCCATTGTTTGCTAGTTATTAATCACATTTTATTGATATAATAACTAGTATGATTCAACTTGTATCCCCCCCCCCATAAAAGCATTTAAAAACATTTAAAAGGTTGATTAGGGGTATGAACTCACTTGTAGTGAGTGGTTTGGATGGAAGTGTTGGACAAGGTGCTAGGTGTCAAGTGAAAACTTAAACACACACAATGATCCTATTAACATATAAAGACATATATATGTATCTAATTAGTGATTATAACACTAATAAAGTAAGTATAAACACCCTAAATAGTGGAAAACACTTTGGTTTAATTGTTAGAAGGTCGTAGGGTTGCATCAAAGGGGTGTAAGGCCTTTCTTTGGAGTTCACGGCCCAAGGACCAACTCCCATGGAGTTTACGGCCTAGGTTTTATGGTCCTAGTGGGTTTACGGCCGTAAACCCATGGTAACCCCCACCAGTTCATATATTAAGGTCCTTATCTCATATATGATGGGTTCTAGTCCAATTACCAAGCCCTAAGAAGGAGTTTAGGGCAACTTTGCACCCTTTAATAGAGTTTACGGCCTTGGGAGATGCCCTGGCCGTAAACCCCTTCCATTCCAGCTTTCTTGATGATTCTAAGGTGTAAACTATTTGATTCTAGTATATAACAAGCTAAGACAAGAGTACTTACAATATAGAAGCTTGTTTGGGTATTTAAGGTCCAGGAACACTAGTGTGTGTTCTTGGTGTTCTTGGTGAAATGAAGAACACTTGAAGATCTATGAAAAAGAGAAGATTTCATGGATGAAATCATGTATAACTACTAGATGAATTGTTATAACAACAAATCAAGAGAAGAAACACTTACATTTTTGGAAGATTGGAAGAAAGATGTTATGATACTTGAGAGAGAATTGTTGATGTTCTTGAGCTTGGAAGTGAGAAATGAGGGAAATGAGGAGTAAACTCATGCTTTAAGCATGAGTTCACTGCTACAAGGGAGTTCACGGCCCAAACTCCTCATGTTTGGCTGTGAACACCTCATTAAGGAGTTAGTTGTTTTATTTGTTACACAATAATTCTAGAAATAGTTCCTTTTATTTCTTCTCTTGAAGAATTTATATTAAAAACACCCAAACGGACTTTAAACCGGCTAAAAATTAGCAGAAATGTGTTTGAATTTTATTTGAAGTGCTTGACTGTAGGTTTTGTACAAATGGAAATTTCGGGTTGTCATAGTTTTTATACTTGTTACAACCTCACAACCATTCTTGGGCATATGCTAATCACTTCTTGGACCAACATAGTAGATCAGGCAATGTCATTCCCAGAACTGACCATACATCCCCAAACCTATTTGTGATGCTCAACAATCGTAATACTATTGCTCTATCCTAGTGACAGTGATTTTAGTATGAATGCAGGTATGTATACTTAGTTAAATATTTCACTATTTAAAAGTATAAACTCTTGGTCAGAGTATTTTAAAATCCCGTTGTGTTTATAGTTTGTATATCTTTTATGGTTTGATATACTCAATTCACTATAAACAATGCTCTGGTACTAATCTGTCACACCCCAAAACAGGAACGACGGAAGCGTTCTGGGGCGAAGGACGTCATGTACAGTATCACAACAATGCATAATATTAAACAAGCAACAACATCATCCATTGCATTAATAGTATAATTCAATACACGTGTTCTGTGTATAGTTTATAAGACACCAAAAATGAATAATCAAAAATAAAGACGAGTCTGGAAGCTGCTCCGTCTTCACAAAATATACCATCGGTACCTGTCTACTGATGACCTGAGAATACAAGTTATTTTGAAAGAGTTTATCAGCATTAAAGTTGGTGAGTTCATAAGTATTTTAGTGTCATTTGTTTATGTAAGTTTGAAGCAAATGTTTGTAACAGTGTAATGTAAAAGTTTGAAAATGTTTGTAATGTTTTGTAAATGTTTGAACTTCATAGAAAATCCTATATTTTCTACTAAAATGCAATCTTCTACCAAGACCCAACTGTTCTGTATGTTTGTTCTTTGTAAAAGTATGAGTTTTTCCCAGCTATAACTATCATTATCAAAATATAGTTTACATTATCGTTTATGTGAGAAGATCACAAAGTGAATGTAATATGAAAAATAATGTAGTACCGTGGTATTGTATACAGTAACTACTGTTGTATTTACTACCTTAAATCAATTGTTAATTAAGGTAAAATGTGATATGTTGTAACCATACTTGATTGACAAGTGGAAACACGACGCTGAAATACGTTGAAAAGTTAAGTCATTTGTCACCCGTAGACCTGCAGGTCCCACTGTAGCTAGCAGCAAGGTGTAGGATGGTCAGTCCAGTATAGATCTATACACAAATTCATGCTCTCCCTCCAGGAGACTCTGGTTACAAAACGAGACACAGCAGTTGTCACACCCCAAAACCGGAACGGCGGAAACGTTCGGGGGTGGAGGACGTCATATGTAGTATCAAAAAAATTGAATAATAGTAAATCGAAGAAACAACATTATTTAATATATATGTAAGGTGTTTACATTGAGATCAAAACATTACATGTGGTTATAGTATATTAATATCAACAGGTAAGACGAGAAACTACTGCTCCGTCTTCTCGAACTCCGGTTGGATACCTGTCTTAATATAATCATGAGTATACAAGTATTTTGAAAGCGAGTATCAGCTATAAAGCTGGTGAGTGCATAAGATTTAGTTTTAAAGTTAGAAACTTCTTTGACATTTAAACAAGTTTGAAAGACTGACAAGAAAACCATATGTTTCCTTAAAAGTAAAGTAATATTGAAACAATTTCTTCTATAATCATTTAGTTTATACTAATTGCATATAATCAATACGAGATGGATAGTCGGTTGTGTGATTCGGCCGCACCCCCACATCCAAACAAGGAAAAGGAAAGTAAAACTGGGTTCAAACAATCTCCAATCTATCTGGTCTTCATTATATATAACCTTACGTATAAACTGAAGGATTATAGTTATAATTAAAAGTAATCTATGATATACGGATTCTAACTAAGTGGTGAGTTATTATCCATGGAAACCTAGCTTATACACGTTATGATATAATCAAGATTTGGCGGATAATAAAATGTATGGGTCTACCCTAGTTTCACACATTATGATATTATCAAACTGTGGTTTTATCCCCTAAAACCGTTATACTGAAGGATGGCATATTGTGATATGGAATAGTTAACTTGTAACCCTCCAAAAATACGACTTAATGAATGTATAAATATGCTATAGAGTAGCATATTTAGTTTTATATCGCATAATACCATTCCTGTATTGGATATTATGCTATTAAAATAGCAAGTTTAGTCTCAGTTCATAGTATAATAGATATACTACAAAAAGACTATAGTACGATTGTATGTTCTTCTGAATAGCGCTTTGAAAAGACTGTCTCGTGATTCACATAGTCCATACTTACTATATATAACCAGAAAAGGGCAGACAATTGAATATGCGATGTTGTCGGACCCCCACATCCAAACAAGGAAAAGGAAAGCAAAATAGAGTTCACATATTCAACCGTCTATCAGTTTCTCATTGAACATAACTTTTGGGTATATAATAGGCAACCACAAAAACTACTACCTATGTTCATTTTATTTTAGGGTGTTGGTACTATGTGCATGTACCCACCTATGTTTGGTGTCGTGGTACAATGCTCGCATACCCATGTTAACTGAAGGTATGGTACCGTGCCCGGGTACCCCTTTTATACGTGTGGTACATTGAAAGATGTACCTTTTAAAGTTCCTTAAGTTTAGTTCGTATTATAATTCATACTTTCTGAATAGATAACTAACAAGTATTATATCTCTATGTACGGCTATGACTTCTATGAACTACCAAGTGAAACGTATTGAACTACCAAGTAATGAACATTGAGTATCTAACTATACCCTTTATAGTTACTAGTAAGTTCTTTGTATCTAACTGACTGAATTGAACTGAAAGAATACCATTTCTACCCAAGGTACTAAACCGACTTCTAGAACTTTTATATCTACATACATATACATGATATATTAATATTTAAACGACATTCGGACAAACAACCTTACTCTAACCCACATCCAAACAAGGAAAAGGATTTAAAGTTGGTAGTCAGTCCTAAGTCCCGTAAACATTACTTGTATAACTATATTTATATAGACATCTAATATACAAAAATATAAATTAAAAAGATTTGATAAAACATTTAAAAGCATTTTCTAATTTTTAATAAAAGAGTTTTATTTATAATTAAATCATTTTGATGACTTGATGTCATTTAAAACATTTAAAGAATTTTATTTATAATAAACACAATTTCTTGTGTTTAGACTTGTATTCCCCCCCCCCCCCCCTCCCTCCCCCTTAAAACAGTGAAAAGTGACAAAATGTAGGGGTATGAACTCACCTTATGTTTGGTGATCCAAATGGTTCAAGTAAGGATTGAGCAGTTCCACCAATGATGTCCCGATACACAAATGAGTCCTAATGACATATATTGGCATGAACATAGTGTTTATAAGCAACTATATGAAAGGAAACACCTTATGGGACTAGGAAACACCTTGACCAAGTGTTGGAATCACATGTGATTCATCAAAGGAGAGTAGGATGACACTCACATGAGTTTACGGCCATGGTTTTACGGCCCAAGGGATTTTACGACCGTAAACTCATGGTCACTCATGTATATGTGTAAGTTTGAAGGCTACGGAAGCTTTAGGGACTTTTGCTATACACTAGTATGAGAAATACCACTTCTATTGAGGCTTTTGATGAGTTTACAGCCCAAAGGAGTTTACAGTCATAAACTCATGGTCATTTATGTTTATGAGGGTAGTTTAAGGTCCTACAATCATCAAGGAAGGGTTATGGGTCACAAACCTTGCATCTAGGAGGGTTGATGGCCAAATGGCACCCTTTAAGTGGTTTACGGCCATGGGAGATGGCTTGGCCGTAAACTCCTTTTTTCCTTATGTTCTTGATGTTTTCAAGTCTCTAAGCATGATTCCTAACTTTGAAAAATCTACCCAAACATCTAGACAAGGAAAAGGAGTCAAAGTGGAATCATCAATTCTAAGCCTGTAGAATCTTAATTACGTACTACTCTTATATATAAATTTGATAGTATTAGATAAATTGCATAAATTTTTAGGGTCTTTGTTGGTGAACTTGACTTTATGTGCGAGTAGTATTCCTGGAAACTCTGTTGGCAGTACTTGAGCAAAGTTACAGAAAATTTGGTGCTCCTGACATGACTACTTTGTTGGAGGTTTTTGTTGGTTTCCTTGATTGTCATTACAGTTCGAAGTGTCGACTTCGTTTTCATTTTCTTTTGTGTTGTTAGGGTTGAATTGCACCATGACAGCTGCCACTGCAGCCGTTATAGCGGCTTGGAACGTAGCGGAGTCTATGTGTAGGATCAGGGTTTCGTCGGTTGGTTGATCAAATTATTCTTCTAAGCGAGGTAGTGGGTAACGATTCTTAATGGTAAGCTTGTTCAGTTCTCGATAGTTGATGTACATGCGAAACGATCCATCTTTCTTATTGACTAACAAGACATGTGCTCCTTATGGGGAGAAGCTTTGTCTAATAAATCTTTTACTGAGAGGTTCGTTAAGTTGACTGGAGCGTTCCTGCATCTCTGTTGGAGCTGGACGCTAAGGCGATTTAGTTATAGGGGTAGTTCCTAGAATTAAGTCAATTCGAAACTCGACTTGACGTTGTGGTGGTAATCCTGATTGTTCTTCTGGAAAGATGTCAGGAAGGTCGCGTACTTCTGGGATATTATTTGGTGTTCTTCGCTTTAAGTCTAAAAACTATTGGGTAGGTTAGAAGGGCATGGTACCCCTCGCATGGGTACTTCTGAAGGGTTTTTCGTTATGGGTTGGAAAATTTTCATCTGACGGTTGTTTAAGGGAAGAGTTCTTTTCATCTAGCACATAAACTTTGCATGGTAAGAACCAAGCCAAACCATGTCGGATGATGATGTCGTAACTCCTTGATGATTTTAATATTGGTATGGAAGAAGAAATGATTACTAGGATGAAGAACTAACCTTGGTATTAATATTACGAGCCCTATTGTATTAACAATTACAAGTACAAACTAAACGAGGGTTCTGATAATTTGAAATAATGAACTTTCGTGAAGTAATCCCTACTAGGTTTTTCTATTATCGTCTGGTGTGTGCAAGAAGGTATAACTATAACGTAACGTATAAAATTATGTAAGAACTCAAGGGTCTAATTAATGAGGTTTTAGATACGTACCAAAAATTTCCTAACAGAGCTCCTTGTTATGTTTTCATGTTCCGTTGTTACACTCCCCCCGTTCCCCGTCATTCCTCTTTTTTGGGCAGTCCCTCTTGAAGTGTCCTATTTCACCACAAAGGTGGCATATTAGACTGGCGCCCACATTGGTGTTTGAAGTGATGATCTCGAGTGGGGTCCTACAGAAACGGGTCGTGTGCCCCTTTTTGTTGCATCTATTGCAATGCAGCACTCGACAGACTCCATAATGATGGTAGTTGACTTACTGCAATGTGGGAGGTTTCCTAGGTACAGTGTGGTCGGTGTTGGGATAGCAGGGCTGATGGGGATATTGACTGCCCCAACTTAATGCCCTTCTGAAGGTCCTTGAGTTGAACTGCTCCCTTTCTCATTCTCGAACTTTCGTTTTAGGATATTAGGTTTGAGGTCTCGAGTGTTTTTTACAAACAGACACTCGTTGTTGTACTTGGTTATCACCGTGAGTAGGGTTGTCGATAACATTACCATTAACATTTGTGTTGTTAGCATTTAGGTGGGTCATGACAGCTGCTACGGCAGCTGTGACCGCAGCTTGAAAAGTAGCCAAATCTATATGAAGAGTTGGTGCTTTTCCAGCGGTTTCGTTTCTTTTCTTCGGAGGCATGATTCTGTTATACGATAAGAAAATGAGTTAGTGAGCGATTATGGTTGGCTCTAGATGTATTCTGATCATTCATGTGAATGTAAGTTTTTCGTTTTGTTATACTGCTCTCAATGGTTCGACCTACATCCCTATGATGCAGTCCTGGTAAAGAGTAGAAGTAAGTTTCTAAAATGGTTACGAGACGAGTTTTTATCCAACTAAATCATCTTTGGTTGGAGGTATAATGTTTCCCACTTCGAAAAGATTTGAAAGGTGATATATTACGGAGTCTACACCAGATAGACTTATGAGTTTGAGAATTATTCACTCTTGACTGGAATTCCGTGATCCGATATATTGCTATAAACCATAATGGAAAGACGATAAGCTTAAAAACCTAACGCGAGAAATGTAACCACTAAATCACAAGGTGGCATTAGCAGTCGTTACTATGACGAAGGGGTATTCAAGCACTTCGCATAGAACACGCATGCTTTTCCCCTTGTATCTATGATTTAATCTGAGCGGTAATGGTTCATTCTCCCTTGGTATCTACATGGTGTCCTTCTCCTCTGTAGGTACATGGAATTTCTGTGTCGTCTTACTTCCGATTCTAAGACTGATCCCCATTACTTCATTACAGAGAGTTCAAATCCCAGAAGTTCACGCATACATTTCCTCGGTGTCTTTAAAAAGGTAACGGCATGTTGTGGTTTCTATAGTTTCTTCTTGGTTGCGAATACAGACGATGTTAATTTCAGAGGCAACATCTATCAACTATAAGTTTGCAAAGATGGAGATAATGATAAGAATTCAAGAGTGAGAATAATGAAAGTGATCCATAAACTCAATCACCATAACTCAACCATTAAATGAGAGTGTGATTTTGGTAGAGTTATAACAATAGAAGGATGAAAGTATTTTGACAAAGATTTTCCTAGGAGATTAGATGTTTGCCGATGTCATTGATAGAAAAGATGTGATAAGTTTAGGAAAATTGACCTTGGAGCAGGTCTTACATAACACCAGAATTGAGAAAATTTTGACATCATTTAGACCCACGAATTGTGTACTCATAATCCGTTGGGTTCACATACATAAAGGAAAAGTGTACTGTTTGGAGTACATACAAAGGTTATACCATAAACCAAAAGAAAGAGCGGTAGGGTGTCTTCTACTTGTGATGGGAACTGCTTAGTTGAGCCTTTGGTTCTGTCAACTGAGCTCCATCTCGCGCATACGACTTTCATACATTGCCTGGTGTGCTCGAAGTTTTCTGACTACAGTTTGAGCTGAAGTTAGATCTCTCTGCAGGGCTTCATTGTGATTTATGGTTCTCCTATGTGCTTATTCTAACTGTCGGATGCGAACTGTATTGACTCCGGTGTTCTCATCATTCTCAACGATTTGTTAGATAGCCGCCCTTCCTTTCTCCTCGTTGCGAGCAACCCTGCGAACCAGAACAGGCAGGATTATGTCTGCTGAGCCTCCCTCGCTCAGATTGTAGAAGCTTCGGTCTCCGTTGTAGGGTAAGGATTGACCTTGCTCATGACTCCATCTGTTCAAGTTTGCTACCCACAGGGGTGTGGGGCCTTGAAATCTTGGTCGAAGGTTAGGATTTGGGATAGGAGCCACCACGGGTAGATTATTGACTTCTGGCTCGGAGTCAGAATCTTCTGGGAAATTTTCTGTGAAATCGTCATCCAATGGAATTGCATGATTCTCTTCTGGCTCTACATCGGTCCATCCACCATTACCTTGGTTGGTAAAGTACGGGTCTCCAGGGAGATGGGATCCAGCCATGAAATCTAAGCGAGGAAAGGGATGTAAGAAACATCTAATAGACGTACTACTTAGATAATTTTAGGATGATCCTTACTGGTTACTTCAATACTTGCGTAGTGCATACCAACCATGTGTAACCAAGACAGAATAGACCTTCAAATAATAACTATAAGTCCACAACCAAACATGGAACAGGAAGTAAAGCAAAGATCACAGATTCTGAGTCTATCACACCCTAGTCACATATAACCTTAGTGTATCCACTCAATAACTATTGACCTACTAATAAAGACCTTTATGTTCTTAAATAAGTAATTATAGAAACACAAAATACTCCTATAATATTTTAAATTTGTAAGTTTGATTCTAGTTTTTTGTTTGGTAAGTTTTTGACTTGTTACTCACTATGACTATTCCCCGACATACGTTGGTCGTATCTCGGATAAATATAATGGATCAGGCTATATTCATCCTAGATCGGATTACATATTGTGAGGCCTAATCATAGTGTCCAACTTTTCTTAATATTTTTGTATAGTTTTGACTAGGATACTAGACAGTTGCATGCATGCACTTATATTTTTATAAAACTAACATTTTAATTTATTAAAAGTATAGTTTGTGAAAAAAGTTTTGTCAGAGAGTTTTAGACCTTTGCATTTATAGATTGTACATCTTATGCGGTTCGATATACTTAGTTCACTATAAACAATGCTCTGATACTAATCTATCACACCCCCAAACCAGAATGGCGGAAACATTCGGAGGTGGATGACTTCATGTAGTATCATAACAGTTGAGTATTTGTAAAGAAAGTAAAACACAACGATCATAAATATAATTTAAAAGTTACATTGATGAATGTAATACATGTTTCAAAAGAGATTACAATATGATGATTTAATAAGTTTTGAAACTGACGCCTTAGCGTCCCTTCCCCAAAAGTTGGTGTTTACCTGTATTACTGAATCCCTGAGAAATACAAGTAGTTTCGAAAAAGTGTCAGCATTTAAGTTAGTGAGTTCATAAGCATTTTTGTATAGGAATGGCATGCCTTTTAGTATAAAGAAATTCGAGTTTGTTTCTAGGAAATCAATATTTTCCATGATTGAATGGTGGTTTTAAAAGTTCCAAGAACCGGAATGCATAAGTATTTTCCATACCTAAAATAGTATAAGTAGATTTATATATATATATATATATATATATATATATATATATATATATATATATATATATATATATATTCACCAAGGCGTTTAACAGCCCCGTAAACAAAGATGTATTAATACTCCATGTGAGTTTTTATAATCGTGCTATTGACTCAGACTACCTATAACAACGTTCTTCAGACGTTGGAATGATATGACGTTTGTCATCCCAGACCTGCCGGTCTAACTGTAGCTAACAGTTTAGGTGTGGGATTGTCAATCCCATATAGATCTATATACAAGTATCATGCTCTCCCTACAAGAGATTATGGCTTATAAAACAGGACTTAATCTACGAACTGAAAGGTTCGATGAACTCAGATATCTCACAAAATTTAGTATCAACAGGTTTACGTATGAAAAGTCCATTTTTCTTGTGAAAATAAGTATTTCCTCTATTGTTTATAATATGTAAAACTATCATGAATATCTCGTAAACTATACCTATTATAATTTTTCAAAAAGTGTGTTTCATTTGAATGATAAACCTTGGTGTATTACCAATTTTGAATGTAAAGTAGTCTATAACGTTAATAGTAACGTTATTTTACGTATTTAACATTTATACATAAGATGTAGGTAAAACATTAGAACTTATGTGTAACAATTTGTATTTTAACATAAGTCTTTCTTGCGTTTCACTTGTATTCCCCCCCCCCCCCCCCCCTCTTAAAACATAGAAAAGACGTGAAAATATAGGGGTATGAACTCACTTGGTAGAAGTGACGGGTTGATGAAAATGATGCTTTACTCGGGTAGCACTTCGACTGGAAAAGAAGTCGATTTCTCAGAAATCTCGGGGCTTCGAACTTCCGTCAGAGCTTGGATATGAAAACCGGGGCTTCGGGATGGCTTCGAGTGGTTAAACGCAGAGCAAAAGTAGGAGAGTGAGTAGAATTGAGCAACTAAACCCGGAACCCCCTTGAGTTCTATTTATAGGCTGATTCAAGCTTCACATCGTGAACTTGAAGCAGTCCGCGTCGTGGAAATCCCTCCCACGACGTGAAGCTTGATCTTATCTCTCCCATGGACGCGACGTCTGCTGGCCAGGTCTGGAACCCACCAATCATCAGCTCACGTCGTGAGCTTCTGGCCCACGTTGTGGGTGGCCTGACAGCTTCGGGTTTCATGTCCCGAACTTCAGAAATTCATATATCTCGCATACGAGCTCCGATTTCGACGTTCTTAATATCCACGCGTAGGTGAGAATATATTCCACAACTCTAGTTTAGACTCCGTCGGCTAGTTTTGACTTTATTTTTAATATTATATTTTTAACGGGCCGAGACATGAAAAGTCTGTTAAAAATTCATAACTCCTTCGTTAGACGTCCATTTTCGTCAGACTTTTTACCTTTGTACTACTATTGTCGAGACCTTCGATCTTCGTTTAGGTTGTGTCGGCTACAAATCACTCGATCACTGATTTAAGTTTTTAGCTGTCTACTGCTAATCTGAAAACTAGAAAAATCATAACTTTCTCATACGAAGTTGGATTTGGGCGTTCTTTTTATGTAAGTTCACGATTTAACGTAATCTATGACTTTCGTTTAGATACCTAAGGCGAAAAAGTATTTTATTGAGATTTCGCGTTTTACACTTAACACTGTTTTACCGGTTTTGATACGGATCTTTGATTGGTCATAACTTCTTCGTTATAACTCGGATTTGAGTGTTCTTTATATTTCTGAAAACATTGAAACGGTATCTATCGTTCTATTCAATCCAATTGAGACTTTTGCACACTTCATTTTTGACGCTATCTTTATTATATTAAACAAAGGTTACAATACTTGACTTTTAGGTCATTACATTGATTTGAAATATCGGGTTGTCACACAACAAACTCGGACCAATCCAGACATGAGTTGTAGGCTAGAAAGGTAAGTCAGACTCATGTTGTGGGCTCATGAGTAATCCAGTCCGATGGTTGTGGACCTAGTATGCATGTTGTTATATGTTTGTGTGGTGGTATTTTTAGGTACCATTAAAGAGGAATGATACGTAATATTAGGAAATGACTCTAATGGTACCATTAAAGGGTATAGTTTGCTGATGAATGAAAATTCCACCATTCATAAGGTTGCTTATCTTATTGGGTGCCATCAACACGTAACCTAATCAATGTGGGTCAATTTTTTTGTATAAGACATTGAGTAGATTTCAAGGAAATATATAACTACATCATGAAAAGAAGCAAGGAGTGATATGTAGTCACCTCGAAGCGTCAATGAACAATGTAGCCTTTAGAATCATCGTACTAACTAGAACCAAAATTTGTTTCTTGCAAGACTTGAGGTCCGTTGGTTGTGGCCCTGAAGATTTGCCCACCTTAATTTCCTGTTCTTCGCACAACTTCACATGCAAAGGTTAGAAATTGGTATAATGCCACAAATTTACGAATTACCTTCGACACATATATCAAGTATAAGGCCACAATGGATGAAAATAGCATAGTCATCAGAAATAGGCTATATCCGGTTAAATTGATTTAAAAAAAAAAAAAAAAAAAAAAAAAAAAAAAAAAAAAGGACCTTTCAGTGCTAAAATGGAATTTTAGTGGCCAAAATAGACAAGTAAGTAATATTCTAAAAATGGTTTTAGCATTTTTATAAAAAATATGCAACGATATTCCAAAATAGATTTCAAACATGCAAGTAGACCAAAACTGTAATACAACCTATATTTAACCCACACCACCAACCCCACAATATTCGACATTTCCCATTCCACTTGCTTTTTCTCAACCATCGCCGTCCTTTGCTATTTCCACAATTCTCCTCCCCTCCCCTTTAATCTATCATTATCGTCGGCCAACAATGTCGCCTCCTCCCTACCATTCAACACCATCCATTTCCATTTACAATGCTTCTTCATCGGAGTGTAACCGCTCCTGAGTTCGCTAAAGAAAAGAAAAAAAAAAACATGAGAGAAGAAAAGAAAGGAATCGATCTTCCGTTCCTTTCTCTGGTTCCTTCGGATTTAGGAGGATAGTTTATAGGTAAAATTAAGAGTAAATTATACGAATGGTCCCTATGGTGGGGTAATTTGCACGCTTGATCCCTAACTTATTTTTTTAATTCGGAAGATCCTTACTGTTTGTTTTTGTTACACGCTTGGTCCCTACAGTTTTTTTTTGTTACGCGTTTGGTCTCTATTTTATCTAAAAAGACTATTATTTAAGTAGAGAAAATGGTGAGGTAGTAAGGTGAGGTGAATGTGTGGGGTTAGGAGTGTGTTTATTTAAATAAATTAGAAAACCAATGGCAAAATAGTTTTTTTAGGTAAGACAGGGACCAAATGCGAAACAAAAAAAACAAACAGTAGGGACATTCCGAGTTAAAAAATTAAATTAAGAACCAAATATGCAAATTACCCTAAACCATAGGGACCATTCATGTAATTTACTCTAAAATTAACTTGAATTTTCTTTTCCCTTCTTTTTCCTCTCTCCTAAAATGAAACTCGAGAAACAAAAATCTTTCCAAATCCTCTCGCTTCCGTTTTTTTCTCTGGTTAAATAAAACTCAAGTGCAACGGGTTAGGTTTACACACACAACCCTGAACCAACTCTTGATCTATATAGGTAGTGGGTTTCCAGAGATTAACACATGGTTAAAAAAATTAGTTTATAAAAATGTAACGGTCCAAACCATGACTTTTTTCAAATGACGTTCTGGATTTTATGGAAAAAGTTGAAGACTACTGCAACTTTATTGATAAGTAGGGATGAACACTTGGTATCAAATCCCGATTCCATACCGATATCGTACCGGAACTCAATCATACCAAATTGAACATATGGAAGGGTACTCGGTACTCTAAAATCACAAATCAGGATTCGATACCGGTGCTAGTATCAAAAACAGTACCGATATCTGTTACAATTCGGTTCGGTACTCAGAATTGACTTTCGATCAAATTCAGTTTTCTGGAAATCCAGAACGGTACCAGTCATCCCTATTGATAAGACATTCCTGCACCATTTTTTGGATCCCTAACAATGTAGACACCGAAATAGAAGCATGATGATTACCGATTACTAGAGGCTTAATTTACATTCCTACCAACACAAAACAAAACACCAACCAGTCTCCCACATCAGCAAAGTTAGATAATAACAATTACAATAATCAAACCACAACCAGTTTCCCACATCAGCAAAGTTAGATAATAACAATTACTCACAAAGGACTCCCAACAAGTTCCTCAAAAGCCAACTTCCAATCAGCAATCCTCTTTGAAACAACTTGCAACTTGGATCTAACCACCATAACTTCCTCATCTTTCACATTCTTCATTGCCACAGCTTTCACCATCTTCTCTTCCACCTCCCTCATCTTCCTTTCAAGCCCATTAATCTCTTCATCAATCGCCATTTTTTCACGGTTACACTTCTCGACCTCTTTCTCAGCTTCTTTCATTTCACCCTCGAGCCGGCCCGCTTCATCTTTGTTAGCGAGCAATTCATCCAAACGGGCCCGAACTGGGCCCACATCGAACCCGTTGGCTTCCAAGTCAACTAAAGTTTCCAAAGTGTTCTTGATGAGATGGTTTGAATCGGTCCATTGGAGGTTTGTGGTGCGTTGAACCACATTTGCAAATGTTACCATGTGAGCGATTGCTAAACCCTCTCTGCAATCTTCTTTGGTTTCCCATAATGGAGAAAAGTGAGGGTTTTGGGATAAGTTTTGGAATAATTCGGTAGATTCGATGGTGGCCCAGATTGGAGACCGCTTGACGAAAGGCCAAACGCGGTGGTTTTTGGTGGTTTGACTGTCGTTGACCATGGTAGAATTGGATGCATCGATTGGTTCATCATGATCAAGAGTGGTATAACAGGAACTCTCTAAGAAGGATAAGAACCAATATTAGACGATAAAAAAAAAAAAAAAAAAACATGTTTTTAGGGTTAAGTACAAGAAATAACATTGTATTTTCATTGATTTGTTTATTATATGCTCTCATTTCTTAATATTAAGACATTTAACTTTAAAAAAATCTACCCAAACAATCAATGTTATCCAAATGTAAGGAAAAAAAATCATTCTTGTGATTGGATTTCTTTCAATGTATAATGTCTTTAACTTTTTCGAAATGCAATTTCTTAATAAGAAAAGGATTGTAAATATAATGTTATATAATAGAAATAAAAGTAGGATGTTATAATACACAAAAAAATGATAGTACCAATTTGGCCCTTTAAAAAAACTCAACAATTTGCACTTGGTGTTATTTCTAGTTTTAGAAACCACACAAAACAGGATTCTAATACGACATTTTTATAACCTGTGTAAGTTCCTTAATGAATTATATAATGAATCTATAGTTTCCAGCTAGTCAAGTTGTTAGATATAAATGTCTACAATGTTTTTTGCTATTATACATTGCAGAATTAAACAAATATCTTTTTCATGGATTTTAGTTTTAACAAATCCATGTCCTCATTAGCTACTTTTAATACTGCTTTATACAAGTGAAAATATCAAAAAAAAAAAAAAAAAAAAAAAAAGGAAAATAGAAAGTATAATGGCGAAACAAATTAGCTTACTCTTGAAAACAGGTAGAGGCTGCATCCCTTGATACCAGAGGGATAGTGGTTGCTCATCTTCTGTAGTGATTTCATGAACACCAGAAGAACCCCTCTTCCCTGCTTCTTGATCTTCATCTACATGAGAAAATATTAGTTCAGTTGTTAAAATCGATAAAATGATGGAAGTATGTTATATATTTTTCTTAAAAATTGTATTTGGTCCTTTTCCAAAACAGGGTACGTAACAGGTAAAAATGATTTTTTAAGCAGTCAAAAAAAAATGTAGAAAGGTTTAATCACTACATAAATTAGCTAAGTGGCTAAATCGATAGAATGATGAAAGTAGAAACAATTTTTCTATATATTCATTTAAGCCATGTTTCTTTTCGTTCCCCGTTATGTTCTCAATAAAGTGTTCTCTGGATAAAAGCAATGTTTAAAAAATATTTGAGAAAACAGTAGAAACTAGAAAACATTGGAAAACTGAAAGCAAAAATAAAGGAAAAAGCAAATAAGGGACTTAATGTGGAAAGCCTCATTTCCATGACAAGCAATCTCTATTATAACTTCTTTTTAAGTTTAAGTATAAAAACACATCCGTTTTTACCAGATTAAGTCCTGTTCCCAATAAGCCGTTAAAGCTTTGAAACAATATTTTGGTTTTTTAGATGATTAAAGCTCTAAAAAGAACATAACAACTTTATCCACACCTTCTAACGAATCATTTGGCGATTGAAATGGTAACTTTGATTTTCTTCCCCTCTTTCTTTTCAGCTGGCTATTGCCATCTTGTGTTTCGGTAGTTTCCTGTTAACAAAAAATTAACAGATCAGAGATCTAACTTTGTACAAACGAAATCTATGTTTTAAATTTTGTTTTGTCTCAAAAGAATCATATTTCAAATTCGCACTTTAAACTAGATTTGACCTTCCTAAAACATGTTAACTTGTTTCTTTTCAAATAAAGGACTTAATTGGATCCTTAGAAACTAGTTCCTTTTGACTTATAGCAGAAAGAACACAACTTAAAAGAAAAAATCACAGAAATAACGTTATCCCCTTTATGTCCTAAAGAAAACAAACATTTGCCTCGTTTATTTTACCTTCCATTTTCCCAAATGAGCAGTTATAATCTTAAATATCTTTTAGACATCATTTTTCCAGACATCACTATATGTGGAAAATTGTGTGAAATATTTGAGAAAGTAAAAGCTTTATAAAAAATGGAAAGCTAAGAATAAAGAATGTCAAATTTGTAAAACGTTAGGACTTAATGGGGAAAGCCTCATTTCCGTGACATTCTCTATTAAGTAAAAAAGAAATTTTGAATTTCATTAGTCACAATTTTACTTTATCAGAATGTTAATACAATTTACATTGGTAATCATCTCTTGCTCCAAGAGAAGTAACTCTTGATCTTTATCTTGTGCTCCATTTGTTTCAATCATGGAGACCATATCTTCAGTGTTTCCCTTGCTCCCTATACCATAATCCATATGATATTAGATTCCATTCATTTCGCACATCACAGAAGATATATTAACTTATGGCTAAATGCAAGAAATAGCACATACATTCATTAATTAGTTTATCATAGCATCCTACTTTCATTTCTCCCATTTACAACATTGTACTTTCAAAAAACTACCCAATTATCACAATGTTATTTGAATACAAAGCAAATTTCATCGTCATATTTTCAAACTACAATGTCTTGGTAGGAAAAAAAAAAAAAAAAAAAAAAAAGAGGAAAGTACAACACTATAATTGGGTAAACTTTTCAAAGCATTAATGCCTTAAAAACAAAAAATGAAAAAGCAAGATGTTATAATAAACAAATAAAACGAAAGTAAGTTGCTATTTCTAAATGGCAATTCTACTAACTTGTTGATGCTAAATTCTAACCACTAACCAGGCATTAAAAACAAACAAACAAACGAAACCTGAGTTTTCCACAACAACAAAAGATTGAAAATTTCCATGCAAGTCTTCTTCTTCTTCTTCATCCACATTCACAACTCGTCTAGTCCTGCGATATGTAATCGAACCATTCACCACACCAACTTTCTCAGCATTAGTTACCTAAATTCAAAGTAAATTGCTATTATTGACACAAATCAAGGTACATTGTCCATATGAGTAGAGACACAAACTACATTGCAAATATGGAGAGAGAGAGAGAGAGAGAGAGAGAGAGAGAGAAAATTCCACTCACAGCTTTTTTTCGTGAATGACTTCTCTTTTTAGTTGAAAGCCGTTGTCCAACGGTTAGGTAAGGTGAATCAGTCATTGAAACTTTGTTAGGAGTGATGAAGTCGGAATGAGACTCATTGTTGGACTCTGATGTATGTGTGGTATTTTTATCAGTGGATTCCTGATTGGGCTTCTGCGTGAGATTAAAAAACAACAATTACTTTTCAAATATAGAAATTGTGTATAGATTTTTTTACTTCTTCTAGTAAGGTATATGTGAGTGTTTCGTTTTTACTTAATGTTGAAACAACAACTAAATAGAGAAAGATAGAATGACTTATAAAGATAGTCCTTATCCAGGAAGCTATATATGATTTTTTGTCTTATTTAATGTAGAAAAAAATTACTTAATAGAGAAGAAGGTTGGTTAAGTCCAAACTTTTTACCAAAAATGATTAAATTTTTTAGAAATGCTTTTTTTTACTAAATTCGAAAAAAATAGACTAAAAAGAGAAAAACTTTGGTTAGGATTTAACTTTTTACTGAAAATTGTTTAACTTTTTAAAGAAAAAATACCACTCTTTACAAAATTGTACTTTTTTCTTCCAACTAAAAAATGGAGAAAAACAAAAGTAGGAGTTGACGCTCTCAATCTATTGTTTGGAAAAAGAAGTGTCTAGAAAGATTCTCAACAAACACATAATTAAAGATTTTCTTGATTTTACGCTTTGATCAAAAGATTTTGCCATAGTAACGTAACGTCGGAACCCTTCTACCTTCTGCAAATCGGACGTTCTTTTAGAACATTATATAACAATGTAACGAGAAAACATTCTTTAAATGATCAAGTTTTACAAGAAAACTTCGAGATGTACTTGTTTTTTATGAGAACCCTAAATTTAAGATAAAAAAGGAGCTATTTCAGGCATAAAACTCGAATAGAAACAGTAAACCCTATTCAAGAAAACACTCAAAAACATATATGACCGGGTTTAGACATGCGTCAAAACCCTTTAAGCGATTTCTGCCATTGAAAGCGAAATATACCTTCTGTCGTCTGAGCTTCCAGCCGGATTTGGTCCAGTCAACATGAAGTCGTATCTGCGACGCTTCGAACTCTATTTCCTCCGGCGGGCTTTCAAACGAAATAAGATACTTTGACATCTCTCCGTCGACGACGATCACCTTACATACCACACCGATCCACCACCCATCTCTAAGGTACGCATCTACGACATCGTTTAGCTGAAAATCACCATCACCATCACCACCACCACTACCCTCCTCCGTCTCCGCCTCTGCCCCCGCCTTGTTGTCTTTCTTACGGCGAGGATTACGCGGGGGTAAAGGTCTTACGTACGAAGGGTGTACGATCTCCGTCAAAGGCACAGTGGCGTCATCTTCCTCAAACAATGTAGCATACCTTACCAAATACCCGACTTTCTTCCTATTTCTATTCCTCTCGCTGGATGACCTTTTTTTCTTCGTCGGTGAAGCCTCTACTATGTCCACCAGGGTGGCGACGTACCATGCACCGTGGAAGCCTTCTTCGTCGCTGCTTACTTCTACAGTGGATCCTTTCGCAAACGGATCAAACTCCATTGTTGAGTTGTGTTTGGTGCAACAAAGGGGTGAAAATGGGGTTTTTTGGGATTAGTGCGTCATTTATGGGAAGGATTGAAGAGAGATGGCTATGAAATCGGCCTCTAATTTGCTTTGTAGGGAGGTTTATAGCGGGATAGCGTCCGGATGACTCCCCCGTGATGATCGTCTTGTCGTCTTTAACTTAAGACCTGTGTTGACTGCTGTAATTATTCCTTTTTTTTGTACGTACATGTGATTACTCTCAAAAGAATAAGGGATATTGATTAAAAAGGAAAATATATATATATATATATATATATATATATATATATATATATATATATATATATATATATATATATATATAATCCTATTCATCGCTTTCTAAAAAAACATTTAAGCAAAATTAAGGGGTTTATCAATGGTAATACTTTTCAAATTTCTAAATAATACGAGCCACATCAACGCCAATTATAAAATTTTCTATTAAACGATGATATATGTCATATTAATATATTAAAATATCATTAACCTTTATTTAATGAGCATTAAAATATTACACATGTCACCATTTAATTGAATAGGAGATTTATAGGGAAAAAAATAAGAAGATATTTAATTTCTCTATTTGTTACGGGGAAGAGTCAGGTACAAATCTTGAAACTATAGGGTCCTATAGCTAGTGGCGGAGACACTACAAGGGCATGAGGGTGTTCAGCACTCGCCAATTTTGTCTAAAGTCCACTATAGCTCATACAATATAAAGCATTTTATAACCATTTTAACTGAAAAAGAAAGAGGAAATCATAATTTTTGAGGATGACACCAGGAAAATAAAAAGTGATACATTTTCTTTAAAAGATTTGTTAGAGAAAATCAAATCAAATCTATTATAAACTATAAATCTATCCTAAAATTTGAAATCCTTGCCAAAAAGTCTAAAAAGTCACAAAATAATGTAAGGATTTCAGTCATGATTAACCACATCTTGATAGATATATTTTAAAAAAAAAAATCATACCCTAGACATCGTTGCCATGATTCACGTCTCCGATCTCACTGTCTTAGATTGTCGCTCTTGGCATCTCCTCCTCCCCTTAGCCTCTTGAAGATCTCTGAAGATTTGTCCATAACCCCTAACTCTTTCAGGTCTCGTCCTCTCCTGCTCTCACCGGTCGTCATTCTTCGTAGCTGTCATTGGGCATCGGAAACCTCTGTTGTGTTGCTTATTCTCTCACTGCATCACTGTGAGTTTCTTCCTCATTCTTCATCCATAGCAGTAATAATGCCAATATGAGATTTATTTATCCTCTTGTAAACTATTATTTATTATATTTGTTTTTTAATATTTATTAATTTTCTGCACCTAGATAGTAGATATAGCCTTCACGTGGTGCTCTCTATCGGAAACCTCTGTTTGTGTTATCTGCTCTCCGATGGCTTTTAAATTGATATAGTTTATTGACATTGAATTGTAAATTTTGTATTAATTGTTAATTCCTTTTACTTGTGTGCTTGCTTTTTTTATAAAAAATTTCTGGTTCATTTTTAATTGTTTGGTTTACTAGTCTATTTATAATTGTTTGCTTAGTTTATTCATGTATTAATTGTTCAGTTTTTGTTACTTTTATTTAAAATTCACGAATGAAGATCTAGTGAATGGATTTCTAAAAAAAAATATGATTCGGAAAGTACAATATAAAATATGAATCACCACTCTTAGACATAAGTGAATTGTAATTTGGATTCACCACTAGATGCATACCACGTAAGTCCATCATCCCAACTATTTCACATAGTTTAAGATTATTAAAATCGAACCTAATTTACACCATGATTAATTAAACTGGTGTTTGTCCAAACCCAAAATCAAGAAGCTTGTTCTGCCCCCATTATTCTAAATTCCTGGCCTTGCCTATTTCACATAGTTTAAGATTATTAAAATCGAACCTAATTTACACCATGATTAATTAAACTGGTGTTTGTCCAAACCCAAAATCAATAAGCTTGTTCTGCCCCCATTATTCTAGGATATACCGAGCTCGATGCCTTAAATGATACATTTTAAAAAATATAAGGGTTTTAACATAAAAATAAATAATATAGTGGTTTTTTTAATACTTTGATGAAAATATGATGGGATTTTATAAGGCTTTCCCTAATATTGACAAAAGGGAAAGGTGTTATGGAATGATCGTGATTATAAGTAGTTTATATTTTTGGTTGCAAAACTTTGACTTCGTCCTTAGGTATATTTTTTATGTTTGGATTTATGATAACTACTTGTAAATTTTGATTAATGTAAATGTACACCATATTATGTTTAAGTACGGTGAAATTTTTTGGTGTGTACTTTATGTTAAATTACCGAGTGTTAGAAGTTGGTATCAGAGCTATGATTCAAGTTAAACTAGCTATTTATAGAAAAAAAACTTATACTTAAATCGCAAAGATAGTAGGAAAGGACCCATTTGTAAGATAGGGAAGTTACTTTTGATAGTAATATGCTCACAATATGTGTTAAAATTATGATATACATGATATGTCTAACAAGCTAACTTTGTAACATCCCGTTAGAAATATAGTAATTAAATAATAAACCCAAAAATCCAAGATGTAAATTTATATTTTATATTATTTTATAATAGCCATAAAATCCATAATATTTAGTGGGGCGTTGGTATCGGGGAGCCAAACGATATAATTTGGACTTTCGGGGGTTAAAGTGTAATTCCAGGATTTATTTTGTAAAGATTTTCAGAAGTCAGGGGGTGTTTGGTAAGTATTAGACTTATATTGAAGAGATTTTGGAATGTTGAGGGCAGAATGGTAACTTATGGTTTTATTTTGAAAAGATTATGAATGGGAGGGACTAGAAGTGTCAAATTTGCATGAAGTTGTATGGGATACGGGTTTAAACCCGCCACATTCTTTTCCCCACCATTTGAAGATACATCACCATGCTAACCTTAACCTAGCCACACTTTTCAGCCGCCACTACCTTCGGCCCCTCCTCTAGCCGCCACTTCTCCATCGTGAACCCGAAACCGCCGCTACACTGTCGCCGACGAGGATAGACCTCCGAGGAACGCGCCATGGCATCGCCGCTGTTCCTGTGATGTTGTACCGACCATTCGCTGCCTCACCGCCGTCGCCCTCCTCCAAGAATGGAGTACATCATCTCGGTGAGTATTTTCGACCATGTGTGTGTATGTTTCAGCATAGCATGGTGGGTGCAATTGGTCGGAACCCTAGCGGACCGCCATGGCAGCCAACCATGGTGGCTGCCGCTGCTTCTAGTTATTTTTGCCACCTTTTGCCGTCTCTTGCCACCACCATCCACCGTGGGAGGTGGTTGCGTGTGGGTGTGTATGTCTAGTATATATGCTATTGTTTGTATTGTGATTGTGGTATGAGCAATATTTTGGCCGGAAAGCAACCACCACCACCGTGAGGTGGTCGCTGCCATCTCTTTTGCCGCCACCAACCACCGTGGGGGTTGGCTGTGTACGTGATTTGGTATGTGTGTGAGCATAATTCGTGAGTTTAATGTTGTATGGATTTTCTTGGTCAGTAAACCGAAGAAAACTCATCACCACCACCATGAGGTGGTGGCCGCCACCTTCTGCCGCCGTTCCGCCACTGCTAGCCACCATCTCCGGTGGTTGTGGCCTTTCGTGTGCATTTGGATTGATGTTTGGAGTGCTTTTGACGTTCTTTTGGCCTAACATTATTACTACTACCATGATATGGTGGTTGCCGCCATGAACCACCGCCAACCACCACTGCCCGAGGAGGTAGTGGGTGGTACCCGACTTGTTAGACTTTAATTAATGTAAAAAACTTAACTATTGGATTAATAGATTTTTGATTTGGTTGGAAGCCCTAATTAGGGTTTAGAAAATCCTAATTAGGGTTTAGAAAACCCTAATTTTGGGAATGTGAGTTTTGGAATTGTCGGGACCCGTGTTGGACCATTAGATTTGGAATTTTGAATTACGCCCGATTACTTTGTATGTTTGGTCTAGTGGAGTAATGGACTTAATGGATTAATTAATTGATGGATTAAGTCCTTAATGGGTTAAGTAAGAACACCTAACCCTAATCGTCATTTTACGAGAAAAACCCTAATTATGATTGGGCTTCAAGATGGGCCTTCTTTTGGGCTTAGGTGTTTGGGTTCTTGTTGGGCCATTTCTTGGACTGGGTTGTTGTGGGCCTTCGTGGGCCAAATGGAAACAAGTTTGTGGACTAAGGAAATTATTGGGCTTTAGGATAAGGCCCATTGGAAAGGCTTGGGCCCAATTTGGAAAATTAGGCCATCAGTGGGCCATAATTGGGCCTTGATGATTATGAGATATTGGACCATCGGAATGTCAATTGTTTGGACTATAGTAAATGGTTGGGCCTTAAGATAAGTCCATGTAGAGGTTTGGGCCCAATTTGGAAAATTGGGCCATATGTTGGGCCTTGGTTCATTGATTGATTTTTAGGCCTTCAGAGTGTGTCCTTGGACCATGGTTTTGGACCAAGTTAAGTTAAGGGTAAAATAGTCTTTTTACCCCAAGCATGGACTTATGGTTATGTATTGGAACCCAATTATTATTTCGTTTTGCTGATTGACAGTTCGGGAATCTGGTAACCAGCAGCTAGAGTTTTATCCACAGGACTTCAGCAGTGTGAAGTGAGTATCCTCACCATACCAATGGGTTGAAGGCACCAAGGCCGACCCATTTACCTAGTTTTGATGATTATTGTGGATATGTTTTCGACACATTATGTATTTATGTGAAGACCATGCGCAGGTTCCCATGGCAATTAGTTATATGTAGTATGCCAATTGTCTTCGTGACTCTTGCATGTAGTGGATATTTGCGAATGTGGTGTCATCATGTTATGTATTTATGCTAAGACCATGTGGGGTTCCCATGGCCTATTTTATAATATGTGGATTGTTGTTAATTATGTGATATATGATATGCTAGCAGTCTCTTTGATACTTGCGTGGAAGACCTCGGGGGGTTCCCGAGGCATTTGGATGTCAGACCATTGGAGGTTCCCATGGCATTCCAGTCTAAGACCATCTGGGGGTTCCCATGGCATTATGTTGAGACCACGTGGGGGTTCTAGTGGCACCCGGTGTAAGATCTTGGAGGGTTTCTATGGCATCCTAGTATGCTTGTATGTTTAGTTTGCATGATATTTCCTTGGCTAGCTAAGACCATGTGGGGGTTCCCATAACAGTCAGTGAAGACCATGTGGGGGTTCCCATGGTAGTTGGTGAAGACCATGTGGGGGTTCCCATGGTAGGTAGTTAACACCACGTGGGTTTTCTAGTGGCTCCCGGTGTAAGACCTTGGAGGTTTTCCAAGGCATCCTTATATGTTTGCATGTTTAACTTATATGTTTGAATGTATGGTTTGATTGGTAGATGATCAAGACCATGTGGGGGTTCCTATGGCTGGTAGTTAAGACTACGTGGGGGTTTCCAGTGGCACTTGGTGTAAGACCTTAGATGGTTTCCATGGCATCCCTATATGTTTATATGCATGGTTTATGTAATTGATATGATATATGTGATTATGTGTACAAGACCTTGGATGGTTTCCATGGCATCCTGATATGTGTATATTCATGGTTTATGCCATTGATATGGTTTATGTGATTATGTGGGGTATGCTCTGGGGAACTCACTAAGCTTCGTACTTATAGTTTTGTTTATGGTTTCGGGTATCATCGGTTTGGAAAGGAAGGGCCCGACTTGATCACAGCGCACACATCCATGTTTTCTGCAATATTTGATTTTGGGATGAACTCTGATAAATGTTTTTAATTAGCAATGTTTTGGGAAGCTTGGATTTAAAAGATATAAGTGTTTTGACTGTATTGAAAAATGAAATTTTTACCCTTGATTTTTGGGTCGTTACAAACTTGATGAATTATGATGTCGTCAAACTAACTTTTTAACTTCTATTATTTAAGATGGTGGATACCCAACATAAAGGTGGATCATAAGGAAGGGGTGGTGTTTACGTGTGACAACTGTCAAAAAATGGCCAATGATCGTCAATCGCAAACGGCAAGAACATCGACGAAACGACCTAATGTATAATGTTTGATCCTTTAAAAATGAAAAAACATATTATGCATTTAAATATATAAGAAAAATCAGCTAAATCATCCGAAAGTGTGACATCCCCATTTTCAAGGCCAGAAAAGACCGATTTTGTTTATGCTTTGTTTAAAAATCAGAGTAACATTTTAAATAAAAGTGTTGCGGAATTTGTCCCAAAACAAATTATGATAAATATTTATCAAAAGCATTTCCGTAGAAATGTATTTCATTAAAAAGACTCGGGATATCATGTTCGATACAGATCATAAGCATAAACAATACATCATAGGCCTTACTACATTATTCTGTATTTACAGGCCTAAAATCCCTTAATCTCTCATCCCAAGACATCACATCTATGCTCATGCGCCACTACCTGTAATACAAGAAACTGAGTGGGTCAGGCTTGGGAGCCTGGTGAGCACATAGGGTTTTCAACCCACAATAAATAAGTTTATTAGCTTTATCAAACCAAACAAACCCGATTACCCGTTCCCGTTATCCTCACTTTACGTCCCTAAAACATCTAACACAAGGGACCTAGTCTAAGGACTATCATCGGGATGGACACTATTGCTAAGGGGATTCATCAGCAATAAATGTCCTTAAGGCAACCATGTGGGGGATGGAGTACATCTGGTGAACACACAGTTCAAAAAAACACATAGTTCAAATAAACACCTGCAGGTTGCGAGCCTGCTAGTGTTCCACTGGACTGTCTAGAATAGTCCGTGGTCGTCATCTATACTCCGCTAGATGACTGGATCATCAATAACATCTATAACTAGGCCTCTCATTATTTCATTTTATCACACAGCAACTAATACATCTACCCATGTTTTACCCCAACATTTTCGTAGATATAAAATACATATATAGTTTAAATCATTGAAAACATGTATAAAAATGTTCATCCAGCATAGATAGCAAGTATTTAGATAATATGCACACATAGCACGTAATTTATATAAAATACTTCATATCTATGTGTAAGCTGAAAGTAACTATGCACTCACTTGAAAGGTGGTTACTCAGCACTCGGACAGCGCTTCGATACTCTCAAAACAATCTTCCTTCGATAAAACCTAGTACCAATACCACTAGGGTTTAGTCTAACGATAACCGCGACAAATTAATAGTCTGGCTATTATTACTATTATATAAGCGTTAAATACCACTCAATATAACTCATAATAATAGCCCAAATAATTATTTTAAGGACCTAATAACATTACAATAATTATTTGAAAGCTATATTAAAAGTTGCGTAAGCGTAGCTCACTTACAACGGGTTTTAAAGAAAACCGGGCTTTGCTTGGAGCAGCGTTTCCGAAACCGAAAGAGCCTTTTTCTCGGGACTCCGGGAGCCTCGGGGATTCCTTAGGGTGCTAAGAGTTTTATCTAGGGTTTAGGGGGTTAGAGGGGTAGTGAGAGAAAGTAGAGAGAGAAAGAGTTGAAGAAATGGGTGAAAAATCCGAGACCCTTCGCAGCCTATTTATAGGGCCGAACTTCGGACCTACGCTGTGCGTACCACTCAACTACGTTGGGCATAGTTCGGATAAGGTTGCCAGACGTGTTTGTCACACCCCAAAACCAGGAACGGCGGAAACGTTCTGGGGCGGAGGACGTCATGTATAATATCAACAACAATGTAAAGTAGTAAACAAGCAACAACATCATCCATTGCATTAATAATATAATTATTATACAAATGTGTTCTGTCAAATTTTGATAAACACTAAATGAAAGATAAGTCTTGAACAAGCTCCATCTTCCTTTCTCCTTGCATCGGTACCTGTCTATGATGACCTGAGGATACAAGTAATTTTGAAAGCGAGTATCAACTTGGAAGCTGGTGAGATCATAAGTATTTAGTGTCTTAACTTGTATGTAAGTATTTGTATGTAAGAATTTGTAAGTATATGTATTGTAAGTATTGAAAGTGTATATGAACTGTAAGTGTTTGAAAAACCCTAGAAATCCCTATGATTCCTACTAGTATAAGAAGGTGTCTCCTATCGAGAGACTTAACTGTTCTCAATGTTCGTTTCTTGTAAGAGTGTGTAATTTTCCCAAGTGTAACTATTATTAAGAAAATATAGTTTGTACATTAATGTTTAAGTGAGGTTATCACTAAAAATATGTAATGGGTAAATCATTGTAGTACTGTAGTTTTATATTATAGGAACTACTGCTGTACTAACTACCTTAAACCGGATTTATATTAAGGTATAATGTGATAATTGCACCATACTATCGACTGGTAACAACGACATACGAATGGTCGTAATAACGGAATGACGTTTGGCACCCGCAGACCTGCAGGTCCAGCTGTAGCTAGCAGCAAGGTGTAGGATAGTCAATCCAGTATAGATCTATACGCAAACTCACGCTCTCCCTCCAAGAGAATTCTGGCTACAACTCGGGCCATGACATTTAAGGCATGCTCCGATCCAGTGGATCACAATTGTTAACGTATTCTTGTATATGTAGTGTAATGTTTCTCGTTCTAGTATAGTTGTATATGTTCTCCTCCTAGTATAGTTGTATATGTTCTTTTCCTAGTATAGTTGTATATGTTCTCCTCCTAGTATAGTTGTATATGTTCTCGTAGTAATGTAATGTATAGACTCATGAATGAACTGACTCATTGATCTAGAAGTTGTAGTAGTACGATCTTGTGTTACCCCGATGGTAACTTACTAATGATGTGTATAGTACGCATGAATATGGAAGTACTTTTATGTCTATATATGTATAATTGATATATAACTAATATGGAAATGACCTTCGGACGGTCACCCGAAATCCCACCAGACCACATCCAAATCGAGAAAAAGGAAATAGGGCGGATGGCCTTCCTAAGCCCTTTAAACATTGCTTATATATATCTATACATATATGGGCATGCAATTTATAAGTAGTAAAAGCATAAATAAGTTTTGTAAGACATTTGAAACAGAAATATTATTTTACGAAAAGATCGACTTGATGTCAATCTATAAAACAATTTGAAGGCATAAGTTTGATAAAACAGTTTAAGTATAAGGAAACATTTGTTTGAAACACAGTTGAAAATAAGTTTGAAAGGTAATGTACCGAGTAAGATGTACAGTGTAATAAGGATTTTAAAACATATAAAATGTTTATAAAAATCATTTGAAGGAAACTGTTTGGTAAAACGGCTAATGAGTAGCCAAATCATTTGAATGCTGTATATTAATCACATGTGATTGATGGAATAACTTGCATAATTCTACTTATTAATCACATGTGATTGATATAAGAAGTAGCATGGTTCTACTTGTATCCCCCCCATAAAACATTTAAAAATAGTTTAAAACATTAGTTAAGGGGTATGAACTCACCTGCAGTAAGTGACTGGAATTGAACGGACTGTTATCGTACAGAAGGATCGGACAAGTGCTTGGTGTCAAGTGAAGACTTAGACACACACAATGATCCTAATTACATATGAAAACATATGTATATAAATAATTAGTGATTAAAACACTAATTATATAGGTAATAACATTTAAGCGCGAGGAAAACACTTTTGGTCAAGTGCTAGGAGGCTAATGGGTTGCAACAAAGGAGTGCAAAGCCCCTAATGGAAGTTTAAGGTCTAATGACCATATTCATTGGAGTTTACGGCCCAGGGGAGTAAACTCCTGGTCGTAAACTCTCAACCAAGGCTTGAAATGGTGCTTAGAATTATTACAACTCTAGTGGTGAATTGTTTCAAGGCTATACAAGTGTTTGGGTACCATATTGACTCCTTTAGGGAGTTTACGGCCCAAAGACCATATTCCCTTGGAGTTTACGGCCGTAAACTCCCTTGGGAGGGTTTTATGGTGTTTTCAAGTCTCAAACATTTCTAGGAACTAAACTAGGCTTTTGTACTTGTCTTTAGAAGAGTTTATGGCACATTTGGCACCATTTTATGGAGTTTACGACCCTGGAAACTTTTAGGCTATAAACTCCCTCACTCATGGAGTTCTAAGTGTTTTAACTAGTCCATAACTCATTTAGGTACATGCCCAAATTTGTCTCTTGGCTTAAGGAAGGATTTAGGGTGTCATTTGACCCCTTTTTAGGTGTTTACGGCCCAAGAGTTTGTCTTGGTCGTAAACTCCTTTTTCCTTGTGATTTATTATGTTTGCTAGGCTATAAACACTTTAGGGTACTTGTCCTAATTTAATCTAAGCCTTCGGAAGTGTTTCAAAGCATTTTGGCACTTAAAACTTGGAGCTTACGGCCTAAGAAGCTCCTTGGCCATAAACTCCCTTCTAGCCATGATTCCTAATTGTTTTGTGGTATAAGGCATGAATTGGAGGCCCCTAGTTCGATTTCTAAAGCTTTGAGGGTCATTGGAACCCTTTAGGACCTTAAAATGGAGTTTACTCCCCAAGAACGTTCTTGGGCGGTAAACTCCCGGATCTCACATATTTGGCATGTAATCTATGCTATTAAGCTTATAACAAGTATTATAAAACAACTAGAAAAGTATACTCACGATTTGGGATAAAAACCCGAAGATCCGTGAGAGAGAATTTGGCTTTTCGCTAATTGAAATTCAACTAATGAACCAATTTGGTTCAGAATTCTATTTATAGTCCTGAGATATTTTTGGCAGAAAATATTTTTATTCCTAGAACGAACTCTAATGTCCTAGAGTCTTGGAATAACAGTGTTGCACAAAACCCTAGTGCATCCACTCTCCTAATATTTCCTTAAGTGTAAAAGTCCTGAAAACTGCCAAACTTATACTCGAAATCTGAGTTTTCACTGTAACTGTTCTACATCTATTGGCTTGATATGCTTTGTTCAGAATGGAAATTTCGGGTTGTCACAGTGTTCCAGCTGGCTCGCACTCGGACAGGACCCGGATAAGATCGAAGGTATGCGGGGTGTACCGGACCTCGTACGCGGGGCGTAATGCGAAGGCTACTTGGCATGATCCGAAGCGAGGTCTGATCAGCGATGGAGGGTCCAGATGTTGCCACGTCATCTCAGTTTCGCAATTTTCCTTCTCGACTTCTAAAAATCATAACTTTGGCATACCAGCTCCATTTTCGACGTTCTTTATATCCACACGAAGGTGGGAACGTACTCTACAACTTTCGTTTAGACTCCGTCGGCTAATTTTGAATCTATTTTAAAAGTTATATTATTAACAGGACGGGACATGATTGGTTCGTTAAATTCTTGTAACTTCTTCATCCGATGTCCATTTTCACCCATCTTTTTCTCGTTACACTACTCTTAATGAGATCTTCGATTCTCGTTTAGGTCGTGTCGGCTAAAAACCGCTCGATCTAATATTCGAATTTCGGGTTGTACACTGTTAATCCGAAACTTCGAAAAATCATAACTTCTTCATACCAAGTCATATTTGGGCGTTCTTTTTATCGATGCTCTTAGTTTAACATATTCTACGACTTTTGTTTAGACTGTTAAGACTAAATCTCGCTCTATCATAAATTCACTATTTATGCTTCCCGGTATCGTGTCGGTTCTGTCGCGAAACTTCGATGGGTCATAACTTCTTCGTTGTAACTTGGATTTCGGCGTTCTTTATATCCCCGGAATCCTTGTTTCGACCACTACAACTTTATTTAAATATATCATGCTTATCTCACACTTTAATTTTGACGCTTATTTTTATTCTTTATTAATTATACATTTATAATTAAATAATAAGCACATAAATACACATAATTCACATAATACTCAAATATTTCATCTTTATTACTTCAAAAAGAGTTACAAGAGTTGACCTAGACTATTACATTGTCAAAAATGCTTAGCCCTGAAACCCGGGCGTTACAGAAAGCCATAAATATAGGCGCATAAAAAGTTGTGTTATTATGTATAATAATAACATATTTGGAAAATACCCATAGAAACGATCTCGAGAATATAAGAAATGTAGAAAATCTGACTTTGTATGAGGTGTAAGGTCTCACCTTATGATCTAATGAGTCAAACACTTTGTACGCTGACTACCAGCACCAACGTCAACATCAGCACCATCGTTAGCGCCTCAAGACCTTATCAACATCAGCATGAAGTAGTAATATAATGTAATCAATGTATATTAGGCAATTATACGAATATGTATAGAATAGATAGCATATCCGATATCTTGGTGATAAAGATCAGTTCTTATTATAGATTAGATACAACCCCTTGATTGAATGGATATACTAGTATAGTTCAATATATATTCAACATTAGGGTGAAACCCTAATGTAATGTCTTGGTGACCGTCTTTGTGACCTTCGTTCTCTTTATGAGAACAAACCCTTTCTTGGTGAAAGACATCTTTTTTTGAAAAAATTGTGTTCTTTACTTTTTTTTTCTTTTTTTGGTTTAGTTAGTTTGTCCTTTGTTAATTATAATTGAAGTATATCCAATCGATGCAAACCTTCAATTGGTATCAGAGTAGGTTTTTTATACACTCAAGTAATTATGTCGACCTCTTACAATCCCAAATTGACTGCTTGCAAAAAGATCCCTCTTTTTATGAACTCAACTTCACTACTTGGAAATCAAAGGCCATGGATGCTCTCGATATCATGGACTATGACATGCTCGACATCATCAACAAGGGTCCCATCATCGTTATGCATCAATCATCCAATGATGATGCATCTACTAGTGAGCTAAAGAAGAAATGTGTGCTATCATACAATGAGGAAGAAAAAAGTGTGTTAAATCTTGATGTAAAGGTGAGAGTTGCTATTGGAAACTCACTCCCATATTATGTCTATCATTTGGTTCAAAACTGCTCAACTGCACAAGAGATAATGATCACACTATCATCTACTTTTAAAGATCTCTCAGATGATGAAGTTTAAAAAGATAAGTGTCTAATGGCTCAGATTGTTGAATCTTACGTTGATACATTGAATGATAGCGTCGACACTCTTTTCTCAAGCTTCTACAGACCTTAAGTCTGACTGGGACTCAACCTCAACGTATCAGGTAAAAAATCATGTTAACTATTCTTCCATTGAAAACATAAAAAAAGCTGACACGATTAACCACTTGTGTTTCGATTTATCTGTTTCAAACGAAGAAAGATCTTCTCTTAAAATTGCGTAAAAAAATCTCAAATAAAAACTCTGATTTTTCGAAAAATCTCATTCTCTTTTAAAAAAGAAAAACACTTGTATCTCTCTGACTAATAATTTTCTTCACTCTAAAAACTAAAAAGTTGTTGATCATGCTAGATGCATTCAACTTAGTTTTTTAAAAATGGGCTTCTTCTCGCTATATTGTCACGAGAATTATTAATGATCAGATTCCTGATCACTATAAAAAAAATTCCTGGAGGCGATATAAAAGGTGTTCTCACCTTAATCAATAAGGTTGAGACTAAACAAACCTTTTATAACATCGATTGTCTAGAGGAACACTTTAAAAGTAGATTTGTAAGTACTCATTTTATAAATCAAACTTTAACTAATACTCATTGCACTACTGACTCTAATGGTAACACCAAATGTATATCTCATTTATCTAATCTTGATCCTCCCTGCCAACCTCCCCATCGTGAGTATGTTCTGCCTTGCATTAAGACTTTGAAAAAATTTCCTATATCTAATGGTGAATTTCATTCGGTAAACGAAATTCTTAGCATTTTCCCTAGTGCTCCGTTAGCAAATCTGAACCTGGAGATCAATCAAAGTCTTCTATTATAGATGACTCTTCAATATCTCCCGAGCCTCGTGGCAAAGAATCATCTGAGCATACCATCGATGAGATTCCTTAGTCCAGAAATAAAGCAATAATTTTTAAATCAAATGATCAAAGTTCTTCGGATTCAGTAGTTAAAAAGAAACTGAAATCTAATGTTAAAGGAAAGAATCATGGATCCATACTTTGTTATCGATGTGGCGATGCTTCTCACAAAGTCAATGGGTGCACTTTTGAGAAGAGCTTCATTCATGCTGACAACATCATGACTCGAAATGATAATTGGATCAAAAAGGGAAACTCTTTAAATTGTCTCCCTGATGCTTGTTATCATATTGTTTCTTAAGTGACTCATTGCAAAATGGGTTAGTGTATATTAATTGTATATTTTAGTTTTAGGGTAAAGAACATATCTGGTATATAGATAGCGGTTGTTCAAGGCATATGACCGGATTCAAGTCTCTTTTGGAGGATTTCATAATGAAGAATGATCCTACTATTACATATGGAGATAATGGAAATGGAGCTATAAAGGGATATGGAACAATCAACTGTAATTATGTTATATTCAAGAATGTCTCTTATGTAAAAGGTCTTCAACATAATCTCATTTTAAATAGTCAACTATGTGATGCTGGCTATGAAGTTCACTTTAACAAGAGAGAAGGAAAGGTAGCTGATCAAAAGAAGGCCATTGTTATGACTGCAAATCGACAGAATGACATTTATGTTTTAGACACGTTCTCTTCTGAGAATTCTCTCCCTTACTGCTTCTTTTCTTGTGCTCAATATCATCTTAATTGGCTCTGACACAAGATATTATCTACTTGAACTTCAAGAACATATCAAAGATTTCTGGGAATCAGCTTGTAAGAGGAACTCCCAAGATGCAGTTTGTCAAAGATAAATTATTCTCAACATGTGAAAAGGGAAATAAAACTAAGTCCTCCTTTAAGCCAAAGTCTTGTTCTTACATTATTAAACCTCTTCATCTTCTCCATATGGACTGGTCTCGATTAAATCAAGAGTTAGGAAGAAGTATACTCTCGTTATTGTGGATGAATTTTCAAGATTTACCTGGGTAGTTTTTCTAAGGAAGAAGAGTCATTTTTCTGATGAAATCATTTCACTCATTAAGCAATGGGAAGTTCTTTATGATCATAAAGTCAGGAAATTACATAGTAATCATGGAACTGAACTTAGAAATTCCTCCCTGGAAGACATTTTCTCAATCTTAATAATCTCTCGAAACTCCTCTGTTGTTAGAAATCTCCAACAAAATGACATTGTTGAAAGAAGAAATATAACTCCCATTGAAGTTGGAAGAACTATGCTCGTTGAAGCTGGTATTCCTCTATCATTTTGGGCTGAAGTTGTCAACACAATGTGTTATACCCAAAACTATTCCATCATTGTTAAGCGTCATGGGAAAATTGCCTATAAGTTACTTAAGGGGAGGAAACCAAACATCTCTTAATTTCATATGTTTGGGTGTGTTTGTTACATTTTAAATCAAAGAGATTAGTGCTCTAAGTTTCAAGCTAAATCTGATAAAGGAGTGTTTCTAGGTTATTCTAGTATGTCCAAGGCTTTCAGGGTATTCAATCTTTCAAGACAAAATGTTGAGGAAACTCCTCATGTTACATTTGATGAATACTCATTCATTCATGATTCAGACACTCTTCCTGATTTCTTGGCAAGTGACATCGAGCATGTTGTTCCCAATGTCGATCAAATTGTCATCTTCCAATCTAACTCTGAAGATCAGCTTATAGTCTCTGAAGAAGCAGAGCCATCTAATCAGGAAGATTTTGTTCCAAACAATACGAATAAATGTTCTTGTAACGCCCGTGTTTCTGGGATTGCCATTTTTAGCAATGTAATAGTCTAGGTTAACCTTTGTAACTCAACTTGAAATAATAAGAATGTATTATTTGTGAATTATGTGAATTATGTGATTTATGTGTTTATTTTCTTGATTTTTATAATTTAATGAATTAAGAATGAAATAAGCGTCAAAATTAAAGTGTGAGATATGCCCGATATCTTTGCATAAAGTTGTAGTGGTTGAAACAAGGATTCCGGAGATATAAGGAATGCCAAAATCCGAGTTATAACGAAGAAGTTATGACCTGTCGAAGTTTCGCGACAGAACCGGCACGACGTCGAGTGACGTAAAATATGAATTTAAGATAGAGCGATATTTATCCTTGGCGATCTAAACGAAAGTCGTAGATTTCGTTAAACCGAGAGCGTGCATAAAAGGAACGCCCAAATCTGACTTCGTATGAGGAAGTTATGATTTTTCTAAGTTTTGACTTAGCAGTATGCAGCCCGAATACTCGATTTGAGATCGAGCGGTTTTTAGCCGAAACAATCTAAATGAGAATCGAAGATCTCGTTGTTAGTAGCGAAACGATGAAAAGTTAGGCGAGAACGGACGTCAGACGAAGAAGTTATGAATTTATAACGAAGTTTTTCTGTCCCGGCCTTCTAAAAATAAATAATAAAAATAAAAGTCAAAATTAGCCGACGGAGTCTAAATGAAAGTTGTAGAGTATGGTCTGACCTTCGCGTGGATATAAAGAACGTCGAAAACGGAGCTCGTATGCGAAAGTTACGCAATTTAGAAGTTCGACGAGTCAATTACGCCCCGCGTAATTGAGTACGCCCCGCGTACTCAGTCGGATGCAACTTGTCTGACCAATACTCGAGTGCCACAGATCGACGCATGCAGTGACGTCAAAGTACGCCCCGCGTAACCGAGTACGCCCCGCGTACTGAGTACGCCCTGCATAATTTGAGATTACGCCCCGCGTAATCCCAGACCCTCAGCCTATAAATAGAACTCGAAATCAGCCATTTTCTCTTGTTCAAACTCTTCTCTCTCTCTAAGTTTTGCCTCGATTTGCGTGCCAATCATATCCCGAAGCCCCGGTATTATTCCCGAGCCCCGAAGCGAGATCCGAAGCCCCGAGGATCCCAAAGAGCGTTATTCCCGAGCCGAAGCTCTGCCCGCGAGGAGTTCGATTTTGGTGAAGATCTTCCAGATCTATCGAAGTATACTACTTCTATAAGCCGTAGTGCTGCCGGATCATCTTCTGATCAAGTGAGTGTATAGTCCCTTTTCAAAACGCAATATTATGAAGTATTTAATATAAAATACGTGCTACGTGTATATATTTTGTGGTTATATGTGTGAATGTATATTCACTCTCTTCTATCTCATAGATCTGATATATTCTCTATGAAATACGTGTTATGTGTGTATGCCTCATCTGTTATGTGGAATATGTATTGATTAAAGCATGCTATACAGGTTTTTAAACAATGTATAAAAATGTATATTTTTATCTACTAATATGTTGGGTAGAACATGGGTAGATAATTGGTGTGAAATAAACAGATGAGAGGCCTCGGTGTTATTGGTGTTATTCTAGTCATTCAGCAGAGTATGGATGACGACCACAGACTATTCTAGACTGTCCTGTGGAACACTAGCAGGCTCATTACCTGTAGGTGTTGTGAACGACGTGTTCACCGGTGTACTCTATCCCCCACATGGTTGCCTTTAGGACACTTATTGTTGAGGAAGCCCCTCTGCAGTAATGTCCGTCCCGATGAAAATCCTGAATATAAGTTCCTTATAATAGACGTTATTTTTAGGAACGTAAGGTGAGGATAACGGGAATGGGTAATCGGGTTTATTGTTGATTGATGAAATTAAATATAATTATTGTGGGTTTGAAAACCCTATATGCTCACCAGGCTCCCAAGCCTGACCCACTCAGTTGATTTGTATTACAGGAAGTGGCGCAAGAGTTTAAGATGGGCGAATCATCAAGTCATTTTTGTTTACAAGTCTGCATATGTATATATTTGTTGAACGACTTGTAATATCATCGTTTATGCTTTATGATCTATATCGGAACATGACATCCCGACTTTTGATTATGAAATGAAATCATATTTCTATATGAAATGTTTTGATAAATATCTATTTTATCATGTTTTGTTTTTGGGAACAAATTCCGCATCTCTTTTAAAATCAAACGGATTTACTCTGAAAATGTTTTAAAAAGCATAAATGAAATCGGTCTTTTCTGGACGAGATTTTGGGGATGTCACAGTTCTAATCCTAGAATTCTTTGAGATCATCCTGAATCTCAAATCATTGGAGATGTAAATTCTAGGATTCTCACACGTAGTAGAGTTAGCAGCAACTTCTGCATGTTTGTAACATCCCCCTATGGCACGTATCACAATATTGTCCGCTTTGGGCTCCCGGTGCAAAAACTTACCAGGGGGTCACCTATCCCTGGATTGCTCTCGCCCGAGCACGCTTAACTGTAGAATTCTTATGGGATCTGCTGCCCTCACAACATTAACAGGCATTGTGTCATGGTAGGTATCCACACCCCTTATAAGGAATGTTTCGTTCTCCTTCATAGTCGATGTGGGATCAGGTGCAACCCACATCTGTCACACCCCCAAACCAGAACGACGGAAACGTCTGGGGGTGGATGACTTCATGTACAATATCATAACAAATGAATAATAGTAATCAAAGCCATACAAGCATTGCATTGATAATTAAAAAGGTTACATTGTACACAAAACATTGTTTACTTGATGTTAAATACAATATGTCCAAAAATAAATAACGTGACGCGGTGACACCCCATCCTCAAAACCCTTTTGGTTACCTATTTACTGATTTCCTGAGAATACAAGCGGTTTTGAAAAAAGTGTCGCCAATTAAGTTGGTGAGTTCAGAAGAGTTTTGTATGCAAAAGATTGGTAATTTTTCCTTGTATGAATGATAGAGTGCGCTTTCAGAAAATCCAATATTTTTTTAAATGGGTTGTAAGTCTTAAGCCCAAGACCGGAAATGTAAGTAGTGTTGTACTGGAAAGTAGTATTATGAAGTTTTATCTTTATATAAAACTAATTTATTGTATGTTAACCTCGCAAACCAAATGTATTGTTAATACCCCGTGTGAGTTATTATAACCATGCTAACGACGAGTGACCTGCTACGACGTTCTTCAGGCGTCGAAATGTTAGAAATTTGTCACCCTAGACCTGCCGGTCTAACTGTAGCTAACAGTTTAGGTGCGGGATGTAAATCCCGTACAGATCTATACACAAGTGGCACGCTCTCTTACCGAAACTCTGGTTATAATTCAGTACTCTGGTGTGTACTCTGGTAGGTACGGTGAAGTCTTGTCTTTGCAACTCAATTGTATTCCTTTCCTGACCTTCAATCAAAGGATTCCACCTGGCACCGACAAATCCCATTCTAGCAGGGAAGAACCACTATCCGGAGAAGTTGCATCTTCAATGGGTAGATCCCCTCCAAGCAGCACATAAAAGATGAATAATGAAACATGAGGAAGAGTATACCATGTAGTGACATAGCAGTTCTCCTAATCGAATACTTATGATAATGAACATTCCAAAACTAAAAAAAGCCCTTTCTCGGATTTGAAGCGATGACTTAAGCCTCTCTCTTAGCTTAGGGCCTTTAAACTGAAAGAGCATGACTCTTTAAACTAAATCCATTTGATTCATGAATTAGCCCACTATGAGTTGTTCTATTATATAATGGATTAGCCCTCATCAAGAACTCTCGCCAAATCACAAGTCTTCCTATTACATTACGCCAGAATGCACAACCACCGTGGGCATTCATTCCTATGTCGGGGCCGGGGGCATGGCAGATGAACTTTACTTTGCACATGCGTTCATCGGCGACTGATCATGTAACGTCAAAGAAAAAAGACCGCTTAATAAGACGCCTATTCGATCTAATAGTCGAACGAGGTACGAACTAGTGCTAGCTCGGGCGCGGTAACAAAGGTCCTTGCAAACTTCGTAGCGGAGTGGCGGCCACATCTAAACTTGTATTTATATGCAATACCGAAATAAGTCGGGTAGTGCCCGCGATGGACTTGCCTTTCTGGTTAAGTACTTGACTTAAAAGACAGCTAGCTAGTTTCATTCAAGAAAGAGGATTTGTACCAAAAGAACAGGCTTTCTACCCCTTCTAGCGAGTTATTAGCATCTGGGAGTTCTAGCGACTGACTTGCTCGCATCTCTTGCCTTAAAGGCAATTTGTATTAACCGGTTTACCTATATTGTAATGAAACCCTCAATGAAAGTATTACTCTTCCATAGGAGACATATAGTGTAAAAATATTCATACCTTAAATTAAGTATATAATTCGTCCAAAATGATAGTGTAGTATCTATGATTCCCAAACTATACCAATAATAGTTTATTATGAATGTTTTGTTAAATCCATTTATATAAATATGTAATAGTTATCTTGTCTAGATGTTTCTTAAAAGATTATATCATAAAAACTTACATCTAACACATGTATGAGAAATTGATATGAAAAAGTCCATTTTTGTTTAATAATCCATCTTTACATAAAATGATAAAATTTTGAGTTTTCTTTTTGTAAAACTAACTCCAGTATTTTGTCTAGTTTCAAAATGCATGATCAAAACAACATATTTTTTGGGTTTTATCCCACAAAAATGGTATAATAACTAGGTTATAATCATTTTTGCTAGGAATGCCATATTTTGTCCAAAGAAAATCCTAGTCTTTGTAGTTTTGTACTTATAACTTTTCCTTATGAATATATAACATAGTTTATGTTTTGTTTTTTTTTCTTAGTTTTAGAAAACTAACTTACCACAAATAAATATTCTAAAAACTAGTGATAACCATATTTCATGCAAATTATGCTTTATATTTGACATAGGAATGAAACACGCAAACATTTATGTAAATGTTACAAATATTTCTTCCCCCTCAACATGTAAAACTCAAAAATATGTGGGGGGGGGGGGGGGGTATGAACTCACCTTGAGTGTGTTTGTGGTTGAATAAAGAGATGATGGTGAGGATCTTCAAGCCTATAACACTTGAAGGTGGTTGAAGAACTCTTTGAAGGTGGTATTATCCTATGAGTTTTAACACATGATAATGTGTGTAAGTGAGATGAAACTAACATGAAAGTGTGTAGAAACACTAGATTAACAAGAATACCTACCAAAAATTCTAAGAACCAATACGGAGAAATAAATCCTTGGAAGATTTGGACTTGTCTCTTGAGAGGAAAGTGAAGGAGTTTGAAAATGATGGGGGTTTGGGGAGTTCTCGGCCGAAGATAAAGAAGGAGGGGTGAGGTGATGTTTGCATTGTTATTTGTTGGATAATAGCCTTGATACATGTTGGGTAATATTTTGTGTTTGAAAGGATGAAACCCTCTTTTCACGAAGTAAACTCTTTTTCTCTTTCTTTTCAACCGATAACCTCATAAAGCCACCAAAATCACATGGTGATTTCAGTCTAGTACCACCGAGATCACCTCGTGATTTCGGTCCAGGTACCAACGAGTTCACAAGGTGATTTCGGTCCATGTACTAACCGAGATCACTTGGTGATTTCGGTCCAAGTACCAACCGAAATCACAATGTTTTGGGTCCTAAGTTGAGACCCTAAAAGCAAGGTATAAATCACGATTTATGTCCTAACCTATTGACTTCCATTGACTTGTTTAACTTTTGCTGGCCCAAAACTGCCAGTTGTCACATCATCCTCTCGTTAGAGGGAATTTCGTCCTGAAATTAGTTCTTGAGTGGGTACTCATGAGCTAGGGAAAAGATGTTGGTACTTCTGTTTCATTTGGTCTTCTCATTCCCAGGTGAATTCAGGCTCTCGCTTGGCGTTCCAACGGACCTTCACTATGGGTATGTGGCTTGGTTTCGTGCTTTTGACATCCTTGTCCATGATTTCCATAGGTTCCTCTACGAAGTGTATGATGGGTTTTAGACATAAGATCTTTCCTATGTGCACATACAACCCTATAGCTTGGATCTAGGTTTCTCTAATTGAACATGCAATATATCCAAGACTTTCATGGCTAGATCTAATGTAAGCTAACAATCAAAACATATGAAAACAGATCTAGAATTATACCTTGAGTTACTTGCTTGAAACCTTCTTCTTGTTGGAGCTTAGAGTCACAATTGTCACTCCTCTAATGGCTTACGAAAACCAACTAGCAAGAAGATGATTTGAGATAGTTAAGGAAGAGGGAAATCGGATCTAGGGTTACTCCAATCACAAGGGTGCCGATTTCCACAACCCCAAGGGTCTATTTATACTGTGAGCTCCTAGGGTTTCACCCTAATACCCTAATTGGATAACTTAGCCTCAAAGCAATCCAATATCCCTTCTAGATAAGGCCTTGGATGATTTCTAGTTGATCCACATCCCTAAAATCGTCCACCCCATATCCATAAGGATTCTTAGCTCAAAATACAACTATCACACATTTGACAGTTTATACCCCTTTCTTCAATTAATCTCTTTAAGTCACCAAATTAATTCCTAATTAATTTATGACTTATATTAATCAAATAATATTATTATTCCTTTAACATATTATTCTTATAATACATTAATAATAATATCTCTTCTCTCTATATAAATCACCCTGTCAAGTTCCTATGATGAAGGCAACCCAAAAGGACCATGCACAATCGGGTCAAGTACTTACCAAATATAGTTACAGCCTTAGACACTAATCCAACAGTCTCCCACTTGGATAAGTCTAGTAACTATAAATGCAAACACAATCCGATTAGCAATCATAGCTCTCAAAGACGCTGTCAACTCTGATTTTATTAGTAACCTGTCCTTTAGATAAGGGATCGTACAGTCCTCTGTTTTGATATCGTGCAGACGATTTTATGAAACATTGTCATACTTATTGTCCAGCAACTATTTTCTTGATATCAGATTTATTTGACATAGAACTTAATTGAACACATCTATTCAGTACTGATCGGGCCCGACACATAAGTCAAATCAAATCATCGAGCGGCCGTGATATCGCTTCTACCCTCTTAGGATAAAAATAACAGATAAACTTCGACTTATATGCATTTACTTATCGACTAATCAACTATACACAACAATGCATTTTATGACATCAATTTACTGATGCGGTTTCGCATTATCAATGTACAACCAATTAGTAAATAATAAACCATATATCTAGGATTTAAGACCATATGATATTATCTTCTTGCAATCACCCCGAAGTGATTCCAGCAAGCGCGGGTTTATTCCAATGCTCAAAACTTGTTCATAAGCACTCATGAACGTTGCAGCAAACCTTTGCTATGTCTAGTACCATTTAGACAATCTACAGACCAATTCATGACAATCTTCATTCATACCTACTTCCAACATATGAACGATTGTGGACCATTCGAATAATTCGATTATTCTTAATAACTTAATTATTCAGGAAGTCAAAACATGCAAAGTGAAACAATAGCTAAACAATTAACATACGATAGTAACTTTACTTATAAACAATACTCTTTTATTTAATCATCAAATGTCAATTACATTTACCTATTACACGTTTCTAAAAATATCTAATCTAAACTAATATCATCCTTCAGCCCAATACTACTAGCATGCTGCATGTTCTTAACCCTGCTCAGTCCCTTCGTAAGCGGATCTGCTGGGTTATCTTCTGATGATATCCTCTTAACCACGAGGTGTCCTTCTTCTACTCGATGCCTAATAAAGTGATATTTTATGTCGATATGCCGAGATCTACCATGATCCCTCGGTTCCTTGGTCAAGGCAACTGCTCCTTCATTATCACAGAAAATTTCCATGGGCTCCTTTATAGCAGGCACAACTCCAAGATCGCCAATGAAGTTCTTCAACCATATTGCCTCCTTTGACGCTTCACTTTCTGCAATGTACTCTAATTCGCACGTTGAATCAGCTACAGTTTCCTGTTTGGAACTTTTCCAAGTTACCGCTCCTCCATTAATGGTAAATACCCATCCCGACTGCGAACGGTAGTTGTCCCTGTCGGTCTGGAAACTGGCGTCACTATACCCTCACACCTTTAAGTCGTCACTCCCTCCGAGGAATAGAAACCATTCCTTGGACCTCCGAAGGTACTTTAGGATGTTCTTGACCGCAATCCAATGCGCTCTTCCAGGATTCCCTTGATATCTACTAACCATGCTCAAAGCAAAGGCCACATCAGGACGAGTACAACTCATAGCATACATGATTGAGCCAACTGCGGAAGCGTAAGGTACTTCGCTCATCTCAGCTATCTCGGCTTCGGTACTCGGACTTTGAGTCTTACTCAACTTTGTATTACTTTGTATCGGTAGTTCTCCCTTCTTCGAGTTCTCCATACTAAAACGTTTTAGTACCTTATCTAAGTAAGTATTCTGACTAAGTCCTATTAGTCTCTTACTTCTTTCTCTCACTATCCTTATTCCCAAAATATAGGAAGCCTCTCCGAGGTCCTTCATAGCGAAGCACTTCCCGAGCCAGGACTTTACCTCCTGCAGAGTCGGGATGTCGTTTCCTATGAGTAGTATGTCATCGACATACAAAACGAGAAAGCTAACTATGCTCCCACTGGCTTTGACATATACACATGATTCATCTTCGCTTCGTACAAATCCAAACTCTTAGACTTTCTCATCAAAGCAAAGATTCCATCTGCGAGATGCTTGCTTAAGTCCATAAATGGACTTCTCAAGCTTGCACACTCTATTTGGATGGTTCGGATCGACAAAACCATCTGGCTGAGCCATGTATACATCCTCAGCCAACTTCCCATTAAGGAAAGCGGTCTTGACATCCATTTTCCATATCTCATAATCATGAAATGCAGCAATGGCTAGCATCACCCTAATATATTTTATCTTAGCAACTGATGAGAAGGTCTCATCATAGTCAACTCCGGGAGTTTGAGTAAAGCCCTTCGCCACCAGTCGTGCCCTGTACGTGTGCACATTCCCATCCACGTCGGTCTTCTTCTTGAAGATCCATTTGCACCCAACTGTCTTACGTCCGGGCACATTGTCAACCAAATTCCAAACTTGGTTATCATACATGGATTGAATCTTGCTGTCCATCGCCTCTTTCCATTTTGCAGACTTCGGGCCTACCATAGCTTCCTTATAGCAATTAGGTTCATCTAGATTTATTAGTGTACTATCACTAATATACGTGTCCCCTTCGGTAGTAATATGAAAACCATACAACTGGGGTTGAACTCTAACTCTTTCGGAACGTCTAAGAGGTAAGGACTCGTCAATTGGTTCAACCGGAGTTTCCTCCTCGGGTTGAGCGCCAGCGGTAGAGGTTCCTTCATCACTCGACTCTTGAATCTCTTCAAGATCGATCTGCCTCCCACTGTCTCCTTGGTTTATAAGTTCTCGTTCTCGGAAAACCCCTCTTCTTGCTACAAAGACAACATTGTCACTCGGTCTATAGAAGAGATATCCAAAGGATTTTTGCGGGTAGTCGACGAAAATACATCGCTCACTATGAGGTTCGAGCTTGTCATGAGTTTCTTGTCTTACGAAAACTTCACAACCCCAAACCTTGATATGTGCCAACGAGGAAGCTTTCCCTGTCCACATCTCGTGAGGTGTTTTGGCAACCTTCTTTGTAGGGACTCGGTTAAGGATATGGGCGGCAGTCTCTAAGGCATACCCCCAAAATGAGATAGGTAGTGAAGCACGACTCATCATAGAACGAACCATGTCTAACAAGGTTCGATTGTGCCTTTCTGCCACAACATTTAACTGCGGTGTCTTAGGTGGCGTTAATTGCAAAACTATTCCACATTCCTTGAGATAGTCGTGGAATTCAAGACTTAGGTGCTCTCCTCCTCGATCGGATCGAAGCATCTTGATCTTCCTACCCAATTGATTCTCCACTTCATTCTTGAACTCTTTGAACTTTTCAAACGTTTCAGACTTGTGCTTGATTAAGTAAATATACCCATATCTACTATAATCATCGGTGAAAGTCACGTAGAAGCGGTTTCCATCCTTTGTGGTGGATCTAAAGGGCCCACATACATCGGTATGTATGAGATCCAATAAACGCTCACCCCCTCACAAGTGCCAGTGAAGGGTGACTTGGTCATCTTTCCAAGTAAACAAGATTTGCACGTGTCATCTTCCCTAAGGTCGAATGACTCCAACACTCCATCATTTTGGAGTTGGGCTATGCGTTTCTTGTTGACATGTCCAAGACGACAATGCTACAAAGATGCTTTATCCACACTATTGGAAGAATCCATGCACAACACATCATTTCCTAGGTTGTCTACAACCATAACAGTTTCATAAATTCCATTACAAGGCATTGCTTCAAAGTATAAAACACCATTTAGATAAGCATAAATAGAAACATTCATATTATTAAACGAATATCTAAATCCTTGTCTAAACAAACCATGAAATGAAATGATGTTTCTCGCCATATCTGGCGAGTAGCAACAATTATTTAAATCTAAACCTAATCCATTACTAAGTACTAAAGAATACACTCCAATCTTGGTGACAGGAGACGATCTTCTGTTTTCCATGATTAGATTTATTCTTCCTTGCTCCACATCTCTATCTCTTCTTAGTCCCTGCAAATCAGAACAAATGTGGTAACCACATCATGTATCAAGAACCCAAGAAATAGTATGAGATGAATCATTAGATTTAATTGTGTATATACCTTCTAAAGATGGCTTGATCTTTCCATCCTTGATGGCTTACAGATATTCCAGGCAGCTTCTCTTCCAATGCCCTATTTTGTGGCACTGATGGCACTCTGCCTCCTTCAGGTTAGGGTTGGGCTTAGCAGGATCAACCTTGGTCCCACTAGAAGAGGAACCATCTTGGGACTTTCCCTTGCGGTGGCTCTTTGAAGGAGCCTTCCTCTTCTTGCCCCTTCCCTGCCCTATAGCCGAAACAGGAGCATCTGTTGGTGCGGGAGTTGGTGCAACAGACTTGTCCTTTAGGTTGCTCTCAGCAGTCCTTAGGAGTCCTTGGAGTTTGCTTAGGGTGACCTCTTCCTTGTTCATGTGGTAAGTCATCCTAAATTGGTTGTAGCATGAAGGAAAGGAGTGAAGAACAATGTCAATGGCCAAATCCTCCCCAAAGTTAACATTTAACTTGCGAAGACGATCAACATATCTTTGCATCTTTTGCAAGTGCACAGTTAACAATTCTCCACTTCCCATCTTGGCGGTGATCATGTTGGTGATGATCTCGTAGCGCTCTTGCCTTGCGATTTGGTAGTACCTCTCCATCAAGTCTTGATACATTTCATAGGGATACATGTCCTCATAGGACTTTTGGAATTCTTGGTTCATAGTGGCTATCATGATGTAATGGGCTTTCATTGCATCAGGTTCGTGTGTCTCAAAGACAACCATCTCTTCGGGAGTAGCGATTTCCGGGTTGACCTTCTCGAGCTTTTCGTCGAGGACATACTCTTTGTCCTCGTAGCGTGCAATGGTGTGACTGTATCTTATCCATTCGCTAAAGTTCGTACCATCGAAGGTCACCTTTTGGCAAAGACTCATTAATGTGAATGAGTTAGCAACAATGTTGTTTGCGTTTGACATCTACAATTAGAAAGGAGAAAGTTTGATTAGAATTGGATCCCTAATTAAACACCCAAAATGAAAAATTAGGGCTAGGACCCAACAACATTATTTACATATTAGAAAATGGATGTCGTGATCCAACATGCAAATAATTTGGAGGTAAGTGAATGACGATTCACTAATTCTTCACCTTGAAAACATAACCTTAAGTTTTTATTGAGAATTCCTAGATTTTTCTTTGAGATTCATTGAACCCTTCAATGGCATGTTTAAATCTCGATATGCCCCTCTAGTTTGTGACTGGGATACCGAGGATCACAAAGCGGGTGTGAATAACCATGCAAATCTACACGGTTCCTTCATTGTTACAATCACCCATTCGATGTGCCGGTAAACCACACACGCTCCATCGAACTATGATAAACAATGAATCACCCTTTGTGACCTTTGCTAAGAACCAATTAGTGTGCCGGTAAACCACACACGCTCCACCAACATCTTAGCAAGGGTGCAAAGTGCAATTTCTTGGGATTGCATCAATTCACTTTTCCTAAAGTAGCTAAGATTGGGAATTTTATAAAAATGGTTTAGTTACTTTATAGATTCATTATACTTATTAATAAGGAGAGAGAGTTGCCCTATCCTACCCATTCGGCTAACGACCCTCCACCAGTCAAGCAAGCGGTGGGTGTGAGTGTACACCCATTAAGCACCATTTTATAGGCAACAACCTTATAGACCGACTTCGTGAATGAGGCCTACTAACGGTAAGACTAGCATTTAATTTTACTTATATATTTATTAAGCTTTTAATAACATAATAGTATAGGGTTGAATTTTAAACTTGTAAAATTCTAGGGGTTGAAATTTAAATTCTTCTAAATTAAACTATTAATCACCAAATTCAAATTTCAAAACTTCGGGATAAATATTGAACTTTTCAAAACAATAGGGATCAAATAACAAATAATTCAAATTAAACACTTAATTTCATAATTATCTATATTTGACCTAATCCAATTTTAGTCATTAGATGATTACCAAATAGTCCATATTTATCATATAAATAATTAATATTCACAAGATTTGAAATTATCTATTCTCATGTCAAGGATAATCATTAAATTAGGTTAAAGTTCGGATTTATACTTAATAAAACGATTTAGGTATTAATCCAAGACAAAACAACAATAAAATCCCGAATTATCCTCTGTCTGACGCTGGGACTCGCCGAGTAGGGCCAACTCGCCGAGTCCATACACTGACTCACCGAGTTTGGTCAGACAGAGGTGAAGAAAAACGATTTTCCGCAAGCAAAACAGTTAAGCATCACACTCAATTGAAACCAATCATGTCTCTGATACCACTGATGGGTTTTAGACATAATATCTTTCCTATGTGCACATACAACCTTATAGCTTGGATCTAGGTTTCTCTAATTGAACATGCATTATATCCAAGACTTTCATGGCTAGATCTAATGTAAGCTAACAATCAAAACATATGAAAACAGATCTAGAATTATACCTTGAGTTACTTGCTTGAAACCTTCTTCTTCTTGGAGCTTAGAGTTACAATTGTCACTCCTCTAATGGCTTACAAACACCAACTAGCAAGAAGATGATTTGAGAGAGGTAAGTAAGAGGGAAATCGGCTCTAGGGTTACTCCAATCACAAGGGTGCCGATTTCCACAACCCCAATGGTCTATTTATATTATGAGCTCCTAGGGTTTCACCCTAAAACCCTAATTGGATAACTTAGCCGCAAAGCAATCCAATATCCCTTCTAGATAAGGCCTTGGACGATTTCTAGGTGATCTACATCCCTAAAATCGTCTACCCCATATCCATAAGGATTCTTAGCTCAAAATACAACTATCACACATTTGACAGTTTATACCCCTTTCTTCAATTAATCTCTTTAAGCCACCAAATTAATTCCTAATTAATTTATGACTTATATTAATCAAATAATATTATTATTACTTTGACATATTATTCTTATAATACATTAATAATAAGATCTCTTCTCTCTATATAAATCACCCTGTCAAGTTGCTATGACGAAGGCAACCCAAAAGGACCATGCACAATCGGGTCAAGTACTTACCAAATATAGTTACAGCCTTAGACACTAATCCAACAGTGTAGACTCTCATTTACCTCGATTTCATCAAGTGGGATTACAAGAGTCTCGTCGGACTGACACTTCTTCAGGTTGGACACGTGGAAGGTGGGGTGTACGTTACTGAGTTCTTGTGTTAGTCGAAGTTTGTAAGCCACCGGGCCGATTCTAGCAAGGATCTCGAATGGACCGATATTACCTTGGATTCTGCTTCCCACATTTTCCAAAACGTATAATTCCTTTCCAAGATGAGACCTTCAACAGAACGCAGCCACCAACCTGGAATTCCAAAGGTTTGCGTTGTTTATCTGCATAGCTCTTTTGCCGATCTCGGGATGCCTTTAATCGTTCATGGATCCGCACAATATTCTTTATAGTTTCCAGTATGATCTCTGATCCAGTGAGTGTGCTATTAGGCACTTGTCCTCTTGCTAGCTGTGTGTCACCCACTTCATCCCAACACAAAGGTGATCTACACTTGTGCCCATAGAGAGCTTTGAATGGCGCAACTTTGATGCTAATGTGTTAGCTATTATTGTATAAGAATTCAATGAGTGGTAAATGGGTATCCCAGGGTATACCAAAGTCTATTACACAAGATCTCAACATGTCTTCCAGTGTCTATATGGTTCTCTCGCTTTGTCCGTCGATTTGACTTTTGAGGGTGATAAGTTGTACTCATGTCGAGTTTGGTTCCCAAGGACTTTTGTAGTGATTACCAAAACCATGAGGTAGATCTACTATTCCTATCGAAGATGATGTATATTGGCATCCCGTGTAGTCGTATAATTTCTTTAATGTACGTCCTTGTTAGCTTCTCCATCTTTTCAATCTCTTTTATTGGTAGGAAGTGTGCAGATTTGGTTAACCTGTCAATGATCACCCAGATGGTATCAAGTCCGCCCGTTGTCTTGGGAAACTTGGTTATAAAGTCCATGGTTATCCGCTCCCACTTCCACTCGGGTATATCCGGTTGCTGAAGCAAACCCGAGGGCTTTTGGTATTCTACATTGACCTTGGCATAAGTCAGACACTTGCCCACATAGGTAGCGATTTATGCCTTCATGTTTGGCCACCAATAAAGTTTCTTGAGGTCTAGATACATCTTGTCTGAACTGGGATAACGAAGTATTTGGTTTTGTGAGCCTCATTTATAACAATGTCTCTGTACCCGCCGAATCTCGGTGTCCAGATTCGGTTCATGAGATAATAAGCCCCGTCCTCCTTGGATTCAAGGTTTTTATCCATTCCCCGCATGGCCTCACCTGCGACGTTCTTGGGTTTCAAGGCTTATAGTTGCGCCTCCTTGATTTGTATGGACAAATGTGAATGGATGGTCATAGTTAATGATTTTACTTGGCGGTCCGAGTATTCTTTTCGACTTAGGGCATCTGTTACTATGTTGGCCTTTCCTGGATGATAACGAATTTCGCAATCGTAGTCATTTAGCAGGTCTACACATCGTCGTTGTCTCATGTTGAGCTATTTTTGATTGAGAATGTGCTGAAGACTCTTAAGATCTATGAAGATGGTGCATTTTGTTCCGTAAAGGTAATGTCGTCAGATCTTCAGGGTAAACACCACTACTCCTAATTCGAGTTCGTGTGTGGTGTAATTGACCTCGTGATTCTTGAGTTGTCTTGAGGCATAGGCAATGACCTTCCCTCTTTGCATAAGCACGCATCCTAGGCCCTGCTTGGACGCATCGTTGTAGACCACAAAGTCTTCAGTCCCTTCTGGGAGAGACAAGATTGGAGCACTGCATAAGGCTAGTTTAAGCGTTTGGAAGGCAATTTCTTGTTTATCCTCCCAGTTGAAAGTCACTCCATTCTGAGTCAAGGTAGTGAGTGACTTTGCGATTTTGGAAAAATTTTGTATAAACCTTCTGTAGTAGCCAGCAAGACCCAGACATTGGCGTATCTCTGTCGGTGTTCTTGGTGTTGCCCAGTTTTCAATCGCCTTGAATTTGGAAGGGTCCATGTGTATCCCTTCCTCGCTGACTACGTGTCCCAAGAAGTCTACCCTTCGAACCCAGAATTCGCATTTTGAGAATTTCGCATACAGTTTCTCTACCCTTAACGTCTCTAAGACTTGTCGTAAGTGCTGACTATGTTCTTCTTTGCTTCGTGAATAGATTAATATGTCGTCGATGAATACTATCACGAATTTATTGAAGTAAGGTCGGCATACACGGTTCAATAGGTCCATGAACACTGCTGGCGCATCAGTCAAACCGAAGGAAATCACTACAAACTTGTAGTGACCGTAGTGAGTTCTAAATGTCGTCTTAGGAATATCTCCTTCCTGAATTCGCAGCTAGTGGTACCTTGACCTTAGATCAATCTTTGAGAAGAAGCTCGATCCTTGCAGTTGATCAAAGAGGTCGTCGATTCAAGGTACGAGATAACGGTTTTTGATAGTGAGTTTGTTAAGTTCTCGATAGTCTATGCACATACAGAATGATTCGTCCTTCTTTTTCACGAACAAGATTGGAGCTCCCCAAGGTGAGAAGCTCGGTCTGATGAATCCTTTTCTCAGCAGTTCGTTCAGGTGACTGGAAAATTCCTACATTTCAGTTGGTGCTAAATGGTATGGGGATTTGGCTATAGGGGTGGCTCCAGGGATCAAGTCGATTCTGAACTCGACTTGGTATATGGGTGGGATTCCCAGAAGGTCTTCTAGGAATACATCGGGAAAGTTACAGACCTATGGAATATCCTTGTTATCTTTCACTTCTTGTTTCCCATCAATAATGTGGGTTAAGAAAACGTGGTATTACTTGCATAGATACTTTTGAGCCTTGATGCAAGAGATGAATTGTATATTCATGTTGGGTTTGTCGCCATAAATGACGAGGGTTTCGCTACTTGGTAGGTTAAAGCGAACGGCCTTTTCGTAACACAGGATATCGGCATGGTGAGGACTTAACCAATCCATGCCTATGATAACGTCAAAGCTCCTTATGGTGACAGACATTAGGTCGATTTGGAAAGAATGGTTGTTTAAAGTTAGAGTGCATCCTATGTATATATCTTTACTGCTTTTTGTTTTACCATTTGCCATTTCTATGGTGAATGTTTTATTTAGCGATTGGGGTTTCTGTTTGAGTAAGTGTTTAAACTGGTGGCTCACGAAACTTTTCTCCGCACCACTATCGAAAAGTATGCATGCGTATGAGTTATTTAGAAGAAACGTACTGGTAACCACGGTGGGATCCCTCATGGCCTCCTCATGCCCCATTACTAAAACCCTTCCCACGCCTCCACCATTTCTGTTATGTGCCTTCAGGCACTCCTTCTTGAAATGCCCCATCACACCGCATCCGTAGCAGGCTCGAATCACCCCAGCATTAGCGGCTTGGGTGGTTTGTTGTGCTGGCGCTTTACAGAAACGGGGGGGTATATCCTTCTTGTTGCAATTATTACATTGTATCTCTCGGCAGCCTCCATTGTGATGGTAGTTTCACTTTTTGCATTTTGGAAGAGTCTCAACATATTGCTTGGCTGGTGCAGGGGCGGTAAGGGCGGTAAGTGATGGCATGGACGAACATAGTTTATTGTTTCTTAATTGGGTCTTGAGTGGGTTGGCCCTTTTTCTTATTCCGGAACTTCCACTTGTTCTCTCCTCTTTTTGGCTGTTCGTTCTTGGGGGTTATAATGCCTTGACGGACTCCCTGGTCGACAAGAGTTTGTGCTAAACGCTTGGCACCGTCGAAGGTGCTCAGGTTGGCGGATATGACCATTCTCTGGATCTGAGGGGATAGTACCCAAATGTAACGTTCCACTTTCTTGGCCTCTAGGGTGACCATTCCAGGGCATAGAGTTGTCAATTCGGTAAATCGGGTGGTATAGGTGGCAATATCCTAGCCATTCACGGTGTGATCCCAAAGTTCTTGTTCCGGCTTCTGCATTTCGCTCCTTGGACAATACTCCTCCAGCATCATAACTTTCAAGTCCTCCCAACTCATGACGTTGGCCACAGCTAGAGTCAGAGTTTTAATGTGGCCATTCCACCATGACAGGGCCGAGTCCGCGAATGTACACGTTGCATATTTGACTTTGAATTCATCCGGGCATGCACAGATTTCAAACATAGTCTTGGTTTTCTCAAAGCATCTTGTCAAGGTGACAACACCGTCGTTGCCATGATAGGTCCTGGGTTTGCAGTTCATGAATTTTTTTTGTAAGAGCACGGTCGTGGTTCCCTTGGCTTTCACCCAAATTGGAACTGTTGATTCCATTCCCGATTCCATTGTCGTTCCCATTCCCGTTCGTGCCGTTACTGCTGATTTGAGCCATGGCGGCAGCTACAACGCCTGTTACAGCAGCCTGGAACATGCCAGAGTCCATCGACAAAGGTGGTGGTGGTGGTGTTGATGTATTGTTGAACCGTCTATTAGATTTCTATGGTGGCATTCTTCTGCCATAAAGTTCAATGATGGAATGATGATAAGTCTTCAGTAGTGAGTATAATTCGGGCGTTATAGAGTATTTTAGTTATGCATGTACTATGTTCCGTTTTATCGTAACTTATAGGCAAATCATAAATAGAGATCTACCATAACAAGTAAACAGTTTTCATAACGATCTATAAATTTAATAGCCTCACTCAATGAGATAAAATGCATGCCCATTTCATTGATAATATAGTTTTAGTACATAGTTTCGTGAAAATTGACCTTTAATAAGGTCTACAATACATCAAGAGATCAGAAAAGGAAAATTTTGACAGCATAACAACCCCTCGAATAGTGTAATCACTTATTCGTAGGTTCGAACCTACACACAGGAAAGTGTAGCTCCTAGTCTATAAAAAATGCGAGTAGTATGAGCCCTACTCGCGGTGTGTGGTCTCCTGTGGGTCATGGGATGAAGATGTGGAGGTTTGCATCTCCGCTATCCGACACTCAGCCACGGTCACCCTCTCCTCGAGAGCCGAGTGTCTCTCCTGGTACTACCTCATTTCCACTCGAGCGGTGGTGAGGTCCTCCTGGAGGCGGACTCTGCGTCTGAGTCCTCCTCTAACTCCTCTTCATCTTCTTCCTCCTCTGGATCCTCTTTGGGATCCTCTTCAGAGTCTTCCTCCTCTGCATCCTCTTCGGGGTCTTCCTCTATTATCTCCTCAGGATCCTCTTCGATCCAACCGTTATTTCCCTGGTCAGGGAAATAGGGGTCTTCAGGCATATGGAATCTTGCCATGATGTCTGTTCAACAATAGAGATATGAGAAATATAAGAAGGGTTTAAGTGTATGATTCTATAGTATTCTAAAATACTCCTATAATATTTTAAACTTTATGTTTGATTCCATAGTTTCCTTGGTATGAAGGGTTGGTAAGTTTTAGATTCGCTGTTTACCACGACCATTCCCAAAGACATGTTAGTCATGTCTCGCATAAATGTAGTTGAACAGGCTATATTTATCCCATATATGATTACATAACTATATAGGCTTAGTCGTAGCGTCCAACTTATCTTAATACTTTTTATGTGGTTCCTATTTTGACACTATTATAGTATATATGCATGTATGTATACTTTTATAAAAATATTATTATATTTTAAAAGTATACTTTTTCTCATAGTGTTTTAGCCCCATTGTATTTATAGTTGTATATCTTTCATGGTTTGATATACTTAGTTCACTATAAACAATGCTCTTATACCAATCTTTCACACCCCCAAACAAGAACGGCGGAAACGTCTCGGGATGGATGACTTCATGTACAATATCATAAAAAATGAATAATAGTGATCAAATACATACAACCATTGCATTGATAATTAAAAAGGTTACATTGTACACAAAACATTGTTTACTTGATGTTAAATACAATACGTCCAAAAATAAATAACGTGTCACGGCGACGCCCTATCCTCAAAACCCTTTTAGTTACCTGTTTACTGATTTCTTGAGAATACAAGCAGTTTTGAAAAAGTGTCAACAATTAAGTTGGTGAGTTCATAAGAGTTTTGTATGCGAAAAATCGGTAATTTTTCCTTGTATGAATGATAGAGTGCGCTTTTAGAGAATCCAATATTTTTTTTTAAAATGGGCTGTAATTCTTAAACCCAAGACCGAAAATGTAAGTAGTGTTGTACCGGAAAGTAGTATTATGAAGTTTTATCTTTATATAAAACTAATTGATTGTATGTTAACCTTGTAAACCAAATGTATTATTAATACCTCATGTGAGTTATTATAACCATGCTAGCGACTGATGGCCCGCTACGACGTTCTTCAGGTGTCAGAATGTTAGAAATTTGTCACCCTAGACCTACCGGTCTAGCTGTAGCTAATAGTTTAGGTGCGGCGCTATCAATCCCGTACAGATCTATACACAAGTGTCACGCTTTCTTATCGAGACTCTTGTTATAATTCAGGACTTTAGTGTGTACTCTGATAGGTACGGTGAAGACTTGTCTCACAAATTTGTATTAACCGGTTTACGTCTAGTGTAATGAAACCCTCAATGAAAGTATTACTCTTCCATAGGATCCATATAGTTTAAAAATATTAATACCATAAAGTAAGTATATAATTTGTCTAAAATGATAGTGTAGTATCTATGATTCCCAAACTATACCAATTATAGTTTATTATGAATGTTTTGTTAGATCCATTTATATAATCATTTATACAAATACGTAATAGTTATCTTGTCTAGATGTTTTTTTAAAATATTATATCATAAAAACTTACATCTAACACATGTATGAGAAATTGATATGAAAAAGTTCATTTTTGTTTAAAAATCCATCTTTACATAAAATGATAAATTTTTAAGTTTTCTTTTTGTAAAACTAACTCCTTGATATTTTGTCTAGTTTAAAAATGCATGACAAAAACAACATATTTTTTGGGTTTTATCCCACAAAAATGGTATAATAACTAGGTTATAACCATTTTTGCTAGGAATGTCATATTTTGTCCAAAGAAAATCCTAGTCTTTGTAGTTTTGTAGTTATAACTTTTCCTTATGAATATATAACATAGTTTATGTTTTGTTTTTTTCTTAGTTTTACATCTCAAAACTAACTTACCACAAAGAAATATTCTAAAAACTAGTGATAACCATATTTCATGCAAATTATGCTTTATATTTGACATAGGAATGAAACATGCACACATTTATGTAAATGTTCCAAATATTTCCTGTATTCCACCCCCCACCCCCCCCCCCCCCCTCCTAAACATGAAAAACTCGAAAATATGGGGGTATGAACTCACCTTGAGTATGTTTGTGGTTGAATAGAGAGATGGTGGTGAGGATCTTCAAGCCTAGAACACTTAAAGGTGGTTGAAGAACTCTCTGAAGGTGGTATTATCCTATCAGTTTTAACACATGATAATGTGTGTAAATGAGATGAAACTAACATGAAAGTGTGTAGAAACACTATATTAAAAAGAATACTTACCAAAAGTTCTAAGAACCAACTTGGAGAAATAAATCATTGAAAGATTTGGACTTATCTCTTGAGAGGAAAGTGAAGGAGTTTGAAAATGGTGGGGGTTTGGGGAGTTCTCGACCGAAGATAAAGAAGGAGGGGTGAGGTGATGTTTGAAATGTATTTGTTGGATAATAGCCTTGATACATGTTGGGTAATATTGTTGGATAAGATTTCTATGTCCATAACTATAATTGGTATGTACTTGACCCGAGAGTAGCATGGTCAATTTTTGGGTTGCATTCACCAAAACAATCTGATAGGATGAACATTTGAGAAAGAGGTTATTTATGATTTATTAATATATTACAAGTATAATATATTAATATGAAATCATTTATTTAATTAGTATCGATCAAGAATAAATTTAGAATTAATTTAGTGATCAAAAGAGACTAATTAAATTAACCGGGACTGATTATGTAAATCAATGATATATATATATATATATATATATATATATATATATATATATATATATATATATATATATATATATATATATATATATATATATATATACTAGTGGCAGACCCGCGGGATGCGGCGGCGAATAATTTTTTTCAACAAATAATTTCCAATCGACAGTTTTGATTTATGAGTTCTTTTGGTTTCTGACCGGTTTGGGTCGGTTCTTCTTTTAGTACCGAATACACGTAATAGATAGCGTATGTTGTAGTTGAATGGAACCAGAACCGATTAGTTGTATTTGGTCTAGTTCTCGGTTTCCTGTTCATTCTTTTATCTTTTATCGGTTTTCGGTTATATAAGTTTCGATATGTTTTTTGAACCTATTAAATTACAAGAACATGTAATGTATTGAAAGAAAAGTTTGTTGTAGTTTGGTGTTAAAAATATACCTACCTTGTCGTTTTTTGTTAAAAACAAAAATATTTTACTATTTTGAATTAAAAATAAAAATATATTATTTTGTTGCTTTAAATACATTAGAACATGTTTTTTTCTAAATAAATATATATTATTTTCCTTTTTTTAATATAATTATGCTTATGGTTTATGTTTACAGTTATGATTTTTTTTTGTTACACTTGTAGAAGGTGATGTTTATGACATGGTATACAAGTCGATTAATACTCGGGCGACTACTTGTTTCGTGAGTAGAATGGACTCATCGTGGATGAATTTATGTAGTCACAAAGGGGTTTTTGATCATTCCAGGATACAAACGTAAGACCTCCAGGTATTTCATCATATTTGAGGCGTCCTCTAACAAAGTCGGCACCACCTTTGTTTATAACTTTTGCAAGTTTTATTTTATAAATAAACTATTACAAAGAAAGATATCTAGTTGATGTGATATTAGAGATCTATGTGTAAGATTTTTTTGGTTCACAATTTAGTTTAGAAAATATTGAAATATGTTAAAAAAATAAATTAAAAAAATGAATAAAAAAGAAAATCATCATCTATTTTATTAACAGACGATATATTGAAGTTCAATTCTAGTAATTTATTTATGTTTTGTTTCTAGTTCTCTCCGTGGATTTAAAATGTAAATAATGATAATGGTAGACATTTCATTTATCAACTTGTCCCTTAAAATCTTTTTTCTATAACTTACTAAAATATTTAAACTAATTTATTAATAATTTAGTTTTCATAACAAATCGTTTTAAAAAATTTACATAAAAATAAGCTAGACATTATAATATATTATTATGTACACAAGACAACAAACCTAAAAAATATTACAAATTTTAGTAATAAAAAATGCAAACGTTTATTTCTTATTCTATAATAGTAACTCATAAATTGCAAGTTATATTTTGTAGCTTTGATGAAACTATGTTCCTATCTTTGATTCAAGAGACTCTTGAACAATAAAACTAATAGCCAATAATCTAACATTTATAGTAGGAAGGAGTACCAGATTCCAAGATATAAGTTACTCTTATAGAATAAAAAATAATAGCTTTGATGAAACCATACAACGATATATATTTTATACATTTCTAGTAGAAAGGAGTAATAGACTCCAAATTGATCTAAGAGGTTTATGGGTTTAAAGAAGGTTTTAATTATAAAAAAAACCACCATTAACATGTGATTATTGATTAACATTGTCTTTATCACATTTAGCTATTCAATAATAATGTACACTATCCAGAAGCCAATAATGCTAATTCCATTTCAAGCACTTAACATAGATGCCATAATGCAATGTATTTTCTATAAACTACAATGTTATTTCTATAAACGAACAATGACATAAAGTATCTAATTCAACATACATATGTTTATAATCCTTCGATTCCACTGTAACCTGCCATTTCCAAAAGAGAAAAAAGGTTTTTAAACTAAAATTTTCATTTACATAACTATTCATACACACATACAACTATGATAATTGTACTTAAAATCATTGAGCTATTTTGAATATAAATGAACGTATATACCTTTTGATACAAAATAAGTATTACAACAACAATAAACATATGTTACCTATAGTGAATGAGATCTGCAAAATTCGAAATCATACAAAGGTGATGAGATAGTGAATTATGTGGGGTAAGATGATAAGATCTGTGAGTTTAAAGCCATATAAATATGACCTGAGATTTTGTGTGATGTAAACAAACTCAAACTTTATTTGATATATGGTCATAATTTCACCCTGAAAAATAATAAAATAACATATATATTGTCATTTATTCACTTAGGATACTTGATGTTTATATAAAGAGAACAGGCCCATATTTCATACATCCGGTTCAAACCAACAATTTTAACATATAGGGTCCAGGAGTTGTAGCTAGCATTCTCCATCATCAATTACAAAAGTCAAGAAAATTATCATTTACAACACAAATAAATAAAGATTACATGCAATCGCTTAAGGAAAGAGAATTAGTTGTGCAAAACTCCATTGTTAGTCATGGCTTCTAGATATGGAGTCACTGGAGCGGATCTGGTATATTAAAGGTGGAAGGATGGTGGTTCAAAGAGATTGTGGGAGGTTGAAGGCCGAAAGAGGGTGATGGTGTGGTTTGGTTGGTGGTAGGTGGAGGCAGTTGGTGGTGATAGTAAGAGCAATGACAAATCTGGAGAGAAAATCGGTGTAAGGTGGTTTCGATCTAGGGTTATTGAAGGCGACGATGGTTTTAATAGCAGAGCTGGTACAGGTTGTGTTAACTGGCAGTGAAGGCAGATATGTCAACTGGTATAACTGAAGGCTGTAGCAATGATAATATTCATGTAAACCTTCAACACTCACATTTCTTCTTACCAATAATTCCAAAAATTAAGCAAGAGAGTGTGATCCAAGCACCAAACCAAACAGATTATGTGATTTCTATGAAAAATCCAAACAAAAATCTGATTCTTAAGAATAATCTAACCCAAAAGGTAGAGAGGAGATGAAGAAATTAAGGAAATGGAAAAAACAATAACCTTTTTAGAAAGGAACCGAAGGTAGCAAAGCAGGGGTTTGACGGTGGTGAACGCAGATGAGGCTAAAGCTGAAAATATGCCAAAAAAACATATAATGTAGTTGAAAACATAAACAAAAACAGAAAAACATGAAACCTATATTATTCATATCAAATCTTGTATGAAATCCAAATCATTACCCTAAAACTTCAGCCAATGTTGAACGCTAATCAGATGGTATTGCTGTCTTGCGGGCAGGAGAGGGTGGTGGTTGTGGCCTGATGGGAGGTCAAGAAGACAATTTTGTGGGTTTGTCAGGGAAGGTGGCTGATGGGGAAGAAATACGAGGAGAGTATGATAGAGTGGGGTGGAGAATAAGGCTATAGGTGGGATGCGGTTTGGAACCGTGATGCAGCCACGTGGACCGCGAACACCGTCCCTAGGGTGCGGCTTCGTGCGGTTAAAACCGCAGTGCGGCTATAGAAGACCGCGTAATTTGATTGGCTGGGTGATTTATTCCATATTTTCTTTGGTGTAATTTTTTTTTCTTTTTAACCATTACTCTCTCTCTCTCTCTCTCTCTCTCTCTCTCTCTATATATATATATATATATATATATATATATATATATATATATATATATATATATATATATATATATATATATATATAACCATTTACACCACCTTTACACCAATATTTACACAATTTTTTTATCTATATTTTTTTAAAAATGTTTTCTTCCAAAAGGCTTAGCAAAAAAAAAAAACACCAGAAACACCAACACCCCAATATTTTCTTTTTATAATTATGTTTTTTATTTAAAAAAGAAGTTTTATTAAATTAAAATAGTTAAAAAAAAACAAAAAATAAAAAAGAAAATATAAGTGTGGCACCACTCCCTTGGTGTGGCAAAAGACCACACTTGTGTGTTAAAAAATGACGTGGCGCTTATGTGGCGGGGGAGGGAGTGCGGTTTCGGTGGCACCACTCCCTCCAGCCTAAGAGACACATTGGGTAGAGGTGCTGTCAGATACACATCAAATCTTATTTTCAAAATATTTGAATTACCCGACCAGATTTAGATGTAGCTGCATCTCATATCCAATTACAAAGCATATAGTAAGATATAGATTTTATAAAATACTTGATTTTGATTGGTTTAAATCTATTGACATGGATCACCATCCTAACCATTCAAATGAAATCCAAAGACCAAAAATTCATCTACTTGTTTTTTAAGACATTGGTCATAAAATATATATCATGTATATATATATATATATATATATATATATATATATATATATATATATATATATATATATATATATATATACTACTTTATAATACATACATAATATATATTTTAATACCAAAGTCTTAAAAACTAGGAGATGAATTTTTGGCTTTGGATTTCATTTGAATTGATATATATATATATATATATATATATATATATATTACTTTATAATACATACATAATATATATTTTAAGACCAAAGTCTTAAAACAAGGACATGACGTCATCCACCCCAAAACCGGAACGGCGGAAACGTTCTGGAGTGGATGACGTCATGTCAAGTATCACAACAGATGCATTATAGTAATCAAAGTACAACAAAACATTGCATTAATAGTAATAGTTTTACATGATTTACATTACAATATATCAAAGTAATACAAGTAAATATAATAAGTACAACATGGTTCTAAGCTATCTTCATCAACAGCTCCGGGGATGTACCTGTCTAATGCTATCCTGAGAATACAAGTTATTTGAAAAGCGAGTATCAACATTTTTACAAATGCTGGTGAGTTCATAAGTATTTGGTGGCATTTTATTCAAATAACTTTAATAAAAGCGGTGTTTTTCAGTGTATCGATTACATTAGTGTCTTTTCCAGAAAATCCTATATTTTCTTTAATAAGAGCAGTCTTCTACCAAGACTGGACGGAATTATGTGGTAAAAAGTAGTTCTTCCCTTAATCGCTATCGTTATCAAAATACAGAATTTGATTTTTAAGAAAGCAGGAGAATTCAGGGAAATAACGTATGCCTCAGCAGTGAGGACTGCTGACTAAGGCAAAGAAATCATAAACTCCAGGAGAGTATCGAACGAACGATACGCCTGGTTCCGTCTAACAAATGGAGGCACAGACCCCAGAAGGTACCAAATGGAAAGTACAACTGGTAAGGTCTAAAACAGTGAATACAGACCGCAGACAGTATCAAATGAAAGATACATCTTGCAAGGTCAAAACAGAGAATACAGACAGCAGACAATATCAATTGAAAGATACATCTTGCAAGGTCAAAATAGAGAATACAGACCGCAGACAGTATTAAATGAAAGATACATCTTGCAAGGTCAAAACAGTGTGACTCTGAAAATGAGTTACCAGCATACAGTGTAAATTGTCGGTGAAATACCGTTACCTTAAGGCCATGAATTATAAGGTAACCCGGGATACTCGTAACCATACTAACCGACACTAGAGTACCAGACGCCCTACAAGCGTCTATAGAATATGACATTTGTCACCCCTTGGCTTGGTGGGCCGTGGACTGTAGCTAGCAGTCAGGGTGCAGGGGTGTCAATCCCGTATAGATCTATACACACAATGTCCGCTCTCCCTACAGGAGACTCTGGTTACCAACTAGACGACGGAGAAAGCCGTGTCCCAAAGATGCATCCCAAATAGTGGGTAGTGGGTTTCTGATGTAAGTGCTGAACTAGAGGTAGAGACTCATAACTGAACTGGCTAGAGCATACATGTACGTCTATACTCGTATACATAATATATAATTAATGAACCAGACGACCTTCGGACGGCCATCCGATCCCACCAGACCACATCTCAACGAAGAAAAGGAAATAGGGCGGACGAACCTTCCTAAGTCCTTCAATCATTATTTATATGTACCTATACAAGCGCATACATACATCTAACTACGACTGAGTGTGTATCAAGTGGAAACGTATCATCGTGGTGTGTAATCGCACAGTGTGGAATAACCGAATCGTGGTGTGAAATCGTACAGTGTAGATCAACCGATTTGTGAAGTATAAGTATACCAAGTATAAGTGTATCACGAAGTGGAAGCGACAACAAGTGAAGTAAGAGCGTCTATCAGGTATAAGCGACTACAAGTATAAGCGAAATAGAGACAATAACAGGTATAACGCATCACGAAGTAAAAGCGTTATCAGGTAGGAGTTTTAAACTAAGTGAAATCGAAGCAGTGGTATCTAACAAGTAAAAGTATACAACGTGAAAGAGAACTTTGATGAAAACCTTGGAAAACCTTTATACTTAGGAAAATCACATTTTGGTATTCTTCGGAAAAATAAGTGTGACAACCTTTAGAAATCTTTGGAACCTTTATAAAACCAATTTAAAATGAATTTAGATAAAACAGTATAAGTAAGAGCTTTGAACAAGTGAAAACCTTTTTGAAAACCCTTTATAGTATCCTACTTGATAAAACAATGTACAGTGTGGTAAAACCTTGTGCATGCGGGTTATCAATCACTTGTGATTGATATGATAACTAGCATGTTTAACTTGTATTCCCCCCTATAAAACATGTAAAAACATTTAAAAGGTTCATTCAGGGGTATAAACTCACCTGGTGTAAGTGGATCCGACGAAGGCGCCGGTTGGGTGCTCGGTGTCAAGTAAAGACTTGGACACACCTAGTGACCTATTTAACATATGATAACATATGTTTACATACAATTAGTACATATAATACTAATTAAACAAGTATACACACCCTAAAGAGCGGAAAACACTTTGGTTAAGCATTTGGGGTGTCCCAGGTAACATCTAAGGGTATGTATGGCTTAGGAATGGAGTTTACTCTCCGAGAGTAAACTCTCAATACTTAGTTTACGGCCCAGGGACAACTCCCCATGAGTTTATGGCCGTAAACTCATGGTGAGGGGTTCTAGTGTGTTTTAAAGGCTCAATCTTGTTCGTGGAATTTTGCTAGGTCCAAATCCAAAAGGCATGAATGAGTTCAAGGCTTCTAAGGGCTTCATTAGGGAGTTTACAGCCCGTGAACCATCCCTAAGGGAGTTCATGGCCGTGAACTCTGATTCCTTGAGTTTATTGAAGTTTGAAGCCCCTATATCACTTCTAGCAATTTATGATGAGTTATGAGGCCATTTGGAGGGATTAATACTCTCATTTTGGCATGTTTGAGGGTGTTTACGGCCTTGGTACATGCCTGGGCCGTAAAATCCTTTTACCCCTTCATTTCATTGTGTTTGAATGATCTAAACCCGAAATGGTAAGTCCTTAATTTATGTATTATGTCTAAGGGTGTTTTAGGAGTGTGTTTGGGGCATTTTGACAAGTTTAAGAGGGGTTTACGGCCTAAGCAGGTGCTTGGGCCATAAACTCTCTTTTATTCCCTAAATCAGTGTGTTTTCATGCTCAAACACTCCTAGGTAAATCCCTTAATTGGTTCCTAGGCTCAAGGGGATAAGTTTGGGTCTTTTTGGCCTCATTTAAGGGGTTTACGGCCTAAGGAGAATCTTGGGCCGTAAACTCCTTTTCAACAGCTTCTAAGTCCAATTTTTAAGCTATAAACATGAATCATAATGTTTAGAACAAGCTAGGATAAGCAGACTTACGATTTGAAAGCGTTTGGTTGCGGATTTAGATAAAAAACGGGTCTAGTGAGAGAGTATAGAGAGAGAGTGTGGAAAAGGCTCAAATGGAGCTTACTCCCCCTTATATATGGGTGGGAGTTGGAGCTCAGTGGGAATCTACCCGATACTGCCGTTATACGGGGCTTTTGGTCGCACCCGATTTAGTGGTCGTAATAATAAAACTAACTTTTTCCAATTAAATGGAAATGTGTGTTATGTGTTTTTATTCGCTTTTATCACGACCTTAACGGCATATTAAATGAATAAATGAAACATTTATTTACTTGACGACCTCTAATTAACAGAACTTTTATAAACTGGAATATTCCGTTAATCGGTAACGGGGAAATATAACGGAACAACTTGGGTTGTCACATCATCCCCCCGTTAGAGGGAATTTCGTCCCGAAATTCAGGTCTAGGCAAGGAAGTAGTTATGAATGGCCAAGTAGAGGTAAGAGAGTACTTCCTATACTGTTGTCCTCGCATTCCCAAGTGAACTCTAGTCTGTGTTTGTCATTCCAACAGACCTTCACATACGGAATGCGGATTTCGTCTCGTGTTGCTAGTGGGTTCCGACTGGTGTATCTACGAAGTTAGAGTTCTCGGAACATTAATCTCTTTACTAACTGAGGGTGTTAGCTATCATGTGAGCTCAACCGGTATGACAACAACCTTCGGATTTGTGGTCATTATAGTAGCTCAACCCATAGCGGTTCTCTTGACTCCAGCTCCTATTTTATGGAATAGGATGAAGGGCTTTACTATGAGGTTCGTGGTAGAGCTCCTACTCAGCTTAACCACTAATACTTGGCGTATGCAGGCCGTATATAATTGAGGTCGGCAGGATGTTCAGTTGTGCGACTCCACCCCAGACCCACAACCCAAAGAGGAACAGGGAGTAGGTAGGAAGCACACATTTTAAATCTTTTTGATCTCAACTATAGACCACCTTTATGCATATACCTGGTTATAGTGGTCAGTCCCATGAGTTCTATCCTCTGGGTTCACGAACCTGATGTGCGAGGTGCGAAGAGTCTTTCTGTGGAATCTACGAAGTATGCTTCGGATGGTCATTGTCTTCTGGAGTATCTTGCAGTGTCTTTCGCTTCAGTTTCCATCTGACTAAGAGGGGTTGGTCAACAGCGTGTGGTACCCTTCTCTCGGGTACTTCGGAAGGTTTGAGATAAGAGGGAAGATTGACGGATAGTATTAGGTTTGATTATTTGTGTTAGGTTTAGGTTCGGGAGAACCTTTATTTGCCGACATGGCTACGGAGAAAGTTCTTTTTACACAGCACTAAGGATGTACACATGGTTGCACGAAGTCGAACCATGATCAGTAGAGTCGTCAAAGTTGGCACATTCCGACATGATATATAATGAAGATCGATAGAGTCATGTGCCGAACAGGCACACAAGTTCTAGGCGTCTCGGGTTTCGTCCTGTGTATCATTACCACGGATACTTGGACCGATAGAGTCGACGCGGAACTATAGAGAGTCCTAAGTGTTTCTGAGTAGAGTACCTTTTCATGAATGGATTCTCACGAGGCATTTCTATAATCGCCTAACATATACTAGTCATGTAGCATTAAGGTAGGGAGGACTGTTGACTGAGCAACTCCGCCCTAAATCCACAACCAAACGAGGAACAGGAAATGAGGCGGCATTCACTCACTCTAGGTCTATCCATCTTAACTATACATGACCGTAACATATGTGTTTAGCCATTATAGTTTTACCAAATGAATTTTTAAATTTTATAACAGTGCTGCGACTTTCGCCTTATTGGAGAAAATATTTACATTTGAATTAGTCTTTTAATGTTTTCGGTTTTGTTATCTGAGATCAAAAGACGTACCAAAAATCCACCGGGTTCCTTGATGCTTCTCTCTAAGCAGTAGAGTTAGGCTCCTCCTGTGTCTTTGTCTCTTCCTTAGGTTGGGCAGTCCCTTTTGAAGTGTCCCATTTCACCACATAGGTGACAAACTATATTGGTTGTCGCGCCAGTGGTTGGTGTAATAAACTCCACCGGGGCTCTGCAGGTACGGGAGGTGTGCCCCTTCCTGTTGCATCTAGTACATTGGAGTTCCCGACAGGCACCATGATGATGGTAGCTGCACTTGCTACAGTGGGGGAGGTCTCTTAGGTATGGTCTTCTCGAAGTATGGAGGGAAGGATTGACAAGAGTTTTAGCTGTCTCAGCCCGTTTCCCTTCGGAAGGTCCTTGAGCTGAGGTACTTCCCTCCTCAATCTTGAGTTTTCTCTTTAGTGGGTTCGGTTGAGGTTCTTGGGTGACTGGGTATGAGGGTGTTGGTTGCTGCTGTCCATTGCTAGGATCGGAAATCTCGACAGGCACCTTGCTAACATTAGCGTTGTTAGCATTCAGGTGAGCCATGACAGTTGCCACGGCTGCTGAGACTGCAGCTTGGAACGTAGCTTCATCGAATAAGAGTGTAGGTTTCTTGCCTATGGACTGGTTACGCTTCTTTGGAGGCATGGTTTTTCCTACACGGAAAGGAATACAAGATAATGAGAGACGATGGCTAACCCTGAACATTTCTGTCCTGAATGTATTAGGCATAAATTTTTTTCCGTGCCTTGGGTACTGGTTGTCTGAGTGTCGACCTACATCCCTATGATGTAGTCCTGGTA